>NC_059501.1:27290903-27915903 GCF_914767665.1 Harmonia axyridis
CGGAATTGTACAGTGGAAGACTCATGTGTAGCAGTTGAATACGGCAAATATATTATTTTAAAATGCCAGATACCAGTCGGTTCAACTGGGTCGTGGGGCGGAGCTGACATTTCCACAGAATTAAAAGTCGCATATTCCAAACCATGCTGGATTGTTATTTTCGATAATGTTTCTTTGGAATCGTACAGTGGAAGACTTTAGTGTAACAGTTGAATACTGCAAATATATTATTTGCTCGAGCCCAGTCGGTATAATTGGGTCGTGAGACAGAGCTCACAATTCCAAAAAATTGAAAGTTACATATTCCAAGCCTATCGGTTTGTTATTTTCGATAATGTTTCTTTGGAATCGTACTGTGAAAAATTTTTGTGTAGCAGTTGAATACTGCAAATATATTATTTTGAAATGCCCGAGCCCAGTCGGTTCAACTGGGTCGTGAGTCAGAACTCACATAATTCCCCGGAGTCACATATTCCAAGCCAAATAAAACACTCCAAATAGTGTTAAGAGCAGGAATGTTTCCGTACTTTTTGACAAATGGCTGTAATTTCCTGCAGAAATGGAGGAATACACAGTACTTAAAACTTTATTCGAATACAAAAATTTAGTTGCAATCACAAAAATACCTAAAGAATATAAAGAATTTACTTCTCACATTTGAGTCGACATCCCACACTACTGGGAGGGATGCTGCGTAAATGAAGTATAGATTCCGAAAACTGTAGAACATCCCAAATTGTCATGTTTTTTCTTCAATTTGAGTCGTGAACATACAGGATATAGGTGATTCACCGTGATGGCCTATTAGCCGTTGAAAATTTGCATATTAAAGTTTGAGACATTGATCATTCTCCCTAAAATATTTTCAGATGTCTAAAACTTCTGGTTATACCGGACTAGTACTTCCTGATTTCAAATGGCACACCCAGTATATCATTGCATCATTAGATAGCTTATTTGATAACAATTTCAGCAATATGCCATACCTTGGGTAACAATGGTTCCTGAGATAATGGGATTCTCATGAAAAAATTTTTTTTATATAATACGGCTTGGCTTGACATGATTTCAAGTCAAGTAGTAGTTTTTCAATCTCAAGTCAAGTCAAATATTCATTTATCAAGTACTTGAAATCATCAAGCTACTTGATTTCTAGAATTTTTATTGTGTAATGTCACATCAATAAAAAAATGCTGAAGTGAAGAAGAAACTTGCAAAAAATACTTCAATTTATTAAACTTATTGTATGAAAGAAACGACAATATCAACTCTTTCGAAATAGAAACAAACCAGTCACTACACCGATACGGGGAGACAGAGTTTTTGCTGAGGTTTTTATCTGTTCTCTTGTATCATACGTTGAAATGTATGATGCCCCGTTACATTTCCTCTGCTAATACTGAGATTCATCGACACATATGCTTGATTGTTTGAAATTAATATTTTGTATTTGCTCTTTCTCAAAAGAATATATATATAGCAAAATGAGAAAATTTCAAGTTTCTTATTATTGAGAAACCTCCAGGCTTTGTTTGATTTCATAATTTTCCATCCAGGATCTAAGACACATGAGGCATCTAATAGATTCGTCGCCTAAGCTATTGCGGGTTTTTGTTACTGTAAGAGCAGCTCTGGAAAATTGTCTTTCAACAGGAGCTGAAGATGCTGGCGTCGATGAAAAATCCTCGGCCAAACTTTTCTCGTCCAAACTTGATCAAAAGGCCAAGTTTGGAAAGATATTTCTGAAACAACCAAAATCTACCAATAGATTTCATAGAAATGTGAGAAAACTAATAATAAAGTCACAGTGGCGAATGCTTCAATCTCTCGGCGCGCTTCAATCTCTCGGCGCGCTTCAATCTCTCGGCTCTCGAGGAATCCCCTTATTTAGTCTAAGCGCGCACGAGATTGCAGAAATGTATATCAAGCTCAAGTATTATCAAGTAGCTTGATATCGAGTCAAGCAATAAATATCTAAAATCAAGTCGAGCTCAAGTCAATTTTTCACGAGCTTGATTTTCAAGTCAAGTAGTTTATTAAAATGTCAAGCTACTAGGCTTGATGAATCCCTGATAATAATCTTTATTGTAGCGTCATATAGAGACGCAAATCAAAGAACAAATAATAGTGTGCTCTTGTAAAATTTTGAGACATATTCCACAAGTTAAATGAATTATATAAAAACAATACAAATATTTCGATCAACAGGGCCTCATAAAATAGTCTAATCAAAAAGTGAATTACGACAACGAATTGTAAAACCGTAAACACCTACACTACGATTAAACCGCCCGTTATTTATCCCACAGAATATCAACACGCAGATTCCACACCGCATCATAAAAATGAATGATCGGACGTTATTGCGGTTCGGCAACGTTTTTGTGAAGGTCGCGTTGCGTCGTCTTAGGCCCGGTGCACACATCCGACTTTTGCAGTTACGACACCGTTGCTGTGTCGTACTTGCGGCCTGTGGTACAAAGAATCAAATGGGAGCATGCACACTACCCGCCGTGCAGTTGCGACGTCGTAACTGCCAGCATACGATCGTTTTTTGGTAGCATGTCCCTCTAGGCCGCAACTGGGCCGCAGTCGTACATGCGATCTCTCAGTACTCTTTTCTATATTGGCCTGTGCACACATACGACTTTTGTCGTGAGTTCGCACAATGGCAGAGAGGGAATTGGATATCGATTTCTTCATTGAGGAAACTAAAATAAGATGATGTCATCAGAAAAATTTATTGGGTAGTAGTATGTTGTTCTCATCAATTCTTCGAACAACAGGATTTTCAACAATTCATCTCTATTTCTCATGATCGGTGAGTCCGCTGGTAGCCTATATATTTTCTTCCGAACGATTTTATCATTGTCTATAGTTATTGCAAAAGTAATAAAGTGTCTTATTCAAACTCTTATTGATAAAAATTCAAATTCAATTTTTGAAACAGCTAGAGATTTCAAGATCATATGAGTGACAGTTTCGTAGAAATCATGAAAAACTGAAAAAGTTTTAAATTTTTATGATCCAACAAATACAATGCGTACTAGTTTCCCATTCAGCATCGTGAATGTAAATACTTTCTGGACTTATTTGATTATAATCAAATAAGTCCAGAAAGTATTACATTCACGATGCTGAATGGGAAACTAGTGCACATTGAATTGATCCGGCTCCGCAACCACGACGGTGTAGTATGTAGTGTGCATTGAATAGGTACGACACCGCAACGGGTGTCGTAACTGCAAAAGTCGGATGTGTGCACCGGGCCTTATCCCGGCCCAAAATAAAAACCCACCTTGCCTAATCCACTTCACCGCTACCTCCCACAGTGATCGAGGCGCGTCGTCGCCTCCTCTTCTCTCTGTGTGTTGTTGAATGGCCATGCTAAAAGACGTGAAATGTTTGGATTTGTGGAGTCAAAACTCGGTAACGTCACGAATATGTAAAATGGGTCCGGAAGTAGCACGACGTCCAAGAGCGGTCCTCTCTGAAAGCGCTAAGTACCTGTCAGGTGGACCACCCAGGTGAGGTGAGGTGGTTCTTGCGTCTTTGCGTTACCCCGGATGAATATGCAGAATCGGGTCACAATGGGCTCGCCAGAGGCGAAAGAGTGATAATATTTATTAAAGCTGTGCGTTGTTTGTATACATTATTGGAGAAGGCGCACACAGCAAGAAATATCAAGAAATTATTGGAAAAAAAGTACTGACTCGTTCATTCATGAGCTTATTGGAGACCATATAATTGTACTAATATAAAAATATTATAATATGAATATGATTTAAATTCTCGGTTATTTTATATAGACAGTCCTCCTGAAATTCGGTATGATATGACGATACGAGTTATTCTAATTTCCACTATTGGTTTTGCAAAAACGTTTGAATGGGTATGAAGTATTTTTTATGGGGATTCAGAATTCATTGCTAAGAAATGCAAAAAAGCAATATAAACATAAAAATTTTATGTGAACTGGCATTCTTAGAATAGATATATGATCTTCAGTTTAAACCTTTAGATCCATGAAAATTGAGATTATGAATATGATATAAAAATTGGGCATTCTCATTCAAGTGGTGTCACCACTTTCGGAACAGCCATTAGATTAGAAAATGATTTGAGCTTAGTACTGTTGATTCCGTCAAAATTTGAATCTTTCTCCCCGTGCATAATTGGCGCCCAACGTGGGGCCCATTCGAAATCATATCAATTTCGATTAATCTGAAATCTATCTCTGTATGTGATATCATATAGAATTCAAAATTTAGAACTATATTTTTGACAGAACAACAAACCTAATTAACCTAACTATTTTATCTAAATTTGAATTATCAATCGAATTTGTACATCAAATAAAATTATCCTTGTGATTCTTGAACGTTCTTTTCGTTATATATATTATTTATTCTATAGATTCTTCTAACACCCCTTTCATTGAGGCTTTGTCTTCAGCTTTGAATATTGAGGACGCTGATTGTTTGAATTAGGAAATTAAAAGATCTCAATGAATTCAATCACCACTCGTTAATTACTGTTATTTAAAAAATTTCATTACCATATAGCCAGAATTCAACTGTGATGGGTTAAAGTGTAAGAGTAGCGTAAGCTAAACTTATAAACCAATAAAGACAATTATTATTATTATTATTATTATTATATTCTCTATTTGTTTCAGAATCATCTTCAACTCATATCAGAAAGAAACCGGAACATGGACAGAATAGCAAAACTAGAGAAACAACTGAGGAATATAACGATAAATCCTGAGTGAGTTATCATTTTCATGAAAACTTTGTAAAGTATTATCCAATATCAATAGTTATCTACTCAGGCGGATTTTTGAAGTTTTATAACTTGATTGATATCAGTTCGATGGTTTCTTTGTTCTATTTATAGTTCAAATAAAATAATATTTTTGAAATGCGTAGTTCTGGAGTTATTCGTCATTTCTTAAAAGAAATAACTGTTGAAGGCCTATTAGAATTTGCATTATTTCTTAAGAACTTAATGTGCAACATCCGATTCGTTTTATGAAGTCGGAAATCGAAGTATAAACGACGGGTTTCATAAAATTTTTATTGACTACTCATTGATTGTAGTTTTAAATCTATTGAAGTGTCAAAAATTAACTAAATTGAACACAGAAATGATTCGATCGAGCAAATCACCACGATAAAAGTTTCATGAAATCCACCATTAATGTTTTTTGTGGGTGTTACACTGTTTTGATATACAGGGTTTTCTACAAGCTCTATGACAAACACTGACCGAAGATAGCTGCACTCAATCTGAACATTTTTTCTTGTAAACATAGGTCCAATTTGTTTTCGTTTATAAGTTACAAGAATTTGATAAAAAAACTGAAGATTCAGTTACTCGGCAGATCAGATGTGGGTCGTTTCTCATTTGGTTAGCTGCATTTCGAATTCGATGTCGTCATGGTATTTTCCTTCCTTGACCTATCTCTTGATCCAATGGCTTATGGATTAATAATTTGACCATTAAGTTGACTCCGCAAAGACCTAGTAGGACAGCTAGCGTTTCATTTGACGAACTATTTAAAAAAAAAAAAAATTAAATAATTCTTTATTATCAATGGTTCATCATCTGATCGAGCTTTAATTTTAATATTTTGATGGTTGCAAGTAGGTATCTGCCAGAAGACAGCAAAGTTGTGACACATTAATTCATAACTAATATTCCACAAGTATAAAATTTTGAGGGACTATTTTTTTAATGGTTTGAAAAATATATGTCAATAGCTAGTCTTTTCTGGAGGCTGTATCTGCCAGAAGAGTACCTACGTTGCCGAACTTCAAAACGCATCAGGGGTAGAGATAGAATATACTGCGAACTAAATTGGAAAAGGTAGGGGATGCATTGATAAATAGGAATTGAAATATAATTGATAGGATTTCAAAGTGTTAGTGTTGACAAAATGTTATGAGAGTTCATCTGATGAATTCGGAAATTAAATAAGATTTTGTCGCTAAATATAATTTTGAGAACATCAATAAACCATTATTTTAGGTGGAGAATCTCCTAGTTCATCCAAAACAAAAAGAAATAAATTTTTGTGACATTTGCAGAATTGAAATTCTGGATTGGATTATTTCAGTAAAATATCGGCTGTTATAAAACAAAACAGGCACTTATGTTAACAATTAGGTAGTCCATGAAGAGAATTATCTTTGTTATGATGTGAATCAATATGATGGTTAAAACTAAGATATTATTTATCTATCATGATCTACCGTGAGCACGTTTTCTCCTAACACCCCATATAAGAATTTAACAGGCATATTCTGTTCACATGTTCACAACAAAAATTCTAACAGAAAATGAAAAAATTTCTGTTCACTGGAAACGGTCAAATGACAGTTGTCGTTGTCATTTGTCACTATTATGAAACAAATCATAACAGAAAGAAGAAACACACAAAAACACAGAGAATACCTACCTACTTGGTGTTCTATTTTTAAAAGTTCTTTGTCACTATTCATCGAAATATCAAAATCAGAAAAGAATAACAATATAACATGTTGACGTGGCATTCAACAGATTGTTTCCACTTGTAAAAAAATCTTTAGAAATTGAATGCAATTCTATAGACATAGCTGAAAATCGGTAGATATTCGAAATTCGAACATTATATCCAATTATTCAATCCACAATGGAAAATTACTTCAATTCATTTCGTACAATTTAGAAGCGACTAATCGAAACCTGCTGACCTGCTGCCTATATCGAAGCGTTGATTATATTTTCTATAATCTCATCGTACTATATCTTATTGTATTGTGTGACTTCCCCATGGTTTATGGCTGTTGTTAATAATATTCTTATTAAATTTCCTTCGAAGAAGTTGTAGATTTTAGGATGCTGCTTAGTCTTGATTTGTTGTGTTGTGTTGAGTTGTGGGATAGTCGGGTTTTGATAACTTTCTTCTGTGAAGATTCTGCTTGTTTTTGCTGGATGATGTTCGATGATGTTAGTTTTGATTTGTTCATAGCATCTGGAAAATTTCCCTGTTAAATTTTAACCGAAATATTTGTAGTAGTCGGGAAGCAATCTCTTGAAATTCAGTGAAGAGATTTGCGGCCATCATTGATTTCTCTAATTCTGTGGTTATTCCGTTCATTCTTCCACATCTTGTAGAACAAAATCGTGCGAGAATATATCAGATACGCACTGTTTCATGGTTATATTTCATTATTATATGTTGGTACTCCGAACTTTCCGCCACGGCTTTATCTGTCAATTCATCAATTTGCCTTAAAGAAATCATTTCTGCCAACCAACATTTTTCGATGCAAAAATCACTAAATGATATTTATGAAAATATTTCATTAATTTCAATAAGAATGCAATGAATTAGAGAAAATAATGTATAATACTCGTACAGAAGGCTCATTCTACCACTCGTTCATTCAAAAACTCGCCACTTCGTGGCTCGTTTTTGAATTTTGAACTCGTGGAAGAATATCAATGCCTTCTGCACTTGTATTATAAATAACTATTCTAGAACTATTCTTTCTTGTGGGACCATAGAATTTTTCTGAGTTCTTGGCAGATCTTGACTTGCTCTTCTAGTTTTTCGTACATGGCGGTGGTTGAAGAACATAATTTATGTAGCATATTTGCTTTGGAAGTTTCATCTCGGGAGCTGGATTTGACACTGGATGCTCTCTGGGATTCTTGATGGCTCTGAAAGATTCTTCAAGGATTTGTGATTGAGTTAAGCGTCGTTCAATCTCATCCGGCTCGAAGGACCAAAAAATGTTGATTGAATGGTTCCAAACAACACTTGACTTTTTTGATTTTTGTGCGATAAACTGAATAACCATCAGGCTCAGAAGTTCAAGGGAAAGTCTTAACTCGACAGTTTTTCGACTAGGTTAAATGATCAGACTTGAAAGGAATGATAATTTTATTGATCACAACAATCTGAGCTTATACATCAGGGTAAGTCTTTGACTTGTACACATATTTTAACAGTAGATTACTGAGGTAAAAAATAAAAATCTTTTTACCTCTACCATTTTTCCGATGCGGCTCAGTTGAGAGATACAGACTGTTGAAAATCCATTGAAAAAAAATTTTTTTTCCGTTATATCTCTCAAATGGTTCTATCGAAGGAAATTATTTTTGGATTATAGTTTTTCATTGATGTGATGAATATTCTTAAAAAACAAAATTCTATCCAGATCTTTCAGTATTTTCAATATGGCCACATGGGCGCCCGCAGAAATTTTTCTCAGGGGGGGGCAAAATGAAAATTATTGAAAAACGATAAGGCGTCCATGATTGTCATTGAAAAGCGCAAAATTGTTGTGAATCCATTACTTTTCTTTTTTCCTTGTTCTTTGGATTGAGATATTGAGGGTGTTGTGCTGAAAAATGAGGCAATCATAATCTCAGGGGGGCCATGGGCACCCAGGCCTCCCCCTGCGGGCGCCCATGTATGGCCATAACATTCCATAAAATTAATAGAAATTCAAAGAATCCTCCTCTCAAAAAAAATTTGAAGGCTTATTTAGGAATATTTGACTATTTTGAAAAATTAATATTCCTCACATTTTCTTGTATAAGTATTGAGCGCATGGAGTGCGCGTCTGAGTTAATGAAGTTTATTAATCGAAATAATTTTCCATTGCGAATTGAATAGTTGGAAACTATATTCGGATAATTTCGATTATTTCCCCCGAAAATCTGTGGTAACGGCAACGCCGTAATAGGGTCTCCATCGCCGTCACGATTTCCCTCAGCGTCGTCACGATCTCCGCGCGACCGCCAGCCGTAGATAGCGAACGTTCATGCCTTATCGGCGAGTATATTTTCCGGGCGCGCAACGGGGCCAGTGTAAACACACGGCCGGGAAAACGGCCGTGGAAAATTGCCGTCGTCGTTCTGAGTTATGGTCGTGGGGGCGGCGGAAAAAAACGACCGCGTCCGCGTCCGCCCTAATGGCAGGCGATACCCCGAATAATTATTTTTATTGCGGGGTTATACCTCGCAGTTGGCGAGGCCGATAGTTACGAGCGTATGAACGGGTTGGGAAAGAGGAAATATACGTTATTATGCCGAAGAAAATATTATGATAGTACGTTTAAAACTATGATTGTTGAGTTTTCCCTGCGTTTTCATATTAAATTGTTTATTGCATATCAAAAAGAACTCAAGGTTGCTGAAAAAATGCTCTGATTACCATGATTACGATACAAGACATAAAGATATTTTCTGTATTCCAAAACATAGAACAACAAAATTTCAGCACTCGCCAACGTACTATGGTATCAGATTGTTCAATCATCTTCCGGAGAGACTGAAAGTTTTGGAGTACAGAAAATTTAAGAATGACATTAAGAAACTGTTGTTGATGAACTGTTTTTATAGTGTCGGCGAATACTTGGATTACTCTTTTGTTTAAGGAATTTGAATCTTTTGTAAATCAAATTTTCAGTTTCAGTTACTAATTTGTTTATTTTTTTCGTATTATTATTGTTATTGAATGCATATTCATTTTGACGTTTTCTATACAGTGTACAGTGCATCCCATTTTGGGTGAGACAGCCAGGTTTCTTGCTTGTTATTTAAGATAGAGCCTTGCGGTTTTCACGTTCCTTTCCTACTTTTTCGTGAAACTTGAGTTGGTCTAATCAGATTGTGCATAACTGTTTCCGTTCAAAAGATACAGGGTGATTTTGGAAATTGATACTTTTCGGACCCCTTCTTTATCTCCGAAGTTATTAGAAATAATGCTGAGGTAAAAACTACGTCTGAATCGGAATTCTGCGTAGAATCCAGTGGCGTACTCAATATTTTTTTTCGGGGTATGGTTTTGAAGATTCAACACAAACTTATGTTTTTTTCAATGGAACACCATGTGTATAATTACTTCGTTGAATTCGTTATTTTTTTCCCTTCAAAATGATAAATGACACTATGTAGGTAGGATGTTCAGAAATGTTAAAAAAACACTAAAACGTCAAATAATGATGATTTTTTTGTAAATGGGCCATGAATTTTCTATGTTTCAATAAGATGATTATTACTTTCGATTTTTAAAAGTAGTAGCTCATTGATGACACAAACATCCTTGTTGTTATTATGGCTAATATGCATTTGGGAGCATTGTTTTATCAAGTAGGCATTAGAGGGAAAAAACCAATCTGATCTAGCTGTCATCGCTATAAATTATTGTTATCATTATTGATTCTTCTTTTCTATGGGAAATCCATTGCCCATTAACAAAAAATCATCATTATTTGATGTTTTAGTGTTTTTTAACATTTCTGAACATCCTACCTACATAATGTCATATATCATTTTGAAGGGAAAAAAATAACGAATTCAACGAAGTAATTATACACATGGTGTTCCATTAAAAAAAACATAAGTTTGTGTTAAATCTTCAAAACCATACCCCGAAAAAAAAAATTGAGTACGCCACTGGATTCTACGCAGAATTCCGATTCAGACGTAGTTTTTACCTCAGCATTATTTCTAATAACTTCGGAGATAAGGGAGTGGTCCGAAAAGTATCAATTTCCAAAATCACCCTGTATCTCTTGAACGGAAACAGTTATGCAAAATCTGATTAGACCAACTTGAGTTTCACGAAAAAGTAGGACAGGGACGTGAAAACCGCAAGGCTCTATCTTAAATAACAAGCGAGAAACCTGGCTGTCTCACCCAAAATGGGATGCACTGTACTCTGTCTTAAGGAAATAAAGAAATATTATTATTATTATGGCACCTTTCGATGCTGAGTTCGCTTTGTCGGAAAATGTCTCGTGAGGAAAATGGAAAAAGCATTGACGTTAAATCAGGAGCTTTGGCACGTTTGCTCAAATTCGCATCTTTCAATTTTGCTACCCGCAAAAAAATGTAACTGAAGTCACTGGATCACCTGTCAACAATTCAGTCAGTTATGTCAATGGAGATGTGAGTGTATCCTTATTAGCTAATAAAAGATGTTCAATGGACACTAGGTAGATTCAAATTTACGCCAAATACCCTAGGAATAAAAAAAAATATCGAGATAATGAACTGTTTATTCACCCAGATGTACTACTCAATACAACATCTGTTCACCTCTACTAATAAGATAAAAACCGAGGCGGCAAAACAATTATCAACAATTACTAAGCTGACAACTGTAGCCAATAACTCAGGTAGGTACCGGGTTTTTCACCATAATTTGACCCCCCCCTTTAACTTTGTTACTAGGAGAGGTACAAAAAAATGTTGTCTACAAAAGTTTCACGAAATCGACTAGTGTTTTTTGAAATTATTTCACAAAACGAAATACAGGGTGTTTCCTAAACATGCGGCAAAAATTCAGGGGGTTGTTCCTTGGACTATTCTAAGAATATTTTGTCCTTTGATGATTTTTGAAAAACCTATTTGTTTCGAAGATATAGGGGAAACAAAATTTCAGATAATAACATTTTATTATGAAAAATTACATGAAAATTCAACTCAACCTACAAAAACTGTTGAAAATGACCACCTCTAGCCAGCATACAAGCATCCAATCTTCTCCTCATTGACTGCCGAACCCTTTCAAAAACACCAGGATCATTTCTCATTAAGTTACACCCAGCAATGATCCGATTTCGCAAGTCTTCCACATTTTCTACTGGAGTGGTATAAACTAATGATTTTAGATGGCCCCATAGGAAATAATCTAAGGGGTTTAAGTCCGGGGAACGAGCAGGCCATAAATGAGGTCCACCTCTTCCAATCCAGCGATCTCCGTATCTCCGTTTTTATTTAAACTATTATTAATTTTAAAACTATGAAAAATGTTGTTCGCCCTGTATCTTCGAAACGAAGAGGTTTTTCAAAAATCATCCAAGGACAAAACATGCTTAAAATAGTCCAAGGAACAACCCCCTGAATTTTTGCCGCATGTTTAGGAAACACCCTGTATATACATACTGGGCAACATATTGATAGCAACTTCATTTTTTCAAATGGAACTCCCTGTATATTCTTCTATATTTGACTAAATCTTTTTCCCCTGATTTCGAATTTATAACATATTTTTGGCCTATCTCCCTTATTCTGAGTACCACAGAGTTTCAAATTCTAGGAACCACCTGGCAAGCTAAGTAATTGTTTTCAATTGGAAGGCTGCGATATTCAGAATGCCCTTTTTTGAGTTATCTCGTTGGCTACGATATGTAACATACGTTTGTCATTGAATAAAACTATTCATCGAATATGGACTACACAGAAGCGCAAAAATTTGAAATATTTTCGCTTTTTGTGGAGAACAATAAAAATAAGAAAGCTACAAGGAGAGAATATAAGGAGTTGCATCCAAATGATCCAATTCCAATTTATAATGAAAAACGTATGTCATATCGTTGCCAACGCGACAACTCAAAAAAGGGCATTTTGAGTGATCGCAGCCTTCCACTTGAAAATTGATTACTTTTGCCAGGTGGTTTTTAGAATTTGAAACTCTGTGGTCCTCAGAATAAGAGAGATAGGCCAAACATATGTTATATATTCGAAATCAGGGGAAAAGAGCTAGTCAAATATAGAAAAATATACAGGGTGTTCCATTTGAAAAAAATGCTGTTGCTATCAATATATTGCCCACTCTGTATATATTTCGTTTTGTGAAATCATTCTGAAGAACAGTAGTCGATTTCGTGAAAGTTTTGTAGAAAACATTTTTTTGTACCTCTTCTAGTAACAAAGTTAAAGGGGGGTCAAATTATGGTGAAAAACCCGGTACATAACATCCATGAAGTAGTGGCAGCATGTAATCAATCAGGCATTTGGTCTAACGATGTGAAAATAACTACAAAGTCCTCATCAAGAGGAAAACATAGCGTAGTCTAGTTGCGTCGCGTGAGCTCAGGCGAATGATCAGATAGTCATAAACAACTAGACATAGACTAAAACAACAACAAAAAGAATTGCGAAGAATATCCGCAACACCGTTCTTTCAAAAGTCACACAAATTAATCAAATAAAAACTATTCAATGTTATAAAAAAATGATAATGAAATATCAAAAACTGTCTACAGGCTCTTGTAACTGGCTTGGCATTCCACGTTCTATGTTCAAATAATCAGTTCAATCAAGTCAAGTAGTAGTTTTTCAATATCAAGTCAAGTCAAGTATTTATTTATCAAGTAGTTATCAAGCTACTTGATTTTTAGCAGTTTTGTTGTGTAGTATCACATCAATGATGAAATGAGAAGGAACCTTGCAAAAAACACTTTCATTCATTTAACCTATTGAATTAAAGAACCGAAAATATCAACTTCTTTGAAATAAAAACATACATTTGACTATAAATCATAACAAAATAAAAAATAAAGTTTCTTAATATTGAGAAACCTCCAGGCTATGGTTGGTTTCATTATTTTCAATCCAGGATCTAAGACACATGAAGAATCTTATAGATTTGTCGCCTGACCTATTGCGGGTTTTTATAACTGTAAGAGCAGCTCTGGAAAATGATCTTTCAACAGGAGCTGAAGATGCTGGCGTAGATGAAAAATCCTTGGCCAAGTTTGGAAAGATAATTCTGAAACTACCGAAATCAACCAATAGATTTCATACAAATGTGAGAAAAGTACTAATAAAGTCACACTGGCAAATGCTTCAGTCTCTCGGCGCTCGAGGAATCCCCTTATTTAGTCTAAGCGCGCACAGAAATATATGCCGTGCGACGCGTGCATATCAAGCTCAAGTAATATCGAGTAGCTTGATATTAAGTTAAGCAATAAATATCTAAAATCAAGTCAATCTCAAGTGTGTAATTTTTCACGAGCTTGATTTTCAAGTCAAATAGTTGGTTAAAAGGTCAAGCTACTTGGCTTGATGAATTCCTACTTGAAACCTTTAGCCGATTCAGCATCTCTGTCGAATTCACTTAGTTGTCGATATTTGCACGTCGTTACTCTCTGGAATCGTTCAATCGCTACCCCAAAAAGCAAAGAAAAACACAAAAACCAAAGATTTACTACCAGAAAAATGACGAAATCGATTTAAAATTTCGAGAAATACCCAGATACACGTAAAACGTGAAATTTTCGATGACTCGTAGATTATTTTATTCGTAAAATTTCAATCATATACAACCTTCAACTAGTTGAACATTTCTTCCAGATAAGGTCAAAGAATTTGAACGCCTTCTTGCTGTTGCATTTTTATGTCATGAAAATTTCTTAGTTTTCCTTGAATTTTTAATGGCTATGATTTCTTGACATCATAATTCTGCGAGAATCAAATTGGACAACGCTTTCTCTATGTTTCAGAATAGAGAACCAATTATCGGCTGCTAAGCCTTCGATCGAAGATGGTCATTCTGCAAGGCAAGTTTTGGAACTGGAAAGGGAAGCTTTAGAACTACGAAGGGAGCTACAAGACACCAGAGCTAAAAAGGAGGAAGCCGATCAAAAAGTAGTAATGTAAGTCTCTGTTAATTTTGCCAAACATTAAAATTTTGCTTGCTAATTTTTTATATAAAATGTAACAACTGATCATTTTTTGGACCAGGTGATTTCATGCTTCGTTTTGGTGTGGTCCTTTGACTAAACTTCACTTAGCAGCAAATTCCATGGAATATCGGTTACCTCCGATAAATCTTACAGCTGGTAGCTAAATTCACTCTGTCAGATAAATTTAGTTTACCGGAACTGAAAGTACCAAAATTTAAAAATTGAATTTGCTACGATTCTAAAATTTATGAACATACTTCTTATTATTTCCAGAATTGAAAATTTGTCTGCACGCCGAAAAATTATTCATCTTATATTTATCTCACATCAGACGATACAATCACTTTCGTATTAATACTTCTTATTGTTCTTGACTTAAAAAAATCTTGTTCTCATATTTTTTATGAAGTATTTCAGATCGATTCAACTGGAATTGACTGCTTTTGACTGAAACGCTTCTCTTGTATTACTCATCAGATAAAAAGATTGTATTTTTCTTTCAGCTTGAATAAGAAGCTGGCCAGCATATCAAAAAGAAACGACGTCAGTGCTTCGGATGTCTCGGAAAATGGAAAAACTGACTCTACCGATTCGGTCTCGATGACCACGACTTCTTCAATCATCCATGGGATTTCCACAGGAGTGATCCCCAGGGTGACGCTCTCTGGTCCTGTGACGGATCTATAGTGAGTCGTTGAAATACATTTCTCGAGTCTTCCTTGATGACGTTCGCACTCAAAGAAATTTTCATTTTTCTTCATCGGATTTCTACCGAATATCGACCTATTCGATTCCACGAGGAGGGAATAGTTCCATCGAAAATCTTTTTCTTGACTATGTGATGTATGTGACCTTATTCAAACTGTATACATAACTAGATTTCATCCGACAATACTGTTCGCCAGAAGTTGTATAGTTCCTTTTTATGGATTAACTTTCGTGGTACATATAAAATAAGTTATATTTTTTCAATTTGATTGTTATTTAACCATTTTTGCACCTGATGTAGATTCAGAAGTCGACACCAATGAGTGCTAATATCTTTACAATTGATCACTATTTTTAATTCGAAGCAATGATTTCTTGAACAACCGTACAAACATAATTGATAACATTCATAATTTTATTTTTTCTCTATTTTTATAGAGAATATTTTATTTTCACATCGGGATAAGTACATTGTTTATGTTTATTAATTGCTTTCACCTTCCGGTCATTTTTCATATAATTGAATAAATCCCTTGCCAATCATAACTACATTGTAGGTAACTACTTTCTACTCACTTCGATATTAAGTTTTGATTTGTAGTATTGTATTAGGATCATTTTTTATCACTTGGGTACTTAAAAGAAACTGATAGTAGAAAATAAAAATTAATGTGTGTGAAATTAAAACCAAATAATGAAACATGTGCCTAATTCGCTTTTAGTAATTTATTCATAGATGTTTTAATGAAAGCTGAGTAACTAAGTATTTTTAGTAGATTATAAGCAAGTCTGCTTTTAAATTTTTTTCTTCATGTTTGCATTCTAACGAGTTACTTAAGAAAATTTTCAGCATCGCAGTGGACTCTCAAAAATATTTTTTTTTTCCTTGACAAACATTCTCCAATGTCCACTGGAATGCTATACTAAATTTATTCCATATTGTTGGTTATTTTTAAGAAGGAAAAAATGTGTTAATGCAGTCTTCAGTTGAGTTGATCCATTCTCACTATGTTTAAGTCAACATTTTTTTGTTTTGTTATTGGAAACGTGATGATAAATACATTCCGTTATGATAATAGGAAAATTGTTGAGATTCAATCTGAACTTCATGGTGATGTGGAATGGTGCTTCAAAAAATAACCTGGTTTTGGTATAAAAATTGTTCGGGTGGTTCTCTATTCAGTATAGACTTTTCAAAATCAATATATCTTGTTATTTCTATCTTTCTGTGTTCTTTCATGGGTCGAGTTTTTCTCTAAGACATAATGTTATATCATAAATATTATTATACATATATATAGTTTTTGGACAAACAATATCTGAAGTTTCTATTGAAACAAAATGGATTGTGAATTCAATACAGTTTAATGGAGATGAATGACCAGGTTATTTATAGCTCTTATATATCATATTTATATTATATTATGTAGCCTCATTTTTGAAATATATTTTTCTAACATTGATATTGTTTATTTGTCGACGGAAAAATTATACCTATCTTGTCGGAGATACAATTATGGAAATAATGTTCGCACCAAAACATCATTTGGTTGGAGGTAAGAAAATTAACGGTATCCTGTTAGTATGAAATTCTTTCCATATTTATATATTTGCAGTTGTATGTCGGATGTTAGGCTTAGGCCTTTAAGCTTTTGCCTAGAAAGTACATAATTTCATTCACAAATATTTAAATATTTCAAACTTCCTACATGCAAAATTTTGTGTTCATAGCATAAAACCATGAAAAATTCAAGAAAAATATCGAAATATATCGCCCAATCTTTTTGTGATAAAAAAAACTGGAGGAGTTGAGATTTTGAAAATCATTCAAGAAGAATAATAATCGAAGCCATAACTGAACGATATTATGTAGATGACTACTCAGATTGTACAGACACGCCAGTAGCTGCACATCTGGTAGTATCGGGGGTTGATCGTGCAAAATTTGGTGTTTATAGCGGCGTCAGAATCATTGAAAATTCATTATATTAAGAAAGCACTGATGAAAAGTGATAGCTAGAGAGTTGATTCTTTCTATAATGTATGTTGATTGTCTGAGAAACAATTAGACATGATCCAGAATTTTTGTACAAGTTTGCTCATTTACGGTCTCTCTTACTTATCGTTGTTAGTTGAGCACATTACTTCAATTCAAGAGAAAATGTATTCGTCAAGCAGCAAAAAAAGAAAGAAAGAAAAAAAATTGTACAACCGAAGTGCATTTAGTAGCAAATGAAATTGCCAATACCCTAATGATTTTGGAAAAATCCCAAATAACAAAAATAAAAGTTTAAAAGGATGATGCTATAAGAAATGTTACCATGAAGTACAAGGTGAAATTTGATATACCACTGGATGCGAAAGGCTTCATGAAGAAAATAAATAATATGGAAGAAAGGTTGGAAACAAAAATTGACTCGAAAAAACTGAAAATCAAGCAATCAAACTGTTGGAATGGGAAAAAAGTATTGAAGGCTATAGAAGTTGATAACAATCCTACAATTGAAAAAATCGGAGGCACAATGCACATTGGTATTTAGTATTTATGATGGATCTACTCAACATATAGTGAGTGAAGATTCTACTACACGAGTAGAGACTGGACTGAATCAGCCATTAAACCACAATAATGTCATATCATGTCAAGACTGTCGAATCTGCTTCTGATCTTTCAATTCCACAATATCTGCCATCGCTACAACTGATCACTAAACATTTCACGCCTGATTCTTCCACTGAACACTCAAAATTATTGTTACAATATTCTTCTTATTAAGAGTAAAAGGATTAGTTTATGAATAACCAATTAATTTTTGTGAAAATACTTATATATAAGTTTTACTCGGAATATTATGAATGTGAGCTGAAATAGTTCCTTCATTTTCTGGAAGTATGAGTAGGTATGAACTTTTTTTTATGAATACGCCACAATGGTTTCAAGTTCATACAATATTTGAAAGAACATACATTAATATGAGTTTGAATAAGCGTACAAAAGCTCCTGATTTCACTTCAGTTATTTCCTAAATTATTTGTCATTTATTGATTTATTATTTTCATTCAATATAATATCTATGAGAATATTCTTGAGAATCTTCAATTTTATTGTTTCTTCTTAATTCTTTAGATCGTTTTCCCTTGAAGAGTTCATGAGCCTCTGTTATAAATTCAATAGCCTCACATCTCTACATTTTTGATACAATATTTTTTTGATTTAGCCAATGGCGTAACTCATTTTTTAAGACTTTTGAGTTAGCTTTTGTGATCATGAGTACCAACATCGCACTCAAGTTGATTTCATGAAACATTGGTTTTAATAGTAAATTATAATAAATCAGCACTATTGTGCTTCCAAATATTGCTTGTGGCTTTGAAATTTGGTAGGTGGTATAGGCGCCTACTACAAAACTCTAAAATAATTCATTTCATTCATGTATATTTTATTTCTCTCTTGGGTTATTCCGTTATTTATTGATCATAACCTTTGCTAGAAAATATAATTGTGAGAAAATTCAATTGAAGAAGACAGACCGCTGTCTGCGTGTTATTGTCACGTGTTGACCACGCGGACAAACCATCCACTTCCGTGAAGCACAGGATGTGTGTTCTAGTCTTTCCTCCTCTAACAATTCACATGATTACGTTATTACAAGGGGAATTTGATGGGGGTTAATTGACACCGTACATCGTGAACACGCTTACGTAAAGCTGATCGCACACTGCCGCTGGAGTTCGGTAATAGCCAAAATCCTACTAAGGGTTCCGTAAATATACACATTCGAAATCTTGTTTTCTTGATAATTTCAATATTAAAAATTAGAACAATGAAAATGATTGCATTCAAAGGTAGAATAATAGTTATGGTTTTACCTCTTTTGTAATGATTTTTTATAGGTTTTTACGAATAGTTCAAATATATAATATCAGAGCTTTGTGCATTGAACATTGCATCAATTATTTTGCGGAAAACGAAAAGTTACCAACTTTTGTTTTTATTTGCAAATTGAAAAGATTGTCAACCCACAATATAGAATATTGTTTGAAGAAATTATGTGAAAACCCCTTAAAAATCAGTGGTTTTTAGAGGGAAAATCGATAATTTCGTTTCGACCGGAGCAGTCACGTGGTGGTATTACCTCTTAAGATTAGTATTGTGAAGAAATAACATGAATACGAATTTGAAGAAGTCTGCAAGAGCACCTTAACTTCACGTTAATGGTGTATAACTAACGGATTTCAGATTCTCGCTATCGTGCGTTTTTTCTTCTCCTGATATTTTTCTTTACCTCTCCTCTTGCCTCTACTATCTACCTTTCTTGTATCTTTTTTTTTCTGTTCCAGTATTTCCAATGTCTCCATCTGTTTTGTCTTCTTTTTTGCATGTGATTTTTTTTGTTAAATTAGTAGTCTTCCGTAAACGTCATTCTCCATCCCTAGAAGTCGATGTAAGGTCATGTGGCAAATATCAAGTTCCCTTGCCACAGTTTCAACAGGTTTTTCATCGTTGATAACAGCAGAGGCAGTTTTATGTTACAATGTCTCTGATGTCTTACCTTTCTATGTCTTACACTTGTAGTTTCGCATCCTTAAAATAAAAATAAGGAGAATTTTAGTAATATTAAAAGTCGATTGGGGTATATTTTTTCGAGGAACAACTAGCCCTGCCAGAAAGGAAATTATGACTCCAAATTACTTTTTTCGGCAACCGTCCGGGCAGTGCTCACTTCCCGGACGCTTTTTCTCTGAGAAAGTAGCCTTTCCCGGCCTAGTCCGGAAAGTACGTACTTCCCGGACTAGGCCGGAAAAGAATCATAGAATCCATAGCAACCGAGATAACGGCTGACAGTTCATATGAAATTAGTTGTCAAAAATTTGCATGTTTTTTTATCGCAATCGCAATAAAATATGGAAAGCAGCAACGATAGTGTTATTTTACATGGTTTCCGAAAAAATATTGTACGCAACACGCCCGAAAATGGTTTTTTTGGACTCACAGACTCGCTTACGCTCGTCCTGGAATTTTCTCTATTCGTCCAAAAAAACCCTATTTTCCGGACTTGTTACGTAAATAACTATTATATACGAAAACTGTCATACTGGAAAACTAACAAAATCAATTGAAACAATACACAATCAATAAGATTCCTCATTTATGTAACTACAATTTGAGAAATTTACGCGTGAATAGGTTTATAATTGACAGAGATAGATCAAACATGAAAAAATGTACTTACGTGATGTTTTCATAGCACAGTACACAGCCCCTCAACCGCCGTCGCCAGAGCAACAAAAATGACTGCTAACTTGGCACACCACTAGGTGCTTCAAAAACATATTTCGCATTTCTTGCTATCTCGTTAATACCATTGGAACAATAATTTACCCCGGGAAATTCCCACCATGTGCTTCCCTACTTGGGATACTGTCTAGACCCAGACATCTAAATGAGATCAAGGGTGCTAGACATCAGTGTTAATGCAGATAGAGAGCTATTAACATTTATTAAAATACTGAAGACGGCCTACTTCGTACACATGTTGAGGAGTGTGTATCAATTGCTCTAGGTAATCATGAAGGTCAAAATAGATGGAAAACGAGGACCCGGAAAGAAAAAACACTCCTGGATGAAGAATATAAAAGACTGGACAGGGATAAATGTCCAAACATCAAAATACATCGACAAAAAAGACACAAATTTGCCATGGTTGTCGCCAATCTCCACTAGATGAGGCACTAAAAGAAGGAGGTGTATTAGTAGTTTACCAAGTATTAGGTACATTTAAATATTTCTGAATTTCTTGATGAATTACCTAGGTATATAATACCAAAAATCTTCAATGTTCATGAATCTTCTCCAAAAATAAGATTTCCCTCCAAGTTATCAATTACAGAAATTAATCTGAAGTGTTTTAACGTCTTACTTTAAATTAGTAAATGAGATGGTAGTAAACTCTTTCTCTAATTCTGTGGTTATTCCGTTCATTCTTCCACATCTTGTAGAACAAAATCGTGCGAGAATATATCAGAAACTCACAGTTTTCATGGTTATATTTTATTATTATATGTTGGTACTCCGAACTTTCCGCCACGGCTTTATCTGTCAATTCATCAATTTGCCTTGAAGGAATCAGTTCTGCCAACCAAGATTTTTCAATGCAAAAATCACTAAATGATATTTATGGAAATATTTCATTAATTTCAATAAAAATGCAATGAATTAGAGAAAATAATGTATAATACTCGTACAGAAGGCTCATTCTACCACTCGTTCATTCAAAAACTCGCCACTTCGTGGCTCGTTTTTGAATTTTGAACTCGTGGAAGAATATCAATGCCTTCTGCACTTGTATTATAAATAACTATTTTGGCATACCCCAGTTCCCTATTTCATTTTTTCACCTAACCTAACCCAACATATTCGCAATTCTCTCAATGGACCAATTCTCGATTGCATTTTTGGAACGGTAGAGTAAAAGTCGATAATATATAATATAAATCAAACACCACTAACCTTGATGAGAAAAATAATCCGCGAAAAACAATTCAATAGAGGAAGCAATATGAAAATATTTGCAGAGGGTGTGTACTGAATCCTTATAATCTCAATTTTATGAAAAATATAAAAGTAAACACGGCAGCAAATGTCTATAGACAGAGAGATTGCCCGATCAAAACATAGAAGAGATCGCGGACTATCGACTTTAAATATTTGCGCTCTTCATGGGCGAGAAAATGAATTTTAAAATAAAGACACTTCCTTTTTCTGTTGGGGTTAATTTATGTACCTCTTTGGTTTCAACCCACCTGTTAACATGGATCCTGAACGATCTTCGTGTCGATTCATATTCCGTTTAATTTTCTCTTCACATTCCGTGGATTAGAATTGAAAGATTTGAAAGGTGTTTCTCAAGATTTCCAAAAAGGATAACTAATTAATTCAATGAAGTCGGTTGTTGCAGAGTGAGAATCCAGAACTTCTAAGTCGAAGATTGAGAGTTCGGTACCAAAAAAATTGTTAACTATGGAACGTTGGTAAACAACAAAAAGTGTTGTGCATAAAGTGGCAATGAGACACAGTAACAAAGCCTAAACGAAAAAAAGATGTTCTTCTAACTCGTACAAACTCAATACATATATTTGGGGTTATGAAGCAAAATTCTCTATACAGCGTAACAAAAAAGTAAGGTAACTCGTCATTCGACAATAATTCTTGTACAGGGTGGGCAAATAAGCGAGGTAAGCGGCTATATCTCAGGATCCACTCATCATCGGACTTGCGGTAAAAAATTTTATCACTAAAGTGTACAAGAAAACACACTGGAAATTGTTTTGAAGGTCATACTCTAACGCTAGGGGGCATAATAGCTATCGTCGAGTAGAAAAATGAATTTCGCTCGGAAATGTTTCATATAAAGTTGAAGAAAAAAATCATCACTGTAATCCTTGGAAAATTCTCTATCTTTTTGAATTGTCACTTTCAATTCTACGACATCAAATAAGGGTAGGGGAAAGGGAGAAATCTGACTGATTGAAATGCCTGTAACTTCAGTTTGGCTCAACATTTTTGAGCATATTAGATCTGGTCTAAGAGATAATATCTTGATGGTTGAGGACAAAATGATAAATTTGTTTTTGCTGCTTTCGATACGGGGCGCTAAGTCAGAAGTTCATTGTTTTGTTCATTTTACTCCGAAATTCAAAAGTGATGATAAGATTTTCTTAACAAAAACAGAAGTTTCATCAAATTTTCAGGAAAAAACATGAAGGTCGCAAAGGGATAGTTTCAGGCGTTCTGGTGTTATGGCCGAAAGAAGATATTCTTCAACTGATGCACTGCGAAAAACCAAATTGTGTCTTTAGGTTCTGACAAAAACAGAAATCCCATAAAATTTGTATGAAAAAACCACAAGGTCGTAAAGCGATAGCTTCAGGCGTTCTGGAGTTATGGCCGAAAGAAGACACAATTTAGTTTTTCAGTGCATCAATTGAAGAATATCTTTTTTCGGCCATAACTCCAGAATGCCTGAAGCTATCACTTTGCGATCTGCAGGTTTTTTCATGCAAATTTGATGGAATTTCTGTTTCTGTCCATAATCCATGCATTATTTTTAATTTCAAATGCAGGTGTCCCTATGCTTTTTTGCATTTATGCTCCACATCAATCTACTTTTTTTTCAAATAGATATATATGGATTAATCCTTTAGTTGTGATTTTCAAGGTATATATAAAATAACAATGTCAAGCTGGTAAATAATAATAAAATATCGTCTTAATCGCGTAATCATATTTGAAAAAAATGGAGAAACATTGACGTGGAGGCTTTTAAAAGTTCCAATTGTATCCTTGGTACAATTGGTCTCTAAAGGTATCCAAGGGTACAATTGTCGTACGAGCGCCCAACAACTGTTGACTTCGTTCCAGTGCTATCTACATTTTTTTATTTATATGCCCATAATTGATCCAGGTAATAACTTCATGCTCACCAGTACACTCCGTTGTAATTATCAAGACCCAAAAATGGTATTCTTATGGTTGAAAAATGAAAACTCGAAGGCGTACCAACCGTTATTGGTGGGTTGCACAATAAAACAATTAGTGTTGTTATGACGCCTGAACATAAAAATGTGTTAATGCATGAAGATATTTTTTGATTGACACCATCAAGATCGCAGTGAAACGTCCCTTGGGTAGTTAACACCTTGCCCATGTGTGTGGTCCCGGCAAGAACATACACAGGGTAGGTAAATATTTGACTTCTTAATTTTACCTGGTACTTAACCCCAAAAACAAAGACGATTTAAGGTAGGTCCTTACCTCTCTTTGACTATCGTGCCGACATCAGATGTCTTCCTTTCTAGCACTCCACTTTCCTGAGGATTTTTTCATATTTCTAATGGTGTAAGTTTATATTTCCGAATATGAATGGTCGGCGACTTTAAGGGTACCGCTAGAGATAGTTTCGACTTTTTGCAACAATAATATTCGTCTCCGATGGAACGACAGGAATATAAGATGTAAAACCGGTAATAAATTAAGGTTGTTGACAAAAAATAATGAAGTCATGGCAATTTTAATTTGTCAATATTTTCGATATCGATATTAATAGATTTCTAGGAAATATCCAATCAACGGTGGCTGTTTATTTTAATTATAACCTTTGAATTATCCGGAAAAAAACCGTTTCAAACCGTACGTTTTGGAATGTGTGTGATGCGAAATAAAACAAATATGATACATATTCGTAATTATGAAACTATCATGAATTTGATCAATTTATCCGCCAGAATTCGTTTTCATCTAATTTCTTATTTTCGCCTTTTGTAGCAATTAAAAACCAAAACATAACAGTCAGAATTTTCATCAATTCCACCAAGTGCTTGCAAAATAATTGTCAAATTTGAGAAGTTTAGGAATTTTGTTAAACTAATGTCTTTCTGCTTCTGGTCTACAACTTCTTCCATTTGAATATTTACATAAAAGCGGCATCTTTCAGAATTTTTCAGACAGGATGCAACATATTTTCCGAATTGTGGCAATTGAGTTTCTTTTATTGCAAATCACTTGGCTTGTTCGTTTTCTTATCTCAATTTTACCTGGTACTTTACCACAAAAACAAAGACGATTTAAGGTAGGTCCTCACCTCTCTTTGCCTCTCGTGCCGACATCAAATGACTTCCTTTCTAGCACTTCACTTTCCCGTGTATTTTTTCATATTTCTAGTGGTAACTCTATATCTCCGAAAATGAATGGCCGGTGACATCAAAGGCACCTCTGAAGTCTTTCAACTTTTTGCAACAATAATATCCGTCTCCGATGAAACGACAGGAATAGAAATGTAAAACTGGTAATAATTCGAAAAAAATGAGGTAGTTGACAAAAAAAAAGTCATACCAATATTTGTCAATATATTCAACTTCACATATTAATATAGATTTTCATTTTTCAGTAAATATCTAATCAACGTTAGCTGTTTATTTTCATTATAACTTTCGAATTATCCGAAAAAAAAACCCGTTTCAAACTTTACGTTTTGGATTGTGTATAATGCGAAATAAGACAAATATTCATGATTATAAAACTATCATGAATTTGATCAATTTATTCGCCAAAATTTTTTGATATTGATTATTGAGTGACCACTGCATTTCAAAGACATTTTTTGTGGGGTCATTTAAAATTATAGGTTTATTTCAATACGCCAAACAATTTAGAAGAGTTACGGCAAAGAATTGACGCTGAAGTGGAGCCTTTCACTCCTGAAGTCCTTAAGAGGGAACACCACAACGCGGCTGCTCAGTTCAAAACGGAATTAGTTATATTTCTTCTTAAAAATCTCTGTTTTCATAGGGTTTTCGATTAATTTCCTTGAACAATAATCTACATGAGAGAAAGTGAATATTTTTTATTGTCGAATAAAAAAAAATTATTGACTTTTCGTTTTTCGCAAAAAGTTGATGCTATGTACTTTGTTCAAAGCACTGATATATTTTTAGATTATTCGTGAAAAAAAACCTACCAAAAATCGTTACAAATAAGTAATACTATAATCTAGTGGAAAATATAATCGATTGTCGCATATTGCTGCCCTTATTTGCTTCGAAAAAAGAAAGAAGATGAAGTGAATGTACAACTTATTGTTCGTACCTCGTATCGATCAGGTCCAAATGGTCACTCTATAAAAATGAATGACGGTGATTAATTTGAAACTAAAATTGATCTGCCCGAGCTAAGGAAATTTGTTCCTTATGAAATTTGTTCCTTACCTCACTTTATCCATTCACTGTATTATTAGTTACATATACATCAGGGTGTCCCGGGAAGAATGCGACAAACGAATACCATGAATTGAGGACATCATGGAAGACTCGTATCAAGAGGTTTCAATCGCCTGAGTACCTTCGTTAGGGATATACAGGGTGATGTTCATCTTATGGGTTAAATTTCACAGATCAATAACTCTTTAACTGATCGACAGTATAATTTCAAATTTTGAAGTTTTGTCACCCTTTACTAGCGCCTTCCTTCAATATTTCTGAAATCGAGTAAATCAGATCCGAACTAGGAAAATTTCAGACTTTTCCTATTTTCTTGAATATTGGATCACCCTGTACATGAACATGCCTTAAATTGTGCATCGGAGTAGATTTTTGTGGTTTATTTTCAACATATTCTGAAGTATCAACATCTTATTTTGTACCGAGTGCAGCTTAGAATGCAGAGTAATTTGACTTTAATGCAGATGATATTAACTCCATAGACAAATGAGAGAATTATGCAATCATAATATTTTCATATCTGGAGGTTGTCTTTTTTCTTGGCAATAATTTTTGGCACATCTGAAGATTATCATAACTCTATCCATTTCAAATATTCTTGAAAGATAATTAGATATTGTTTTATGATTATTATTATTATT
Organism: Harmonia axyridis; assembly: GCF_914767665.1. NCBI lineage: Eukaryota > Metazoa > Arthropoda > Insecta > Coleoptera > Coccinellidae > Harmonia > Harmonia axyridis. The sequence continues at coordinate 27,317,503 of NC_059501.1, forward strand.
ACTTTTGTGACAACGGTAAACGAATCGATTGTCAAGGAAAGACATTCATAGGCAATAGATTGTAATCGGAAATCTTTAGATATTTGAGAAAATCCTCAACTCATAATAATATTGATTACGAATTCAGAAAAAAACAGTATGCATACCTCATAGACAGTAAAAAAAACATTTTTCCTACAACTGCTATGAAAAGTAGCGTATTCTGCATAGTTTACTCAATTGCAAAACAATGTATTGCGCATACTGTGGGAAATATTATTCCCCACGGCACTTTGCCCACACCTCCCTTGGTAGACCAATGAAATTGGGTTTTTGAGTCGTTTCTATGGAAACGCAATAAATTAGCACATACTGTCAACGAAGGTCATTTTGATTTGAATCAAGTCCATTACTTGAATTATTGAAATTTGTGCAGTTGTAGGAAAAGTATAGTGTGCAACATGTGGAGAAAGTCCTTTTCTCGCTCGTTTGATTGCGGCACTCGCCTTTCAGGCTCGTGCCACAAACTTCCACACTCGCGAGAAAAGTTGGACTTTCCCCACTTGTTGCACAATATACTATTTTTATTCTCCAATGTTTATTGGCTTCGATTTATCGCCTTGACGAACAACTAACATTGTCGTTCATAACAGGATCGCTTTTACTACTAGATATACAGAATGAGAATGGTTTGCGATAATTTTGCGATTATGTTCCAATAGTATTTACTATAATAAATAATAATTTGCCAAAGTGGAGAGGTCATACTCGTACAGCCTGTAATTTTATGTGAAGAATTTCTTTTGAAACACCTTCCATAATTTTCCCAATAAATATTTTTATGTAAAAGGATTACATAATCCAAGGAGAATTTCTATCACATGTTCAACAAAAAAAACGAAGCACTTAAGGATAAATCAACAGCGTTAAGCGTTAAGTAAGAATTAGGTGTAGTAAAAAGAAATCCATTATTTTTCCAATAAATGGCTTTTCCTATCTGTATCTCGCGTTAAATAAGATGAGACTTCGTACTACAAAAACTTTTGTGACCGTTTTTTTGATTAGATGACTCAGTTTGCATAAGGATAGTGTCAAGAAGAAGCTATATGTATGGGTACCAAACGAGTTAACGCAAAAAAACCTCATGGACCGAATTTCCATCCACGAACCGACCCATTCTTGAAGCGTTTGGTGACTGGTGATGAAAAGAGGACCACTTACGACTACGTCAAGCGAAAACGGTCTGGGTCGAAACGCGGAGAGCCGGCGGAAACGATGGTCAAGCTAGGATTGACGGCCAGGAAGATTTTGCTGTGTAGTGGGATTGGCAGGGAATTATCTACTATGATCTGCTTCCCTACGACACAATTGTTAACTCGGAACTTTACTGTTATGCATTGATCCGTACGAAGGAAGCTATCGCCTAGAAGAGATCAGCTTTGGCCAATAGGAGAGAAATTGGCGTTTAGGACAACGCCAGATCGAAAGTGACTCGCCAGAAGCTCTGTGAGCTTGATTGGGAGGTTCTTATGGACCTTATCATCTGGACCTGGCACCAAGTGATTACTGTATATTTCTGTCCAGGGTGAACAATTTTGCTGGCAAAAAATTCGCTTCAACAAAGGCTTGCGAAAATAGACATCTCAATTTTTACCAATTGGGACGAGGGCTTCCATGAGAGAAGCATAATGATATAACCTTCAGAATGGCAATAGGTTATCGAACAAAACAGCGCATATTTGACCTAATTCGGATCATTCTGTCTATGGTAATTAAAGACTTGTTTTTCATACCAAACTGATGCGTTTATTTTTACACACCTTATATGACTTTAGTTTTGAACGTTCTCATTTCTACGGCCAGACGGCTACACAGAACACTAACATTGTGAAGAAATAGTAAGTGCTCAGGAACGAATGCGCAAATGTGGCCTAATCCACCTCTATGAAAAAAAAGGGTAATTTTTGCCATAAAATCATCTTCTAAAATGATGACATGTACCTACCGAGAAAACACCTTGTATATTCGTGGGTATCAACCGTTACCGTAAAAACAAAAGATTTTCCCCCAACACAGTCAACGCTATCGTCCAAGGCACCGCTGATAAGGCGGCGATATTGTCAAGTCATGGACCAATTATTACATTACTCTCTGCCGGACACCTGCCCGATGTTCGGAGCTGTCAAGGGACTTTGACGGGTCGATGACAATGCCGCCGTCGCGGGGGTGCAATTTGATGGCACAAATTGAGTCTTCTTTTATTTAATTTCAATTTGGGTATCGAGTGATTGATGTGCCCAACTCTTGATTATACGAAATGATTCATTGAATAGCAAATAAATAGCTAGTCATTTCACGATAAGCGTAATTCTGACAGATAATGAAGAGCAGTGGCGCAGAACCGAAGCACGCGCCCCGTTAAAAAAAGAACGGTGTTATTTTTTTATTGACAATAAATTATGATGGTAATTCCTATAACTTCTTGACGCGTAAGCATTGTCGATATCCATTGAAAACATATTGTGTACTATCGCAGATAACATCCTGTAATTCTTTCAGTATGATATTAAAAATTGTATTTTCAGGATTTCATTCATTATAATAATGAAAATAGATTACGTGGAAAAAATGCTCAACAAAATTGACGTCACTTTGTTCGAAAGCATTGAGAGGGAACACCACGACGTGGCTGCTCAGTTGAAAACGAAATTATATAGAGATATTTCTTCTGAAAAATCAGCGATTTTTATGGGGTTTCCACATGATGTCCTTGAACAATAATCTACTTTGATGAAGTCAATATTTTTTAATTTGCAAATGGCAAACAAAATACAATTTATGGTAACTTTTCGTTTTCCCAAAAAAAAAATATACGAAAAAATTTAATTTTGTATTCAGATGCCGCCAATATCAGGAACCAAAGAAATTTTATGAAGAGTATAAAAAAAGAACTGAGTAAAGATTCGGCAGAATTTAGTATCATCAGAACTATATTTCAACAATTTTTTATAACATTTTTACCAACTGGAAATTTTACGTGTAGATGTAAATTAGCAATACTCCACCTCTTTTTTCAATTAATTATTAATTTAATTAATATCAATCGCATAACCAGAAAAAAATAAATTTAAGTATAGAATATCGAAAAGAAGTATTTCTGTAACAACAGATCCGACTATGTTGAAATTCAGTTCGTATACCTATGTCAATTAATCACTCGAATGTTCATGAGTTCATGCTGAATTTCAAAACCCCTGGTCTACATAAATATAAACATAATAATAAAACAGTCGCCAGCAATGATAATATCCGCATGATTCTAATAAATTATAAAGTATAGTAAATTGTATAAGAAATCCATTATTTTTTCCAATAGTCTTCAGTTGTCTGTATCTCGCGTTGTATAAGTCCGACCGGGTTCCACTAGATGGCGTAAGAAAGAGGAGATGTCGTACTACAAAAACTTTTGTTGACAGTTTTGTGATTAGTTGACACAATTCAGTTTGAACGCGTCAAAGAGAAAATGCGCTATATTTTACATTTTTTCTTCGATAAAGGCTAAAATGAAAGCCAGGCAGCTGGAAATGTGAATAATGTTTATTACTATCAAGATATTTCGATGTCAAAGATGCACCAAGCACTTGAAGGCCAATTGACGAATATGTCGACAAAATCAGGAACATTATCGTGTCCGACCGTCATGTGAGCTCTGTTTCGATTGCCCAAAATCAGAAGATTGTTTAAAAAACCATTTGGAACCATTTGCATAAGGCTGGTCTCAAAAAGCTCGATGTATGGGTACAACAAGAATTAAGGCAAAAAAACCTCATGAACCAAAATTCCATATGCAAATCGCTGCTGAATCGCAACAAAATCGACCCATTTTTGAAGCTGCCGATGAAAAGTGGATTACTTACGACAACGTCAAGTGAAAACGGTCGTGATTAAAATGAGGTGGGCCGGTGGAAACAGTGGCCAAGCTAGGATTGACGGCCAAGAATGTTTTGTTGTGTGTTTGGTGGAGTTGGCAGGGAATTATCTACTATGAGCTGCTCCTCTACGGCACAACTTTTAACTCGGAACTATACTGTCAACAATTGGACCGTCTGAAGAAAGCAATTGCCTAGAAGCGGCCAGCTTTGACTTATAGGAGAGGAATTGTGTTCCATCAGGGTAACTCCATCATGCCACACACATAGATAATGACTCGTCAGAACTCCGGTAGCTTGGTTAGGAGGTTCTTATGCATCCACCTTATTGTCCGGACCTGACACCAAGTGATTACCGTTTGATCCTGACCATGGCGAGGCTTCTATGAGAGAGACAATGATTTTACCTTCAAAATGGCAAATATTTGACCTAAATCAAATCGTTCTAAATATGGTAAAAGCCTTGTTTTTCATACAAAAATAAAGGATTTCTCATTACACCTTATACGTATTATATAATCAGATAACAGTTCTGTGGTCACCAAAGGCGCAATATGCGTTTTCTTGAATTTTTTTGCATTCCGAATATCTCAAGTTGAACAATTCAGAACTTATTTCTCATCAATATATGTATTTATTTTTTTAGTATAAGTATAGGGTATGAATATATTGATTCATAAATATCACTTACGTAGAATATAATAGGTTTTTCCATTTAACTCAGTTATCTATGTTACGATTTTCTCATATTAGTTCGATTAATCATAAACGATAAACATCTATGTGAAACTTACAATAGTTTTTATTATATCTACGGAAAAACCCTAGTACGCCAGTGATTCCTGGCATTTTTCGACCTACTTAGGACCATCGAAAAAAAGCAGATTTTCAAGAGAGCGTGGGAAAAGAAATGATGGTATAGTACCTATATTTATCGGGAGCTTCTTCTTATCTGTTATCATTATGCAAACTCTTAACTTCTGCATTTCTCTGTAATGATGAAACTTTTATTGGGGAAAAGGTTTCTTATCTGTCTCGTGGATTATGGAAATTTGAAGTCGTTCCAGTTATCATTTTCCTGTTGAAATTCTATGAGCATTATAGAAAAGAATTGGAGGAATTTAAGATTCGAATGAATATTACATTTTTGTATTTTTGAAAGCTAGAAAAGATAATGTTATTGAATATTGATTGAGATGATGAAAAATATTTAGGATATATCAAGGTCAAGAAAATATTTTGAAATATGAATTCTCAATAGAAACTCAGTGGATCTTCCATATAATAGAGGACATAGCGATTCATTTGACTAACCAGGTTACCATTAAAGCTAGAAAATTTTCTAGTCAAAATTTATTCAAATATCTATAGTACAGGGTGGGCAAATTTCGATGTTTTAGCACTACAACTTTTAAACCTGAGGAGATAGACAAAATCTGATACCCACTTCTCGGTCTCTTTTTCTGAGAAACTAACAAGGGTAGTATTCATTTTTGGCCACCTTCTTTTGTTTTCGAGTTATAAGCGAAAATTGGAAAAATGGCGATATCGAAAAACATCTATATCTCCGCTAATACTGATGATAGAGCTCTGAAATTAAAACATTATACAGGCACTTTTTTACGTAGAATCCAGTGGCGTACTGGTCTTTTCAAAGGGGTGTTTGATTACGAAGCTATGGCCCAAAGTTATGTTTTTTTTAAATAGGAACACTAGATTTCTGTGCTATTTTTTGAAAGCTTAATTTTTCCTGATTTCAAAAATATATAACATCATAAGGTTCGTATCAATATAAATAATAGAAAATGGTCAAAAACCTTTTTTTACCTAAGATTCTAGTTATTTCTATGGTTTCAACTCTTGACGAGCACAGAAAAATTGAGCTTTCTATAACAAGAGAAGAGTCCTTCCGTTGATCTGATTTTTTCTATGATTTTCACTAATTCCCTTCGTAATTAAATTGTTCAATCATATATGCATTGTTTCATGTGCTATTTGAAATGGATTGGTATAGTATATCCAAAGTCACTTGGAGGAAGATGAATATTTCAATTATACAAGGTTTGTCCAAGTTTCCAGAAATTCCTTTGGGCCCAGTGAATTTATTGCCTAACAATACTTTTAGATAAACCCCGGTATACTTGTGCGTATTCATACTGGAGACCTATGAAAATAATCTTCTGATGTATCCATCTCCTTACAAATCTTTCGATTGAAACAATCGATCCTGTGGATATTTTCGTTATTTTCTTATCTATTTTTGGATAAAAAAATTATAAAATATACTCACCTAGATTCGAATTTTGTATAAATTAGTAAAAAGCATAGAAATAATCAGATTGATGGAAGGACACTACTCTTGTTAAAGGAAGCTCAATTTTTCTGTGCTCGTCAACAGTTGAAACCATAGAAATAATGAGAATCTTAGGTAAAAAAAGGTTTTTGACCATTTTCTATCATTTATATTGATACGAACCATATGATGTTATATATTTTTGAAATCAGGAAAAATCAAGCTTTCAAAAAATAGCACAGAAATCTAGTGTTCCCATTTGAAGAAACATAACTTTGGGTCATAACTTCCCTTTTGAAAAGACCAGCACGCCACTGGATTTTACGTAAAAAAGTGCCTGTATAATGTTTTAATTTCAGAGCTTTATCATCAGTATTAGCGGAGATATAGATGTTTTTCGATATCGCCATTTTTCCAATTTTCGCTTATAACTCGAAAACAAAAGAAGGTGGCCAAAAATGAATACTACCCTTGTTAGTTTCTCAGAAAAAGAGACTGAGAAGTGGGTATCAGATTTTGTCTATCTCCTCTGGTTTAAAAGTTGTAGTGCTAAAACATTCGAGTTTGCCCACCCTGTACAGTCTGATTTTTCCAGGGTGAAGAGTTTTCTCAACATAATTACAAGTAAAAGTCCTTAAACTTCACAAAATTTAATGCATTTAAGCCCGACGAGTTTCGGTTATCTCAAGCTACTTGGCTTGAGCTTAACTTGATTTCAAGTCAAGCTCAAGTCAAGTAGTAGTTTTTCAATCTCAAGTCAAATCAAGTATTTATTTATCAAGTACTTGAATCATATCGAGCTACTTGTTTTTAGCAGTTTTATTGTGTCACATCAAATATCACTTCGAATGATGAAATGAGAAGGAACCTTGCAAAAAACACTTTTATTTATTTAACTTATTGTATAAAGGAACTGAAAAAATCAACTGTTTTGAAATAGAAACATAAATTGAATCACTATAAATAAATACATTATAAAAAATAAAGTTTTTTAATATAGAGAAACCTCCAGGCTCTAGCTTCGTGATTTCATAATTTTCCATCCAGGATCTAAGACACATGACTTATAGATTTGTCGCCTAACCTATTTCGGGTTTTTGTAAAGAGCAGCTGCGGAAAATTGTCTTGCAACAGGAGCTGAAGATGCTGGCATTGTTAAAAATCCCTGGCCATTTTGGCCAAGGTTGGAAAGATATTTCTGAAACTTCCAAAATCTACCAACAGGTGTCATAAAAGAATAATTAATGCAAGCGTAGCTACGGTAACGTAATTTATCCCATTTTTGATCCCACTTTCCTTTCTATTTCCTCCTATTTAGCCGATAGTATAAACCACTCACAAATGGAAATTGTAAAAGGTTAGTGGAATTGTCAAAAAAATTTAACTTTTCAATGATGTTATTAGTTATTAGTCCCACCTTGATATATCAGCAGGTCTCAAACGTAGTTGACCTTATTGAGTTTATGACCTGTCCAAAAATGATTCGCATCAGCAGCTCGAGTAGTCATCTCGTGTACCCTCAACAGATATCAGCGATAAATCTAAGTGAAAATAAAAAAATTCGCTAATTTAGAATTTTCGAGTGTTTGATAGAGAAGTCATTCGATAATTTTCGGAACCTACTTATGTAATTGACGCCGCTGTGAATTTTGAAATATTTATCTGCTTATCTAGATCTTTTAGCAGTCGATGACACGAGGATCGATATGTGTTAGCTCTAAAGTCGAATAATCAGTCAAAATATTACATTTTCGATCCACCGATGGGATTATTTCCCAATTTGATCAATTATTTCAATTAATTTTTATTAATGAAAAATTAATTCAAAATTTTATTTTTTGATGAATAGATATCTGATAATGTCTACGTTCTTCTCAGATGATGTCAAAATTTGCACATCAAAAATTCCATAAATTTAAAACAGATGAGACTTTTCGCTACTCAAGGTATCATAAAAAAAGATATACAATCATTCAGTTTCGATTTTGAATGAAAATCCAGATAATCAAATTTGAATAATTTGAAATCTTCCAACAGATGAAGAAAATTTGAGAATAACAACTTGGCATCAGCAGCTCTTGAACGCGCGTTCGTTTTTTGTGCCAATTGCGTCCTTGGGGACCACAGAAAAATAGATACTTATATATATGAGGTGAGATAAAGAGCGTATTCGACTGCCAGCATCAGTTCGAATTAATTCGAGCTGAATATGTCATTTAGCTCTACAAAAATTCGAATTTATTCGCACTGGTGCTGCCAGTCGAATGCGCTATTAGTATGATTTCATTGTAATCGGTTATTTTAATTGGATGAGGAGTATTTTTGCTAGGATACCTCAGGAATTAGGTATGAGCAGCCGAGTTATTAATTTATATGAGCATACTGAATTTCAACCTATTCGGATCAATTGCCACTGATATATTAGGATTAGAAGTTTGAAATTGTTATTATAAAAACCTATGAGCAAAATTACCTGTCCTTCTGTTTTAACTGAAATTTTATGCATTTTCGAATATTTTTGGTTTTTTCTATGGTGCGGATGATCAACAAGATATTTTGCACAAAGCTTGAAATGGTAATTCTACAGATACATATAAAATCTCAACTTGATAGGATCTTACGTCGAGGAAATATTTGTTATTTCCTTTTCAATATTCTTCTTGAATATTCTATGGTTCAGATGATGAGAGAGCTAAAAATTTACATCAGAAGCTTGAAATCGATATTTTATACCTACATCTAAAGTCTCGACTCCGTTGGTTTTGTAATACGGAAATATTGGGTATTTTTTTTCGATATTCTTCTCAAATTCTATTTACGAACCTAAAATTTGAATATTTCAGATCTTTCCATTCGTGAGTTATCTTGTTTACGGACGGCCGGACGTACAGAATCCAATCTACTACGGATTATCATCAGTAAGTTAAAATGTTTTGTTAGAGACAATTTTCGGCTCCAAATTTGAAAGTTAACGACAACATGACCGAATATTCTATAGATTAGAGTGTGGTTAACTCTAATCTACATAATCTTCAAGAAATTAAGGTTTCCTCAACGATGTTGTCATTTTCAGAAAGTTACAACCAGAGTGTACCTTTTCTCTATTTCTTTTGAATGGATGGTTGCTCTTATACCTAGTATAAGAACCTTATAATATTTCAGAGTTCCTCTCAGGATTGAATTCATTAATTTAATTTGTATTTTGGTTTTTTTTTTGACGTTTCCCAATTTTATTGTATAGAAGAATATGTAATGATTTTTGGAGAATAAAAATGTTTATTATTATTATATATATATATATAATCTGTATCCCACTTGATACCTTTCGGTGTATGGGTTGTTTATTATTATTATTATTATTATAGTATATGAGTCCTCCTGTGAATGAAGACCCCCATCTCGGACATGTAGTTGAAGGATTCATTCATACCTGATATTTACCTTTTAAACGGACCGATTTTGCGAGAATTCTAGGTAAATTTCTGAGAACCTGAGAGGATTTCTCCGAATTCGACCGGAAATATATTGCTGTCCCGCAAAAAAAGCGGTCACAAAATACTAGCCCAAATTTCAAAGTTGACTCCTCTTTGTACCGCTCATTCGATTTTGATGTTCCTTATTTTTAGTTGTAAATTTATTTTCCATTTACGATGATTCATCAGGAATCTTCATTTAAAATTGAATTTGCGCATATACGGGGTTCAAAAAAGGGGCGAAGTCTATTTCCCAAAATTTATAACACACTGTGAAGTGCAACAACTATAGCAACTGGAATCACATTGAACCCTGACCTTTTTGAATAATTTATTTTTTTTTTAATCACGACACTATCTCTGTTTTTCATCGAAATACATTCCTTTGAAGTGAACGCCTTAGATGAAGCTGTGGAAACACAACAAATAAACATGAAAAAGTAAGGTTAATCAGAAAACTTAAGAAAACATGAAAATAAAAAAAATAAACAAATTTTAAATGGCTAATACATATTGTGCCCTCTTCGCGCCGAATCTACTGCATTCAGTCGATGTTGCATCGAATTAATAAGATTTATAAGAAATTCTTGTGCAATGACATCAAATTCTTCCTGAAGTGCAATTCGCAGATTATGAAGGCTGTCGATTATAGAGCAGATTGGCCAAGAATACGTCTTTGAAGGTGGTCCCAGAGATGCTCAATTGGATTGAGATCAGGACTGCTAGCTGGCCAAATCATTCGTCCAAGTATTCGGTAATTATACGTGCTACGTACTGTCGTACATTGTCTTACATTAATACGAAACCGTTTCCAATAAAATGAGAGTAGGGAACAACAAACAGCTATCTGGAGATTGCCTTCAATATATCAATGCGCCGTTTTCAATGAAGATCAAATTTGTACGAGCGTTTCTCGAAATTCCCGCACACAACAACACAGATCTCTCCTTGAAACTCACGCGTTTGGAAATTGTACATGGTGTCCCTAACTCGATGCTCACTGAAAGAATCTCGAGAACTATAGACTTATAAATCTTCCAGAAACCCTCATTTCTTTATACGAAATAATAAAATATCAAAAAACAGATAGTACATATATTGATTCGTTCTCGAATTACAGGGCGTTACTGAAAAATGTTTCAAATATTTCGCTATATCTGGGTTCCTGTTCAGATATTAAAAGAAGTTTAAAACATTTTTTTCAATAATTCTTAAACATTATGCAATTGACTCAAAATTATTTGAATTTCAAAATAAATGAAAAAAAATTGAATAGAAGGTGTCCCATCGAAAAAATCAAGCCGAGATAATTTTATTGAAACAGATGACTTTCTGTAAAACCGGTAACGTGATGCTGTTCGACAAATTGGCGTTTAAAAAATTGCGTTGAGAAATATATGGTGTCCGATCTAAAAAACACCAAATCTCCTTTATATTTCTAAAACGGTAATTAATTTCTATGATCTGTTATGAGTATTATATAAACCATAAAAATTAATGACAAAAACGTTTTTACATTTTTCGAATATCTCGAACAGAAAGCAAGATATAGCGAAATATTTGAAATTTGAATTTTTTTCTGTTGTTTCTGTAATCCTGTTCTGTTCTGTAATTGAAGAATTTGACAAAATCGATGAAACACTCTGTATCTTGATTATAGAAAGAGATAGACCCATCAAATATAGGTTATTCTGACTCGCCTTAGTGTCCTTTATCTTCCCTAAGCTTCCACCCATTTACCAATGACTCACTCTGTATATGTAGGCACGAAAACTGAAGACATGCTCAACGATGTTTTGGAAGCAGATGCTCCATTAAACATAGAAATTTCTGTCTGCGATACTTTTACAGAGACGTTTGCTTCGAATAAGTGTATCTCCAGTAAAAGCAGAGATAATATTATCGTGATTTAAAAAAACAAAATGTTGAAAAATATTCAGGGTTCAATATAATTCAGGGTTTAAGAATTTCGTAAATAAACTTCCTCCTTTTGTTGCACCCAATATATGTTCAAATTGAAATCTACAAAAAAAATATCTGTGATATCATAGTAATTGAGAAATCAATCAAATAAAACATCTAAAAGGAATAAGTGGTTCGCGAGAAAGCCTACTTTGAAATTGGGGCCAGTTTTTAGTTGCCGGTTAGTGCATTCCGATCAATTCTGTATGTAGTATTAACTGAACAAACCTGATACCTTTAGTAGTTCCTGCCTTATGAAGTACGCTTGAAGTTTGAGGATTTCCACCAAGTTGTCAAAAAGAGGTTTTGTATTTGAGTAGATTCCATTATGTCCACGTTCGAAATGCCAAAACAACATTCAGTAAAACCATCAAATCAGTAATACCTCATATTAGAGATTTATCACGTAGAAGGCGAAAGTGGCGAAGTCGAATCGTTTACCTCATACCTGGTCGGACATAATGGAAATCTTGAGAAACATAGCAGCAAGATGTAAATTTCAAGTTGAAATCGTGTGTGGTCTTATAATGTCTTCTGTGAAGTGCTTTCCTCTCGGCACCGATTGTCTGTTGTAACCGTGCTTAAGAGCTACTTTGGTGGACGCGAGGAATCCATCTTAAGTCTACACCTTGATTTCTGTAGAGTTACCAGCAGGTATTTTGATATTTTTTTCAATAAGAGAATGCTCAAACCTTTCGAGGGTGTTTGAAATCGACGTCTAGAAAGCGTTTGATTCAGATTTAGGTTTCGTAGGAATCAACATAAATACAAACTAAAAAGATAATAATAATTGGACTAAACATTCCTCAAACAGATCGCACAATAATTTTGTCAGGATTTTCATAAATTTCGAATTTGGGGAAGGTAATGGTATCTTAATTCAATTCCGTCCATCTAGTATTAATAACACTCGATTGCATCGGTTAAATTTATTAATAGCAAAATCCGACCACAGAATACATAAATAAAAATTTATGCTTTCAAATATACTACTTCGATCACCATTTAGGTGTGAAAAAACAGTTTCAAGTTTCCCGCTAATTTTCAACTTGATCACATCATCAGAACCATAAAAAATTCAAGGAGAATATTGGTAAAGAAGTACCGAATATTCTCGTGATAACAGTTCCAATTGGGTTGAGAATATATGAGTACAAATATTGATCTGCAAATACAGGGTTTTGAAGTTTGTCATTAATATCTTGAAAACCAGAATAAATATTAAAATGACCTTTTAATCGTTGTCATAACTTTTCAAATTCTGTAAACTTATATTGAAATTATTTTCAAAATATCACCGGATAGAGATCACATGATTGGCCAATAAGAATAGAATAAAAATGAATTTTTGAATTTATTTTGTACCTTTCTTCAATTTGAAATGGATTTAAGAGGGATTACCACCACGTGGCTTTCCGCGTATCAGTCAAACTTTGGTTCCCGCATTCATTTCCTCTCTGGCGCTCCTGCGATGCTCAAACTTTGTTTTTTCTTCCTTTTACAAAGCAAATAAGTAAAGGGTAGCACTGTTAGATGACTTTCACGAAATTATAGTTTTATCTCTTTTGTAATGATTTTTGTTAGGTTTTTTAACGAAAATTTCATAAATATATCAGTGCTTTGTACAACGTATGGAGTGTCACAAATTCGTTGTCTAGTGGGAGGATCTCAAAATCCCTTCGAGCTAGAAAAAAATGAATAACACATTTTCGGGCTCGACTTTTGAGGAAATTAATTTGGTGAAAACCACAACATTATAAGTTCAACAATTCTCGAATTGAAGGAAAAAATTGGAAAATTTGTTACATAAAAAGTTTGTGTTATAACTTGAAAATTAATGGGAACAAAAAAAAATTACACTAGTGGATTCTAATAGTGCCTGTGGGATGTTTTTGTTTCATGTTAATAGCATCAATAATAAAGAAGTTATATGAGATATTTTTATTTCAATATCCAATTTTTTTCTTATATCTTGAAAACTGTCGAACGTATACGGTTGCGGTTTTCGCCAAATTAATTCTCCCAAATTAATTTCTCCCGAAAATGTCCCATTCATTTTTTTCTAGTTGAGAGGGATTCTGAGATCCTCTCACTAGACAACGAATTTGGGACCCCCGATACATATCATCAATTTTTTTTGTGAAAAACGAAAAGTTACTAAATTCTTTTTTATTTTTAATTCGCAAATTAAAGATATTTTACTTTTTTCATGTAGATTATTGTTAAATGAAACTATGTGAAAACCCCATATAAATCGGGGTTTGTAAGAAGAAATATCCCTAATTTATCTTTATCTCATACTTAGTGTATTTATCAATTGTCTCTCATATTATGTTGGTGGCTACGGTAAAATATCTTGTTAAGTTTTTCATCACGTATAGACTCACGCCACCGTTAATTGTTTATATCTGTAGATCTGTAGATGTTTCTTCACAGAATAAACGATATTATTATTATCAATTTTATTTTAAACTGAGCAGTCACGTAATGGTCTTCCCTCTTGAGGTATAGAACTAAGGCTACCGTGGTTTTTCTCAATTTTGTAAATGAAGGTACATGATGCAGTTTTTTCAATATTCCTGCAAAATTTTGTGTTGATTCAAGCAGAATACCGAATAAATAACATAATATTTCATTGGCAACAGATCAGACTATGGAAGCTTCTATTGTAGATGAATAGTAGCAATTTCAAAATCGATGCAGAAATTCATGACCATCGCGTAACCAGTGCCATAGAAAATACAAGAAGAATATAAAAAAAAATTACACAGTATTTCCTTAAACACATATCTAACTAGGTTGAAATTTAGTTTGCATATGTAGGTATATTAATGTTCATTTTACTTACCTTACCAACGAATTAAATTCCAATGGGACTTCTAATATATACAATATGAAACACCTTACCTTTTTCTGGTCCCTTTTGGTAGCTGGCTACAAACAGGTAGGCTGAAATTACTAATTGTGCTCATGCGATAATCACTTGAAATTGGTATCAAAAAGAGGACAATTTGATTGCAAATAGGATAATATAGGGTTATTGGCAAAAATATATCCATTGCTAGCAATTACAAGTGTTTTAAATTTGAAAATCATAGCGAACAAATATGTTCTTATACCATGAACATTTTTCGTACAGTATACATATGGTCCAGGAACATTTATTTCATTTGATAAAATATAATTTTCATTTGGTTAGCATACCTAAAGCAGCATTTCGACAAGCCTTTCAGCAGGTTTTTCAAATGTTCAGTACCTGATTATTATGCCAAAATGTATTGCCACTTGTCCTTCGTAGCTCGTGCTACTTTTCACTTAATTAATATTTTCATTAAAGTATAAGTTCTAAAAATTCATCTACAAATACAATCAGGTAGCCGTTCGGTTTTTTTGTTCTACCAGAAGACCTTTGTTTCATCATTTTAGAGGTATACAACCGAATCCGAACGTACTAATATCTCAACCGTATGTCCAAATCCGAGTCCATAAAGATGAATGAAATAGTATGTGGGCAATTAGTAAAACCTTAAAAAATCTCAATAACCCGACACTTCCTTTACGATCCTCTATATTGCTGTCATACACTAAGATACAAGGTTTTATTGGCAGATATACGATCAAATGAATCGACCGCCATACGAAATTAAATTCTTTTTTTTTTCAATAACGAAAGCCATCCCACGCAATCGTGAGACTCTCCCAACATAATAAAATTCACTCTTCGAGCATCCACACTAGAATCAAAGGTGAGTAAGTGGTTTTTTATAACGCTTCCAACAGTAGCCTTCATTGTTGGCCGAGATGATGTTGCTAGAAGTGTGAATTGACAGTGAATAATAAGTTTGAGACTGTGACTATATTGAATCCGAAGACTTCTGACCACACCATACTCCTCTGCGTGAATCCAGGAGCTGCATGCCATGTTTGTTTCATTATGAGTTTATAATATTTGTTTGAGATACGTATACTGTTTGCATTTTCTTTGTTGTTATTTGTGTTTGTGTTGTTACAATCGGTAGGCGCGTGAGTATTTAGGATTGATGGAAACGGTTGATGCCAATTTTAATATCTTGCACCGTTTTACTTCCAACTTTTTAAGTATGATTCCATTTACTGGATTGTGGTTTGAATTCAATTGAGAATCTGCTTTTTTAGAATGAAAAAGAACGGTCTCAACTGATTTGATGCGACTTGCTTGTAGCAAGTTAAAATCAATTTTATCCTTTTATTCCTTCTATCCGGCCGCCGTGTACACGGTAACTCTCGAACGGAATGTGCTGGAGACTCCGACTGGGCAGAAGCTATTCGTTGGATCTGGGGTTACAATCATATGAAATTTTGAATTCCAAAAAAAAATTATTCGGTCGAACTTAAATCTAGAAATCAGTTGAAAAATAGTGAATCGAATGATGATGAAAAATATCGTGGTAGATTGAGAGTACTGACGTGATTTCGTGAATTTTTCTATATTCTATTTGTATTTTCTATGGTTCTAATGTAGCTATAGCTGGCAATATTGAACGAATATTGAAACTACAAATATAATTTCAGTTTCAAGCTTATTTATCAGTGACAACAGATTTATAAACACTCAAAATTTTGACTCGTTCGGATCTGTTGTCAATGATAAATAAGGTTCATGGTTTAGATTTCTAGCTTGAATTACATATGACGTTTTCCATACGAAATTTTCCAAAAAACTCGATTTGATTTTTCTTTATAAACATGACAAATTTCAACCCGATCAGATTTGTAATCACGGTAATATTGGCTATGTCCCTTTTTTCTATGAGTTCGAAAATGCGATCAGCTTGAAATTTTTTCATTCATTAATTCCTAATCATAAACGAATTATAGGTTTAAGAGTGGTGATACCATTTTCATTTCAAATCGAAAATATTCCTTTTCCACTTGTGATCCTATAATTTGAATTGAATATAATGGATAAATGAATAAATAAACAAATAAATGAATAACTAAATGAATTAATTGATGAATAGATGAATTGATAAATAAATAAATAAATAAATGATTGAATGAATAAATGAATAAATAAATAAATGTATAAATAAATGAATAATTGAATGAATAAATAAATAGTAATCAATTTATCAACTGATTAATCGATTAATTGAATAAATAATAAAATAAATTTATGAATGAATAAATGAATGGATAGATAAATAAATAAATGAATCGATAAATAAATAAGTGAATGAATATATAATTAAATAATAAATATATAAATAAATAATAAATAAATAATAAATGAAAAATAAATAAATTCAATCAATGAATGAATGAATAAATCATTGAATTAATGAATAAATAAATAATTTGATTGATCAAATGTATAATCAAATAAATAAATAAATAAATAAATCAATAAATATACAGAAAAAAAGATAAATGGAATAAAAAATAAATTTCTTCATCTATTATTGTTTTTGGTTATCAATGTTATTGGATGGATTGCATACAGTAATCTATGTCTAAATATTTTTTTGTTTCTTTCATGTATCACCAAGGATTAAGTGGTAAACACCCATGGGTGAACTTCCCCTTGAGATTTCTATAAAGATATAAAGGCCTCAATATTATTATTATATTAAAATTGAATAGATGAATATAAGAATGAATAAATGAATGAATAACTAAATGAATGACTTGATATAAGTCAATATACATATTTATGAAAGAATAATTGAATGAATGGATGAATAAATAAAGCAATGAATATAAATAAATGAATACATGAATAAATGAATATATAAATACATAAATTAATGAATGGATAATTGAATGAATAAATTATTGAAAAAATAAAGTAATGATTAATTGAATAAATAACTAAATCGATAAGGGAATGACTGAAAATAAATAAATGAATAAAAATTGATTTCATACGGATTATTCAAATTTCAATATGTTGCATTGAATTTTAGATATTCCGTATGAAATCAATTTTTATTTATATTTATTTTTTTTTCAAAATTTTCAGGGTCTCACCAATGAAGAGTTTTTTCAACAGGTGGTAGAACTATAAGATTCCACCAAATATCGACTTTATAGAATATTGAGATTAATGGAGTTCAATACGACCCAATAAGTATAATGTATTTATTTCACCAGAACAGAGAACATCTTATTATTTCGCGATGATTGAGATGATTTATATCCTCTTGTATTTATTATTGTTTTTCGAAATATTTTATTCTGATAAGTTTCATCTGCAGACTGAAAAAAAAACGGAAAAATCTAAAAATAATGAAAAACAAACCAATAAAATCGATCCAGGAGTGGGAATTATTCCCTGAGTTTTATTGGCGCAATCTTGTCCAGTGGAGGATATGGCTAAGGTTTTGTATTTACAGTATATTTTTTCATTTTTGATGGATATTTCATTTTACATATTCTGAATACTCATGTTAAAATTGATTTTGCTTCGAACACGAATGAGTAGTAAATTCCTCATCAAATCGTACTTGATGCGTGAAAATATGAAATACTTTTCAGGTAAATAGCGAACAGATCGTCACTAAACAATACATTTTATATCGACATAATTACCATCACCTTCCAATCCCTCCTTTCCGCACGACTTGGAAAATTGAAAAATCAAAGGAAACCGCGGTAGAAATCCATTCAATTGAACTCTCAAATTAATTGCCGGAAATTATTATTCATCGATTCCTTCATCAATGCCCCCTCCCCAAGTGACGAGGGGAATAATCTGATGAGAGCGTTTCGGTTTTTATCGGACGCACTCAAGGACGCAGACAAATTATTTTTCTGTTATCCCCGCCATATGTTCCGGGTAACAACACCGATAAAGATACGGCGATAAGGAGTCCGTTCACCACTCCCCGTTCATATTTTTATCGATGCCTCGGTGATATGTGCAGATGGCCTCTAATATGCTTCATAAACCAGCGTTTGACAATTTAATCTGCCAGTGTCACTGCGAGCTATAACGAGAGATCGGCATGTTTGCTTGATAAAAATATATTTTTCCATTTGGAAAATGAGGGAAAATCTGTTCGATATGAATTGTATTTAATCAATTTGAATGCGGACGTCCTTAGGATTTTTAGTGGGATATTAAAAATGTATTTAATATAAAATAATAAAAAATAATGCAAATTGTAATAGATGCGAAGAATGAATTGAAATAATTTCTTCCTACAAGGACTGTTGATTTTTTGAATCAACAGACGAGTTCTACCTGATAAAATATAGATACAGGGTGGTCTAACAAATATTTAACACCTGGATTATTCGACTTTGAAATGAAAATGTGAAAAATCGCTCAGACCCGCCAATTTCTAATTCAAGAAGGAATAACTTTTCCGCTCGTAACTTCAACCTCCTAACGGGGGTGAGCACAGCCCCTTTATTTGGGGGATAGGGATGAGGGTTGTTGTTGCGATAACTAATTTTCAAGATCCTAGAATACCTAACCTGATAATTTCGCTTCAAAATATCCGTCGATAATGGAATAACATCGAAAATAGTGACAGAGGATATTATTCGTTTCCAACACATTCCAAAGGTATTTAGTAGTTATGTTGTTGATTTTCTGTCCAAAAAAGTATACGGACCATGTTTTCGATATACCTTAGTCTATCGTGAATTTTTAAAAACGTTACAAGTGTGTCGAAACGATTGTAACATTTTTGTAGAATTAAAATGGTTTATTCCGTAGAAGGACGGATGAAAATGATAAAATTATTTTTTAGAAATAACGTTTCTGCGTGAACAAAGGCGGCTTAATTTAACGAACGACATCCTGAAAAAAATTTACCCACTTGCTTACGTTGTGCAACTGGTTGCCGAATTTGGCGCTACTGATTCAGTCGGAAACAAAAAGAGGGTGCATGAAAGAGACGAAGCGTGGGTGTCTTAGGTCATTTAGTAGTGGATCCGACATTGGGTACTAGGGAATTGTCACCTTCAAGAGTGATACCCCAAAGCTCCTCTAACTTTTCAATACCTTTTCTGTAGAAATATTCGTCTTTGATTCAAATTCAAAGATTCGTCGTTATGGTTAAATCGTTATGTGAACAAACAGAATTTCAGAATTTACTTCGTTGAAAATACACACGAAATTGTTTAGACATCATCACGTCCAAATAAAGTCATTGCGCAATTGAAGATGCCGGAGTAACTGATCATTATTTATTTGAAGACAATGACCGAAGAGTCATTGAAAAGCGATACAAACAATGGTGAATGCTAATGTTGAGAATAATCTGATATGTGGTTTCAAAAACTTGGTGTTAACTGCCATCTTAACTTAACAATCAATTTTAGAAACAAAATTTGGTGGTGAAATAATCTCAAGAAATATTCCAGTTAACTAACCTCCCATGTCGTGGTATTTAACACCTTATGAATTCTTTCTTTGGGGATTTGTTAAGTCACAATTTTATGCTGATAATCCTTCACTGAGCAATTTAACGTTCTATTGATGAAATAATGCCAAAAGGATACCGCACTAATAGGGAGAGTGGCCTCCTGTCAAATTGGCAGAATTTTTGATATGTTATAGTTATAGTTAATTCAAACATAAAGTTCAATAGGCAAAAGTTTTTCTATTGGCTAGTATTGATGCTAGAGGCCCCTGAAAATTCTCATTTGTTCTCCATCGTTGAACAATACAAAACGTTATTCTGGATTATCGTCACTTCTTCTTTGATGTTGTTTTATTTGGCCAATTATACAGTGTGTTCCAACTACTAACAATTTTTTAAGTTTCATTATTCAAAAAATGTTACAAATCATCTGAGCGATCTATAATTAAAAAAATGTTTATAAATCTTATTCTACATACTCATTCTACATCACCCTTGAAAAAATAAGTATCTCTTCTAAAAAAAAGTTATATATACGAATTGTTCCGTATTGAATTCCGTATTTTTCGACCATCATAATTTCATGGCATGAAAAAGGATTGGATATATTTCAAATCCGTCTATGAAATCCTTGAAAAGATTTTCTTTTTGAATCTATTATCGTAACGTCAGGGATTCTTACGGTATGAAAACGCAAATTGATGGATTGTTCAGTACGGAACATTTCAAATACAACATTCGCTTTCTTTTGAAAGGAACACTTCATATATTTCTCCAATGTGATGTAGAATGAGGTGTCGAATATGATTCATAAATATTTTTTGTTTGTAGATAACTAGGGTGATTTATAACCATTTTCGAATAATTGAACTTCAGAAACTGTAAGTAGCTAGGACACACGGTATAGTTGATTAAATTCAACAACACCAAAGAACAATTCCTTCGATAGTATCTCATTTTAATGACTGTTCACATCTTGATTATTCAGAATAGTGATAATTATCCAGGGGCCTCTAGGGTCAAAACCAGCTTATAGAAACAGTTTTGCCTATTGAACTTTTGTTTACAATGACTCGAAGTTTGGATTATAACATATCAAAAACTGTCAATTTGACAGGGGACCAATTTCCCTAATGGGGTGTGCGGTATCCTTTATGTGAAAATGTAATGGAATGTTGGGTTGACAGAATGCAGTGCATGTAGTACTGCAGTACATGTAGGTTTTGTGGTGGTCATTTGAATGATGCTATTTTTTATACATAAGAGCATAATGTAATCTCTCAAATAAAAAACAATGTATTTTTTAAATTTTAATAGTGAAAAACTATTATAAAACCCATTTCAATTTTTTTCAAATGTATCATTATTTTTTGTGTGTTGAACCGAGAAATAATGAAACGTAGTAAAAAATTCGAGGTGATTCTACAGGAAATTTGAAATTCCATTCAAACCAAGTTGAACCATAAAGTTTTTCCTCCAAATTTATATTTCGGAAACTAACGTGAGAATATCAAAATAAGAACCGAAGCAATGACAGCAAAACCCCAAATATTTGTTAAACAAAACTCTGGAAATCGGATCACACACACAGGTTATCTAGTTGGCTATACATACAAAGGTAAAAGATTCCAATCAAAAATTGAATTTTTTCCATCATCGTTTCCATCCGAAAAACAAATTACAAATTCTCCATTCGATGAAAGGAAAACAAACTCGGAAATAAAAGAAAACACTTGCGCAACAACCTCCCGATCCATGATGGGCAATAGCTCGTTTTCGAAATTACGACACAACATCGATTTTTCCATCCAATATTGACAACGTTCCGGGGTTGTGTTTGCCGATATTTCCACATGGGGGAGGATGTAGCACTTTTAATTACATTATAGGTATATCCCTCCGCTGCCTCGAAAATGTTCAGTGTTTTGACTGAGGGGCGAGATGATGTGTTTTTGTACGTGCTGTAGAAGAACCACACCTCATATAGTCCTATAACAACAACTCGATGTCGAACTAATGTAATCTTGGTCTGTATCCACCAACTTCGTGAGGAAGTGCAACAACAGAACGCTGGGTGAGTGTGCACTTCAGTGTACGGTTCGTTCGAAAGTCCGTCATATAGTGGTTGAGACATATCATCCACAAAATGTGAGGCGATGATCGAAAATAAATATCATTGAGAACTCATGTGAAGTAAACAGTAACAGATTGATATAGTTAACTTAAACATTGAATAGAATAGAATAGAATAGAATTTATTTGCTCTTAAACATCACAAATGAATCAAATTAACCTTTAATAGTTTACAAGGTGCGTCAAAGTTAAATATTAAAAAAAAAAATTGATACTATAAATATCCAATACATCACAATAATAAGTCACATTAAAAACTTCAATAATAAGTCACAATAAAAACTTCAATAAAAAACCACAATGGCAACTGGCTTACGGATAATAAGTGCACTGATATATAAAATTCAAAATCTAAAATTTAAAATTCCTTTTATGGAATAGAATACATTTTTCGTCAAAAACCTTTTCATTTGATGTCTGAAGGAAACTTTGCTTAGTTCCAACCAGCCTTGAGGAAGTTTGTTCAGCAACTTGATACCCAAAAAGTTGAAGCTATATTGGGTTCTCTTAATAGTCTTAATACGGTGTTGTGGGAGTATCCATTTATTTCGGTTTCTAGTGGAATAATCATGATGAAATGACTCGGTTTTGTCACTCTTGTACAAGGAACATAGGCAGGCAAGTATGTAGATTGCTGGTAAGGCCATTATTCCATACTGAGAGAACAGCTCCCTGCAGCTTGTTCTCTGTGATACTCCAGCAATTGCTCTTATCGCCTTCTTCTGTTGCAGGAATACTACTGAAGCATCTGGTGCAGCTCCCCATAGAATAACGCCATATCGCCATAAGTTGAAACGCTGTGGAACAGTGTGAAGTAGGTGAGTAATGCTGCTTCTTCATTTAAACAATTTTTAATTGTTCTCACATTGTACACTGCCCGTGATAATCGTTTCGTCAGCTTGTGTTTGTGGGGCTTCCAGCAGAGTGAACTGTCCAAGGTAACACCCAAAAGAATCACTGTCTCGTCAACTGCACTTTGTTTGGTGGTGAATATTAACCTCTGGGATTTATCTACATTCAACTTCAGTCCGTTTGACTGGAACCATGTTTTTGCCCGTTGTAAGCATAACTCTGCTATTCCTCGTGTTTTCCACACTCGAATCCCTCACACCAAAACTGGAGTCGTCAACGTACAGGCACTTCAGATCACAACCAACATCATCAAAAAGATCGTCGACATACAAGATGAAAAGAAGCGGTCCCAGAATAGATCCTTGGGGTACTCCGATAGTTATGCTTTCTTTTTCAGATTTCATATCGTCCAGCTGTATAACCTGACATCTGTCCTCCAAGTATGATCCCAGCAAAGCGAGAACTGGCCCCCTGAAACCATAAAATTCTAGCTTCCCCAGCAACAGATCATGCGCCACACATTGTATTGAATTGAAGGAGAAATAAAATCTATTAAATTGCGATAGAGATCAATTTAATAATAATAATAATTAATAAATTATTTTTTGAAATCTGATATAGCGTTATACGTTTCCGAATTGATATCTGGCTCAGCCAAGCAAGTTTTAGAAAAAATATATTTTGGATGATCAAAATGGTATTTAGATTGAAGATATAATAAGAACCAAGAAGATTAATAAACATGTAAGAGACACCAGAAGCATCAACTGCTACATTTGGTTATTTTCAATAATGAACGTGGAATCTCTCGAAGAAAAAGAAATTTGGCCCTCATGTAATTTCATTAGTCATGTCATTCTTTCGAGTCGAGATAACTTAAAAAAAATAGGCAACTCTATATATTGTAGTTATCCAGGTAAGCTAATTTATTACCCCTTTTAAAAAATTTTTGCTCTCATATTGTCAGATAAATCGCGGCTAAACCTAAAATCCAAATCATGTAATCAAAAAGTGCTTGGATGAGTTTTCTCAATATCAAATTTTTTTTTTTATTTATTTTTATATTGTTATTATTTATAGGGATTCAATTTGTATTTCCATTTTAAAATAGTTAATATTTTTGGTTTTTTTGGTTTAATAAATAAAAGTGTTTTTCGCATTTCCTTCCCATTTCATCATTTTTGTGCACACAACATAATAAAACTGTTAAACAGTAGACTGTCATTAACTACTACCTCGTTAACTTGACATCTTCGACAATGCGTATTATTCTTAATTTCTTATATTTCAATCGAAGTTAGTAGTTAATTCGAAACCCCTCCGCACAAATAGCAACATGTCGGTGAACTGATCATATTTAATCTCATCAAAAGAAACTGAACCCAGAATTTGTATATTTTTAGGAGAAATTAATAGTGCGTGTACTTTACAAACGCTTTCAAGGTTCAAGCAGAAAATCACCTTATTTTTCATCATTAAAATTATATGTTCATGAATAATAGTGTACACATTTTACATTATGTTTGGTCGAAGTTAAAGGTTTGGTTTCGTTGGAAATACATCTTATTTAATGTTCTTTATCCCGACATTTCTAAAACTTTGTGAGACGTTTCAGAAGATGCTTGTAGGAAAAACTTAATTTGTGATTCATTCCCAATTTCTGAAACAAGCTTAAAAAAATTTCAATGAAAAGTCCTTAGTACATTCTTGCACTGATTTGTCAGGAGTACCTCAGCTGAAAAAACAGTTGCCTGAAATTGAACGGACAATAACACTGAATGTATTAACTCTTTCGAAATATTTTAGTCTAAATAAAAATAAGACAAACTCTGAAAATATTCAGAACTTGTGAATTGTCATTTTTCAAAAGTGGCGACGCTAGGGGGGTCCAGAGGAAGGCCGCCCCCCCCATGAAATTCTGCTGCCCCCCCAAAATTTGACATACTAAGGTTAAAATGATTACAGTATTGGCAGAACTATAATTTCGATTAACTTTGGCAAAAAATTCGGCCCCCACTTGGCCATCTCTGATTTTGAAAGCTAGCGTCACCACTGTTTGTCAACATATTGGGATGCCGATTCATTTGATTTCGAATCTTTCAATTTTTGAATTTTTTTTTCAATGAATTCACCCAATTATGTATGTATTAGGAAACAGTATGAAGTTTTCAGTCCGTCCAACATTTGGAAGTTGAAAAGACAAATAAAGTCAATTCTAAATATTGAAGAGGACTAAGTACCGGGTTTTTCACCATGAATTGACCCCCCTTCAACTTTGTAAGTAGAAGATGTACAAAAAAATGTTTTCTACAAAAGTTTCACGAAATCGACTAGTGTTTTTCAAAATGATTTCACAAAACGAAATATATACAGAGTGGACAACATATTGATTGCAACTTCATTGTTTCGAATGAAACACCCTGTATATTTTTCTATATTTGACTAGCTCTTTTTCCCCTGATTTCGAATATTATATAACATATGTTTGGTCTATCTCTCTCATTCTGAGTACTCCAGAGTTTCAAACTTTTTGAACCACCTGGCAAGCTAAGTAATCAGTTTTCAAGTGGAAGGCTGCGATAATTCAAAATGCCCTTTTTTGAGTTATCTCGTTGGCAACGATATACGATATACGATAGAAACATAGAAAGCGGAAAAATTTGAAATATTTTCACCTTATGTGAAGAACAATAAAAATAAGAAAGCTACAAGAAGACAATTTATGGAGTTGCATCCAAATGATCCAATTCCAATTTATAGTGAAAAATGTATGTCGTATCGTTGCTAACGATATAACTCAAAAAAAAGCATTTTGAGTTATATCAGCCTACCACTTGAAAAGTGATTACTGAGCATGCCAGGTAGTTCTTGAAATTTGAAACTCTGTGGTACTCAGAATAAGAGAGATAGACCAAACATATGTTATATATTCGAAATCAGGGGAAAAAGAGCTAGTCAAATATAGAAAAATATACAGGGTGTTCCAATTGAAAAAATGAAGTTGCAATCAATATGTTGCCCTCTCTGTATATTTTTCGTTTTGTGAAATCATTTTAAGAAGCACTAGTCGATTTCGTGAAACTTTTGTAGAAAACATTTTTTTGTACCTCTTTTAGTAACAAAGTTAAAGGGGGGATCAAATTATGGTTACATACTTGATAAATAAATCTTGACTTAACTCGATTTCAAGTCATAGAAGTCAATTACCTTGAATATTAAGTCAAGCCATGAATCTCTAGATAAAACCACCCCATTGATAAGAAGAAATGAAAAAAATTGTAACTAACAATTTAAAAAAAATGTTTCATAAACAATTCAAAGATTTTGCTTTTTCAAAGTGAATAATAGTATATTATTCAACGAGCGGTAATGTAGGTCATAACTCACGCAGATGATGTTTGCAGCACGAGCCGCAGGCGAGTGCTGTAATTCATCAAGTGAGTTATGACCATTACCGCAAGTTGAATACTATACTTTATCTACGACTATATCAATAAATACTAAGAAAAAAATACAGACTTAGAATAAAGACAGAAGGAACGGGAAATAAACATAATGTGCTCGATCCCGTACAAGAGAGATGGAAACTTAGTGCTACCAATCACAATCGAACTAGCTTCGGCTAGCTCGAATCCAGTACAGAGTACAGACATAGAAATTTATTGAAAAACCTTAATAATTGCCTATAAAAATGCATTAAAATATACCAAAAAATATTCCCTGTAAACGATTACTTAATGATCTTAGTGCTACACCAATCTTGAAAAATTTTTCAAACTTCTTTATATTTTTTCGGGCAATTAATTCTGTATGGTAACATTAGCTGTTTGTCTTTTGGAAATGTATACCTTTATAATATTTCATCTTCACTATCTTAATTAATCGTATTCAGCAAAACATTCACAATAATTAGATATCAACTTAATTTGAAAACGTCAAAAGTGACATTCCCTCGGACATTCTTCCCCTCAATAACAATAATGGAATGTTCCCTTTCGGCCATTCGAATAGAAGCAGAGAAGTATAGAAGCACAGATCCATATTTTCCGATTCATGATAGTGAGTTATAGTAGTGAGTTATTATAAATCACGCTGTTTGTTAATAGATACTATTAATTGCTCAAAAGCAGTTGAATAATGAGTTTATAATTCAATAGGAGTAGATAAACTCTAGTTACTTCATTGATCACAGAAGAATGCACCTAAACCTTCATTCACTACCTACCTTCTTCTACGTGCACTTCTATACCCAACATAAAACCCATGAGAAAGATCCAGGAAGGATGAACATATTCAAAGCTCTTCATCGCATTCATATCGACATGACGCCCAAACCGGAATAATGGATCTAATGCATCATAACGACGACAGATAGCTGCGATTAAAAAGTAGTTATCCTCGGTATCTTCAAGCCACAGACATGCAGACAATCTTCGCAATGTGCGAAAAATCACGCACCACCCTCATCTCGATTGAGGTCTACTGACATCAGTCACCCTCCACAGAGCTAAAACGAAAACTATTCGGATCTTTCACCCCTCAGACAAAGCAATCCAATGCGTAACTGGTTGTGCCCCAAGGTCTGAACAACCCTCTTTTATATACTTAGTCTCATGAATAGCAGAGTGAGCCGATGTAATTTTCTTCGGAGAAATTATCTGGTTGATGCTGCTGCAATGTTTCATATTAGATGATATGTAGATTTGAATGTATTAAATCGAGATGAAAATAATACAAGAATGGTTTCTTCTTCTTTTCTTTATGTAAATAAATATAAACACTCTTTAATTTCCACAGGTTTTTGATCAATTTAACAATAGACTAGTTTAGTGATGTTGATAATACTATATTTGACACGATAGAATTAAAATATAGAGCAAAACTGATGAATCAGTGGAAACATTTTGAAAATCCATCAATAAATGACTGAGAAATAGATTATTTAAATTTACATATTTTAGCGCGGAACGTCTTTGGTCTGTGACGTCACGGCTCTTGCCTGTGATCGCTACACCGTAAATTACGTTTAAATACTTAGCCGCGCCAATGCTCTCGCGCCGTTTGTAGTTGTGCAGTGTAGTTTTAACTCGAGTTTTGTTTTTATGTCACCATAATGGAAGAAGGCTTCGTGAAAGGACAAAGTGACAATTTGCCTAAAATAGATATATTCGCAGCGATGCAGTTTTTTTCCTCAAATCCATCTTATGTCAGTGCAGTAATAAAAGGAGTTTCACTTACTTTTCAAGTAAGTATCTACTTTTGAGTTGGCTTCATCATGGTTCAACTTATAACGATGATTTATTTAAAAAACGTTTCATAAACAGTTTGTAGTTGAGTACTGGTTGTTGAAGTCTATCAATGGCAAAACATATTTATGTGAGGAGTAAAAAGTAAAAAGAAAAAAAAGTAATTTATATGTATGTATATAGTAAGTTATTTCAGCCATCGTGTAACGAACAAAACACGACACGAACGGCACAAGTGATTGTACACCAATGAATTCGTAAGCACTCTGCGAATACTAGTCGTCTAGTGTGTGACGTCACGCCACTTACACGTAGGTACTATGAAATTATTCTTCCCAGCGCGACTTCAAAGTCCCATTACTTTTTCATTTCTAGAGATATTTCAATGATTCTTCCACATTTTTGTTTCATTTTACTTAAATTTTTAGAATTAATCCTTAACAAAAAAATGAAAACTAGTCCATTGTTTCACCGTCTGAGCGGCTTTATCAAGATATACTCGCTCTGCTCGCCAAAGGAGCTATGCCCCTTGGACCGCATCACTATGCCGGTAAATTCACCACTGGGTATCGGTCAAGAAAAAAAGATTCAAGATATATTCAAGATATACACAAAAAAAAAGGCCACCTATATGAGTAGAAGCGAGTTTTGTGTACTTATATAAAGTTGAAAATGTATCTCAAAAAGTAATACTTTGTGATGTGACCTATTCTTGATAAAGCCACTTAGACGGGAAACAATTGTTGAATTAATTAAAGAACTGTGGTAATTAAAAAGTGTTTTTATTCATTTTTATCAAATCAATATGAATTTCCATGAAGTAGGAACTGAGTCCATTAAATAATGATTTCTTTTAAATTCATCTCATTTTTATTTTGAAGAGAAAAAATGCTGCGCAAGCAAAACAATGGCTTGATAAGTGTTATTCAGAGTTCCGACTCTGCTCTATTGGCAACAATGGTTAAAAGGTGGTATTCTTTCTTTAAATTTAATGAAGAGTGATGGCTGAGGTTGAAGCCTTTTTCGAAAGGAAAGATAAATTTTTATGCAAAAATGGTATTGAAAAGTTATAGAAGGGTTGGAGTACATAATATATAACTCTTGGAGGTGAATTCGTTGACGAATACAGCCGAATTTTTAAGACAAAATGAATTTCTATTGGTTAGGCCTAGGACACACTGAGTGAAGTGTTATAATCTTTTTTATTGTGCTTATAATATCAGAGTGAAAAAATATTTAGGTATTCGAAAGAGATAATCTATCAACTCATATCGGATATACCCAAATAATAATAATATATGGTTTATTCTGTAAGCTACAGGGTACAAACATATAACAATATATTTGTATATATACAAAATCACTTCAATTGATCATCATCTCAATGGATCTACCAGCTATGTTAATCTGTTAGCACTATCGACTTGTAGATTAGCCAGGGGAAGTAACATCTACTGGCCTGGTCGATCTATTCGCTAATTTATCGCCACAGAAAATCACGATCATATGTATGAATTTCAATCTGAAAATTTGAAATTCATTTCCTAACAAACTTATAAGCAATTCAGACATGATGGTGACACTTAGCTGAATAACTTTTCCAAGAAATTTTTTTATTATATTCAAAGTAACAAATTATTGAGTAGAAAGAAGTTCGATGTGTATTCCTAATCGGTTGAGTTTTCTTTTAATTCAAGGGAGCTTGGTTTTAAAGGATGTTTCAATACAAAAATCAATATTTTAATTAAGTTTTTTTTAATTATTGAGTAGGTACTTACATTCACACTAAAGAAGAGTTCATCATTTTCATTACAAAAGGACAAACATTCCAGCAAAGATTTTATTCAATAAAAATACTTGAATGTACATTTCATAAAAAAAGCAAAAGGTGTTATATTTGAAGCATTGAAAACTAATTCATTTTTTCTAGAGTTTTTACTTTTCTCTTGTGTCAAACATTTTACGTTGAATAATTAATTTCAGTTCTAATTGAATTTGTCTTCGAAATATCTGAATACTGATAAAAAATTACTAAAAAGAAATTCTTTTTGAATTTATTTTAGTTCAAAGCTGCACTAAAAATAATTAAAATTATGAAGACAACTATCTACTACATGTAAAAATTGAAGAAAAAATTTTAAAGAATAGGTATTAATGTAAACTACTTTTCTACTAACTTACGTAGGTACACTAAGCATTCATAAGAGTTACAAAAGCAGCTGTAAAAATTGGGAAAACGGAGATTCCATATTTGGTCAGAAAAGAATTCTTCATCAGTTGCTAAACTGTGAAAATAAAATTTTCCTAAGAATAAGTGAATAGAAGAATTAAGATAATTTCTTGGTAATGAATCCTGCATCTCAACAACAAGTTGAAAATACTTATGAATACAAATAATAAGACCCATTCTTTTTTCTTTTCTGTGGCAGATTGATGATTCTTTGATATTGCTGTTAAAATTAAATTACATATTTTCCCGAATAATAGTTATTTCGCTAGAAATTAAAATTTATTGAAAATTGGAACTAATTAGCCAATTTTAGAGAAACTCTAAATTTTAAGTGAACATTTTCTTCGTTGAGGTATTGAAAATTTCTATTATTTAAACTTATCCTCTGAATTCAGAAATATGAAAAACCCATGATTACCTATATCTTCACATTAATTCAGTATGTAAAAAGGAAGTAAGAATCATAATGAAAAAAATTTTTCACAAAAAAAATTATGCGTAATAATTCAACAAGAAAGCTTTTTGTAAAAAAATATTACTTTGCATTGTGTTTTTCACAGGACAAATTGAATTCCCGAATGGCATTTGACAAGACTATTCCACGAGACCATAATTACTTGTTATCCCATTGTAATTTTTAGTGACAACAGATGTCAAAATTTGACGCGGGTAAACTCGAAAAAACTGCTGACAGGTGTTCTCATACAGTTTTTCCATCTAGAAACCATGTTGTAAATCAAAATTCAGAGTTTGTGATTGGTGGAAATTATGGAATTATGACGAGAGAAATAATCGTAATTAACTAGAGATCAAATATGATTTTTTTTCCTGAAAGTTACAGCGAATCACTGATTCTGTAAGAAGGTATAGCTTTTAGCTAAATCAAAGCTTTTTCTTCATTTACCCTACTCACCTAGTTCTGTTATTGTGTCATTCATTTATATTGACCTCAAATACCAAACAGTGTAATGTCACTACATAACATGATTCATGAACTCGTTGTTACAGACAACTTATTAATGGCATGCATATTATAATGAGCAAATTATTTGCTAAACAATAATATTTACACATAGATGCTGTAGTGGAGAATTTCGTATAACCTACCGATTTCCAATCAGAATATGCCCGATATCGCAAAAAAATTATTGCATTATACGCGAATTAATGAATATAATTTGATTTGAATTTCGAAAAAAAATTCTCGAGCTTGAAATGTTTCAAATAAAAAAAAATTAATGATCCGTTTCATGAAATGTATAAATTTGTAGATAAACTGAGAACAAACTTGATTTTTGGATTCAACAAATAACAATTTCATTTGATTCAAGAGAAAATACTAGTTATTCAAGTAACTATTTTTGAAATCTTTCCGTTTTTCCCCACAGAATTGTTGAATGACAATTCTGTTGAAAATAGGTATTCTAACTCTATTTGTTCATGGTATATCACTTGTATTCCATATTTCCATACAATGATTGAACTTCCGGGGCACATATTTTGAAATCTAAGAAACCAGGAAATTTAAATTTTCAACTAGTGGAGATCACAAACATATATAGATACATATATATATATACAGTTCCGCGGACTCCAAGTGCGCAATTGGCGGAGGAATGACGAGAGCTCTGAAGCTCCTGATTTCGCGTCAGTGCTCTCCTTATTTTTTTATCTCCACATTTCAGTGGTAGCTCTCAAACTTCAAGAAGAAACATTGAAATTGACCAATATTTTTCAATTATATTTATTAGGTGTACTGCTTCCTGCTTCTGCCGATTTGCAATAGATGGCTGTACGGTAAGTGCGTGTCGAAATAAATAGATCGTTGATGTCATACAATAAGATTAGGTATTTGTAAACATAACGCAATTGAAATATTAGTCGATTTGTGTCTGCATCATAATGTTATTCTCGAATAAACATGTCAGCTTACCAGCCAAAGGTTTTAATTTTCTGCTTTAATATGAAGAAATCTGCGGCTGAGGCTCATTGAATGCTCTCAAATACATACGGTGAGACCGTTTTTGGTGAAAGAACGTAGTTTCAGAAATCTAAAAGCTGGGCCCACATTGAAAATAAAGGTTTGAAAAACCATTGAAATCAATTAATGTTTTCATTCAATATGAAAAAATATATTAGAAACAATAACAATATATAGAATTCATTCAATAAATATTACACATTAACATATATGTAATTATTTAAAAACTGAAAAGAATGGAATTTTTTCTAAGGAAAAAAAAACGAATTTCGCCGAAGCGGCAAATATTGAAGGGCGGCATTTTCTACTCTCTCTGAGAAATCCGAATTCCTAGAAGTACCTATGTATTAAATAAATTTATTTAATTTCACACATGATTTTTTATATGAAATTAACTAGGATTGACTCGAAAATAAGTCAAGCTCAAGCCAAGTAGCTTGAAAATCGAGCAAGCCATGAATCCCTAACGTCGGCGTCGTTCAAGATCCGAACCTACCATGAAAATTTCAATTTACGATCATTCAAAATTCGAACCACTAATTCCAAAAAAACAGACATTTTGAAAGAATTTTAGACCGATCAGTTTGGAGAAAGAGCGCTCAAAAATCATTTGTTATGGATTAGTCCGGAAGGTAGTTGAAATGCCTTTCAGTTTATGTATCATGCTGGAATCGTTCAAAACACGTCCCAGCATGGGACTATCATGCCTTTCTAATTTTAAGGTAATTTTAAACTCTTTTGGGCATATTTAATATTCAGGAATTCGTCTCAATATGCAAAACATGTCCAAAATTATCACCATTTGATTTATTCACCAATAAATTCTGGAATGTTATCTTCAACTGGATTTAATCAAGTAATTCTTTGCCTTGGTTATCTCTTTAATAACCTTATCTTCACTTTTCTCTTGGTCTGATAATGGATTAACAAAAGTTTCATCACTATCATCATAATCGCTGAAGAAATTCTAGCACCATATAAAGTAATAAATTTGTCATATGAAAGATTCCGCCGGTAAACATTGTTATCATATCAAGTTTTCTATTTACCAACTGTTACAGATACGTTTGGTATGTATTTCAAGCCATAATAGCTGCTCGTTGTGCTAATCATGATAATCATATAAGGCTTCTTCATTTTGAATTTTGAACCTTGGGCCTAAACGCCATAACACTTCATTATTTTGTTTAGGTAGGTACATTGGAACTGCGATATATCATTATCTATTCTCGAACAACTAGAGAAATCTAAACAAATATAACATAGCTATTATATGTACAGCATATGATCTAAAAATTGGTGGATATGATGACATAGGTACAATCATTAAAACAAGATTCTAATTCATCATATTTATTCAAGTTTCAGCAACGATAATTTGTAGTTTTTCAAGAATATTATGAAGAATTCTGCTTCCGCCTAACTGGGATTAAACCTGTAAATAAATATACCTATTTTAGAATCAAATCAAATTGAGCTTTGATGAGAAGAAGTCTTTAACTCTTTAGTTATATCCTTTTTGGTCATATTATGAAGGGTGATATTAGAAATTGAAATATACAAAAATAAATATAAATAAATATAAAAGGCTAATAGAGCAACATGAAAATTATGTATCAAAATAATTGAAAATTTCTGAAAATCACAACACAAGTCTTATGAGAATTGTTCAATGAATAGTCGAAAAATATACGAACTTTTGAAAGTGAAACATGATTTGTGGAAATTTGTAATTATTTTGATATATAATTTTCAAATTGCTCTATTAGCCTTCAACGATTTAAAAAAGAAAAGTTGCTGACAGCATCAGGGATTCATAGAGCCAAGTAGCTCGACATTTTAACCAACTACTTGACTTGAAAATCAAGCTCGTGAAAAATTACATACTTGAGCTTGACATTATTGGGGATATCTATTGCTTGACTTGATATCAAGATATTACTTGAGTTGGTCGGCATTCTCGAGCGTCGAGAGAGCCAGTGTGACTTTATTAGCAGTTTTCTCACACTTGAAATCAAGTCAAGCTCAAGCCAGTTAGCTTGAAAATCAAGCCAAGCCGTGAATCCCTAGCAGTATTAGAGCGACTATTTAGATAGACGACTACTACTATGATGTTTTTCAATTTTCTAATTTTTCTAATTTTATCTTTTTCTTGAGTTCTTGAGCT
This sequence comes from Harmonia axyridis, assembly GCF_914767665.1. Classification (NCBI taxonomy): domain Eukaryota; kingdom Metazoa; phylum Arthropoda; class Insecta; order Coleoptera; family Coccinellidae; genus Harmonia; species Harmonia axyridis. The sequence continues at coordinate 27,352,102 of NC_059501.1, forward strand.
GAACTGAAAAAAAAAGTAAAAAATCAAGTGAGTTGCCTTCTGCAACGAGTATCAAACGATATTTACTCTATTTCAGTCAAGTTCTGGGAAATTTTGCGAAATTCTATTGAAAATTCAGATTCTACATCTTAGTAATTTTTGTATTGTATCTTGTGAGTTGGTGTGGCTCTTACGAAAATTCGAACGTTTCGAATTTTGAAATAATTTATATTTACGCATTAAATTCGTTAATATTGTCTAACGAAAGCGATTTAACACCTCCAAAATTAAGAGGAATTGCGAATAATGTTGCACTGTATCCAAATTATATTATAATGACAGTTGACCTGTTTTGAAATTTAATAGTATCGGAAGTCAATGTTGACAAACACAACACGAAAAATATGATTGAAAACAATGCTGTAATGAGTTCATTACAGCACTGTTTTTAGTACTATAATGAACTCGTTACGATACTGAAATAGAGAAAGTTAAGGATTAAGTAATGTAAAGAAAAGGGAGCAACCAAAAAACCAAGAATGTAGTTGTATGAAACTTGTAAATATTTATATAAGTAGATGATTTGTGAATAATAAAGGCTGATTACTTGAATTGGTGTTAATTGATTTGAGTTTAAAAATTCTTTGTGGAATTCTATATGAGTTCGACAGTATTGGCAGCTTTCATCTTTTTTGGAGGTCCAATAAAACAGGATTTACACAGGAACAATATCAATTCCTGTATTCATGAAATAAGGCTAGTTTTTTTATACACTTATTGCATTATTCTCAATGATAGGGCTTTTTGAAGAGAAGGGCAACTATCTCAAACCTTGTTTCGATAAAACTAGACAAGTGTCAAAAATCAATCGGATCTACATAAATAGATCCTTTAATTTCGAAAGATTTTATTTTGCAGTGTAATACAGCTATAGGAGTTATTTCTTGATCCTACTTAAGTTTAAACCCCTTCTTCATCAATTGAAATGAAATTGAAATCTTCGAACTTTTGAGTAGGTAGATATATTGTTCAATATTGGATATTGTTTTTTAATTAATTGATTGATTACAATTATCTAATTAATCTTGTGATAAATAATAGTCAAAATGGTAGTGAAAAAATTTAAAGGAGTAGGCAGTTGGAATCAGGGCCGCCGCCAGGATCGGCAAACCGGACATTTTCAGAAATACATTCTAATTTCACCGAAAATACTCTCAACTTGATCAAAATGAATCTACTATTTTATTGCATATTCAGAGATATTTGTTGATTCATACGATCGATGGTTGTACTCATATTTGATAAGTTACCTTGAGTATGTTCTCGAGATATTTGAATTTTCTCGGTAAAAATAACTGACAAATTTGTGTATTTCTCGAGCGCATTGTATGAAATCAAATGTGTTTGATGGCATATATAGAGGGTGATTTTTAGACAAAATCTCGAAAAGGAATCCTTTTATGGAAAAAGATTTTGAATAAAAAGTTCATGGTTTTGAGGGGGAAGTTTTTCCATTTAATTTTTCTTACTGGTGTACAGGGAGAACTTTGAAATTTCATTTGGGAACCCCGAATTTTTTTCTAATTACGGTCTTGGTTGGAATACTTATTGGATTCGAAATGGTTCAACTAATAATTTTTTCAAATTATTTTGAAGCTCAAAGAATTGTATTTTTTGTCATTGGAGAATAAAATGATTGGAATTGTTGCATGATACCTATCTCAGTTGTCCACAAGAATTTACTTTAGTTTCTCAGAATGGACCTATATCTAAAAAAGTATTAGCAGTTATGCATGTCCACCAAACACATTAGGTATATTCAGTTGAAGTTTTTTGCATTGTTTTGTGTGAGATTATAAAAAATTGAAAATCTTTGGTGAATAATTATGGCTTCCATAAGGTATCGATTAACCACAATTCTTAATTTACTTCAACTTCATAACATGATATTTCAAGAACCATAAAGAATTTGAGAAAAATGGGTAGATGGTTTTTGCTTATATTGAAAATTTGCATACAAATTCGTATAATTTGTATGTGAGTGACTTTTGAATTTAGGTATTGACAAGTTTGAAGTAGTTTTCCGAACAGAGAATATGCAGATTTTGAAACCAATGGTTTTTGAAATAGAATATTAGACAAGATAGTGTTAATTATATTCGAAACTATTGATATTTAATATGAAATGAAAAAAAGCGATTGATTTTTGAACACAAAAAGTGTGAATTCCGAAATAAGTAATAGAAGTGATACCTATTCAATTACATAATTGGAAAATCACATCAGATTCTCTAAAACAATATTTACATCACTTTTTAGTAAGTTTTTAGTATCATTTCATTGTTTTAGGTTCATGATGAATTCTTCTGGGTTTGGAAATATGGACATCTAAAGGAGATAGATTAATCGAATCTATAATTTCTTTATTTTTGAATTGGAAAGTTTGATTTCGAAACACCTAGGTAATTGCACTAGAAATTTTCATTGGATTTAAATATAAATTACTAATTTCTGAATGAATTCGAAGAAATTATTGTCATTATAGAAAATAATACAAGTAATGAATATTAGTGGATAAAACCTTCCTCTGTCTTTTTCCACAATTGAAATCCTCGACATGCACAGTTGAGCTTCACAAGTATTTCTCGATTGTAATACACAAAAGCACAACAACGTTCCTTCATCAGATACAGTTACAGATGCCTTTTCGTACGAACAAAAACAAAAAAAAACTCGAATGCAGACAACTGAAACTAAGAACTAGTCCCAAGCAACACATCGCGAATTGAAGTTATTAGTTGTCAGCCGTCGCTAGAGCTTTCGGTCGCGAAGGCGTGACCGTCAACTTCCCCTACAATCGTCCATGACATCGTCGAACCTCTAACCAATACCATGCCGGCGTCGATCCCCCCGTTGACTTGGAAACTGCGTTTTCGCTCTGCGATTGGACGGAATCACAATATGGATTTAACTTCGGCGGAGACTATACTGTTTGACTACCTAAAGCTCTGGGTACTTCACAACGGCTTGTAGTATCTAAGTAAACAGGCAACGAAGAGTATTTGTTTTTCCAATCAGTGCTGGTTTGGAATACCTAAAGTGTTAACTTGTTTGTGGATCCGCTCGTGATGTAAACAATGAAACAAAACCTTCGATGACGAATTAAGACCGTATTGATTGATGACGTTTTAAATTGTTGGGTTAGTGTTTAACCGTGTCCGAAAAGTGCAATATAAACTAGTGCAATGTTACCGCAGAAACTCTATCCGGAAACATCGACGATGACGACGTCTTCGAACATGTCCCAGATGACGGCGTCTTATTCTTTGAACCCTTGCATGTCGCAGGTATGTCAAGTGGCTAATTTCGGACCTAGCATGCTGAACGGAGGCATGAGCAACAGCATGGCCATGAACGGAAACGCTATGCCGTCTTCCGGGATGGGATACACTAACATAGGATCACCGACGCAATACATGTCTTCAGGACCTACTGCCATGCCTAGCTATGGGTCAGTCGGTTCCCTCGGGAGGACAGATCTTGGGGAAGGTGACACATCGCCGAATTCAGCATTACAAAGAGCCAGAACAGATAAACCTTACAGGAGAAGTTACACACATGCCAAACCACCTTATTCCTACATATCACTTATTACTATGGCGATACAAAATTCTCCGCAAAAAATGCTGACTCTGGCGGAGATCTATCAGTTTATCATGGACCTGTTTCCGTTTTACCGCCAAAACCAGCAGAGGTGGCAGAATTCAATAAGGCATTCTTTATCGTTCAACGACTGTTTTGTGAAAGTGCCAAGAACGCCGGATAAACCTGGAAAAGGATCATTCTGGAGCTTACATCCAGACTCCGGTAATATGTTCGAGAATGGATGTTATTTGAGGAGACAGAAACGTTTCAAAGACGAGAAAAAAGAGATGATTAGACAGTCGCATAAGAGTCCGTCGCATAGCATCGACAACAGTAACAGTTCTGGCAAGAAGACTCCTTTGCATCAGGAAGAAATCCATCACAAGTCTCATCATCTGGATAAGACGAATGATAACAACTTGAATTCGGTGCTTGGAATCCACCACAGCAAACTCGATGTAGATAACATGAACCTTCTTCATCCTACAGACCTAAATAACATGCATCCTCAACATCATCATCAGCAAAATATGTCTCACGAAGAACTGTCCGCTGTGATGAATCGATGTCATCCTCTGGGTCTAACCAGCGATCACCAGGCCATGCTGCATCATTCTTCGATGGGTCACCATTTGAAGCAGGAACCGTCGGGATACACACCATCAAATCATCCATTCTCTATTACCAGATTACTACCTAACGAAAGTAAGTCAGATATAAAAATGTACGCCGATATGCAATACGGCTACAACACCCTGACTTCTCTTCCCAACTCCGTGCATTCTCATCCCTCGATAGGCAACGATTATTATAATGGTTCCATTTACCATCCACCTTCAGGAGGTACTGGCTTGTGACAATACCCGTTAGCTTAAGATGCTCACTACCAGAGCATTTTGGCTTCAAACCCCAGGAGGAACTCCTAAGATCTTCAATTTTCAGATTTATCATCTCCAACATCGAAAACTTTCAGAAAAGAAAGACAAGACAAGTTCCATTCATCGCACTAATTTCGATCATTGTGTTGTAATTAATTTTGTGAATATTTGTATATATCTACCTCTTAAGAATAATTCTGATAATTATTTTAATTTCCGTTGATTTCGATTCAGCTTATAATTGAAACATTCAATTTGAACGGTCATCGATGGAATTAATCGAATTTTTCTGAGCTTTTTATAAACCTTTGTGCAATAAAATTTCAGCTCGAACTACACATTTCTTATTCATAATTGTTTGAGGTGGGTTCCTTGTTTTCAGTGATACGGAATTGTATATGAAGATTTTGGATCTAAGACTGTTTTTTTCTAAAGAATCTCGAAGTTTTCGGATTATTTTTTTTTAACAAATTTTTGCTGAAAGTAAGCGACCCAACTCTTTTTTAGTGCGAAACGGAATAACCGTACTAAATTATCTGTTGTTCTCAGTATTTTTGAAGACTAAAACCACCGAATTATTTATTCGAATATTTGTTGAAATCTCTTGTATTATAGTATGTTTGAAACCATTCTCATTTGATGGACTGTATAACGTTTCATACAGAATTGTATAAAGATATTTGTATTAAATGTATAATAAATTTTTCGATTGATCAATAATTGATTGTGATTCTTCAAATACTTCTATTTGAAATTGTATATTGTAGATGTAATTTAATGTATATCAAGGAATTTTTATTATAACGTGCAACTGTAAACCAAATCTGTAAATATGGAATGACTGAATATTGAGTTATATTGACTCTTTGTCATAATAAATGTTCAGATTTACTTTTCTTTGAATTTTTAGTATTTCTTCATACCCTTTTTCAGTGAATAACGTTTAATAGAAACTTTCAATGTATGTATTTATTGATTCGTATCATCAATTAAAGGACAGTGGACTATCGGATGAAAAATTAATGATTATTAGAATTGAAACATTCTTTATAAGTCGAGTTAATATTGGTTCGAATGCTAATGATTTTCATTCAGTTTTCACATTATTTCCATCATATTCAAATCGTTGAGAGTCTACAAAATTATTTTATCATATTTACATATTTATTTATTTTTCATATCATATTCAACATATCCAAATTTTTTGTTCTGTGCATGTGCGAGGCGATAAGCAGATAATTTTCTTCTGCATAACGAATTTCATGGGATTTGAATAGACCACGAAAAACACACAATTTTGTTGACTTAGCGAGAACGAATTATTGAAATAAAATTCAAATAATAATAATAACAGAAAATTTATTTTATTTATTCATATTGAATATTTTTGAACCATATTGGTGGGTAGAAACAAACTATTTATTCCCGATAATTCAAAGAACTGAACTACCCAACAACAATAATTATGGGTGGACACAGTTCATCTTCATTATCAAGTGAATTATTTATAAAAATTAATAAAATAGCACAACGATAGATTTCAAAAATTTGATGAAATTGATTGTTTTGAATTGGTGCAAAATGATGGTTTTTTTAATAAAAAAAAATTTTAGATATAAGATTAAACATAGAATAGAATACATTTATTGAACGACCACATTTATTTAATTACAGTTATATCTAATGGAATACAAGATTATATTTCAAACAAATTCATATGAAAGAGAATATATTCGCAAAGTAATTCCGAAGAAAAAATTAACAAAATTATGTATTTATTTCTTGGAGAAGTCTAAACTTTTTTACTTCATTAGGTATACCTACGATACCTGGGAGTAGTAGTGCCAGGGCCGCCGCTAGACATTTTGGCGCCCCGGCAAAATAAAGTTTCGCCGCCTTGCTTTGCCTCATTTATTTGAATTTTCTTTGAAGAAGCCTTTATTATTCAATTTAGATATCTTTTCAATTTCATATGAATTCGTCTTTTTAACTTAAAATCACGTCACTATCCGTCAAAGTACGACGCTCTATAGTAAAAAAACAACGTAGGTGCATTTTAGTACCTATTTTCATAACTATAGCTGAAGGCGAGTATTTGATTTTTTGAAAATGGCCCTTGGGAATTTTATTATTTTACTACTAAGAAAACACTTGTGTCAAAATATACCTATGTCTTAACTGATTTTGCGCCCCTTAGTGCATTACAAATTTCTTTTTATTTTTCTATTATTTCTTTCAATTCTTCAGAGTTTTCAATAATATATTCATTTTTCTCACCATAATCTTCTAACTCATCTACGTATGCTAACATCACCAATCAGCGACCAAATTAAACTTATTTCTTCGACTATTCTCGTATGTGTATTGAAAACAAATAAATTAATTCAATCAATACCTCGTTCAAGCCGAATATCAGAGTTTATTTAGCAACACACATTCCGATATTCATTCATAATGACACTAATATGTATATATGTACATACGTTTTCAATCAAATAAGAAAACTATTGTTTTCATTCAGATTTTCATCTCATTTGTGAAGGAAAATGTTCTTTCATTTTTTGAAGGTTTCTTCATTATTTTAATCCTGGTTTTTTTTCAGGTCCTATTTGATGTGGATTTTCATGCCTTTGAGTTTCCTTTTTTTTTATCCATGAAAAGATATTTACAAAAAATTGTTAGTATCTTTTTGGGGCTCTGCAGCCTCAGAGTATTCTCTGAAAATTTTCTCATTTTCTAATTTTCTTATTTTTTTGGAAAAATATGAAAAAATATTTTCTAATCATGTCCAGATATTGAAGAGAAATATTTCTGATTATATAACTCATATTTTGATGAATCAAAAGAATCCGTGAATTTTTTTTAGTTACGGCGTCAAGTGACCTTGACGACGTGGTATAATCGTTTTGGTGTTTCGCCTCGTGCCATATTGGGATCGTTTCCATAAAAGTCGAGCGAGTGAAATATCATTGACTTATCAAAATGCAGCGCATTGGTTATAGTTATTGAAAATATTCGTTATATAAAATCGTTACGAATACCACCTCGAGTATAGACAATATATTTCGATTATACGAACCTCTTCACTCGACGTACTTCACCACTCGAGCTGCGCTCTCGTGATGTTTCGCGACTACGTCTCGTGAATCGGTGTAAAATCGAATATTGTCTACGCTCTTGTGATATTATATTTGAGAATGAAAATGAGTTAGTGATATCTACATTTCTTTGGTTATTATTTCTCCGTTTCATTTTTCCTTTTGTTCATATTTCGTCTTTCTGTATTATCATTAAGAATTGTTAATTTCAGCCCGCAAAACCAGAATCCTGAGTCGCCTCTTCGAATAATAACAAAAATGTGAAAAACTCTGAGACTACTGAGTGAAACCTCACGTCAGTAGCTTAGAGATTGTACGAGTTGGGACCGTTGAGAGTAACGGTTGTGTTCTGTGTGGGCTCAACTTCTGTGTACCATCCGCACAGAGGCGATCTCCCGTTACCAGATAATTTCATTTTCGGTCAGGACTCTTACTTTATAGTTTCTTCTGAAACATTTATTAACTCTTACCCCTGAAAAAGTGAAACGGTATAAGACAATGAAATTCATTTTTCAAATTTCTGGTATCGGAGTTCTTGCCTGAGATTATCCTTTATGAATTATGTACTAACTCCGACAGTATTATAGCTACAGCTCTGCTGTGGAAATATTGTAGGCATTCAGTACCATTTTCTGCAATATTGCTTCGTCAGGTTACTGAGGTATTAGAATTTTAAACCTCAGTTTAATTTTCTGTTATTAGTTTTTTTATGTTAAATGTGCTAATTTTTCATGAAAAAAAACAGGTAATTTTGAGGATATGCTGCACCATTTATTCACAATGTTGCCAATGTATCATTCTATCATTTTCAATTGTTGATGATTGATTGTAGATAAAAAAAACCACAGTCTGGAAACGATGCTGGAAATTGTTTCATGAAGTCATGACACTGCTTAGATGAATGGACTATAAACTATGATTATCCTACTCGTTGCACAGATTTTTTTTATAATCTTTACGAAAACCCTCAAAAGCTAATTTAACATGCATTTTCGAAGAGTTAGATTCGCCGTAGTGTTTGCAAAAGTAAAATAATTTTGAATATAACGGGTAAAGTTGTTCACTGATATTCAACACAGCTTTATCGTTGGGTAATTTTGGATTTTCTTTAATCTATTCGTATTTCTGAATACATATTAGCTACCTATTCCTAAATATGTTTCTCTAATTCTGTGGTTATTCCGTTCATTCTTCCACATCTTGTAGAACAAAATCGTGCGAGAATATATCAGAAACGCACAGTTTTCATGGTTATATTTTATTTTTCTATGTTGGTACTCCGAACTTTCCGCCACGGATTTATCTGTCAATTCACCAATTTGCCTTAAAGAAATCAGTTCTGCCAACCAACATTTTTCAATGCAAAAATCACTAAATTATATTTATGGAAATATTTCATTAATTTCAATGAAAATGAATGAATTAGAGAAAATAATGTATAATACTCGTAGGTACAGAAGGCTCATTCTACCACTCGTTCATTCCAAAACTCGCCACTTCGTGGCTCGTTTTTGAATTTTGAACTCGTGGAAGAATATCAATGCCTTCTGCACTTGTATTATAAATAACTATTCTCGGATGAGAGTTTATTTCTTGCTAAAACTTTTGATTTACTTTTTACAAATATTTTGCACATCAGGGGATGATGTACAATATTGTGTATTTTTTTCCGGGGGGTGGAAATTACATGGCACAAGCTCTTCAGAGCTCAGATGTGTTTCCCAACCACGAAGAGCACTTGACTTTGTTCTTTTATAAAATTAATATGTGTGTACTCATTGTATCTGAATTTATATGTTGAAATACATTTGATTTGATTTGATCTGATAAGCTTTTGGAAATATTTCAAGCCCCTCCTGAAATTTTTTAGTAAACGTATAGTCTACACATTTTTTTTAATTCGATAGATGATGTATGGAATGAAAAAATCGTCCCTATTTCTATAACAAGTATCCAAAAATTAAATCAGATAAGAATATTATGTAATCGCATATCTTCATATTCATCATAGATATGAGCTTTCCAAACCAAAGATATGATAAATGTGGAAATTTTTCTATAAAAAGCTTATGAATATTTCCTAATTCTCAAGATACGAATGATTGCATAAAAATAAATAGGATAGGATGGATTTTATTTCAAACATCCGAAGAAAGCAAATATGTTCCATCCAAAATTTTCCAGAAGTCTTGGATGTCCAGGATATTTATAAAATAAAATGAGTATATACTCACAAGCTCTGAGCTTCTGAGAGGTTTCACAGAGACCTAGAAGCGTTGGGATAGAAAACGCAAGAGAAAAAAATTTAACTATATTGAAGACACTGAATTTTAAATACCCCAATAGAAATAAAATAAACTGCTGTCACCAAATATATTCTTTCCTGGACGAAACATTATTGTGTTCAACTTACCTACTTGGCTAAAATTCCAACTGAAATCTGATATACTTAATTGTTTAAGTTTCTCATTATAATTATTCAATATTATTCAAATCCAAAATTTTCGAAAGAATTCGGAAGCAAAGTGGACGTTGGTCTCGTGATTTCATCTAAATTCGGTTTGTTTGAATGTTTTTGCCTGAAATAAACAAGTTTGAAAATGAAAATGAAAAATTATCTGATAACATTTGAAGAACGAGTGGTATGTGAGAAGATTATTTTTTCAACAATTCAAATGTTCAATATTATTTTGGGTGATGGCACTGAATCGGTTTGTGTTAATTTCTCAAAAGACCTCGAGGGCCTCGAAGCACTTTCTGCTGTCAATAATGAAAAATTCGAAGTGAAATTTTGACGTTTCAATGTAAACAAGGTATTATCAATTAGAAAGCAGAGTTATCAGTATAATCCCGAATGATTGGCATTGCTATTATTTGAAAACAGCAAAAAGTCAGATTTTGACCTGTGAAAAAATTATATTATACCAAAATCATTTGCCAGCGTTTCTATAATTTTGTGGATATATCTTGTATATCAATTTAATTAGTTAATCTAAAAATTCATAAAATATTTTTGCTTTAAAAATGCAAAGCGCTTTCAAAATGCTGTCTGTGTGATCTTATTACTTTAAATAGGAGTGCTTTTCCAATTCTTATCCATTTTGATGAAATTTGATTTGATACATGTTCAGTTTAGGACGTGGAATGAGTTTGAACTCTTTCGTATACCTACTCATTAGATGCTGAGTGTTTTAGAATGAAGAAAAGTTGAAAAGAAATCTATTGAATTCAAAATTTCAGATGATACCATCAAATATTATCACGAAAGAAATAAAAACAGGACCGTATTTCAAAAAGTTGCTTATAAACTAATTCTTTCATTTGCTACTCTTTTGAAAAAAGTGTGCTATTCAAAGTAATAATTCATTACACAGGATAATGTATTTTTCATGGCAATAACGACGTTCCTCTATAAAATGTGTTCGATGTCTAATTATCTGAGTACCGCTCTGGAAATATTAAAATTACATGAAACGTTTTGAGAGGTTGTATGTAGTGAACAAAAGCACAAAATTTAAATGAAACAAAAGTTATGGATATCAGAAATTTAGGACAAATTTCATAAATCAACCTGTCTCTCCGAAACTACGAGGATAGGTTCACAACAGTCTTAGGATACACAACTAGTTGCCTTCCTGAAAGGCTTGGATGACTTGCAGTCACCATAGGCACTCATTGTACACCCTATATAATATCAAAAATCAATCAGAAATCTTCTAATTGTTGATAGATTGATGTTCACAGTTAGAACATTGAAATAAAACTTCAAATGCAAATTTGGTGAAAAAATTACATGAATACGTATCAAAATAAATGGGCAAAAGCTCCTGCCTTCACATCAGTGCATACCTACTTATTTTTTTGAGCGGTCATTCCCCGAACAGATTTCCATATAATTTCGTCACGATGTCAGTAATTCTTAGCCGAATTTGTGATCAAATTCAATTCTGTTCATCCGTCCGGCTTTCAAAACGATAAGTCTAGAAGACAAAGAAACTTAAAATTTTCAGGAAGAGTTCGGATCTAGAATGCTTTGCGCCTAAAATGTTCGTTAATCGGCTAAATCCTACTAAGGGGTTCCCTAAATATGTTGTTCCAAACTGCTTTCTAGATAATTTAAAAACTAGGTACCTAAGATAGAAATGAAATTTTGTTTGTAAACGAAGATTATCCATTTCAAGGTTCAAGCGAAATTTCTTATCGGTTATGACACCACATTCAGATACAATTCAAAAAGAAACCGGAAAAGACCTTAATATTTCCAATCGAATATCTCACAATTTTATCATATTGGCTCTTTCATTAAATAACCATACCTATCTATTATATTCCTCAATTTCCAACTTATGCAATCTTAACTTCGGAAATTTCACATATCCTCTTAGATAGAACTATCGACAATAGCGATTCATGGCTTGGCTTGATATTCAAGCTACTTTAGTTTGATTTGAAATCAACTCAAGTTCAAGTCAAGTAGTAGTTTTTCAAAGTTAAGTCAAGTACTTACTGAATAAATACTTGACTAAACATGGAAAAACTACTACTTGAATTCAACTCGGGTTGATTTCAAGTCAAGCTCAAGTCAAGTAGCTTGAATCTCAACTCAAGATCAAGTCAAGTAGTAGTTTTTCAATGTTGAGTCAAGTACTTAATAAATAAATACTTGAATTGACATTCAAAAACTACTATTTGACTTGAACTGATATTCATGATAGCTTAACTTTAAATTAACCCATGTTGAAGTGAAGTAGTAGTTTGTCAATGTTGAGTCAAGTACTTAATGAATAAATACTTGACCTTACATTGAAAAACTACTACTCGACTTGAACTTAAGTTGATTTCATGTCAAGGTGCTTGAATACCAAGTCAAGCCGTGAATCCCAAATCTGATCGAGGAATCTGAGTTGAATTTGATGTCGTCTGAGTAGTACGAAAGTACACAACTCAGAGATGATCAGCAACATATGTATATAAGAGAAATAAAAGTGCTCCCAACACAGAACACTAAGGGATTCAAGCAGGGAAGATAGAGAGCCCCCCATCCTCACTCGAAATTGTCGTGTGTTTAGAAATGATATATACTAATTCCTTTTTGCTCGGTAATCTGCACCATTTTAGGGCTTAAATTAAAAGAATCAAATCAAGAAACCATAATTTCCCTTAAACTATACCTACTACATAGAATAACGAAACAAAATTATTTCAAATTTTTTTTTAATTACAGAATTTGTCATTCACTTATGAATATGTTTTCCAAAATTTGGCTTGATATTCATGCTACTTAGATTGAGCTTGACTTGAAATCAACTCAAGTTCAAGTCAAATACTTAGTAAATAAATACTTGACTTGACATTGAAAAACTACTAATTGACTTGAACTTGAGTTATTTTCGAGTCAAGCTCAAGCCAAGTAGCTTGAGCCAAGCCGTGAATCCCTAATTGAAAAGAAACCTTGTGATAGTAGCAATACTTCAATCCACCATTTAAATATTTTGTGAAAAAATTACTTGATAATCAAACGTGAAATTGTTATCTATTACATCTAAAATTTCATATGAATACGAATTTGAACAAGAGCTGAAAAACTTTTGACTTTAGTGCTTTTCTCATTATGTATACCTTAATCTACATAAATGATACATAATAATAAATAATATATAAAATATATTTTGTTATAATATTGACGAAATCCTTGGTTTCTTCTATTGTGTCCAATTGAAGGCCATTTTCAGCTCAATGTTTCGAAACATTTATTAAGACCTCGCAATTTTATCGTATTGGCTTTCTCATTAAGTAATCACAAGTAGTACTTTTTCAATGTGAAGTCAAGTACTTAATAAATAAATACTTGAAATTAAAAAACTACTACTTGACCTGAACTTGAGTTGATTTCAAGCCAAGTTCAAGCCAAGTAGCTTGAATATCAAGCCATGCCGTGAATTCCTAATCGAAAAGAAACCTTGTTATATCAATACTTTTTTACTTTTTTTTTAATAATATATTCGTACACAACATAATATAACATAACTGTCATTAAATGAAATGCACAAAAAGATTATGCCATCAAGAATTTCATGGCTTGTCATAAAATATTAATTGGATATTTAAAATACATCGAATGAAATATTATATATGTAAAAATATTTACTGTTATAGATTAAAACATGTTAAATTTGAATGATATAGGGGACAAAAACTTTAGAAAAACGAACTAAAATATTGCACAAATCATCAAATAAAAAACAGGGTCAACTTTCTAAAAAATTGCTCAACTTGTAAATAGTTCTCCCCAGAAGCAAATTCTTCACCTTCCTGCTGAAAGCTATCAGACGTAGTTGTTTAAATCCATTTGGAAGTTTGTTATAAAGCTTCAATCCACCATTTAAATAATCTGTGAAAAAATTACTTGATAATCAAACGTGAAATTGTAATCACACCAAAAATTTCATATGAATACGAATTAGACCAAGAGCTGAATAACTTTTGACTTTGGTTCATTTCTCATTATGAATACCTACATAAATAATACATAAAATATATTTTGTTATAATATTGACGAAATCCTTGGTTTTTTTTCTATTGTGTCCAACGAAGGCCATTCTCAGCTCAATATATTGAAGTATTCTCTTAAGATCTTAAAATTTTGTCATATTGGCTTTTTCACGAAATAAAAATATCTACCATCTTCCTCAATTTCCAACTCATGCAATCTCAACATCGAAAATTTCACGTATATCCCCTCAGATAGAAAGACAGAAGAGAAAACTTTCGATGTCAAGATTTCATCCCACCTTTCAAAAAGGCGAGGGTGGCGAAGACGGCACATCATCATCCATACCAATTTCCAGCACGGATTGGCCCCGTTATTGACGCAACCAGAGGCGCAGGATCGGTCTGGCCGAAGGAGGTGCGCTTGCGTCCGTCGACCCTCCTTTCGTCTCCCCCTTCAGCGGTGGAAATGAATGGAAAAGCGAGGAAAACGACGATCGGTCCCACTCGATCCTCAAGAGGGAAAAATGCGATAAACATATCTGGTCCCGCATTCGATTCGGTTTGGTGCTTGATCCACGCGTTTCCGGTTGGCATATTCGTTGAGCCTCCCGTTTTCCGTATGTTGCCGGATACATGTAGGCAGGGGTTGATCGTTTAATTTGATTCATTATTGCTTATAATGAATATTTTGAAATTTTCTTACCATAGAGTAATGAACATAGATAGAGGAAGTATACGTAATGTTTACATGTCCCCAACTTGGTTAGATTACGTTGCCGGATTGTGTCATATTTTCAAATCCACAATCTTACTAGGGTAAATGCACTGGTTAGCCGACCGGCACTGGTTCTCGACCATTCCGTGATTTGAGATAAAATAATAATAAAAATATATCATGTAGTGCAAAATATTTTCGCGGTACGTGTTCTCGACCATTCTACCCTTCCAAGATAGTTTGCATAGTAGTGGTATAGGTCAAAGTTATCGCGCTAAAAATTAGTTTATAATCGTCTATCATAGAAAAGGGTTCTTTCTCGTCCTCTCTTAGAAAAGTGCTTTGTGATATATGACAATATGACCAGAAAATAGTAATTATTTCTTATTTTGAATGAATTATGTTTGTATATTTTGTTCCATATCAACTATAAGATATATTTTTGAGTGTATTTCAATCAAAAAGCAAATAAATGTATATTTTTTCGTTCAATATCCGGCGGGCGCGAACTGGAATTGGAAAATTTGTATCTTTTATTTCTCGACCAAAGTGGTCGAGAACCAATATGTTACTTCAAAAATTGTTTATTTCAACCGATATATTTCTGTTGGATCATTTTCGTTTTTTTTCGATACCCTAATTCATTTTTATATCTACTTTCTGAATATTAGTTTGCGACCATCGAATTAACGTAGAAACACTTATTTCTACCCTTTATTTATTCGCGGTCGAGAACCAATTTGATTGTACTCAATTCTCGACCACTGGTGGACGGTGTTTTATATTTTATTTACTCATTAGTTTCTAAATAGATATTAAGAGCAAAATAACCAAATAATGTTGTATGAGTTGCTATTTTGAAATATTTATAGAAAGTGGAAACTTTTGCAAAATAATTTTTTTTTACGTTCCGAGTGTTTCTTACTTGATTACCTCATCTGAAACCCATCTGAGTGATAGGTAGTGATGTCGATGGTACGGTACGAAAGAAAGTACTAATCACTCATCTCGCTCTAAAGTTTTTTATAAAATTTTTAAGTGGAGCGGCCACTATTATTAGTGGTCGAAAACTAACACAAAAATGCTCGAGAACTCTGCGGCGTGGTCGAGAACCGAAGATTATTGAGATTTTCTATATGTTTTCACATTTCAAAGATAAAATGCGGAAGGAACGCTTAAAATCATATGACAAATCATTTAACACTCGCCAAAGAATCGATGAACACCACACCATTAAAATTTGATAAGTTTATGTGTGAAAAAATCGTGCTCGAAATCGATGTTTCTGTTAACTGGTCGAGAACCAGTGCATTTACCCTATATCGTTTTGAATGTATATTATATTGAATGAAATATATTTATTTGAACGATTCTCGATTAAATATGCTAATTTGAATATTTGGAATCCGATATTTTTCCTAATTGTCGGATTTATAATGAGCAGAATATTTATAATTTTCTGTATATGCCTGCTGAAATCCAAGCTTTGTCAACTTTTGCTCTCTTAGTGTCATAGGTTGTTTCTCGTCGTTTGGCGCGCTTGAAGTTTGTTTTCCGCATTTCTGATATAATTAGGTATTTATTTCGATATATTGTGAGTTAATATGAAACGTCGATTCACTATGGGACATAAGAAGTACGTTTTTTGTGGAGAAACTCGCGAATTGAGTGCAATATCGTATGTTTTCATTTCTGTGCGCTTCATGTCAAATTTGATAGTTCATGTTGGGGACAAAACTTGAGAATGACTTATGTTTTCTCCATCTATGTTATTAACTTTGAGATTTAAACCTAACGAGGGTTTTATTGAAAATGTCAAAAATCTCGAAAAGAAACATCTTAGGGAAATAGAAATTGAATGACAGTTATTCTATTTTTACTTTCAATTATTTAACATAACAATTTTATTCGCTACTTCAGATTTTCCACATTTCTTAATGAAGTTATTCAAAGTCATTCAGTTATTTTAATTTAAATTATTTAATATTAAAATTTTTGAATGAATTTGAAATTCAAAAAAATAAAATATCTGAAGAAGCTATTGTGTGGCGAAACAATAGTTATATTAAATAATTAAAAATTGACCACAATATATAGGGCAATCGTAAAGTGAAATTAATGATTGAGTTCTTGCCATAGAGGCAGTAAGAGAGGCTTTCATTAAAATTTTTTTGGAATGTGCTTTCCTCACCCTGTCTGTTTGTCCCTTATGTATATCTACATCATTACTCAAATAGCAATAAAGATTCGGTGAGTGGTTTAACACACTAAAGTGAAAGTATCTGGAATAGTACAGTCCAGAATGAAAACGGCTTCAGAACTAACCAAAAAATTGGAAATAAGCGCATTCGCCAATTTGTTACATCGATATTATACACTGATCAACAATTGCTAGGGATCACTTATGAACTTCTCTTCATTTGTATTTTTTTCAAGTTATCTCGTGAATATCTATACATTATATGTTCTCTAAGGAAAAAGTAAGATGTTTTGAGTTGATTATATCAAAGTCTTCCTCACTTCATCGGCTCTTGTTCACAAAATCGATTATTATCTGTAGGCTGTTACAGGTGGAGTGAAAAGCAATGTGGTATTTGTTATTAAATCTGTTTTTTGCTCTCGTTCAAACACATAAGGTGACAATAATTGAAGAAATGAGAACAATATCAGCTTATCAGTCATGCCGAGAAGACGTTTGGCTCCTGTGCAACTGGACCAAATCATACGGTGGATACAGGAAGGTTTGTCCCAGCGAGAAGTGTCCCGGCGGTTGAATGTTTCGCAAAGTGTCGTGAGTCGGGCTTGGAATAGGTTCATCCAAAACGACTCAGTAGCTTATGTTCATGGGGGAGGTCGACAGCGCAGTACAACAGCTGCCCAAGATCATCTTTTGATCCTCAATGCTAGGAGAAATCCCACTTACCCGGCGTCGCGGCTCAATAGATCACTGAGAGTTGCAACAGGAGTTCTAATTTCGAACCAGACTGTAAGACGACGACTACATGTTCGTGGTTTGAGAGCACGTAGGAGGGTACAACATCCCCGTTTGAATAGGGAACACCGGGTTCATCGACGGCAATGGGCTGAGGAGCACCGCAATTGGACACTTGAAGATTGGAGCCGATGTTTATTTACGGATGAGTCTAGATTTTGTTTGGTCAACTCCGATGGACGTATTCTTGCTTGGAGGGAAAGAGGTCGAAGGTATGCAGAACAGTTTATGGTACCCACAGCAGCTTTTGGCGGAGGTTCTATATGACCATGACCAGCCAGAGATATCACGATATGATTATTGAACCCATAATTGTTCCGTTTGCGGCTGTCGTGGGCGAGAATTTCATTTTAATTGACGATAATGCCCGTCCACACCGTAGTCGTCTGGTTAATGAAGCGCTAGAAACTCATGCTATTGATAGAATGGACTGGCCAGCTCGCTCTCCGGACATGAATTGCATCGAACATGTCTGGTCTGAGATGTCTAGACAATTGTCAACCTCAGAACAACCGATCAATAACCTGGAGGACCTTTCTAACGTTTTACGGGATATTTGGACGAATTTGACCCAAAATTTTATAAATCGTTTGATCGAAAGTATGCCTCGTAGGGTAGAATGCTTGAGACGAGCTCGTGGGGGACCAAGTAGGTACTAGCTTAACCGAAACTTCAGCCTTCTTGTGGTTTCATCATAAAATTTTTATGTTATTCAAACACAGAATTTTGAGTGTTCCTAATAAAGTCTTTTTTTCTCTCCAACTTTCCATTTTTTCATTCTTTTGTCAATTATCAACTGAAAATACCCTGATATCTGACTAAGTTTGTGGCGGCTTCTCATAAAAGCTCCACATAGCAACAATAAACGCAGCACCCGGTAGCCTAGAGGTAAAGAGTGTAGACTCCCTCACCGAGTTGCGACAAGGTGCCGGGTTCGAGTCCCGGCGGCTCCCGATAATAATAAATTCCCCAAGCGTCTGTGACACGGCACACACAAATATACCAAAGTCACACTGATGAGTCCGGTGTGTGTGCCAGGGACGAAACGCATAAGTAGGCATATGTGAAATCCTACAAGTTTATAATCTTGGAGCGAATATTTCAGAAATAAATTTAGAACAAGTAAGTGATCCCTATCAATTGTTGCGCAGTGTATTATCGAAAAAGGTCATTTTTGAATAATTTCGCTGTGAGAATTAATAACATATCTTAGCAACATATGGCAGTTAAGCAAATCCTTAAAAAGTCTGCCTCATCAGTAGTGCTTCTGGTTCAAACCGAATCGAAAATTTTTAAGGCTGAAAATTGACAATACTTTTTCTCGAGAACCTTCTGCACCTGATTCTACTGAAATAACACCCAAGTTGAATTGCCTTCAATGGTAACACTGGGATTGATCTAGAAAAAATATCGAACTTCAAATTAACATTGTTCAGTTCAAAGGATCTTAAGAACAAAAAATTGATTTTTTTTTTTCAATTAATGGGTATGTTGAACCAATAACATGAAGAACAAGTAATTGCGCCATTTCCAAATGATCAAATACTGAAAACAAACAATTCATCGAGAAATATCAGAATTTTATGAGAATGATTGATGGATGTTTAGGTCGTTAAGAAGGAAAATTCTATTTCCATTGGAGAGCAATATGTGAGGAATTTTGAAGAATTGTTCGTACAAAACTTTCATATTTTTTGCCGTAGAATACAAATCTGCAATAAAAAAATAGGAATTCCCATTTCAAATTCCTAATTTGAACCCTCCACAAGGGCGAAGTAAATGGAAGAGGTTTTAGCATAAGTAGAGGAGACTTCCCCCTCAAAACTTTCAATCTTTTGTTCGAAATATTTTTCCGAGAGATATTTCCTTTTCGAGATTTTTAACTGTTCTAACTTAAAGAAAATCACCCGGTATAGGTCCTTATGGACACCACACAGGGCCGCCGGCAGATATTTTGGTGAAATTTCGCCGTCCTGCTTTGCCTTATTTTTCTGAATTTTCTTTGGAGGAACCTCTGTTATTCCTCTCAGGAATCTTTGCAATTTCATAAGAAATCGTCTTTTTTGACTTAAAATTCTCTTGTCAAATTTATCAAAGGACATTTTGTCGATTTCTTCGAAAAACATCCTGCATTGTTGAGAAGTACGATTTAAAAAAATGTTCTCTTGGAAATTTTATTTTACTGAAAAGAGTGGTATTTTCACTAAGAAAACGTCATTGTCTTGTTCACTTAACCGACTTCGCGACCCTACAATTTGGCGCCTTGGCAAAATGTCTGGTTTTCCGGTCGTGGCGGCGGCCTCGGTGGCGGCCCTGTCATCATTTACTTAGTAAATTAGAGACCTATAGCAAATGAGTACTCTTGTGGTGAAATTAACTGTTTCAAAAAAAGTAATGCATGGGGTACCTACTAGCTATAGATGTACACTGCTCAACAATTGATAGGGATCACTTACTTGTTCTAAATTTATTTCTGAAATATTCGCTCCAAGATTATAAATTTAGTCAGATATCAGAGTATTTTCAGTTGATAATATGGTTCACTTGAGAAAAGAATGAAAAAATGGAAAGTTGGAGAGAAAAAAAGACTTCATTAGGAAAACTCAAAATTCTGTGTTTGAATAACATAAAATTTTATGATGAAACCATAAGAAGGCTGAAGTTTCGGTTAAGCTAGTACTTAGTTGGTCCCCCACGAGCTCGTCTCAAGCATTCTACCCTACGAGGCATACTTTCGATCAAACGATTTATAAAATTTTGGGGCAAATTCGTCCAAATATCCCGTAAAGCGTTAGAAAGGTCCTCCAGGTTATTGATCGGTTGTTCTAAGGTTGACAATTGTCTAGACATCTCAGACCAGACATGTTCGATGCAATTCATGTCTGGAGAGCGAGCTGGCCAGTCCATCTTATCAATAGCATGAGTTTCAAGCGCTTCATTAACCAGACGACTACGGTGTGGACGGGCATTATCGTCAATTAAAATGAAATTCTCGCCCACGGCAGCCGCAAACGGAACAATTATGGTTTCAATAATCATATCGTGATATCTCTGGCTGGTCATGGTGGTGTTCTGCAGAACAACCAACTCTGTGCGTTGGTTCAAACAAATGCCTCCCCATACACATATAGAACCTCCGCCAAAAGCTGTTGTGGGTACCATAAACTGTTCTGCATACCTTCGACCTCTTTCCCTCCAAGCAAGAATACGTCCATCGGAGTTGACCAAACGAAATCTAGACTCATCCGTAAATAACCATCGGCTCCAATCTTCAAGTGTCCAATTGCGGTGCTCCTCAGCCCATTGCCGTCGATGAACCCGGTGTTCCCTATTCAAACGGGGATGTTCTACCCTCCTACGTGCTCTCAAACCACGAACATGTAGTCGTCGTCTTACAGTCTGGTTCGAAATTAGAACTTCTGTTGCAACTCTCAGTGATCTATTGAGCCGCGACGCCGGGTAAGTGGGATTTCTCCTAGCATTGAGGATCAAAAGACGATCTTGGGCAGCTGTTGTACTGCGCTGCCGACCTCCCCCATGAACATAAGCTACTGAGTCGTTTTAGATGAACCTATTCCAAGCCCGACTCACGACACTTTGCGAAACATTCAACCGCCGGGACACTTCTCGCTGGGACAAACCTTCCTGTATCCACCGTATGATTTGGTCCAGTTGCACAGGAGCCAAACGTCTTCTCGGCATGACTGATAAGCTGATATTGTTCTCATTTCTTCAATTATTGTCACCTTATGTGTTTGAACGAGAGAAAAAACAGATTTAATAACAAATATCACATTGCTTTTCACTCCACCTGTAACAGCCTACAGATAATAATCGATTTTGTGAACAAGAGCCGATGAAGTGAGGAAGACTTTGATATAATCAACTCAAAACATCTTACTTTTTTCTTAGAGAACATATAATGTACAGATATTCACAAGATAACTTGAAAAAAATACAAATGAAGAGAAGTTCATAAGTGATCCCTAGCAATTGTTGATCAGTGTATTTTTCAATGAAAATGTCATATTTGGCTTGGTGATCTAGAGTTTGTTGACTTCCAATAACTCATCAATCAAAGGTCCAAAAATTATAAAATAGATCAGTGGAGCATGTTGCAGTTGCACCATCCTGTCGAAATCACTCTTCTCGTTTTCAAAGGAAATGATCCAAATCATAATACGAACATTCGTTCAGGAGGTACTGATTCATCAGGAATAAATGAAGCTCAAAAGGTGACATTTAAGCCATTTAACGAAGAGGCAAAAATGGACCAAATCAACCTGGGATGCATTTTATGACATGAATTCGATGTTTTTTCCATATTTCGAGTTTTTTTTGCATTGCCTAATAAGCACAGCAGCCGACACTAATAACTCACCAAAAAAAAAGATAAATCGAAAACTTAGATATTACCATTCAACACCAAGTATCTTCAATCCGATTATGGTGCTCATAAGAGACTGAAACTGAAAATTGCCATCCGGATGTTTTGTTCATTTTCCCTTTACCGAAACTGTCTCTGGCAAGTTATAAATTTCATTAGCACCGTCGCAGCTTCGTCGGCCAAGATTAAATTGTATGATTCGTCCGACGTCTCGAATACAAAATGGTCGCCTGCGTCTCTCCAAGGTTATTTCAATTTAAGTTAATTAACTCGAATGTTGTCGTATAAGCAGACCATCGTCCAAATGGACACTGGTCACATACAAATTTAGTTCCTATGGAATTGTTTTTGACGCCGTTGTGAGCTGATATGATATAATTACCTCATAGTAATTGCATTGAAGTAGGATTACATTCAGTGGCGGGTGGATTCATTTATTTGCCGCCTGTAGGATATTAAAATTTTGCCGCATCTGAGTTTTGATACCTACCTTTGTTCACAATCATATCAATTACATTTTCTATTAATACAATTTTAAACCTCTGATTTGTGCTTCATCATCCTCGTTGCATCAACTTTTCCAGGATGGTTACTATCATTGAGAAGTAAAGTGAGCCGTGTCAGATCCTCGTTTATTTCCACAGGAAAGAATTATAACAACTATTTTTTTTAAGCAAAGAATGTCCCAATCATGTACCACTTTTAAGGTAAGGTATATGTTTTAAAACTATACCTACAATACTTACATAATATAATATATAAATAAAGCTTACACAGAAAATATACACTTGGCGAACGTTAAAAATTTTTATTACACTCACAGTTTAAGAAGAAT
Source organism: Harmonia axyridis (assembly GCF_914767665.1). NCBI lineage: Eukaryota > Metazoa > Arthropoda > Insecta > Coleoptera > Coccinellidae > Harmonia > Harmonia axyridis. The sequence continues at coordinate 27,375,123 of NC_059501.1, forward strand.
ACAATAAATTTCCTTTCTTAATTATCCTCAGTATAACAGTCCAAGTTAATTCATAAAAATTATGATTCCTTTTTTGCGAGACTTTGAATTCACAAAAATCAGTAATTTTTTACCTACCATTAGGGAGGCTTGGCTTGATTTTCAAGCTACTTGGCTTGAGCTTGACCAACTTGTCTTGATTTCAAAGTCAAGCTCAAGTCAAGTAGTAGTTTTTCAATCTCAAGTATAGTCAAGTATTTATTTATCAATGATTTTTAGGAGTTTTATTGTATATATCACATATAGAAGGGGCGGACCCAGACGATTTTTGAGGTGGGCCATAGACGGTCACGTCTCATATAGGTTAGCAAAAAAAAAGGATTTTTGTTGCTACCTACTGGTTCAAGTGCTTTTTCATATAAAGATGGATTTTAGTAAATCAATAAATTCAAAAAATTTCACATATTTCATGAATATATGTAAATTTATTTCATGAGAAAACTCAGGAGCAAGTATAAGGTGTAGTAAAAAGAAATCCATTATTTTTGCTTGAAGAACAAGGCTTCAATTACCATAGTTAGAATGATCCAATTTCGGTCAAATATGCGCTGTTTCGTTTGATAACTACAGTTCCAAGTTAACAGTTCTGCCTTAGGAGAGAAACTCTTCGTAGAATTCCCTGCCAATCTCACTAAACACACAGTAAAACCTTCCTGGTCATTTCCGATGACTCACAGCGTTTCGACCATGACCGTTTTTGCTTGACGTTGTCATAAATGATCCACTTTTCATCATCAATTGCCAAGAGTTTCAAAAATGGGGCGATTTTGTGGCTATTCTGCAGTGATTCGCAGTAGAAATTCGGCCCAAGCGATTTTTTGCTTCAATTCGTGTGGTACTCATACATCTAGCATCTTTTCTAGATCAACCTTATGCAAATGGTGTTCCAAACGGTTTATTTTGCACTCTTAAGCTCTTGAGTAATCGAAACAGGACTCGAATATGTTCATGACTTTATCGATATTAACGACAATTGGCCTTCCAGGGCGTGGCGCATCTTTGACAATGACGAAACCAAAATTGCACGTAATTGGTTTTGACAGTATCAGGTCCATAATTTTTATATACATTTTTGGACGCCTTGCTTGTATTTTTGCCTCTATCTGAGAAAAACTGTAAAATATAGCGGTTTTTGTTTTGCCAATGTCTATCTCGTTCAAACTTAAATCATGATGAGTCAACTCATCAAAAAACTGTCAGAATGTATCTTTCTTACGCCATATAGTGGAACCCGATCAGACTTGTACAACGCGAGATACAGATAACTAAAGTCATCTATTGGAAAAATAATGGATTCCTTTTTACTACACCTATTAAATAAAAACATATGATCAAATATTAAAAAATTACCTTATAGCAATTGAACCTAAATTGAATCACTATGAACAACAAAATAAAATTACTAAAAAAATAAAGTTTCTTAATATTGACAAACCTCCAGGCTTTGTTTGATTTCATGATTTTCCATTCATGATCTGACACATGAGATATAGATTTATCGCCTAACCTATTGCGAGATTTTGTAAGAGCAGCTCTGAAAAATTGTCTTTCAACAGGAGCTGAAGATGCTGGGATTGATAAAAAAATCCTTGGTCATTTCTTTCGAGTTTCGAAAGATATTTCTAAAATAACCAAAATCTACCAATAGATTTCATAGAAATGTGAGAAAACTACTTATAAAGTCACACTGGCGAATGCTTCAGTCTCTCGACGCTCGAGGAATCTCCTTATTTACTCTAAGCGCGCACAAGATTTCAGAAATATAAGCCATGCGACACATGCATATTGAGCTCAAGTAATATCAAGTAGTTTGATATCAAGTCAAGCAATAAATATCTAAAATCAAGTCAAGCTCAAGTATGTAATTTTTCACGAGCTTGATTTTCAAGTCAACTAGTTGGTTAAAATGTCAAGCTACTTGGCTTGATGAATCCCTACGTGTGAAGTAAGCATCATATCGAGATATATTGAAAAAATTTAAATAAGAATGATTTATATCATGAATTTGCAGCATACCTTCTCTTTCAAGATTCAATTACTTCACTTCTTTCATCATAACGACAAACATGTTGTAGAAATGTCGATTGAATACTGAAAATCGAGATCATAATTTGAAATAAGTCAAATTTAGATTTTGAAACAAGTCAAATGCAAGACTTACGTTTCTGCATCTTCCCTATCTTGCATTTCAGAAGAGATGCAAGCAATTTCTGCATGTTACCGCTTGAGGACTGTAAAAGAGCTGACACTTCACTCAAAAAGTCCCAATAGAACTGTAAGAGCAGCTCTGGAAAATTGTCTTATAACAAGAGCTGAAGATGCTGGCGTTGATAAAAAATCCTTGGCCATTTTGGCCAAATTTAGAAAAATATTCCTGAAACTACCAAAATCTACCGATAGATTTGATAGAAATGTGAGAAAACTAAAAAATAATGTCACACTGGCGAATGCTTCAGACTCTCGGCGCTCGAGGAATCCCCTTATTTAGTCTAAGCGCGCACGAGATTGCAGAAATATATGCCGTGCGACTCGTGCATATCACGCGATCAAGCTCAAGTAATATCAAGTAGCTTGATATCAAGTCAAGTAATAAATATTTAAAATCGAGTAAAGTCAAGCTCGATTTTCAAGTCAAGTGTTTGGTTAAAATGTCAAGTTACTTGGCTAGATGAATCCTAATTCTATCCTTATACTCAAAATGGGTGTTTTTTCAATAGCTTGAAAAATTCAAATGATATTACAAGATAAAAATTTTGTTGAAATTAATTTTTTATTATTAAAACCCGGTAGAAAATTACAACGCCTTCATTTTTTGAATATGATTTCCGGCATATTTCCGCCGCGAAAACGAGTTACATAGTCTATTCGATCAGTCCAACTTTTCACTACTTTGTCAAATAAATATGTCCGTTTGGCGTCAATTAGAGATACACGGCTCGACTTGGCTTGACTTGAAATCTAGTCAAGTTCAAATCAAGTAGTAGTTTTTCAATCGGAATTCCTAGAAGAATGGATTAGAAAAATGGCTCTATGTTAGCTTGAAAATCAAGCCAAGCTGTGAATCTCTAGATAGGATAGTTAGTTCAATCCAGAGGGAAGGATCGCATCAATCTCATCGCAATCGATCACAACTACTAGTGATAAATATATACAAATAACAGAGAAGGCTAATCCGGTTATGCAAAAGTTCTCGGACGAGGGCCAACGTTTCGGGCAGAATCAAGTCCCCCCATGTCCAGAATGACAGATGAACGACGAGTCGTGCTCGCATGAAAACGGACAGGATTAGAGACCGAAGGTCACTTTCCTATCGGGATCGGCATGAAATCTCGTCTCATTTTCCTGACCGGACGTGGAAAATTAGATTTTATGGCTGTGTCCACAGTAATGCACCGTCCGGACGATAAGTGCGGATGTGAGGACATAATTCCTTTTCGGATTGGGCTGATTGACCGGCCCTCATTCACGATGTTACGTTTGTTCTTCGTCAGGAATACCGTCCCTCGGTTATCTCGTAGCGTTGATTGTATTGATTCGGCAGATATGGAGGTTTTCATTAGGACGGGCTTGTCCCCCTTTTGTCGCGTAAGTTTTCATTATTCGAGCTACGACGGTGTTATTGTCTAAATTTCGTATCTTCATTTAGGTGTAGGTGATTATGAATTTCGTGCCATTAGAAGTTCATAATTTTCCACTAAAAATGAGAAAATTATTGACGTGAACTCATAGTGGCGGATTTATCAACAGGCTGAGTAAGCTGAAACCTAGGAAGACAAATTTGAAGCGGCGGCAGATTGAGGAGCTCATCAGTTTTTATTTTCATTTACAGAATCAAAAAAATATATATTATACACACATAAAGTACGGTAAAAACTTTGTCTCCTCGTATAGGTGTAGTGACTGGTTTGTGTGAACACTGTGTCCCTAAAATATGGAACAAATTCATTTTTAGCTGAACAGACCATTTTAAGGAATAATCCTGAAACACGTCGATTTTTGATGTTAATTTACCCTATTTTGAAATAATAATCTAAAATACAGGGTGAATTACTTTCGAGTAATGACGTCATCGTCTTTTTTTTTATGGAACACCCCCATTTTGTCTCAATTTTCCGATTACTCTAGCTGAGCTGATTCCAAAAATATATCACATGTTGATCTAGACGACTATGTTTTTTTTAAATTGATAAGAAATAATTTATTTCATATTGTCAGCTAGACCACAAGTACCGAAGTACCAAACATGTTTTGAAACAGCTCATTTTTATTAATCTAAAAATGTAACAAACTACAGGGTGATACATTCAAACCAATTGCCGCTAGACAATAAGTATTTTGGATAATATTGTTATTTTAACTAATAAATAATGTTACGCGTTCCTTTATGAGCACACACAAAACTATTGTATTTTTGTCCACCCTGTACCAATTGGAATCAACATGTGATACATTTTTTGAATCAGCTCTGCTAGAGTAATCGGAAAATTAAACAAAATGGGGGTGTTCTATTTGAAAAAAATGACGGTGACGTCATTACTCGAAAGTAATTCACCCTGTGTATTAGATTATTATTTTAAAATACGGTAAATTAGAATAAAAAATCGACGTGTTTCAGGATTATTTCTTAAAATGATCTGTTTAGCTAAAAATGAATTTTTTCCATACTTTACGGACACAGTGTATATTGACAGAATAAGCTATATTGAAGGGCTTCCTCTTCATCCAAAACAAAATCTTCTCCATCCTTTCTTCTCACAAACAGTTGACGACTTCATAAATGAATCCTGAAACAAAAAAAAAGAACCAGAAAGGAGTACTAAATATTCCATTACATTGTTTTGAAGTAAGCGACCCATTCTGAAAAAGAATCTGAAGCTGAATGGAAAGTTTGGAAACCACTATAAAATTTATAAATTGGACAAGTATTCACCAAGTAGTCATTGGTTTCTTCTTCACCACACTCACATAGTGGGCTACGAGGTGGGCTATCAATAGAATGCCATTTGAATAACTTACTATTACAACGCCCATGACCAGTCCTAAGTCGATTTAAAATACACCAAATTTTCCTAGGAAGATTCAAACCTAAAACTTTCTCTGAAGGATCAACGATAAGACTTTTGTTGAAGACATTACAAGAACTCCAATATGAACGCCAAATTTCCTTGTAACTTTCATTAGATTGAAGGGAAGGTATTAATCCATAAAGGTTTGCGTGACTTCAATCTAGCAGTTCTATTATTTGGAAGGTAAGATTCAATTGAAAAAAAGTTCGGGTAGAAATGAAATTTGTCCCAAGATTTCTTGACTGCAACCTGTCTACGAATATGAGGTGGAACTATATGTGATAGCACCGGTAACCAATATAAAAGTGTAGATCTGATAGTTCCACTAATAATTCTCATTGAAACGTTGCATCAATTTTATGAACATGAGCTAAACCAAACGGAACAACAGTAGGTATTCAACAGCAGAAAAAACCAAGGCCAAAGCTGCCGTAGGAAGAGTGTTGGCATCAGCACCCCATGAAGAACCTACTAATCCTTGACTTCAATTTCAAACGTAAATTTTTCAAGTGAACCTTGAAATTCAAAGGAGAATCAAGTTTAACTCCAAGATATTTGGGAGCATAATTATGATTCAAGACGAAATTATTGAAAGTTACTCAGTTATTGTGTCCTCCACGGTTGAACCAAAAAGGGGGTGTTTCATCATGGGAAAAAGGACAAATACTCAGTTTTTGTCCCCCTTTTGATTGAAAGTTACTTTCAATTTTCTAGATATTCATTGAAAGTATTTTCAATAATTCCAAGAACAGAATGACGAATCAAAAGAGCAATATCATCGGCATAGATGAATTTCTCAGATGAGGTAATAAGGATATCACTAAAGTATAAATTGAGAAGTATGCAAAACACTTTGTGAAATATACTAATGAAAAAAATTTCGTATGATGATATAATTACTGATATTTTGCCATTTCAAAGTCTCGCAAAGAATATTGTTATGATTTTATGACTTAACTTAAGAGAAATTACCACCACATTGTACTTCGCGTATCAGTAAAACTTTGGTACCCATTCATATCCCCTCTGGCTCTCGGTGTACAAACTTTTATAATGTGTGTTCGGTAGATTTTTTTCACGAATATTTTAAAAATATATCAGTGCTTTGTGCAAAGTACACATCATCAATTTTTTGACGAAAAATTAAAAATTAACCAAATTTTTTATTTTTCATTCAATTAAAAATATTTACTTTCTTATTTAGATTAGAGTTATTATTTATTATGTAGATTATTATTTGAGGTAATGATGTGAAAACCCCATGAAAATCGGTGATTTGTAAGAAGAAATATCCCCAATTTCGTTTTGAACTGAGCAGCCACGTGATGGTGTTCCCTCTTAAACTGTAGCTTTTCAGATTTTACATCTTGAATAACTGAAAATCTAAAGATTCTACTATATAGCGAAACGATTGTTATTTGAATAATAAAAAGTGTAATTAGAAGAGAAAGGAAAAGAAGAAATAGAAAAGCAGTCATTCAATTTCGAATAAAATTAATTTACATCAATCAATGAGCGAGTCAAATATATGAACTTCTATGTTTGTTTCATTAAGAATCAAACAATTAAATGTCAAATTTCGTACAAAATCAATGAAATCTTCAGTGTATTAAACGAATTCGAACTGCAACTCCGAGACTATTCAAGACGATTCGAAAAATAAAATTAGCCTTGGAAATATCGGATAAACTGAAAAGATCAGGATGCATCTCAGCAAAAAAAAGGGCAAAATCCGCGCGCCCAATCCCTGAATGAATCAGGATTGCCTCTCGCTTCGTTAGTTCGATAGGAATTAACGACCCTTTTTACATTTCATTAGCAAATCTAACAGACTTTAAATACTTTCACAACTTTTCGAATCGCTCATAATCGAACGCAAATTCGCAACGTTAAATGAAATATTTACTTTTAATCGAGTCTCGCTACTAATCGTATCCGACTGATTCCATTAATGAATCACTGCTACGGCTCATTTTCTCATCGTTTGTTCCAATCATGATCAACCATATTTTTTTCGGCATTTTTTCACGGATATGATGGGTCTCCCTGATTATCGAATTGAAGGGAAATTAGGAAAACCTGATAATCGTCATTTTAATCGAGTGATAATAATATATCTCGAAACGAAAACCGGGGTTAGATTTGAGCAAATTTTTATTATTACCTATCATATATAGATATTTTTCAAGTGGTGTGAATCTAAAAGATTAGTTTTTCTCGTGTTCCTACGATGCTCAACATTTTTATTAGCCACAATTTGTATACTATTTCTGGAAAACATCCAAAAGCTATATGGATAATATTTGAGAAAAACAAGAAAACAACAATTCCGAGGAAGAAAAAAGTTATCAATATTGAATTGGAATATGTATTTGTTTAATCAATTTTCAAAGCAATATTTCCATTATTGTTTAGTTAATTTTTTGGAGATTATTTCTCTCAATTACAGCAGACAAAATCCGATCTTATTAATTTTCTGCTCCTGATTCTATTTTCTGAGAATTTTGAATGGCGGCAGATATATAAAATATAATATTTTGAGCAAGTTTCAAATGTTCTTCATTAGTTGTAACATGCCAATTGAAAAGTCCTCGGTCTACCATAGTAAAACACATTTTTTTGGCAAAATACGATTTTATTATTCAACATAGTTGCCTTCGGGGGCGATACAGGGATAAGAGCGATCTTCCAACTTTTTGATACCATTTTTGTAGTACGATTTGTCTTTCGCTTCAAAATAGGACTTAGTTTCGGCGATTACTTTTTCATTGGCACTAAATTTCTTTCCAGCAAGCATTCTTTTGCGGTCTGATAACAGGAAAAAGTCGCTGGGACTAGATCTGGCGAATACGGTGGATGCAGAAGCAATTCGAAGCCCAATTCATGCAATTTTGCCATTGTTTTCATTGATTTGTGACACGGCGCATTGTCTTGATGAAACAGCACCTTTTTTTCTTCAAATGGGGCCGTTTTTTTAACGATTTCATCCTTTAAACGATCCAATAACGCTGTTTAATAATCGCTGTTGATAGTCTGGCCCTTTTAGAGGTGATTAATATTATCATTGTGTGCAGTCCACTCAGCTGACTATCGATTAGACTCCGGAGTGAAATTATGGAGCCATGTTTCATCCATTGTCACATATCGACGCAAAAATTCAGGTTTATTGCACTTAAACAGCTTCAAACTCTACTCAGAATCATTAACACGTTGTTGCTTTGGATCGATTGTGAGCTCGCGCGGCACCCATTTTGAGCACAGCTTCCTCATGTACAAATTTTCGTGAATGACCCATTTTTTTCTGTGATTAAGTTTGTACCTTTTTGCCTATTGAATCTCTGATTTGAAAATAAATCCTTGAAACAGATCGATCATTATATTCATCATGTTTATACCTGTAGTTTACAGAATAAACTATATTATTATTATTTAATATTTTTAATATTTTTCAAAGAATTTTCTTGGTTTTTCTGTGCAGAGGCATAAGGATATCACACTGGGTTTTTTATAATATTCGCAGTTTTTCGTCTTCATATTAAAAGTGTAGTCTCTTCTGCAATGTTTTCTGGAGTTTCTCAATCTTAGGAGTATATTATATTCAGCAGGAATTTTGAAAACTGATTCCACACACTATACAGACCTTCTTGCATTGGTGATATTTAGACGACCTGTTTGACAATTTATGAATTCCTTTCAAGGAAATAAGTGTGTCACACCTTCTTGATGACACATTTTTCGAAAGAATGAACGGCAATAGTATATTATTCAACGAGCGGTAATGTAGGTCATAACTCACGCAGATGAAGTTTGCAGTACGAGCCGCAGGCGAGTGCTGTAATTCATCAAGTGAGTTATGACCATTACCGCAAGTTGAATACTATACTTTATCTACGACTATATCAATAAACACTGAGAAAAAAATACAGAATACAGAATATAGACAGAAGGAACGGAAAATAAACATATGTCCTCGATCCCTAGTACAAGAGAGATGGAAACTCAGTGTCACCAATCACAATCGAACTATCTTTGGCAAGCTCGAGTCCAGTTCAGAGTATAGACATAGAACTTTATTGAAAAACCTTGATAGTTGCCTATAAAAATGCATTAAAATTTACCAAAAAACATTCCCTGTAAACGATAACTTAACGATCTTACTGCTACACCGATCTTGAAAATTTTATCAAACTCCTTTATATTTTTTTCGGGCGAGTAATTCTGTGTGTTGACCTTAGCTGTTTGTCTTTTGGAAATCTATACCTATATAATATTTTATCTTCACTATTTGAATTAATCGTTTTCAGCAAAACATTGACAATAATTAGATCAACTTAATTTGAAAACGTCAAAATTATTGACATTCCCTCGGATATCCTCCCCTCAATAACAATAATGGAATGATCCCTTTCGGCCAATCGAATAGAAGTAGAGAAGTATAGAAGCAAAGATCCATCTTTTCCGATTTATTATAGTGAGTTATAGTAGCGAGTTATTATAACTCACGCTGTTTGCTAATAGATACTATTAATTGCTCAAAAGCAGTTGAATAATGAATATATAATTCAATAGAAGTAGATGAATGAGTTTATGATGCGATCTATAACTGACTATTTGACAAATATTCATTTCCTGAGCTATTTTGAATTTGGTGAATGTCAACATTTTTTCGCTGAAAGACTTACTTGATGGAAGGGTTAAATATTTTAAATTTCTAGTGACTATAGTTACTACAAAATTTCAGTTAGAAGGAAGTATTGCTTTTGACTGGAAGAAGCAATTAATTTTTGCGACCATATTTAATTCGTATTATGAAGCTTCTCTCTACATAATCCATAAAACTTCGAAAGAGCCACTTCAATCAAAATCCATTGAAATCCAGGACGCATCGAGGTCGGCATATAAGAATTTCGTTCATGTTGCAGGCAACCATGTGATATAACTCGTAAAAGGACCTCTTTACTTAATGGAGACACTAGAGTGAACATAATTCGAGGAGAACCTTTGGAACAGTCGTCGCAATTGTTCGATGTCGACTAGTAATATTCAGAAGTGCCACTACACACTTCAATTACGAGAATATGTACGGTGCATCGAGTTAAAAATAAAATTGACATTCTCAATGGGTTATGAATATTCATTTCGATATGCTGGACAAAAATTATGTTAATGGCATTGGAATCGATTTAAGATTTCACCGACAACTTATTTCTCAACAGTATATTCGATCGAGAAAAACCATCACAACTTGCTTTTCAAGTTTAAAGTTGGTGATGAAATATAAAAAATGTTAGGGGCTGCAGCAATCCAAAATCTCGTGATCGATATTATTATACTGAATAGGGATTCGCGGCTGGACTTGGTATTCAACCTACTTGGCTTGAGCTTGACTTGAAATCAACTCAAGTTCAAGTCAAGTACTAGTTTTTCAATGTCAATATAAGTATTTATTCATCAAATACTTGACTTAACATTGAAAAACTACTACTTGACTTAAACTTGAGTTGATTTCAAGTCAAGCTCAAGCCAAGTAGGTTGAATATCAAGTTCATTCTATTTATGATTAAAAAAAGAACGAAAAGAGCCTTTTATACGTTTTAGGGAATAAAAGAGCACTTTTGATTCCTCGACCCTCAGGCATTGAAGTATTGAGAATTTTTTTATAAGAGCAGGAGAACTTTAAGTTCAAGTCAAGTAGGAGTTTTTCAATGTTAAGTCAAGTACTTGGTAAATAAATACTTATATTGACATTGAAGAACTACTACTTGACTTGAACTTGAGTTGATTTCAAGACAAGCTCAAGCAAAGTAGGTTGAATATCAAGTAAAGCAGTGAATCCCTATTCAGTATTATTTAGTTTTGCAATATTAAGTCAAGTACTCAATAAATATTTTACTTCACATTGAAAAACTACTACTTAACTTGAACTTGAGTTAATTTCAAGTGAAGCTCAAGCCAAGTAGCTTGAATATTAAGTCAAGCCGTTATGATTTTTCAAATGCAAAGAATTACAGTTAAAATATATAAAAAGGGAATCGAATCAGTCTGTTCGCAGTTAAGAATTTTTCATGGAAAATGAAAAAAGAAATTTCATTTTGAATAAACCGCTACTTGAGGCAGCTGTCACTCTGAACACATTTCACAAGGAGAAACTAAGCCAACACTTGAAATGGAATGATACACGCTTCAACAACACATTGAAATTGTTTTAATTCTCTACAAAAATGGTAAAAATTTGGCAGTAACAGCTCGCTAAACTAAAGCACTTTATGGATATCTTGAAGCAACTTCTCGGCAACTCGTGGAAAAATGTGAGCTATTGGGAGAAGTTAGTGATGGGAAGAATCGAAACCGTGTGCGTTGCTTAAATAAAAACTGAGAATATTGCTGCTGCATCCCGTAATGTTAACGAAAACCCAGGTTTGTCGATTCCCCGTAGATCTTCATTTTCATTTTTACTCATTTTAATAATGAATGCACAAATATCGCCAACTCCATTCTCTCCATAGGTTTTGAAAAATCATTTTATTTGTTACGAACCGAATATCTCTCGAGTCGGGACAGAAACCATTCGTTGTTCCGCCATTCATATCCGTTTTTCTACGAAATTGTGACACAAGTTTTGGTCGGATTTAGTCATCGGGATTCATGAAAAAAAGGTGACTATACTCAAATTTCCTCAAGGTACCTGTATGAATTTTGATAATAATATTTTCTTTATGTCCCTTTTTCGTGCTTCACAAATGAAGCAGAGATCGGCTGCAGTTTTATCTTCTTTCAAGACATTTACATTGGCATGAAGATTAGATTGACAGAGCAAACATTGGGCAACGTAGAATACGGACTGGTTGCTCCAAGGACATTGGTTCCACATGAATATTATCCTATATATGCAGCTTGATTTGAGTTGGGATCTTCTAAATAACTACTAGCAAGGTTGCTCATTCTGAATGACAATATTATTGTCATTTAAACATAATTTTGGTTTCCGAGTTAGAGAAAGATTTTTGTGATTACTGTTGGAATTGAAAAATTTTTAGTCACCGATTTCAGAATTTCTACTCGTAAAATGATTTTTATTTTAGGTCTCACTGAACAACTTTAATCTCTTGTCTGTTTGTTAGTGTGTGTTTGCAAGCCTTTGAAACAGCCTTAACTTCTACAATTCTCATCCGATTTCAATTACGCTTCTTGTATCGTATTATTTAAAAATCGAAACGTCCAGCCCCACTTTCCCCTATTTGCATTTTCGCCTTCATCGAAAAAAAAAACTGTAAAATTAGCGTATTTTCTCTTTGCTAGTGTCCATATTTGTCATGCGCTCAAACAAAATTTCAGGGGAAGAAGTTTGACTGTAATAAGGAATTATATTCAAAGAAGTGACGATATTGAATCTCGAAAGAGAAGGTATGCTGAATATTAATGATACATATTTATGATATGATCATTTATTTTATTTTTTTCACTATATTCCGATATGATGGTAATTTCACACGGGAAGATATAGAAAATTCTGTTCGAAATAAATTTTGGCTCATGTGTAAAGGAACTTTCAAGATTCGTAGTCTTCAAAAAAAGAATATGAGAATATCAGTGAGAAAACAATAATTAGAAATGTTCTTACACAGCAGGAGAATTCAATGTCTGAGTGAAGAGTAAACATAGAAGTTTGATTGTCAACTATACTAAAAGAATCAATCCCTAGACGTTATATTGAAAAAAACTTTGTAAATTTAGAGTTGGTGTTAATTTTATTTAATATTTTTTCACCATATTTTCACTCAATTCAATACATTTCAAATAAAGCTCCATCTCCATGTGTGAGCAATAGACATCGAACGCAATAAAATAAATCTGGGATGATTCGAGCGAGCAAAGTAAGCAAAGTGTTTGTTAGGAAATCTTCTTCACTGCAAACATTTGCCATCGTCACGTTTCAATCATATTTGGTTATTTGTTCGATTCATTGTTTTTGGAACTATATTTCCGCCGTGCTCAATGTTGACTTAACTTTGCACATATGTTCTTGGATTTTCCGTTTCTGTATGGAAATGGAAGATGCGATGAAATTGGGGAAAATAATTTTTTCCGGTTCCCAGAAGACCATATTTTGTCTATTTTCTTCTTCAGAGGAAACTTAAAAATGCTTAAAAATAAAGAATTATTCCAATTTATCAAAATCAGACAGGACTACAGAAAAAACTTCGTTAAGACGCACCCGTTCAAGACGCTTTTCCGCATACTAGGTACACTCTTTTTCGTAAGTCCCATAATTTTTTATTTTGAGACGATTCTCGAATTTTTTTATTCAATTATGTTTATATCGATAAAATACAATTTCAGTGCACGGGCATCGACATTCCAAATCCTACTCATTCGAAAAAATAAAATTTCATGAACCAGGGATCGGTTTTGTTTTTGGGCAATATTCCCTTTCATTATAATTGCTCAATCCCTTTTAGCGCTGGGCAAGAGCCAAGGGGGAGATATTCAAACGCTTATTTAGCCATATGTTGAATTCACGCATGCTAAGCCTTATTCGAATGCTGTCAGATAAGTTAACAGTGAATGTGGACAGATTGATTGTATCTTTATCTGTGAGGGTGAGCACTATCCTGCCACCGCGACCCTATGTTGTGTTTTACTGCTATTAGCACTATTGTTGTCGTATTAACCCCATAACAATTGGATCAACTTAATCGTTCCATTTATTTATGGGCGTCTACTGCTTCGAAACTACCTACAATAGAAGTATTAACATTCGAATTTTTCGAATGAATATCTAGAAATTCCGTTCAAGAAGGCTGTAGCGTAATTTTCGAAAATAAAGAGGATGTATTCATTCGAGACAAAAATCAATTGAGTTAAATCAATTCCAATGACAATATATCCGAATATGAGGGACTCATTATTCAGGATAAATATAAAATACCAACAAATTTGGCATGGCAGAGACCTCTGGAAAATATCATACTGCTTTATAAGCAAATTTCCGAAAGCATAAAGCAGGTTGAATTTAGAAGGGAGGCTAGGTAGAAGTTTATTATTTAAGCAGGATATTATTTTATACCAGTCGTTTTCGAATATGGGAATTCTCTAAAGCTTCAAGAGATACTACACAAAAGATATAATAAGCATGCTAATATTACCAACAGGAGAGAAGAGGCATCGATTGTTCATAGGGCCTTCTTCTTCTTTAGGTGCCGTCTTCTATCGAAGGTTGGCGATGACTTCCGCAAACTCTTCTCTTGATTGTGCCTTCCTTATCAGTGACTGAAAATCTAGGCCAGTCCACTCTTTTATATTCCTCAACCATGTCATCTGTCGTCTACCAGGGCCCCGCCTACCCTCAATCTTTCCTTCCATTATGATTCTTAGGAAGTTATATCTTTCATGCCTCAGTAGGTGCCCAAGATATGATGTTTTTCTCTTCTTGATTATGTCCAATAGTTCCCGATCCATATTCATTCTTCTCAGAACTTCTTCATTTCTGATGTGATCCGTCCACGGAATTCTCAGCATACGCCGAAATATCCACATCTCAAAGCTCTCCAGTCGGCGCAAAGTGTTTACCTTTAGTGTCCACGCTTCCATGCCGTACAGCAATACACTATAAACGTAGCATCTCACCATGCGGCAGCGGAGGGCGAGGCTCAGGTTTCTCGAAATGAAAAATGGTCTCATTTTCAAGAAAACGTGTCTGGCCTGTTCTATTCTGCTCTTTATCTCCTCGTCAGGGTCCAATCCATCGTTCATTATGCATCCAAGGTACTTAAAATTTTCAACCTGCTCAATACAATGAGTGCCAATCGCTATATTTGCCCTGGGAGTATTGTTTTTTGAAACCACCATTATTTTAGTTTTCTTTTCATTAACTTTGATACCGTATGTCTCTCATAGGGCCTAGTAACCAACAAATGATTGAACTAAAACGAAACATATGAGAAGAATAGCTTAGCCTCTTTCCATTTGATGGAGAAAGTATCCACCATATCTGGACGGAAAAAATCAGTTCTGAGCTGACTGACAGACAGGAATGTCTAGTTAAACATGGATGAAACAGTATCTATCAAAATACATCTAGAATCAGGAGTGCCTCTAGGTTCAGTTCTAGGACATCAACTCTACAACATCTATACATACGACATCCCAAACAACCTAAGAAATACATATGTAGTTGATTTGGGAATAGCAGTCAGTCAGACGAACAGACGCCATACACAGATGACTCTAAGAAGCATTAAAAGATTTTGGTACATAAATCTGAGCATTCCTTAGCAACTTGACCAGTGATGGCTGAACCTTTCATTTCTCCTTTATTGTTAACAATCACACCAGCATTATCTTCAAAATATATGGATGTTCCATCCTTCCTACGGCAAGGTTTAAACTGCCTGATAACTACTGCTGGCATTACTCCTCAATTCTGGTTTACCCTTCTTTTCTGTTGCTACCAACATGTCACCAACAGCAGCTGCTGGAAGGCGGTTAAGTCTACTGCCAGTGCCTTGAACAGTGATGACATATAAATTTTTGCCTCCTGTGTTGTCAGCACAATTGATCACTACTCCTAGTAAAGGTTCTCAAGATTGTTGTCTACAACCAGATCATGGAATACATTCAGGGTTATAATATTATTTATCATAATCAGTCAGGTTTCAGAGAAAGGTTCAAATGTGAGGAGTTGCTTCAGTTATCGTTGAACAATTTGAAGCTGGAATTCGATAAAAATAACTATGTGTCACGGTTTTCCCGGAACCCAGGTGAGCCTTTGAAATGGTCGATAGAATTGAATTAAGGACACTTGATCTCTTTCAAAACTAATTGATACTGTTACATCTGAAAAAGAAGGAAGAAACCGAAAGACAAATACTCTGGCGGAATCTTCCTGGTTTGGATCACTCCAAAAAGTTTCTTCGAAAGTTTGAATATACGAGATCCAAGAAGTATCTGGATCTTAGAAAAAATATGCTACACCACCTGACTGGATAACTCACAGGGCATTGACGCCTTAGATCTCATGAGAATGGGTCTAACAGAAAATGACGAGTGCAGATTCTGTGGCCAGGAGGAAGAAACTCCGGATCACCTGGTGATGGAATACCTCGCTATCGCTAAAGCCAACGCAAAACCTGCTTTGGACACAAAACTATGATAGAAGTGAGGAATTTGCCTCATTGAAGCCATCCCAGATATTGGAGTTCATTAGAAGTCTGGAACTGAAAGGCGAGCTGTAAATAACGTTATAGAGATAATAGCTCTGAACGGGGGTACACTAGAGCATTAGGTCGCAGTGAAACGAAAGCTCTTCAATTAAATCTAATCTACCTCAGAAATAAACTCAATTGAGATTAGTAATTTTATTATAGGATTTAAATTGAATGGTATTTCTTCTTTATTGTTGGTTGAAATGTATTATGGTTAAATGTATAGGTAATTAATGTATAGTGTATCTACTATTACATTACATTACAATATTTCAAATTATACTATTAATCAATTCAACAGAAGTACGAGATGCACAGGACTAACAAGGGACGGACACAACCAAGTTCAAACTTTTTGATGTTTAAGGTATGTCCATTCAAAGTAACTTATGATATAAATCTTCAAGTTCAACTTACAGGATTACCAATTTGGACTACGCTTCATCTATAAATATTCAGACTTTATCAAGGGTAGTTTATTGGAATAATGATGATTTGTTTGAGTACAGACATATTGAAAATGAACAGTAACACTTTGTATGAACATGTTTACTCATTGGCATGGAAACACCGAATCTAATAATACATAAATATTTATCTGACTCTGTTAGATAACGAAACAAGAACATATTCATACTTATGAAAGTGCAGAAGATTGAATTTGTATTTAAGTTTGCTTAATTTTATCATATTTTATCCATTCAGCAGGAAACCAGGGAGAAGGAATCGAGTCATTTATGAGCAGCAGTAGCCTCAGTGGCGTACCCAGACATAAGTCTGGGGGGGGGGGGGGGGATAAAGAAAACAAATTTTCAAATTTTCCTTCTTTTGAAGAAGTTTTCCAAAGAATTTTGCTTACTCATATTAAGATTGTGATATATAAGGTTGTTACATATAATGGATATTCCTTCTGGGGGGGGGATATATCCCCCTTATCCCCTCCCCTTGGGTACGCCACTGAGTAGCCCTAATATTGCAAGCATTCATTGATAGACTGGTTAGTTGTTAATGAACTGGATCTTTGATAATTATTTCATCTTCTTCTTCTTCTTCTCTTATTGACTCGTTCATTTCATCTTCCTATGACTTATTAACCACTAAGCAATTTAAATTTCTTCTTCTTTACTGAAGAAGAATACTTTGTTCATACTTTTCAAAAATGAATAACTATATCATTAAAATGACTAAAACCTTTACCAAGTTAAAACTAAGTGTTATAAATCTTTATATTTTCGTATGAAAAATTCCCAATGATGAACGTTTCCTCAATATATCTAACCGATTTCCACAATCAAAATTCCTTTTACGAATTTCATTCTGTTCGGGGCTTCGTTTGGTGATAAGATACTATCACAAGATAAGGCAAAGCAAATATGGCGGACTTATCAATAAGTAATTATCCCAACTCAACGTAGTAGAAATCAATATAGCTCTCCTTAATATAGCCCGACATTACGCTCCAAAAATATTTCCGTAAACATAATCGAGTTTTTATTGAACGCAATTATCTACAAATATTTTCATTTACCTTCTCAATGACTAGCTCATACCGCCATAAGTGATTTGGAGCACCAGGAGCAAATATATTTTGTATATCACACAACTAAAATTAACAGTGATTGCATTCTCGTTTCATTATTACTTTTAATAGCAAACCTCTATAATTGTACATGGAAAAATTTTCAATCACTTCAGAGATTTATTTCTTGACCATCAATATCATTATTGATCATATACCTATTACAGATCCTCTATTGTTCGATTATTTGCAACAAACTTCTTGTACTCAGATGATATGGAAATATCCCTAGTGAAATTTAAAGTGTTGTTGCAAACCTACCTTAACATGTAGTTCCTGCCAATCTCCAACGAATAAGAGCTCAAATTTATATTTCAAGAGACATTTTGAGTTTTCAAATTGGTTTGAAATATGCATTTTTTTGTTTCTTAGAAAATGGATGGAAAATTATTTGGGTAACTGAAGATTATCACATTTGTTTCAGAACATCTGCTTGCATTTTATATGGTTCTGAAACTTCTATTGATAAGAAATTTTTCAAAAAGCTGGAAATTAATGTTCTTTATTTGCACGCATCTACAGGTTTGGAAAATATAGTGGGAAATATAGAATATGCAACGTTATTCCAGGAAATACTTGTGGTCCAGTGGAACAGTGCATCAATCAAAACATCTACGATATCAAATAAACGATTGTCCTCTTTCAATGGCGAAGTGGGGATGGTCAATACGACAATTTTATTCCATTTCATGCGAGGAGTTTATTGGCGACAATGAATGACACAAAAATTTCCTCTGTGAAAATGAGTTGTTAGATTTTTTTTTCACCATAATTGATTTGAAAATAAAATTTCAAGGAAGTAAAAATATTATCATATATGAGAAGAAAATAAAAACAAAAAACTAAATAATGCGAAATCAAGGCTACACAATTAGAATTATGTTCGAATAATTCATTTTGTTGGGCCAAATAGTAGCTTTTATCTCTAATCTTCTTTCCAGACTATTGTTATTAATGGTTTTTGGTTGTTTATCAATCTCGCAACTACTGCATGTTCTTTAAAACCCAAATTTTCTGAATTTTGTGATTATTAGAAAAAGCGGTACTTTAAGGTATCGGCCTATATGCAAAGGCAACAATAAATGAATTTATTTTCTCTTCAATTGATTGACCACCAAAATACCATTTTATAATTTGAATTTTCCTTTTTCGTTAAACATTTCCATTTACGAGAATCTTCTGCATTCTCAATCAATATGCTCTTATAAGCAATCCCACGGTTGGAAAGTGACTCATTTGATTATCAAATAAAGCCGCCCTTTGACCATCCTCACTTCGCCATTGAAAGACAACACTGGATTATTCGATATAAATATCAAGCAGATGTTTGATTTTGAGGTTTCACTGGACCATGAATGTTCTCTGGAATTATGTTGCATATTCTATATTTCCGGACCTGATGTATGTACATAGTGCAAAAATCTGGAACTCTAAAAAAAATTTTCTATTGGAGAAAAGTGCATTAGAGTTCATTTTGAAAAAATATATGTACCTATGTTTATTTTATTGTGAAGAAGAAGGTATGATATTAAAGATAAAGAACGATATCTGCCAAATGGCTGCCACGACTAGGGTTGTAATACCATATCCTTTCAATAAAATTTTTCATGAACTATTTGCGTATTTACTGCTGTCCTTGATAACTCATCTTTCGAATGACCCCAAAGAAAAGTGTCAAAAAAATAACAGGTCCAGTAAACTTTTCTCGACTTGCAAATTTGCGATTTTTCGTTGCTTTTGTGACATGTAGCGTCGTCTTGAAATAACCGTTTTCCTCATCAATATCTTCCAATTCCAATTAATCATAGCTAAGATTGACAAGGAATCGACCAACCTGGTTTTTCGTCAACGCTTCAGGCTACAGCAGCAATATTCTCATTTGTTCTTGAGCTACGTAGATGGTTTCGATTTTTCGCATCAAACACTTGTCCAAACAGATCGAATTCTTCCACCAGTTTCACTATTGCTTCACGACGAACCAAAATTTTAGCAGTTAAAATTGAAATGATATACTTCCTTGGACCTTGAGTCGTCATTTGTGTGCATAATATGTAATTTCCAATCATCAGATGACCCGTTTGGGCGATGAATGGTAACGAACAAACATATATTCAGATTTATTATAATATTGGTATGGATTAGAATCGAAAATCAGCAGAACTGTCCTTCCCTCCCAACTCACAGGGGTTCCTCAAGACCGCGCAAAAGGGCAGACCATATTCTGTGGGAAATGCAAAAGCCCCAATATACCGAACGAAAACGCAATAAGCGGTTTATTATATCGGCTATATCGTTCCGCGCACTTCATATATTTCCATCGAACAAAAGAAGTGCGTCTGGTGGAGGGCGCTTGAGGCTCCGAGCCACCCCACAATATTCACTTGTGTTATTCGCGTCAAACTCCTTTATGTTTCACGATTGGCAGATGATCAAGTGTTTTTGTGCCTAAAACTATGATGATCAAACACACATCGGTGCTTATATGAAAATACACGGAAGAGGAACTGAAAGCATCCACTTTCGTTTGAATAGGTATGCCCAAAAACAATGGGAGAATGGGTCTTGGAGAGTTTATTGGGGATAATCTGCAACCGGAAGGAGGAGAGGAACTTGATGTCGCTTCGATTTTTTTTTGTTTACCAATACAATATTGGAGCAGATTAGAATGAGATGGATGAATGAGTTTGAGGGCGTTCTTACTTTTTTAGTTTCCTCTTTTTGTGATTATCCTACACAAATTAAGAAAACTATCGAATATTTGGTAGACACAAACTACAAACCAATCTTCACAGATTTGTCTCGGCTAATTACATTCATATCAGCATATTTATCTGATGTTGAATTGGAAAATATACTATGAATTTAATTAATACACTGTGTTTTATATTGTTAATCTAACCCCTTCACTCCACAATTCAGAATTGTATTTGTTGTATTGCGGATGTCCAATTCCTTCATTACGATTCATAATGGTCTACCTGGTTTTAAATTTCAATTTTAAGGCCACCTTCAATATCATTAGTCTAGTTCAGAAATTCGGAAAGTAATGGTAGTCATAACAAATATATTGTGCTTGAATATCTCAAACCGCATATTTATTTTGAGTTTCTAAGTATTTTCAATATTAGTGGCAAAATTGTAACAGTTTCCATTATGCTTCACACAAAATAAACATTAAGTCTCTTTGCGACATATACAGCAAACTTATGATAATCAATTGCCAAACAATAGACAAATTTTCCATCGGTATAGCTTCCAACAGCTTTCAAAGTATCAACTGAAATTTTACTACATTCTTCTTCTCCTCTTGAGTTCTACTACATCTATCATTGTTCGTAGTGAAAGGAATTTGATGTAGAAACTGATCTAGAGTTCCATTTTGTTGGTACCCTTCTATATATTTATGCCTAATGTTTATTCAAATTTCAAAGTAAAATAAAATGTTCTAAAACTGAGGATATTTCTTAAATAACTGTGCAAATGTTAATGTCGATGTTTTCTGTCCAGACTTCTAAGCCTCTCAGAGATCTCTCAGAAGCTTAGAGCTTGTACTTGTTTGGAGAACAAGTTGTGTACTGGGAAGGCTTAGTTACTGTGCCCCATAGCCACTTCAGGCACACTACTGTTACTTTCAACAGCGAATGGGCTGACTCAGAAACTGGAGCCACTTTGAAACTCAAAACAAATATGCAAATATAAATCTTAGCAGATTAGCCTTTTTTCAAACACCATTGCCGTGTATTTATGAATAGGATCTAGAAATTAAAATCTGACTAACCACTACAAATCCTTCTGTAAAAATGTGGGCAACCGCACCAACATATACAATAAGGTGGGAGAATTAACGAACGTATGTAGCAGAATAATGGTTTAACGTCTGTGTGTTAATAAATTGAATTAATTTTTCAATTCTGAAGAAAGTACCTCCTCGAGTGAGAGTCGAACCCGCAACCTCCAAATAACTAGTCCGACGCTCAAACAACAATAAGCCAGATATCTGAAATCGTCAGAGAATAGATCTGCAAATAAAAACTAGTTGAATATGTGTGTTGCTTCGGAGCTTGGTTTATTTTTGACCAACTAATCAAATATTCATTATTCCAGAACTCTAATATTATTGAGAATAGGACTTCAGATTTAAAATTTCTCTCAATTTTCAAACTAATGAACTCTCAATCTCAGTGATGCAAAACGATATAATAATTTCAATTCGAAAGAGACCCGAACGACAAACAAAAATTTCATTTTATTCAAGGATTGTACATATTCCTCAATAAAAAGTGTAAGAAATCGTTCTCTGCAAGAAATACAAATAATTCATTTATAATTTATATTTTTTCCTAGATTTGCAGGCCACATTATGAAATGTTTCAGTGTGGATCTCCTTTCCAGCAAAATATTAGGACGGATAAATTGAGGTCAGAGGAAAAGAAAACATTATAAAGAATAAAGACTAGACATTCTCCACAATGGAGACATCAAGAGAAAATACAGCTTTAGATGGAAAAGTATTGTGACGAAATTATAGCTACCTCCTAAAAATAAGAAGCGGCCCAAATTAATAATAGTTTCGATCAAATGAATTTTTTGCTATCATGTTAATGATTTGTTTCACTTATTCTATTTGGGATCTTTTTGAATTCTTTGGATGTTACCGCAATTCGGCAAGATTGGATTGAACCTCATTGTTTGAGGCCATTTGTGGCTCAAAACTTGAAAAATTCAGACATTGTGATGAAATGATAGAGCAATCGGATCGGAGAATCAGCCTTCAAAAAAGAGCTTCATCATTCCGTTCTTTTCATTTGAAGAAATAGTATTCATTGATCATTTTCTATATCTGTAGGCGAGCTGTAGGTTAGTATAAAAGTATATTATTTGGATGAAAATAAAATATCCCACAATTCTAGGAGGGCGGTGCTCCATATAACCGAACCATAAACTCCTCCAAAGAATACATGTAGCTTCAATACAATAACCACAATAGTGTCACTTGCAAATAATATTTCAGTGATTGTAGCATTTTTCACGTTTGTTAGGTCGGTAATTGTATCGGCCACAAAGTATCTGGATATGGTAGTGACAAAGTGTGCCGGATTAAGAGAGGTGTCCATTGTCGAAGCTGTCAGTGCTGCCACTCCATCAACGGAACGCCGCCAATAAAATAGAACGAACGTCCTTCAGTTGCAATTGTTAAGGCAGCACGTTAGAATAGGAGGTTTCATGAAAAGGAAATGACATGTAGGCAAAAAGGTAGTTTGTGATGGAAAGTGTTTCAAGTGTGGCCGTGCATAATGATTTCGTGTTTTATATCCCCCCTTTTACATCCTTTACGCGTTATTTTGTCCCTATTTGGGAATCTTGGTCCTTATAGGACCTCGAGATTATATGCCAGCTGCAGGTTGAATGTTCCATGCAAGGAAGTGGAGGAGATTAGGAAATGTATTCAGATTTAATCCAGATGAATATTTAAAGGTCCTAAGTTAGGTTTGGTAGAAGTCTGCTTATAAAATATGCTTATTTCTACGTCACTTTACTCAATACGTCTCGGGTCTAAACAGTGGAAACTCATAATTTCTTGAAAAATCGACCTTATTCGTCAATATTGTCACCTTCAAGAGTGGGTATTCAGGCTTGATTTTCAAGCTACTTGGCTAAAGAAATGATGAAATGATAAGAAAGCTTGCAAAAAACACTTTTATTTATTGAACTTATTGTATAAAAGAAAAGAAAATATCAACTTTTTCGAACTAGAAACATAAATTAAATCATAAAATCACAAATTATAACAAAATAAAGTTTCTTGATTTTGAGAAACCTACAGACTTTGTTTGATTTCATAATTTTCCATCCAGGATCTAAGACACATGAGGCATCTCATAGATTTTTCGCCTAACCTATTGCAAATTTTTGTAACTGTAAGAGCAGCTCTGGAAAATTGTCTTTAAACAGGAGCTGAAGATGCTGGCGTTGATAAAAAATCCTCGGCCATTTTGGCCAAGTTTTGAAAAATATTTTTGAAACTACCAAAATCTACGAATAGATGTACGTAGAAATGTGCTTCAGTCTATCGGCGCTCGAGGAATGCCCTTATTTTATAGTCTAAGCGCGCACGAGATTACAGAAATATATGCCGTGCGACGCGTTGAATATCAAGCTCAAGTGATATCAAGTAGCTTGATATTAAGTCAAGCAATAAATATCTATAATCAAGTCAAGTCAAGCTCAAGTATGTAATTTTCCAAGAGCTTGATTTTCTAGTCAAGTAGTTGGTTGAAATGTCAAGCTACTTGGCTTGATGAATCCCTATTCAAGAGGAGATACATGTACTCCAACGCTGTTCTCACTTTTCAATAACGTCTCTGTAGAAAATTTCGAAATAGGCTTCATTGAGGCCAAATTTCTTTTCCTGGAGCATTGTTCTGAGGCCTGCAAAAAGCCAGTAATCACTGTATTCCAGATCAGAAGAATCAGCGGTGGTGAAGCGATTGGAAGCGCAATTCGTTCAATTTGGCAATGGTATTAATCGATTTGTAGCAAGGAGCATTATCTTGGTGAGAGAAATTTTTTTATTTGCATTCAAGCCATTTTTTTCAAATGAATGCTCTCTATCGATCTAATATAACGTTATGTTATATTCATTCTTGATGGTTTTACCTTTGTCAAGATAGTCAATAGAAAAAAAAACGGATGCTATAATCTTTTTCCAGTCATATTTGAGATTTTGGTCGCTTTTGACGCTTGCAGCTCACCTGTAGCTCTCTATGAATAAGCAGTTTGGTTATGAATTCATGTTTGCAGACTTATGTCCTAAACAGCTCCAAACAACGTTCGAAATCGATGAGTTGTTACTTTTGATCAGTGGTGAGCAAGTGGCTTGATATTCAAGTAATAGTTTTTCAATGTTAAGAGTGTTAAGTCAAGTACTTAATGAATAAATATTTGACTTGACATTGAGAACTACTACTTGACTTGAACTTAAGTTTATTTCAAGTCAAGCTCAAGCTGCTTGAGCTCGAGCTTGAGTCAAGTAGCTTGAATATCAAGCCAAGCCGTAAACCCCTGGTTCTTAACTGCTTTTTTCCCAATATTTCTGTAATAAAAACAGATCGGTAAATAAATGCGTATAAAACAGTAATTTCCGTGCGTTCTATTCCAAATTGACCGATCATTTCCTCGAAATGTAGTCGAGACCGCCGTCAGTACGAATTCAACCTAATCGAATACTTTGGGGTTAATCCATATGAAATATTCACCCGACCACCAACTATCCAAACCGAAAGTACCATGTTGCGTGACCATTCTAAACAGTTAACCCGTGTATAATATGTAACCTGCCCTAAATAATAAATGAGTAATTTAACGTGATGCCGTGTTCCGTGAAGCCTTCAAAGGCGGCCAGGATATTGCAGGAACAATTTCGATCTATCGGTCATCGCGTTTTGTCTTTCCACAAACACAACGCCCACACACGAACATATGGCAACGATTTTTCCGACAGATTTCGCAGATAAAAAAAAAGATATGGGGCTGACGGAATCAACGCGACCAAACGTGAAACTTTTAGCATATTTGTGATTGATGTCGGGGAATATGGAATATACCAGCTTGTGCAAAGACAGGCCTCTGTTTGAACACGAAATTCACACGTCATTGCTAGTTTGGAGGTAAGGCAGGTAGATTGGTATACAGGATGGGGAAATTTCAAGACATGGCTTACATGAAATAAGTTTTACCGAGGATGTAATCGCAGCTAGATGGAATGCCGCAATTTTTTCCAAGTTGTTTGTTTTTTTACGAAAAGTCACTTTTTTTCACCTGAATTTTATAGGAATATGTCTGCATTGAATATTCAATTTTTTCAAGAAGAAATTCTGATGTTCTCACTAAAAAATAGACAATTTATGAAAACATTACAAGAACTCCATTTCGAACGCCAAATTTCCTTGTGACTTTCCTTAAATTGGGGGAAGATATGAAGGTTATAGTATCTGGAAGGTGAGATACATTTGGAAATAAGTACAGTAGTCTCACAAAAATACTTCCTGAAGCCAATGAAGTTGCCGACAGATGATGGGTCATACATGGTCATAAAAAATATGCACTAACTCGGAAAAGGTTCCGAAGCAAAAAAAACATCTGGCTTCAAAATTTCCGATTGAGTAACAAATTTCTCAAACATCGATCTATGTTATCATCATTCACGTGTTTGATTGATTGGCTCTTTGACAGATTCAAAAGAATTAACAAAACTGTATGAACATAACATAACATACATGACATAAAATATTTTTAACATTGGTAATGATCTGAAATAACGTTTGCTGACTTGAATAGTGTCAAAAGAATAGGGAAATTGAATTAGATATAGAAATCGAGAAAAAAAGCTTTTGAGCAATACTATACAGAATTGAATATAAGATAAGATTTATCATGCCATTGTTGTCGGCTAGTTGATTCTGATAGTTCTGATGATACGATTTTCCACCTCCTCTTCTGGTAGTTATACTAGAAACACCAACCTTGGAAACTACACTATTCAAAAATTATTCTAGTTTGTCTGTTATACATTTAAATATTATGTCATTCATAACACTATAAACTAAAAAATGCAAACATATCACGTTGAGAAAAATAAAAAGCGACATGAAAAATAAAAGTCAGATAAACATTGAAAATACTAACAGACGAATATAAGTCAGGTAGGGATTCATCAAGCCAAATAGCTTGACATTTTAACCAACTATTTGACTTGAAAATCAAGATCGTGAAAAATTATATACTTGAGCTTGACTTGACTCGATTCTAGATATTTATTGCTTGACGCGATATAAAGCTACTTGATATTACTTGAGCTTGATATGCACGCGTCGCATGGCATATATTTCTGCAATCTCGTGCGCGCTTAGACTAAATAAGGGGATTCCTCGAGCGCCGAGAGACTGAAGCATTCGCCAGCGTAACTTTATTAGTAGTTTTCTCACATTTCTATGAAATCTATTGGTAGATTTTGGTAGTTTCAAAAATCTAAAAGCTGGAGCCACATTGAAAATAGAGGTTTGAAGAACCATTGAAATTAATTAATGTTTTTATTCAAACAAGAAAGTTTTTTTTCTCACTCGTGTGTTTGCGGCATGAGCCTGAAAGGTGAGAAAAGTTGGACTTTTTCCACTTGCTGTACAATGAATATACCATTTCCTTTCCTAGGGCTAGGGGTTGCCTAAATGTGGCTGTTCGACATTTTGTGTTCCTGTTTATTTCAAAACTGCAGATACGATAGAGGTATAATTTCATTTGGATGTAAGAGAAGAATATGAAAAAAAATTACCCAATATTTCCGTGATAACAACACCAATAGAGTTGAAATTTTGGATATTGGCATAATATAAAATAATAAAAGTTCAGAATGATTACATAATAAGAATATAGAAAAAATTATTAATATTTCAGAGAGAACTACAGATACCACTAAATTGAGATTTTGCAAGTAAAATAACAAATTTATTTCAGACTATGCTGAATTCTATGTTGATTGCTTTATCAATTTCATAAAAAGTAGAATTTCGAAAAAATTGAGACAGGAGTAACGTGAAATCAGGAGCTTTTGAGCTTTCATTCATGCGCCAAGATCATCTTTGGAATTGGCGCATAAATAAATAAACGCTTCTGACTTAACGTCAGTGCTTTCATAAGTTTTTTTCATGAAAAGTTCAGAGTTCAGAGTTCTATCCATCGTTCATTGAAGAAATTAGCATTTTTTTAGGAATCAGAAGCACTATCGAAGGAGACTGCTATCAAAGGCATCTCCTATCAAAACACCCATAATATTCATGAAATTGAACACAACAAAAACTTTCAAATATTGGATTCCCTTGCATTTCTGATGAAAAATTGGCTTTCTCTCCTCCTTAAATACAGTGAGATCGACGAAATAACTTTTTTATTACTGGACTAGTTGAATACATTACCTCAAAGAAAGTACTGTGTAATTATTGACATCCATCCTTTGTCGACTGAACATTTTGGGACAATTTCATCGAATGAACACTAATTCGGTGAACTAATATTTGATTTAAACTAACCGAATTGTTGGAATAAAGAAATGAGTTGTTCAGTCTCGATTAAGAATCAATATCAAGGTTACTTCATGATAACTTTGGGGTTCTGATTCAGTTCAACTGATATTCGATGAGTTAATAATTTCTTTTTATTTCATTTTTATTGTATACAAATATTTACTTACATATTTTGTATCGTTTTTTGAGTGATCCTTCACCGAACAAAGTTCTATATCATTTCGTTATGATAGCATTTCTGCCACAATGTCATCCGGCCGTGAACACGATAACTATAGAACGGAAAAATAACCTTCAATTTCTAGGGGAGAGTGCCGATCCCGAGTAATTTTTATGGTTTAATAAGGAATTTACATAGGTATCATGTTATATATTTTTGAAAATAGGGAAAAAAACGATTCTATCTGTCATAGAAATTTATATTGTTTACATGTAAAATAACACAAGTTTGTATTATAACTTCAAAACTAATTGCAATAAGAAACGAGTGATTACACCAATAGATTTTATTGAAAACAGAGCCTATAGAAAGTTTTTGTTTTATAAATATGTTTGTATTTGACTTGTCCCATACACTAGGTGTCTTGAGGGACCAATAAAGATTATTATTATTATTTGAAGCAGCAGTAATAAGGAGGTTATGAGAACTTTTCATTTCACGCCATTTTCCAATTTTCTCTTATAGCTTGAAAACAGTCGAACTAATAAGATTGCGGTTTTCACCAAATTAATTCTCTCAAAAATCGAGCCCGAAATCCAGCTCAAAGAAATTCTGATATCCCCAACTAAAGAACAAATTTGGGACACTCATACATCACCATAGAACCAAAATATTTCTGCAACAACAAATCCAATTGAAATTAAGTTTCTGTACACAAAATAATCACTTTGAGGCCTATGCCAAATTTAAGTGGATCATGTGATCAGAACTTCTCAAAATCCATGAGCAAAAATTTAAGCTGATTCCGATATCTATAGTGTAGAAGAAAGTGATAAAAATTGTTCAAGACGCGTGAAAAATAAATGACGTTCGGAGTATGATATAATGCTCTCGTAGAGTTAGTTGTCTGCATTGCACTCT
Source organism: Harmonia axyridis (assembly GCF_914767665.1). NCBI lineage: Eukaryota > Metazoa > Arthropoda > Insecta > Coleoptera > Coccinellidae > Harmonia > Harmonia axyridis. Next base: position 27,404,168 of record NC_059501.1, read on the forward strand.
TAACGCATGATCTTCTCCTTGTTCCACTGCCTTTTCTGTCTATTCATATATGAATGACTCTCATCACGCACAAAGCACCTACACGGTGAATTGATACGAATCTATAATATATGAAAAATTGATGAGGTCTTTCTATTTGAAAATCTATGATTCGAATCTTGCCGGGGGTCTCAGTTCTTTTTCATATCTAGTCACAATTGAGGGTTTCATTTCCTTAGCAATATTTATTTTTTCTCATTTCTTCTCCGAAAAATTGTCTTCAAAAATATTAGACTTGGGCTTTTCTCTAACACTCTCCAACTTTTCTGAATATCTTTTCAGTAATTCACATCTCACGGAAGTAGTTTCTTCGGTTTCAATTTCCAGTGAATGAAGTCTTTGGATAGGTCTCATCAAGAAACCCGTTGATGTTCGAACTTTCACCAGACGAATTTTCCCATCTTTTCGGGAAAAATTTGAGACCCCCAGCAAGATTCGAATCATAGATTTTCCTGAGAAGTTGTGTCAATATGATATGTGACACATGGGAGTGTGTTGGAAAATGTTTGATCATAGTAGTTTTGAAATAGTTCTTTGTTAGTAATGTCAATTAACTATGTTCAATTAGTTTTAATTGAATCTCAAAATTGACATAACTAACAAAACTTTTCAAAAAAACTATGATCAAACATTTTCTAACAACTCTAATTGAAGTTGGTTGATTTTTTTTGGGCTTGACAATGGAAGACTAAAACAATTACTATGATTAATCTATTAGCTCTTTTGATCGATTTCTACATGAAAAACTGTAAAATATTTTTTTCACGGAATATTTCACCAATAAATCAATAAATTATTTATTAACACTTTTTTGTGGCACTTTCAATGCCTAGTACATCTACTTGTTGGTTTAGTAAATGATTACCTACAAAATAAAATAAATATGCAAAACACATTAATGAAATGCCATTATTGAATTCTTGAATATCCTATTATCTCGAAATCATAATACAGATTGAGACATAATTTGAACAATTCGACCCGTATGTCAAGTACCCAGTTTCTATCAGCGAATACTGAAAATACGTTATTTAGATAGTTAATTGTTCGTTAATTGTATTGGCATACAGTAGTTTAGATATTATCTAAATAAATGTATTTGTCCTCAACTCTAAGTCTGTTTGTTCAAAATTATTTATTGTTTATAAATTTTGATAGGGTATATTTGCAGGCTGCATTATTTGAACGATTACATGAGTTTTCCGCTGAAGATAATATCCGGTTTATATCGAACGCTTTATTGGAAATCGGATAACAGACGATAGGAATAGTAGATAAGAGATGAATAATTCGCTTTCAGAATGTCGTTCAACTGAAATAAGCTATTTTGAGAGACGACATTTCACATTCTTACCAATTTTTTTTCTTAGCATATATTTCGAACAAAGTAATTTTTTAGTGTTAATACGAGTATGATATATTTCAACAGTAGATGTGAAGATTTATTATTGGCTAATCAGTTAAAAAAAAATTGTTGTACTCATTTTTCATTAATATAATAAATAGAATGTGCGTTCTCAACATTTTCATGTCTGAACGGCTCAATCGTCATAAAATTTAGGATGCAAACAGTTGGTTATTTTTAGGGAAGACTCAAACAGTGAAAATTTCATCGAATTGGAGGGGAAATGATTATTAATTCAAAAATGAGAAAAAATTATCTGCTACAAGTGTGTCACAATGCCTTCTCCGTATGGTGAAGGAATCGATTCACTCATATTTTTTTTCGTTGATGATTTTATTATTTATTTTCATAATTATTGTTTCTTTGGCAATCTGTCGAAAAAATAAGTTTCTTGGTTTCTGTTAGAATATTACTTCATCCGAACAAATTACGAGAGAGACAACCAACCCTACACTCGTAGTTACTATCGCGCGAAAGAACAAGAATATAGATATTCAATGATCGAGAGCAAACGACAGGGACATAACCTTAGAGATTCAGCCCTTCCGAATTGAGCTTCCTTAGGGAGAGACTTACTAGAGAGTTTGATAATAAACAATTAAAAACATCATCTGTTAATTAGTGAATACTCTGTATTTAAAACCCACAAATCCAACAGTTTCTACTGTCTTGTTGCAGAAATGAGGTGTCAAAGCTTATATGTTCATAGGTGTTGTTGATTGAAAAAGTCATAACTTCGAAACTATTGGAGCTAAGACGGTCCGGTACAATGTATTGACAACAATAATGCCATTACACGTTTGAAATTTTATGATTCTTTGCAGTCAGTTTCTTTCAATACGAATCTTTCAGCAATAACATATTTCCCTAATTCTTTGCTTTAAAAATTCAATTTCAAAATTGGATCGTATTCTATGCTGGGAGGATCATCAGTGCGGTATAACAAATGATGTCTGTAGCAAATTTCAGGCGTATAGCTCTAGTTTTCTAGAAAAGCATTGGACGGCGGGGAAGAGGATTATTTATTCGATTTTTGGATTCTATACATTTCTGAAAATTGATGCGATTCCTATAAAAAATTAATAAATTCATGAATAAAATAAATATTCAAATTTTTAGATTTCCTGTCCGTCTTTACAGTCTTCAATCTCCGAAATACTACAAAGATCTCATTCACAGTTTTCACAGTTAGATTACAAAGGGCTTGGGAAAATTTAGGATCTATTTGGCAGATGAGGTCATGCACTGAGTATACTAGGACGGGTATGCTTATTATCATACTATTCAACTAAAGCCGACTTGTCGATATATTCCAACTTCTTCAAGCCTAATAGAACTCAATTAAAATCATAAGAAATATGGCACACTTCAAACACTTATCCAACTAGTTAATCTCATACAAACGATCAAAAAAATGGAAATATGTAACGAAAAACAAATGATGGAGAAATCGTTCATTTCCACGAATTTTCAAAATTTACAAATTTACTGGTGATTTGAATAACATGAACACCAGCAATCGGAAATCAATTCACATGTTTAACTAATATCAATCGGGTCCACCTCCGCTTCACATAAAAACATTTTGACGGTCAACCAACCATGAGTTGTTTATTTACCTCGGTCGTTCCCTATATATTTCAATTAAATTATTCAAATTACGCAAATTTGCGAATCAGTCCTGAAAATTCATATATGTATCAGTCGATTTAATGTGTTCAAAGGATTTTTTTTGGGGGGCCAAAGTAAAGCGATCTTGTAATTATTTCAGCCATAGTAAGTCAAATTTTAGGGGGGGGGGGTTGAGTTGACCTTGAAATCAAACTGCACGATTACATTGAATGTCCTAATTTGATGTCCCCCAGAAGACTAAGAAACTTTAATTTAAAAGGTAGTGGTTCCTCATTGCGGGGAATCTTCAACTTTCACGATAGCGAGAGCATCGGACTAGTAATTCGGAGATTGCGGATTCGAGTCCCGCTCAGGGAGGTACTTTTTCCAGAATTGAAAAATAGTGCCGTGAAATTAATTTAATATTTCATTCAAAACATGTTTTGATTCGAGACAAGGATTCCAGTGGATCTTTCAAAATGGGTCACTTTATATAATAAATCCCAATATGTGTTGGTTTATTTGTTACCTTTCTACGCTCATTCAATAGACGTGAAATTATGCACACATATACTTATCGACTATAAAAGAAGAGAACTTTTTTAATTTACCTCCAAAAATTACTTTAGGAGAAGTGCTTAATCATTACAAAGTATTCTACTTTGCGAGGATTTGGGTACGTACTCTCTCCGTATACAAAAGGCTACCGGCGCATTTCTTCATTTCAAAGGACTCAGAATGAAATGGACTCATAAAAGAATCTATACCAGTAACTGTTATGTACTTCATTGTTGATAATATGGTTTTGTTCAAATTTCAACATCAGATGAAATTAATTAATGGTGATGAAAGTGGAAATATATAATATTGTCATTATCTTATAAGAACTGAATTTTTTTCGGGTTCATAGTAGACTTAGCATCTATTCTATTGAATTGAACAGAAGGGGAAGGAAAAGGAGGTGAATAATAAAAATTTGGAAGAAACCGTAATTTCAGAGGAATTAAAAAGCTGCGGTTACGGTGAATGGCGAGCGCTATAGAGCCATGCTGACTGATTTTTTTTCCAAAAATTAATGATCTAAACATCGACAATATTTGTAGAAGTAGTTCCCTGGTTCCTGCGACTCCCGATTACTTTTTATAGGGTTAACTGTAAGCCATTGACGCCATTGGGCCAGATTTCCTAAAAAATTTAAATAAAAAAATACTTATCCTGCCAACAAAAATGAGTAGGATCGAAAGTTCAAAATCGATATCCTGTTCGCAGACGTAGGTGATGGATAGATACAAAAACATATAGATAAATGTTGGCGGCAATGCATGGGCTAAGAAAGGGGGAAGGTTGGAATCTGGCGAGATTGGAATATTTCAATATTGTGAGTCTGTTTGAGGAGAGCGAAGAGAATACCCTGAAATATTAAATGTTAGAGGCTGCTGCTGCCTCGGGCTTTGAAGGACTATATAACCTCCAACTTCATAGGGGATCTGCCGTGATTCCCTGCAACTAAACTTTCCTTATTGCTTTTCCATTTTGTCGGGACGTTCTTCCTCTTCGAAACGATCGATATACGTGTTAAGAATGTGGAGAGTTTGCAGATGCTCCATGTGAAAGAAATTATTTCCTCTACAGTTTTATGTTTGAAGAGTCATGGTGGAACGATAAGATCTCAATAGATGAAAATAATTTGTTCGAATATCATGTATGTTTCAGTTTCAAAATACTGAGAGGTTATTTCTATTGAAATAAATTTATAACTAGTATAAAAATTTATTTCTTGAATTTAAGAACATAAAATTAATTTATTACTTCACAAGAAAAAAATGGTACATCTTTAAAATATTCTGTCTAATTTTGATTTTTATTATACTTTGATCCTAAAGTATTGAAAAATGCTTTGAAGGAATGTAGTTCAAGCCCGATTTCTATGGAATGGTCAATAGGAATGAATGATGTTGAACTCAGTTAAATTAATTTCCCTAATTCAAAAAATCTATAGTATATTTTTCCTTTCATCGTAGAATACAAGTACAAGGGCAGCTCCAGTACCTCTGAGTACATTGGAGAATGTTCCCTTGAAGAAAGCAGTAGCACTTTCTGTTTTGCCAATCTTCATCCAGCAGTCAAGAGTGTTCTTGTACATCATGTCGGATTTAGCCCTGCCAAACTTGTAAGGCTAATGGATATACAAAGCATAGAGAAGTGGCTCCAGCTGCTCCACCAGAAGCTAAATTGGCAGCAAAATACCTCCAGAATTGTGTCTTTTTGTCAACACCGCTCATGAAAATCTGTTTGTACACATCTTTGAAGGCGAAGTTCAAAGCTTGTGTGGGAAATTACCTGAGTACATTAGCGAGGTTACCACGCCACAAACTTAAGAAACCTTTTTCTTTTGGAATTCTGACGAATGCATCGACAATACCTTTGTATTTCTTTCCAGCTTCAATCTGTTTGGAAGCGGCTTGCACTTGCAAAATCAGTTTTATTCTCTCAATTGGTGCAACTGAGGTCTTGGCAACTGCAGCGGAAATTCCTCCGGCGAGGAAATCCTTCATAAAGGCTTTTGGGTCAGTCATTTTCTTTGTCTGTTTAGGCAACCTCACTCGTACAAGCTCAAACGAAAAGTCAGAATCGAATGATGAGTTTTTGGGTGTTTGTATTACAGTACTTACATATGGGTTATCAAAAAATTCTCTTGAATACTCAAATGTTTCTCAGACCTTAGTTGGACTAGAAAAATATGATTATTAAGATTCTTAGCCGAAAATGATCTCAAATGATAAGGTTTAACTCACTCATGATGGATACGCCCTCAAATACGATTCTGACCTTTCGGCCGTTCGCAAACACGTTAACTCTCGAAGGAAATTCTGCTCTGGAATCTCATGATTAAGTTTGTTGAAATGAAAAAATTCTTGAATACGTCGTTCGAAGTTTTATTTTACTTATAATTTCAGAACGACCTTTTCGATCAAAAGCTACGTGCGGAATTTCATGATGATCGCATAATTAGAAGCATAGAACATTCAAGAAGAACATTGGAAAAGAATATTACTGACGTGGAACCCTCGCTTTTGAGCGATTATCATTCATGCACCAGTTGCACCCTTGGAGACCACGTATATCCTATACCAACAGTTATGTGGTCTCCAAGAGTGCAATTACCGCATACATACATGTGACTCCACGTCAGTGGTCTCAATTTATGTCCTTCCCAGCATCTTCCATATTTTCTTCAAATAAATCATACTCGATATCATGAGAGATTTTTTTTCTAGTATTCACTTTTTATTAAGTCAAAATTTTTTTTTTCTTGGGTTTTGTTCTTTCGGTTTATAATATAGGCATTTCTTTTTTATTCGCCTACTAGTTTTGTTCGATTTCTTCTATGCACCTTTTTTTATTGTTTATATTTACAAATGCGAGCAATTGGTATTATGCAAAGAATGAACTCGAAACTTTTTTCTGACTTATCTTTACTCCTTATTTTCTGATTAATCGGGTGTTTGGTGCATGGAACTCTTTACCTTCGACCATAGTAAATTCATTGTCGGTAAATTCTTTCAAGAATAGGTATGACAGCTGGCTTCACCGTTAGTTCGGTGATCTTTAACAGGTTTCTAGGTCAGGGATTTATTCACAAAACCAACTTTCTGTAAAAAAGGCCAACTAGTTGAATTGAATTGAATTACAGAAAGTTGGTTTTGTGAATAAATCCCTGACCTAGAAACCTGTTAAAGATCACCGAATTAATATACATAGGTCTTATCATCATTCTTCACCGTTAGTGATGGGATGTGGAGACTGATATCTGAACGAATTTATTAGATTATTTAGGTTTATTTCTACTATTCGAACACTTTCCATTTTTTTACATATCTTAATAGATTGTATTTTTTATAGGCACTGCCTAAACTCTCATCAATTTGTAATAATAATAAAAACTTCATTAGCTGCATTACACAAGACTGTCTAAACAGTCTTGTAGATCTGTTTTCAAGATTTGTGGACTTTAGATTTATATTGGAAGGAGATTCATTGAATTGCGACCTTATTGTCTTTTGTGCTGCTTACATCCATAAAAAATTATTAATCATAGCTCAGTAGCTCAATCCATTCACCATAACAGTTACACCAGCCTCATTTTCGAATAAGAAAGGTCCAATCACACCACCAGCCCAAAAACCGCACCAAACAGTGACATGTTGAGAATGGGGAGGCTCTTCAAGAATTATTCTTGCATTTTCCGATCCCCAAATATGACAATTCTGCTTAATTATATAGCCTCCTAGGTTAAAATAGGCTTTTTTTATGTTGATGCATTTCAAGGCGCAAATCAGCCAAAATATGATGATGCTGGTGACCGGCTTGAGTCATTATGTTAACTGAACTGAACTGAAAAATCTTAAGACCTTAGTCTTTATGCAAAATACAGTGTTAAAATCGTTTATGGAATGCATAATTCTCAAGATCGACGATAAATCGACTATCCTGGGTTATCATCCATACTACGGGATACAGCAGCAATATTCTCAGATGTTCGTGAACGACAACTCGGTTTCGATTCTTCATATCAATGATTCGCCCAACAGTTCTAATTTTTCCTCCAGTTTCCCTATTGCCGATTGAGAAGGTGCTTTCTTTTAGATACATCAACTTATCTACCAATGTAGGTTTCATTCAGTATATTCATTTATAAGAGTTCTAAAATTATTGTATATTCATTGATGTAATACAATGGTTTCATTGTAAGTATTTAATTGAGTAAATATGTATCAAATTAATTTCACGGCATTCAGACAATTTTTCAATTATGTAAAAAGTACCTCCCCTAGCGGGGCTCGAACCCGCAACCTCCGAATTACTAGTCCGATGAGTAAATATGGTTCAATACCACTAGCTCACTCAACAAGATTGAAAGAAGAATATAATACCATAGCTTTGGTCTTGCAGAAGATGAATTATCACGAACATCAATGGATGATTTATGTAGACTTAAAAATGTTAAATTTTCTTCTTGGGCAGCAAAGTGGTTACACGAAATATCCGTGTTTCTTGTGCCTCTGGGATAGTAGGGACAAAACACATCACTGGGTTAGAAAAGATTGGCCTCAGAGAGAAAACATGGACGCTGGTGCAAAGAATGTCATTAACGACGCTTTCGTTAAAAGAGAAAAAATCACAATCCGTCACATATAAAGTTGGGCTTAATGAATCAATTTGTAAAGCCTCTTGATAATAATGAGTCAAGTTTTCCATATATAGGGGTAAAAATCAGTTCAGCACAGAAAAACTCAAAGCAGGGATCTTTGACGGCCCACAAATAAGACAATTAATTAAGGATCCTGCCTTCATGCATTCAATGAATTAAGTTGAACGAGAAGCTTGGACATCATTTGTTGCAGTTGTAGAAAATTTTCTAGGCAAACCTAAAGCTCAAAACTATGTCGAAATGGTTAGCAAGATGCTTAATAGTTTCAAATCCTTAGCGTGCAATATGAGTATTGAAATACACTATTTATACAGCCACAGACCGTTTTCCAGTTATAGAAGACCGCTACCAAGGAAGATTGGACATGCACATGATGGCAGATTACTGCTGGAGTTTAAAAAGGGGCTGCTTAAAAAAACATTCAAGAATGTCGCGAAAAAGAAGCTTTCGAAGAGTTGAGTGACTATTTCATTTCTTCAATGTGTTTTTTGTGAGTAAGTCTACTTTTGTTTATTACATTTGTGGGTTTGAGTTAAAATGATTAAACTTATATTTCTCTGATATTGTATATCTTGAAAATTTGAGCTCCTAAGTGAAAATACTTATGTCAACAATATTGTGCAGTGCTTCAGATTTGCTAGGTTTCTAATGTATGCTAACGATCTGAAGATTTTTTGTGCCATATCTAGTTTATCAGATTCGGCCAAGCTTCAGGAAGATTTGAATAGACTCTTCAAATATTGCCATGAAAACTGTCTTTTTCTCAATTTCAGTAAGTGCCATTTCATAACATTTTCACGCAAAAAAATATCATCAATGCCCAGTATGAGATAAACCACAATAAGTTGAATAGAGTCTTTGTAATAAAAGATTTGGGCATTCTATATGACTCTAAGCTCATTTTCGATCAACTCATCAATTACATTTCCAAAAAAGGTGATAAGATGCTAGGCTTCATAATAAGAGTTAGTGAGAATTTTCGTCAATGCCAGTCTATCCGAACTCTGTATATAGCATATGTGCAAAGTATTCTAACCTTTGGATCATTTATTTGGAACCCGTTATATAATGTTTATATCAATCGGTAGGAAAATGTTCAGAATAAGCTCATTAGGCATATAAATAGGAAATTTCATCAAAATAACATTAATTACGAGGTAAAAATTATGAAGAATTTGAAATTATTAAGCCTTACAGATCAACGAATGATGAGAGATGTGAAGTTTATATACAAAATTTTAAATGTCACTGACTGTAGCGAGCTTGTAGATATGCTCACCTTCAACGTCCCATGGGGGTTAGATTGAACAGTACGCTCGATGCAGTGTGCTGGATCTCGCCCTTTCAATTATTTCTATAGTTGTAAGAGTTTTGTTATTGTTTTTCATGAAATTAATTGAATAAAGACCTTTATTATTATTATTATCTATATATAACATTCAATTCGATATCCAGTCTTGTGAATGTGGACCCTTTTTCACAATCGTTCGGGGTTCTTTCTGGAATTTTTAAGAGATTCCTTATTGATAACATTTCTCCTTGTAATATGTGGAATTGTTTTTTTTTTCTCCTTATGTATCGATGTATATTGCGAATGCATTGTTACAATTTTTTGCCCTCCTTGGTATTTTTTTTAATCTTTAAACACAACTGCAACTATTAGTGAGTACATATTTTTGGGTTTGTCCTGTCATGTACTCCATTTGAATGAATGAATGAATAAATAAAAAATGAATACGTTATTTGAATTCAGGACATAAAATTGATAAACAATCACCTCAAAAAACCTTGACACCAAATCAACTGTCCCCCTGTTAATTTATTCCTTCAACACACAGTTGCAGGAACGTTCATAAAATTTAATTCCGCATCAAGTTAATGACGGCATTAAATTATCAGGTGTGTGAATAAGTCTTTCCCGTTTTTTGTAAGAGATGGCGCCACCAATACTGTGCGAGTATTTAATGGTTACATATGTCATAATCAAAGCTTATTCATCTGTCAACAATTCCACACTAACACATTAGTTGAAATTTTTTCGCATCATAAATTTTTGAAATCGTGAAAATGTCGAAATTTGAGCCGAGTCGACGTCATTTGCGGGAAGTTTCACTTTATTGGTTCAATTTGAAGAAATCTGCTGCCGAGGCGCATCGGTTGCTTCAGGAAGCTTATGGAGAAGGTTGTGTCGATGATTCAAGTGTTCGCGGATGGTTTCGACGCTTCAAAAGTGGCGATTTCGACGTGGAAGACAAGGAGCGTTCCGGGCGGCCGCAAATCTTTGAAGATCAAGAATTGGCGACTTTGCTTGATGAAGATTCGTGTCAAACGCAAGAAGAACTTGGTGAAGCATTGGGAGTTGACCGAACAACCATTTCCAAGCGTTTGAAAGCCATGGGAATGATCCAAAAGCAAGGAAATTGGGTGCCGTACGAACTGAAGCTGAGAGACGTCGAACGGCGTTTTTTCACTTGCGAACAGCTGCTTCAGCGACATAAAAGAAAGGGTTTTCTGCATCGTATCGTGACTGGCGATGAAAAGTGGATCCGTTACGATAATCAGAAGCGAAAAAAATCATGGGGACTACCCGGCCATGCATCATCATCGACGGCCAAGCCAAATATTCATGGCGCCAAGCTCATGCTCTGTATATGGTGGGGCCAGCTAGGTGTGGTTTACTATGAGCTTCTGAAACCGAATGAAAGGATCACAGGCGAGGTCTATCGACGACAATTGATGCGTTTGAGCCGCGCACTGCGAGAAAAACGGCCACAATACTCCGACAGGCACGACAAAGTTAATTTGCAACATGACAATGCTTGCCCACATGTTGCACAGCCGGTGAAAACATACTTAGAAACGCTCAAATGGGAAGTCGTACCCCACCCGCCGTATAGTCCAGACATTGCTCCGTCTGATTACCATCTCTTCAGATCGATGACGCATGGCCTGGCTGACCAGCACTTCCATTCCTACGAGGAAGCCAAAAAATGGGTGGATGACTGGATAGAGGCCAAACCGGTCGAATTTTTTCGCAACGGGATTCGTATGTTGCCAGAAAGATGGGGAAAAGTTGTAGCTAGCGATGGCCAATACTTTCAATAATTCATTTGTAACCATTTTTTCACAATAAAGGCTCAAAATTTGAAAAAAAACGGGAAAGACTTATTCACACCTTATATAATGAACGTTCATGTAACTACTGGGTGTTATACTTATATTTCATCTTGTATATCAATTGTAAATACTTTTAAACCATTTCAACAAATATCTGCGTTTCTTGAACAGTTCTATGAAGAATTCCACCACCAAAAACAATCAATCGTCCCATAAACATTCCTCTCCCACCCGCCAAAAACGCAAAAAGCAATCCCGCCGCATTAAGGGTTCCGTTGTTTTTCTTGCGAAGATCGAAACGGGCACAAAGGACAACATCTCCCTTCCCACCACATGATCGTCGGGAATTTTCACAGACCCTCGAAGGTCCCGGATCGTAATTACACGGTACGCACGGGATAACGGGTGTCCCCGAGGACGGGGGTAGTGCACCCTGCGGAATGGGGAGGCCGCTTGCAATATGGAGGAGCTGGCTGTGGACGATTGCCGCGCCGATGTTTTGATTTTTATGGGAGAGTTACCTCGATCTTCGGACACGCGTGGGGGAAGGATATAATTGAAAACCGTTGTTGGTTCTCGGGATTATTAGAAACGTGCCTATATTTAATTTGCTTTAATGAGAACTATTTACACCAGAGATTTGATGGACTGGTGGATTTGTATACGGATGGGTCGTTTCGATGAATTGGTTCTTTGGAAAATCGGTTATGAAATAAGTTGCGGATGCTTATCAGATATGTGATTTTTGTGTGGTTGTTTCTGGAATAGATTGTTTCGTCAAGGTGGCAGTATTGAACCTGAAATTTCCAGGGTAGGTTTGGATATCCAACGCCGGGGTTCGTTAATAGGCGCTATCCGACCACTTGGTGAATACTTGTCAAATTTATAAATTTCAAGGTGGTTTCCAAGCTATCCATCCAGTTTCAGATTAGTTTTTAAAATGGGTCTCTAACTTAAAATCAATATAATGGGAACTATAATATTTATTACTCCTTTCCAGTTCTTTTCTTTTTTGTTTTCAGATTTAGTTGTAATATACAGGGTGGGTCAAAAATCTGTACCGAGCTTTCAAGGAGTGACAGTACATTGAAAAACAAGTATAGTTTGATGCATAAACTCATGGTCCAAAATGAATATTAAGGGAGATATATCCTCCCAAAGTTGATAAAAGTTATAACATTTTATAAACAGTATGTGACAGTTCAGTTTACTCACATGAATGTTTGTTTTATCTCCATAAAAATAAAGCTGAATTACTTCAAAATAATACAAATTTTACCTAGTACTTTAGGTACTATCACTGAAAACTGCTCTTTCCATATGTGCATACGGCTTTTCAAAATTATAGGCAATTCAAGTCAAAAACTTATAAATTCTGGAAAGATATTGAGGTGATTCCCTAATTGGTCGATATTGACCCCCAGGGGTCGGTTCCTCAGGAGTCAACAAAAATAAGTCAAAAATAATAATGGAGCTGGGTGCACATTGTTGAAATAATATGTCTAAGTCTTCACTCAAGTACCTACAAGAAATCATAAAGATCATGGTCCCATAAAAACTTTTTTTTTTTTATTTTTATTTTTTTTAGAAATTCACTTGGTGCTACATGTAACTTGTAATTTTGTTTTTGTTTTTACTCGAAAACAACGTACCGAGAAGGAAAAATTCTAGAGACGAAAGTTGTATATTTCTATCTAGGGCGCATCCGGTAGTACTTTTAGGCCATAGGTGGAGCTGTATTCGCAACAAGTGAACAAAAAAAAACTTCAAACAAACAACAAAATTCTTAACATATTACGAGTAAATGAAGGTGCGGAAGAAAGATTTACGATAATCAAACAACCCAAACGGTTTCATTTTTCGAATTATCCAAAAGAAGTGGGCTCTGGTCCTAAAAATTTGGAAACCCCTGGTTCGATTGATTGAATATTTTGAAAAAGGGTTATAAAACATTCAGTTATCTATAATATTTCATTTGATACTAATTCATTTCTTCTTTATTTTTGTATTTTCAGGGAATAATTGAAATCTTTCTACCATAGGTGACGGTTATTTCTGACATTATTATTTGCGCAGACGAAGGTAGTATGTTAAACTCGGCGATAAACTCCACAATCTTCAAATGAGTCCACAAAACAAAATCTAATGCTGCAAAATAAGTTATTTTGTTGGCTTCCTCTTCTTCTAATCCTATTCTCGGGAAAATGATCATTCACTAAGTCACTCACTATAGAAATGGATTGGAAGGAGAGATCTACAAGATTTCCTGATGTGACACATCTGGATTTACTTTTGTGGGCCTATTTGAGTAGTGATTTTTTAAGGCCTACCCACTTCTCTAGAAGTTCTTCGCCAAAGAATAGTGTTAGCGATTGTCTGGAAGTAAAAGAGTTAAACCCAATAACTCGAGTCACATACTTACTCTTAACAAAACAAGAATGAAACAAAAAACTTTCAAAACCAAACATACTTTAAATAAAAAAAATATAAAGCGTTCTTCAGTCATATCAATATCACATTCTAATATACACAAAAAATATTATCATGACATCAACAAAAAAATCAAAAGTTGCAATTGAGGTCAAATATGTAAATATTGGAGAACAAAAATTATTTTTTCATAAAGAGAATATTCTCTGGAAATACAGCAAACTTCCTCAATCTAAATTGAGGAGACTTCAGAAGAAAAAATAATATAGGAGAATACATTTTTCCTATCCATTGAGAACTCGATACTGATTAGTTTTCTTAATATTGACTTCAGCTGAACGATAACTAGACAAAAAAACATCTCATTCTCGAATCGCTCAACTTAAACTGACGTAAATAAGAGAAATAATTCCCAAACGACCCATAGCAAGTCGATCTGACAAAGTGAAATCATGCATTTCTATCCAGAGAAGCTTTCCGGATCTAACAAAGGTATATTAAAAATGCGTTTGAGGCCTGCGGCATATTGATCGAACAATTTATATTATGGAATTCAGTGCTTTAACAAGCGTGCCTCGGGTTGGGATTTTTAAATCCCGAACAGAGTACACACTGTTCAAAATGATGTTGACTTTTAGTTTTTGGTTAACACTGAAACTGTGGTGAAATTGAGTTGTTCCAGAATATTTCAGAATTACGAGATGGTAAAGGGATCGCTGTACACCTGCATGGTTGATGAATTCGGCAAACTTTGCAGATTGTTGGTCTGTGTCCTGATTGGATCGTCGGGCTCATACGTTATGATTCCTGTTCAGTGGCGGCGGCAGGTTCTTCGGTAAATTCATTTGAATCAGAGGTTCACTGATTATGAAAGTATCATACCTATTAAATGTCCAAAACATAAATTTGTTGAAAAAAAGTTATAATAAATACCTGACCTCAGTGCAAATTCCAAAATCATCCAGTTACTGTACTATATAGCGTCACGATATTATTTAATCCAGTTTCAATCATATTCTGAAATCTTTATAAAGGGTGTTTCCAAATTAGACGTGAACCTTGGAGGACGTGTTAGTATGACTCATTTGCTGTCGTTTGAGCCATATTTAGTGATGACCAAAAATCAACAGTTCACGAGATATCTGTGTTCTTGTGATTTTCAAAAGATTTCTCACCTTCATTTTTCGTCAATTTTTTTCTTTGTTGACCAAATTTGATTATAGTTTTTGATTATTTTCAACTGAAAAAATGAGGAAGAGGGCAGGTGCTGGTACAAGGAATGGTGGTCATTTCAATTACAATTAAAAATATTTGATCCATTGCTTTCTTACTTTGCTTTTTTCCCATTTCAAATCAAAATCAGCTGAAATAAAACTAGAACCAGCATTCCAAAAACTTTTTTAGGAAATGAAGAAGGAATTTGGCAAGTTTTTGAAATTATTTTGTCATACATAAATTGTGGAATCGGGAAGTTGAGGCAAATTTATATTGAAAATTTACTATTTTTTTCTTCTATACCAACTCCTCAATCATACTAACTCTTATTCAACATCTAATACAGCATAGTTTTGCTTTTCTCATACATATCATATCCTTTTCCGATGAAAATATTTCAAAATTCAAATCAAACTTGGTCAACTTGAAAAAATTGACGAAAAATGTGAAAGGTGAAATTTTTTTTTAAAAACACAATAACTGAAAATTCTCGGAAACTGTTTATTTTCGGTTATTAATGAATATGGCTCAATCGACAGCAAATGAGTGGTACTAACACCTCCTTCAAGGTTCATGTCTAATTTATAATCACCCTGTATATTCCAATATTACATTATTTCATTTAAAAATGTTAATATTATGACTATTCAGCATGGCCAGTTTTTGAGGCATGGAAAAGCTATATTAATATTCCTTATATGACTGAGATAGTCCTATTTGAATATTTTTCCCAGATACAAAGAATAAATCGATGATATGAAGGATAATAATATCGATAATTCTGGTGTTACAAAACTTGAAAGCAGTCTTAACAGACAGTTAACTTTTTCTTTTCCAGCAGGATATCCGTGTTTCCTTAATCAAAAAATTCACGAGTAGCTACTTACTTTCTGCTCCACAGGGTGTCCAACAACAAGTCAGCCATGTTGCATTGATCTCTGCTTTTGAGATAATAGAGGATGATTAAACTCTGCTCAGTACATAATTCTGATATGTAATTTTTCAATCAAATTTCGCTCAGGTGGTCAACACGATCTTGAATAGATGGAAAAAAATTCTCATCACGTATTTAGAAAAAATTGATTCAATTGTATAGCTGAAAATATTTACGAATTCAAATTACCTATCTGAAAAAGTTAACAAAAACCTGTACGTTTTCCAAAAAATTTTCTTTGGTTGATAGGATATGGTCTGAAAAAATATATGAATATTTTTTTTCGTATGAAAGCTATCTAGTTGAATTTTCGAATAACTCCACTCCATCGATGAAGTAGTTACTCACGAATTTCAATGGAGATGTATCTGAATAACACCGCGAAATGTAAGGGGTTATTCTGTAATGAAAATTAAGGTGGATATTTGGTATAACATGTTTTGAAAAACTCCCTTTGGAAAAGTTACACCTCTCCGAAGATTAACAAAACAAAACTCTTTCTCTTTGTTATTTTCCATGTCCTTGAGCAAAAGACACGAAACTTGGAAATATTATTTGTCAATAAAACTACACATTTCGAAATTGTTTCAACTCTGAAGTATGCTTAGAAGGGATTGAAACAATTAACCCCTTAAATGTTTTTTGCTACAACCGAAGTTACAAGCCAGTAAGTTAAGTTAAGTAGTACTTAATATGAGTATGTTGATACGTCATAATGCTTAAAGTGTATGTCTGCTGCTGAATATTATAAATAGGACAGTATATCTTCCAAAAGAGAGGTTTCCAAATAGTCTTGTATACCTTATTTTACTGTACGGAAAGTTGATAACCAGATAATGAAACATGAAGCCTCAATTGTTTGCTGCAGCAATCCAATATCCAAAGAATTCTTCCACAATTGTCAGTTCCACATCAATTCTAATATAAAAAGTGGTATGCTCAAGGGTATAATGTATTCGATATGGACATTTGATTTAGCAATAAATTCAAAATAACAAAAACTGGCAAAAAAAAATTATAATATTACAATTTGACTGATTGATGACTTTTTATTACAATGAATTGAATTGAATTAGGATTTTTTATTATCGACAAACAACTTGACTCAACTACAGAACTCCTAGTAATGAATTATGTTTGTTTTTACCAAATTTTGATAAAATACTCACAAAAATATATTCACAGTCTTCATGAAGAGACTCAAATTTTCCAGATGTGCGTCTCAATAGTCTTAGGACTTAGATTTGTTTCATATTCCTTCAACATACTTAAGTACGTCCAAAAATATATTGAATACAGACTCCCTAACGTATAATCTTCAGATTTGAGACTTCGAAAGTTGAATATCAGTTTCAATAGAGGGGGCTTGGCAGGTCATCCACGAGAAATTTATTAATAAGGAAACGTCCAAAACGAAAGGGGTCGAATTCTGGCCTCCTAGATGACGTCTTCCATCTTACTCGTGATAAAGCCGAGAAGTAGCAATAACAGATTGATGGAAGTGTCCTGTCCCCCTCTAGCCCTCCAGCCTAAGCCCGTACTAACAGAGCGTTTAATATTGTATGAAAGAGCGAGCCGCTACCCTTGATTGTAGGGGTGGTTCGTACCCAGGGGGCGCAATCATACTTAAGCCGACAATTGTGTGTTCATTAGACTGCCTTGGGCGTAAATCTGGCCAATACAAATTATATTCATCCGTGATCATTCGGGACGTATGAAAGAGTTTTCCATTGTACGGGGGGAGCAAAAAAAGATTTGGCTCTTCCTGCTACCTACTTCTACAAATATGATTATAATAACTGTTACGACTTTGTGAGCATAGAAATGTAGACACGTAGACATGGTTTGTGTAGATTCACTCTAGCCATCCCAGTCATTTCATTTCGGAAATATTTTTCTTCGAACCCTATCGAAACCTAATTCTTTCGAAAAGAAAGGTTATCTATTACAGCTGAAAATAACGATCTTGAAAAATGTCTCTTTCACCATCATATTAAAATATTATTAATAATATTTAGTCAATTCGGAATTTAATTTCAAGACAAAAGAGTATATATCACAAAGATATACATGTAAAATATTATTTTTATGTAAGTTTTCGACGTTTTGTTACAATTGTTATTATAATTTTAATAATAATATTCAATAACCTTCATCAAGTGGAACCTTTATAAATTAAAGTGATCATTTATCGATTATAGTCAACATCAATGATCAACTAAAAGATAAAATTAAACTCTCTGAAATTTTCATTTCAATTGTTGATTGTATTTATATTATTATATTATTATTATTAATAAATACAAAAATTCCGAAGCGTACGACTGTTTTTATGTTAATATAGTTATTCGATTTGTTATCCGTTTACTATGTATAGTTTTGATTATATTGAATTTTTCTTTCGGTTGGTTATCAATATTGTTTTAATGTTTGGAATTGTATTTCAAGACAAAGAAGTACATATGATATACCTAGATATTGTTAAGGTTTTGACACAATTTTCTCAAAAATTTGATAATCAAAGAGTTTTCATTTGCTGCTTTTATATATTTGTTAAAATCGCAAGACACACTCAATGTTGGATTGACTCGAACTCCAATTCATGAAAATTCATTCCAATTGAAAAATGGAATAAGTGTTTTTCTATTTCCAATTCTTAATTCTATAAATCACAATTGCTTGAAATCTAAAGATTCTACTCTGTAGTGAAAAAATTGTTATATTATGAAGTTATGAAAAATCTAAAGGAGCTACTCTGTAATGAAATAATTGTTATGTTATAAAAAAGAAAAATCTAAAGAAGCTACTCTGTGGTGAAAAAATTGTAATTTATAGAATGAAAAAATGGAAATAAAATGACTTTCATCTTATTTTCAGCACTTTTAATAAGTCATGATCGTGAAACAATCTGAAGAATCTAAATGACAGATGACTATGACTATGAGGAATAAACAGTTATGCCATCAGAAAAATATTTTTGACAATCTCTTTAACTGGTTTTTTATATTATTACTATTCTATACTGTCTTGATCTTCTGTTATAATTTAACAGCTTTTATTATTTTTTGGTGTTGATAACATTTTCCCTTTTATTTCTCAAATGAAAATAAGATGTTAGAAATTTTATTTTATCCTTGAAAATCCAAAAAAAAATAGTCAGCCTCATCCACTTCATTTATAGATATACAGAAGAGAGGTTCAATGTACATATTTAGTCTACACTGGCTAGTTGAATTTCTGGTTATAGTTGAACCATCAGATGTCTATGTTCATCCTTTTTTACTCACTTTCCCAATTCCCGCACTAGTAGAGAAAAGTAAAAAGATCGCTCCCTAACCCAGAATTTCACACATGTTACAGTTTCTTCCTGATTCAGAGGAATAGCCAACATTAACTTCTTGGATGCTACGAGCTAGAAGCTAGAAGATACAAAAGAGTCAACTGCTGTTGCAGGAGGTTAGTGGAGGGGGGCAAATGAGCAGAGGAAGAACATTCCCAATCAAAAATTTTGATACCTATATTTACCTACAGCTTGCTACCGATGCTGTTTTCGAGTCTTGAAAATTCAAAAAAGTTTGAAATATTAGGCACTAGACATGAAATGACTTTTACTCACAACATATTGTTATTAAATCGGATTTCAATGCTCCTCTTATGATAATACACATTTTGTATTCTGCAATATTGCTATATTAAATGGTTTATATAATAATAATAATAACCTTCACAACACCTTTACAACTTCACAAGGAGCAATTTTCATACAACAACCAGACAAACCAAGAAACACTGGAAAGATGGAGAGAGAAGCCCCTGCATGGAAGACATTTCAACGAGGTGAACCAGGATCATGTCGACATTGAAGCCTCGAACTATTGGCTCACATCAGGTGCAATGTACCCAGAAACAGAAGGTTTTCTTTTAGCCATCCAAGATCAAGTGATCTCAACTAGAAATTACTGCAGGCTCAGGCATATCATAAAGGATCGAACTATTACTGACGATCGATGCCGATATGGGTGTCCAACAAATGAGACAATACAACATATCACAGGTGGATGTCAAATGTTTGCAGGAAATGAATATAAACAGAGACACGATGCAGTAGGAAAGATACTACACCAAGAATTGGCAACCATATTAAAACTTATTCATTCTGAAAAAATGCCATATTACAAGTACCGACCGGAGACCATCCTGGAAAACGAATGCTATAAGCTGTACTGGGATCGTACAGTTTTGACTGATAAAACAGTCCCTCACAATAGACCAGATATATTACTATTCGATAAACATCAAAAGACAGCATTACTCGTTGACGTTGCAATACCAAATAACAACAACCTGCGTCAAAAGGAGGTCGAAAAAATTTCAAAATATAGGGACCTCGAATTTCAGATAAAGCGTCAGTGGGGAATGATATCAACGAAAACTATTCCAATTATCATCTCAACAACTGGAATAGTGCCCAAATATCTCAAGAGGAATATCAAGCAACTGGGACTTAGTGAGTATATATGTAATATAATGCAAAAAGCTGTTCTTTTAGGTACTGCAAGGACGGTGAGAAAATTCCTAGGAAGCGAAGGACAGGTCCAAGGATCACGTGTAAGAGGACCAGAAGTTCGACGAGAACCAGGTAGACCGCAAGGACCGGACACGACCGAGCTCTACCCTTCTGATATTTCAAATATCTGGGATTGAGTGAATCTTCCTCTTAGCGAGGAGTGAGAAGCCGACGGCGAGGAGAAATCCTACGCGTATAAGCAAAAGTCGGGGGGGATAATAAAATGGTTTATTCTGTAAGCTACAGGTTATAAACATATATGGTCAATATATGGTCAATCATATCAGATATTTCATTAAAGTTATACTAGGACCTATCGAAACTTCAATGAAATATCATATTGAGATGAAGGTTGAACACCATACATACTATAAATTATATAATAGATACCAATCTTTAGTGTTTCTTGTTATTTCCTGAAATTATAAACAAAAATTGTGAAAATTCACAAGGTTTTTCTGAGCTTTTTGGACTCAGCGAGTATACTTTTTCAGCAACCGCTGTACAAATCATTCGTCAAAATAAAGCAGGACTTACCACCCTCGTCGAATTCGAGCAACAACCACCAACGTTTAGCAGGGAGTATTAAACAGGGGACTTACATCCCTTCTATAGGAGAAATGACAGTTGCTGTCCGAGGATTTGAATAATCATTGTTTTGTGTTAGTCTTTTTATTGGATTTATCCGTACATTCCTCGTCTGTATTGAAAAATTATGTTTTTCACACTTGTTCCATGCACCTGCTCTGATGTATACATACATATATGAATAGTGAAGGGATGCTACTATTGGCAGATATTGTTGAATTTATATTATCAAAATATCGCTATATTTTATAAAACAATATCCGAAAGATCATAATTCAAAGTTTGAAACTTCATCATTCTTCTTTTCAAGATCACCTCACTTAAGAATTTAATTGTATCCACAAGAATTAAATGTGGCATATTCATTAGGAAATATTTATACTATTATATTACTATCGTACGAAAATTTATTTCACTGCATAGTCATGGAATGTATAAGTTTGGTATCCATAAATAAGAAATTGAAGCAAATAGGAAACACTGGTAGTATTGAGATGAACCGAAAAAGGAAATATGAAAGAGAGAAGAAGGCAACAGCAAGAGATGAAGCTTCCTTAATAAGGTAAAGTGAATTAAACCCTAGCTCCTTGCTCCATGTCTCGTGCACAAAACGATGATGAAATATTTCAAAAATTTCTTGCCTAAAATGGCCAGGAAACACATTGGATCTTAAGATGATTAAAAATTTGTAGCAAGACTACGTAAAATAAATTGCATAACAAAAACCAAACTCATTGAGTCTGTCATTCAGTTATGGTTTCGGGAGCAGCAAATAACAGAAACTTATTACTTGCATGCCAAAACCTGTTCAAGTTCAAGAAGTTATTAAAGCTAAAGAAGGATAAATTCAGGACATGGTCTTGTTTTCGTTGCACTGTGTGTTTTAACTTCTACAACTACAATTGTACTCTTGGTTATAATTGTATAATTGTAGTCTCCAAAGGTTCAACTGATGCATAACTAAAGAAGCTTTCAAAAGCTCTTGACTTCATGTCATTGTTTTTCTCAATTGTCCACTAAATATTCAGAAATTGAGTTGTATTGGATTTGACTAGCTTAATTTCGTAAATTTGTAATTTTAACCTGAATTTTTGACAACTTTTAATTTTGAGTCCTAGAAGTTTTATTTATGGATGTGATTCTGGTTATTATGTTCCTGCCTGACTTTGCACTGTTAGGTTTAGATTGATTGTAAGTCCTGATTCAGATAACTAATGAGTTTTTTTTTATAATTGTGTGTCACAAAATTATTTCTAGTGCCCTGAAGATGGCCATGAGAATGATCGAAAGATTGGCTAAATTTAATGAAGGACTTGAATAAGATCATCAAACGACTTTCTACCCGATATATAATCCCTTTTGTTCAGAAATTAAATTTATTTGGATAGAAATCGCCCTGATCACATATTTTGAAAGACAAAATATGTTTTATTTTCATAGCAATCTAACAATCTAAGGAGTCACAATCATAAAATTGATAGAGTAGGAATATGAAGAAAAAACTAACGCTAAAAGTATTAAAAGTTAGTTGTTAGTAAAAGAATAATAAATATTAATACATGATAATATTTATTGCTAGCTAGACTAACGACTTTTCTTTTTCTGCCAAACGTCTAGTAATATCCTCAATTGTTAATTTTAATTATTATATTTCCCAAGATTATTCAGATATTCTGTAGGGTAGAGGAAGTATTCAACAATTCTGCACAACTTCCTGTGTCCTCTAATCTAAACTTAATTGAAAATCACCCTATACGTGAATACACAAGAATCTAGTAATTTCACAGGTCACTTGTCAAATTACCTCGTCCAATTTGTTTATTCCAATTGTCCAATATGACTTGTTCACATAAATGTATATTATTGTGTATTAAAATTCACCCTGACCTATACACAGTAACGCTAAGCCCTAAAGATCGACCACCGTAATATTAGCAGAGCAAACTTAAAATTGTATTAACCTTTCCATTCATAGAATCGTATATATGCACGTATGGTATCATCCCTGTGTCAATGTTTTCCGTGCTAATGTTTGATTATCAGATTAAGCCAAGTGTGGCAGGTTGCTGTCATCGTATATTAAGCGCTGCTGTTGAGTCCTGTACAGACGTGCATCAATTTCTCTGAACACACGGCACAGGTGATTTGCTCATCGATTTATGGAAGAACTGGGTTTGTTCGAGGATTTGAGGGTTCTGGATATTATGATTCGTTTTGGAGTTTTTCAACAACGCTAATCTTGAGTTTGTGTTTGAGAAGGCAGTATTATTTGGGAGAAGAACATGATTATTTCCTGAAGACTAAAATTATGGCTGATATAGCTAGTGATTTTTCAATATTTAGTGAAAATGTTTGAGAAAATACTTTCTAAGTTCCTTAGTGTTGGGTTATATTAGTGAGATTTTGCAGTAATAAGGATGTGCTCTCAAAAATATGAAGTACATTTGAATGCCGCAATTGGATATATTCTAGAATATTGATTGATTCAAAAAAAATGATGGGTACTTTCAAGAAAGAACTGTTTGTTGATCCATTGCCTGTATTTTGGTTCTTGATTGGAACCTTTCATAGAACAATAAAAGTAGGTATACATAGTTAATTTAGATACAAGAGGAAAGAGGTAAAGATAACTGAGAAGAAAACTAACTAAAAGTTGTTAACGAAACAATCTCATTGTACAGTGCATCCCATTTTGGTTGAGACAGCCAGGTTTCTCGCTTGTTATTTAAGATAGAGCCTTGCGGTTTTCACGTTCCTGTCCTACTTTTTCGTGAAACTCAAGTTGGTCTAATCAGATTTTGCATAACTGTTTCCGTTCAAGAGATACAGGGTGATTTTGGAAATTGATACTTTTCGGACCCCTCCTTTATCTCCGAAATTATTAGAAATAATGCTGAGGTAAAAACTACGTCTGAATCAGAATTTTGCGTAGAATGCAGTGGCGTACTCAATTTTTTTTTCGGGGTATGGTTTTGAAGATTCAACACAAACCTATATTTTTTTCAATGGAACACCCTATATATCATTACTTCGTTGAATTCGTTATTTTTTTTCCCTTCGAAATGATACATGATATTAAATAGCTAGGATGGTCAGAAATGTTAAAAAAACACTAAAACATCAAATAATGATGATTTTTTGTTAATGGGCAATGAATTTCTCATATAAAAAAAAATAAAAAAAAAGATTAATTGGATAATTTTCATTTGTGATTTTTAATAATAGAAGAGTAAGCAAAGAAATATAATACACTCATCACTAATATGAAAAACAAAACGTAGGTATCTACCTAATAGCAACAAATGAATAATAAAAAAATTCATAAACATTGCATAATATCTTACAGATTAAACTGATCAAATTGCTGCATTTTCCCTAATACATATAATATACTACATTAAAAGACATAACAGTCTCGAAGAACTTCGTGCATCAAGAGAGGCATTTTTCCAGGACTTACAAAACCGTCCTTTTATAATATTAAATGCACTCAGGCGTATTGAAAAGTTTTGTCAATTATGTATTAGAG
The DNA here is from genome assembly GCF_914767665.1 of Harmonia axyridis. NCBI lineage: Eukaryota > Metazoa > Arthropoda > Insecta > Coleoptera > Coccinellidae > Harmonia > Harmonia axyridis. The sequence goes on from NC_059501.1 coordinate 27,428,815, forward strand.
AAAAATGGACAGTAATTTGAACAGTTTAAGCTGCAAGATATCATGCAATGTTTATGAATTTTTGTATTATTTATTTGTTGCTATTAGGTAGGTACCTACGTTTTGTTTTTCATGTTAGTGATGAGTGTATTATCTTTGTTTGCTTAGTCTACTATTTATAAAAATCACAAAATAAAATTATCCAATTGAACCTTTTTTTCATATGGGAAATCCATTGCTCATTAACAAAAAATCATCATTATTTGATGTTTTAGTGTGTTTTTAACATTTCTGACCATTCTACCTATATAGTATCATACATCATTTTGAAGGGAAAAAAATAACGAATTCAACGAAGTAATGATATATAGGGTGTTCCTTTGAAAAAAATATAGGTTTGTGTTGAATCTTCAAAACTATACCCCGAAAAAAAAATTGAGTACGCCACTGGATTCTACGCAGAATTCTGATTCAGACGTAGTTTTTACCTCAGCAGTATTTCTAATAACTTCGGAGATAAAGGAAAAGTATCAATTTCCAAAATCACCCTGTATCTCTTGAACGGAAACAGTTATGCAAAATCTGATTAGACCAACTTGAGTTTCACGAAAAAGTAGGACAGGAATGTGAAAACCGCAAGGCTCTATCTTAAATAACAAGCGAGAAACCTGGCAGTCTCACCCAAAATGGGATGCACTGTACTATGATATTTACATAATATTCAGCATTGACAAGAATGAATTCATGTAAATTGTGTTTTCTACAATGAAACAAACACTAGAAATTTTTTTTTTCGTATAATAAATTTTTGTAACTTAAATATTGTTGTCGTTTTTTGCTAGTTTTTTAAATTTTACAACAAACCAGCTGTGCGAGGAGATCCAAAGTCTATGTTTAGTTGTTCTTGAAATGTCTAGAGCACGTGTACGTGGAATTTATCGCCAGCTAAGTGAATTTGAAAGAGGTCGAATTATTGGTCTACAGGAGGCAGGGTTGTCCTTTCGAGAAATCACTAACGGTACGAACAGAAATCCAACTACTCTAATGAGATGTTGTCAAGCGTGGTTTGTTGTTGTGCCCAAAATCGAAGAAGACTGTCCGAACGGTTTACCGCCGGATAAGGTCTTTCGGACTGCAGCATTATTGACCACATCTTGTGTTTCCTCTGACGGTTCAGCATCGCCGGCAACGATTACAGCTGTGCAGAGAACTTCAACATTCATCATCAGCATCAGGTCGTCTTATTTGATAAATCTCGATTCTCTTTGAGTGCACAAGATGACCGAAGAAGGGTTAGACGATGTCGGAGAGAAAGACGTGAATCTCAGTTTGATGTTGAGCTTCATATACACCGGACAATAGGCGTTATGGTATGGGCTGCTATTACACATGCAAGAAGATCACAAAATAGTAAAGCCATATGTTCTCCCATACCTTAACAGGCTCGAGAATCCAATATTTCGGCAAGATAATGCCCAACCTCATGTAGTCAGAGTTAGTTTGAACTTTTTCGAAGCGATACATTTGAATCTTTTGCCATCGCAGCCAAATCCCCGATCTTTCACCCATAGAGCATGTTTGGGACATCATGGTAGAAGACTTGGAAATTTACCCGCACAGACTTTGGCGGCTCTGAGACATGAAGTACAGGTAGCTTGGAATAGTATCCTTCAAGAAGAAATAGACCGTCTTATTGCATCAATGCCGAGACGTGTTGGGTAGTGTATAGATAATAGCGGTGGACAAACACTTTATTAACAAATTTATTTAAAAAAATGTGAACTCTTCGTTTTTTTCTCCTATGTTTACCAATAAAAATTGAAATTTAAACAGCTCCTTCTGGGTGTTGCATTTGTTGGTATACATAAAACTTTCACTTCAGTCTTCATCGATTATAAGATTACTCATCTCTACTGAATACCTACTAATTATATCAATTAAAGATAAGCCAAATCAAAGAAAGCATCAAAATATTTCATAACATTCATTTGGACAAAAAAAAATGACCACATGAACAAACAGAAACATATTCAGAATTCTCTTAGGGAGTTCGAAATGACAGAATATTTTCAGCTGAAAAAGTCTCATCTATATTATTTATCGCTCATATTATAATATGTTCTGCTCAGATATCTGCAATTTTTTTTCGAATCAAACTGCAACTCATTTCAATCTTATTGAAGTTATTAAAAAAGTTTGCAAACATCTGAGCAGATCATATGAGCGATAAATATTGATGACACTTTTTCAACTAAAAATATGCTATCATTTCAAAATCCTTAAGAGAATTCTGAACATGTTCCTGTTTGTTCACGTGGTCTCCATTTCATTTTGTCCAAATGAATGGCTTATCTTTAATTGATATTATTAGTACGTATTTAGTAGAGTTGAGTAATCTTATACCTTTGAAATTGTATGAAAGTATACTGCCAACCCCAGTGCAAAAAATGAAATGCGAATCATTTTGAAAATAATTCATTTTGGGCACAAATTGTGTAGACAAAAAAAATCTACATTTTTTCCAATTTATACTTCAATGTAGATTCAACAGAATACAAAGATGTTGATTCCAATATTGTTCCTCTTGAAAACCCTCGTTGTTCAATGATACTATTCGATAATATTTTTGACATGATTTCCTAAGTATGTACTTGATGAACCACAAAAAAATCTGAGGTATTCATATACTTACTAGAATGATGTCTTAATCTTTTACATCACTTTTCGAAGAAATTGTCACACAGTTACGTAGAAATCGAATTGTGAGAAATCGCCATCTGGGAAATATCGAAGGTTGCTGGGAATTTTTCAACACATCCATACATCCATCCATCCATCGGTTTTCAATAACAACCGTTCCATCCTTACATAACTTCACATATTTGCCAATTAATACTCAAGGAATTTACTTAGCGGCATAACTTTAAATATATTTTTATTTAGCACCTAATTTTCTAAGGCACTCCAAACATCGATAATCTTTTGTTTGTTCGAATGACTTGACCATCCAACCTTCTAATACCTGACGTCATGAAGAATCAATACCAACTTACGAGCAAGAAAACCCACTCAGAAGAGGAAGTGAATTGCCGGTGAAAGACAAAGTAAACGGAATGGCGTTCAGTTCGAGATTTTATGAATTTCTTTGATTTCAGGTCATGCTATATGTGATTTCAATAGCGTGACCTTCAAACAAGCGTAACTTTTGAGAAATGAGAAAGCAGTAGAACTAGGGCAGGTCAAAGGCTTTTTTTCGCTTTAAACATATAAGTAATACTAGAGAACTTACAAGACGGTTTATTGGTTCTGTACCCAATAATATCTTAATTTCTTATAGTATATTCTAAAAGTTGCAGAATGGGCACCTATTCCAACACGAATGCAAAATTCGAAAACGAGCGACGAAGGAGCGAGTTTTGGAACGCATGAGTGTCGGAATTGCCTTCTGCAACGAGTATTAGACGATATTTTCTCTATTTCATTCAAGTTTTGTGAAATATTGTCGAAATTCAATGAAAAATTGAGATTATACATCCTAGTGACATTTGTATTGTATCTTGGCAGTTGGTGTGACTGTTACGAAAATTGACAGATTACGGAATTTCAATTTGAATCGTACGTTTCGAATTTCGAAATTATTTATAATTACGCATGAAATTCGTGAATTATGTGTGACGAAATCGATTTAACACCACCAGAATCAAGAGAAATTTCGAATGAAGTTGAAAATCATTTCATATATATCCAAATTATATTTTATTGACAATTTGACGTGTGTTGAATTTTGATAGGATTGGAAGTCTGTGTAGACAACCACAGAACGAAAATTTTAACTGAAAACAATGCTGTAATGAGTTCATTACAGCACTGTTTTTAGAACTGTAATGAACCCAGTACGATACTGAAATAGAGAAAAAAACATTATTAGACAGATCTGGTTTATAAGGAGCTGCTTCCAACAAAATTTTGATTGCCAACATCCAAAACGGATAGGTAACTGAAGAAGAACTGTAATCAATTGTTCCTAATGGAATCTTAACATAACATTGAATATTTTATTCACCTTCAAATTCTTTATTCTGAAAAAAGATTCAAACAGGATCTGGTTAGCTCTGATGGATATGAGCATATTTGATCTATATTGTTTTTGATGAGATCTAAATATCAAACAGTAATAGTTTTAACTTCATGCTGCTTTTTATCAATTAGAGTATTATTTTTAATATTCCTAGAGTTTCATGAAGGATTCTCGTTTCCTCCTTACTAATCCTGATTCCAAACTATCAAAGGGTTCGAGTAGTGTCGTGTCCTCGAAGGTCCTTTGTATAGGTATAGATCATAAAATATACACTGTGTCCGTGAAGTATGGAACAAATTCATTTTCAGCCAAACAGACCATTTTAAGGAATAATCCTGAAACACGTCGATTTTTTATTTTGATTTACCGTATTTTAAAATAATAATCTAATATACAGGGTGAATTACTCTCGAGTAATGACGTCACCGTAATTTTTTTTTCAAATAGAACACCCCCATTTTGTCTTAATTTTCCGATTACTCTAGCTGAGCTGATTCCAAAAATGTATCACATGTTGATTCCAATTGGTACAGGGTGGACAAAAATACAATAGTTTTGTGTGTGCTCATAAAGTAACGCGTAACATTCTTCATTAGTTAAATTAACAATATTATCAAAAATACTTATTGTCTAGAGGGAATTGGTTTGAATGTAACACCCTGTAGTTTGTTATATTTTTAGATTAATAAAAATGAGCTGTTTCCAAACATGTTTGGTACTTGTGGTCTAGCAGACAGAATATGAAAGAAATTATTTCTTATTTTTATTCATTTTTATTTATCTAAAAATGTAACAAACTACAGGGTGTTACATTCAAACCAATTTCCGCTAGACAATAAGTATTTTTGATAATATTGTTAATTCAACTAATGAAGAATGTTACGCGTTACTTTATGTGCATACACAAAACTATTGTTTTTCTGGTGATATTCAGGTGCCTGATCCTGTAAAAAAATGAAGGTGACGTCATTAATCGAAAGTAATTCACCCTGTATATTAGATTATCATTTTAAAATACGGTGAATTCAAATAAAAAATCGACGTGTTTCAGGATTATTTCTTAAAATGGTCTGTTTAGCTAAAAATGAATTTGTTCCATACTTTATGGACACAGTGTATATGACCAATATCTATTGATCATGATCTATATTCACTTCTCCACAACGAAACCTAAGCCGCCTTATGCCAGCTGAAAAGCCATCACCTACAACACCGATCGACCGGTGACATCTAGGCATCTAGCATTTGGATTTGGATGTTCGCATCGGCTAAGTCCTGCGAAACAAAGTGGACGACGTAACGAGCTGCAAAACCCACCGCCGTTTTGGTCCTTCGGTACGCGGGATAAGCCGCGCGTAGCGGCTGTCAGACACGCGCCCTTGTTTTCGGTATTCACGTGCCATGAAATAGACCTTCTTTATTGAGACGTGATTTTGCTGTTGTTAAATCAAATCCCCCTTTAATGTCCTTAATTGAAATCGTATTCTCGCGTTCGATTCTGTGTCGAACGGATCAGGCCCCCCCAACAGGATGCGAACACCCTCCAGATCAACATTCTTGCGACGCACTGTGCGGTATTTCCCAGCAAATTTGCGCCATGCACGTTTTGGACTGGGTTTTTTTCGAGTGTTTCCCAGCTTGGGTCATTGTGCGTTTTTGATGTATTAAGTGTACAACTTTTCTTCCGCCGTTTTCCAATAGATGGCTGTAGTGGTAGTAGAAATAAATGGACCGTAGATGTCATACAATAAATAAGCTTAGATATTTGTTAACATAACGCCATCGAGCCAAATCCTCGTCATTTACTGAAGTTTCTAATTTTCTGCTTTAATATGAAGAAAAATGCGGCTGAGGCTCATCGAATGCTCTCAAATACCTATGGTGAGGCCGCTATTAGTCAAAGAACATGCCGAAAGTGGTTTCAACGCTTCAAGAACAGTGATTTTGACGTCGAAGACCAGACTAGAAGAGAGAAGGTTTTCGACGATGCAGAATTGGAGGCATTACTTGATCAAGACTCGTGTCAAGCGCAACAAAAATTGGCAGGATCATTGGGAGTGACGCAACAAGCCATTTCAAAACGCCTGAAAGTTATATGAATGATTCATCTAACCCAAGTAAATTGGGTGTCGTACGAGTTGAAGCCGAGAGATGAGAGATGTTGAACGGCGTTTGTTTGCTTGTGAACAGCTACTTGTAAGGCAAAGACCGAAGGGATTTCTGCATCGCATTGTGATTATAGACGAAAAATGGGTTCATTACGATAATCCCAAGCGCAGAAAATCATGGCGATATCCCGGCCATACTTCCACGTCGACGGCGAAACCGAATATTCACGGTTCCAAGGTCATTATTTGGTGGCTCCAGGCTCAGTATTTGGTGCGTCCAGCTCGGCGTAGTGCATTATGAGTTGTTAAAACCGACTGAAACAATCACAGGCGATCGTCATCGAACGCAATTAATGGGTTTGAGCCGAGCATTGAAAGATAAAAGGCCACAATACTACGAGAGACATGATGAAGTAGTTTTACAGCATGATAATGCTCGATCACATGTTGCGAAAGTGGTCAATACATACTTGGAAACGTTGAAATTGGAAGTCCTACTCTACCCGCCGTATTCTCCAGACGTTGTTTCCTAGCATTATCACTTGCTTCGCTCAATGGCACACGTCCTGACTGACCAGCACTTCCAGTCTTATGAAGAAGTAAAAAATTGTATTGATTCTTGGATCGCTTCAAAAAATGACCAGTTTTTCATCCACTTTGTCCAAAGTAACTTGATAGTTTACTTGTCACTGGGCTTGATAATTCCAAACTAGTGAAAGCTTTCAAAGTTAGTCAGGTTATTCGAATATTGAAAAAAAAACGTTATATTCAAAGAAATTCCAAGAACCTGTACTTTGGAAACAATAAGTCAGGTTATATTCCCTTCATCGTTAAAGAAAGTTACGGTTATTCCAGTTTTTGAAAAAATGACATTTATGATACCATCAATAGGCCAATTTCTCTGCTGAACTCGTTTTCTGAAGTTTTCAAAAATATGGTCATCAGCAGATTGACGGAATATATCGAAAAATATAATATATATATATATATATTCTAACAATTCCCAGGGTGGCTTCAGATCTGGCCATCTAACCCAAAGGGCAGCTGTTCAATTCACTGATTACTTAATACTGAGTGTCTTGATAAACCGCGGGTTTTATGTTGCTGGATTATTTTTCGACTTTTCAAGGGCCTTTGACAGTTCTTTTTTCAATTTTAACATCCAAATATGTTGTAGCCTGGGTTACAGGGGTATATTTCTAGAATGGTTGAAAAGTTTTCTCAGGAAAGACTAGCAAATATGGAAGTCGGGGATTCTCTATCACCTGAGTACACTTTGAAATTAGGAGTACCGCAGTGATCCTTCCTAGGACCTCGGTTGTTCCTTCTTTTCATCAATAACCTGCATGTCTGAGAGATGAGCAGTTCACTATCTTTCTCGAAGAAGTGAATCTTAGAGAATTCAAAGCGAGCGTGAAAGCTTTGTTGTTAAGAAATTGTTATTATTCTGTTGTTGATCCTTTTGATAATTGTTTGTGTACATTTTTTTTTTCTGACTTGTCTCAAACATAATTTCATGTATTGAGGAAACAATATATGATTCATTTATTCAATGCATTTTAGGACGAAATCTTCTTGAATCTTTATTGACTGCATGTTGTTGAGCCCACTCTAAACTTGCTATACGATTTCTTCTTGTTGAGGATTGAGATCTCCTATTTTTTTGGATATCCAATAAAAAACATACTTTTTCAATTACCGTATACGAGTATTAATGTTTCATTTTAATGATTTCAAACCCATTGGGTGAGTTTTTGACTTGTACCTACATTTCAACCGAAGAGTCCTGAGGTCAAAAGGAACGCTTTTTTCCTTCTCTATTTTTTCCGAATCGATTTCTTTTATCACTTAGTAAAACGGGGATTATATTCTCTTCAAGCAGAGGGGTCTATACCGTTTCAACGATCAGTTCAATAATAAATACGCAAGAGACCGTCGATTCATATGAGGTTTTCACTATTATTCATTTTGAAGAGTTCGTCATTGCGGGAAGTCCTTATTCATTTATTTTTTACGGAATGAAGAAACAATTTTATGAATTTTTAATTGAAGAATGAATGCATGACTTTCCCAATCAACATCAACTTTTTTTAGGAATTTTCATAAATATCATACAGAAAGAAAGTCTTGTCAAAGTATGAAAAAATTTGTTCTTCTAAAATAAAAAATTTTAACGTATTTTGAAATATTGGATGTGATAGCAAAGGACGGTAAATCAGAGGAACGTTCGAAATTGCTTCACTCATCCGGAAAATGGTGGGATCTCAAAAACGCTGAGCAGAGAGGGGTAGTTAAACTTTGGCAGATCACGAGAAAGCCACGTTGTATAAACCCCTCTCAAGATAAGTGAAATATTCCTGAAAAACATAAATTGGACAAATGTGCAGTTTTTCTCTTTCAGAAGTAACAGATCCATTTCTAAACTTACACTCACAAAAATTCCCAACAGATATTAAAACAATACCTTCTTCTATAATCCCAGAAAACGAAACGCCGCAGTAATCAACGCCATAGATATCGAAATTGAACATAAAATCGATAATTCCTCGTTTAAATTTTCTATTACACATTGTCAGTCAAAACTGGGACCAGTATACGCGGTCCCCGCTAATGCATTTTTGCCCTTTGATTTTCCAACCCTACGCCCCACTCTTCCGTCCTTGGCGTAGGCCAGCTGCGCCAAATGCGTGCGACGAAGACACAGAGATCTAGTCGGCGTAGGCCCTCGGACACGGGGTTGGGACGTTCGCGACTGATGTGTTTGCTTTTCCGTCCTATGTACACATCCTTTGTCCGGACACACCGATATCGTATTTGCCAGACATCTGCTCTCTGTGCTTTGGTCTTGCTCTCAGCTCTCCTTCCTCTCTTGGTGCTGTTGAAACACCGTGCGTTGCATGCTGAAGCGGTACGGATGGAATTAACCTTTATCTCTGGCACTGCAGACACAGCTTGGTTGATAGTGGGTCTGCAGTGGAACACGTTGATATGAAATATGTGCCTGGTGTAATGGGAATTCGGTGATATTTTTGAGTTCCTGAAATGTTGCAGTACAAGTGTTGAAAATTGGGGAAATTAGGGGTTTTCGAGCGCTTGTTCGTTCATGCGCCAATTTCACCCTAGTAGGATACAATATCATTGTCTATTTATTTATTTCCGTACGATACAAGTTGAAAACAGTTTTGGAGGCATTATGACTAGAGAGTCACGGCTTGACTTGATATTCAAGCTACTCGACTTGGCTTGACTCGAAATAAAGGCAAGTTCATGTCAAGTAGTAGCTTTTCGATGTCAAGTCAAATATTTATTTATCAAGTACTTTGAAAATCAAGTACATTCTATCAAGTTACTTGATTTTTAGCAGTTTCAATGTGTAGTGTACATAGTGCACAGCAATAAAAAATGATGAGATAAGAAGGAACCTTCTAAAAAACATTTTGATTTATTAAACTTATTGTATAAAAGAACCAGAATCATCAACTAGTTTGAAATGGAAACATAAATCAAATCACTATAAATCATAAGAACATAAAGAATATTAAAAAAACACAGTTTCTTAATAATGAGAAACCTTGGCTTGAGCTTGACTTGATTTAAAGTCAAGGTCAAGTCAAGTAGTAGTTTTTGAATCTCAAGTCAAGTATTTATTCATCAAGTACTTGAATAATATCAAGTTACTTGATTTTTAGCAGTTTTATTGCGTAGTGTCACATACATAGTAAAATGGTGAAATGAGAAGGAACCTTTCAGAAAACACTTTTATTTATTGAACTTATTGTATAAAATAATCGAAAATATCAACTTTTTTGAAATAGAAACATAAATCAAATCGCTATAAATCATGATAAAATATAAAAAGAAAATAAAGTTTCTTAAGTTTCTCTCTAGGCTTTGTTTGATTTCATAATTTTCCATCCAGGATCTAAGACACATGAGGCATCTAACAGATTTGTTACCTATCCTATTGCAGGTTTTTGTAACTGTAAGAGCAGCTCTGTACAACAGGAGTTAAAAATGCGTTGATAAAAAATCCTTAACCATTTTGGCCAAGTTTGGAAGGATATTTCTGAAACTAGATTTCATAGAAATGTGAGAAGACTACTAATAAAGTGAGACTCTCAGTCTCTCGGCGCTCGAGGAATCCCCTTATTTAGTCTAAGTGCGCACCAGAAAGCATTGTGACGTATGCATATTAAGCTCAAGGCATATCAAGTCAAGCAATAAATATCTAAAATCAAGCTAAAGTCAAGCTCAAGTATGTAATTTTTCACGAGCTTGATTTTCAAGTCAAGTAGTTGGTTAAAATGTTAAGCTACTTGGCTTGATTAATCCCTATTTTCAATTCTCCAATCAGAATGTTTATTCCTCAGAGGGATGCAAAATATTAGCGAAACAATTCCAAATCACCATATCCATCATATATACAGGGTGTCCCGGGAAGAATGCGACAAACGGATACCATGAAATAAGGTCATCATGGAGGACTCGCATTAAGAGGTTTCAATCGCCTGAGTGCCTTCGTTTGGGATATACAGGGTGATGTTTATCTTATGAGTGAAATTTCACAGTTCAATAACTCTTTAACTAATATCGACCGAATAATTTCAAATTTTGAAGTTTTCTCACCCTTTACTATCTCCTTTCTTCAATATTTCTGAAATCGAGTAAATCAGATCCGGACTAGGAAAATTTCAGACCTTTCCCATATTCGTGAAAATTGGATCACCCATAATAAAAATCTGAATCTCTGCTTGGCGCGGTCATACAGGGAGAAAAATAAACATTCCATTAAGAGTGAATTTTTTTTAGTGCAATACCTGCTCAACTAATCCACCAAACAACTTCAAATTTCGAATTTTGGTCATCGTTTACCATCGCCTTCCTTCAAATTTTCTGAAATCGAATAAATCAGATTCGGAGTAGGAAAATTTTAGACTTTTTCTTTTTTCGTGAATATTGAATCACCCTGTATATTGATATCATGATTTTTTTTTCGTTTTCGTAACCACAAATAATTAATTCACAATAACAATTCTGAATCTCTGCTTGGCACCGTCATACAGGGCGATCTATAAACATTTCCTCATGAAAGAAATTTCATATCTTGAATTTATCGGTGGAATTATTTCGAAAATTGCAGATTCTTCACCCTTTACGAATGCCTTCCCTGAATTTCTCTCAAATCAAAAAATCTCATATATTAATTTCTTGCATTTTGCAGAGTTGACTCGTTTTTGGGGTGGTAAATTAGATATCTGTCTATAAGTCGGCAGTTTGCCTAGCGACGGCTCAGCATCAAAGTTTCTTTTCAACTGCAGCATAACCGAACAGAAGTATGTATTGTCATCAGAATGAAGATTATGTACTCTATATGAATCGGAATCTGCCTTTCTAGCTTCTGAGCCCTTCGAAATATATTATATTCTTACCGGTGACAAGTAGTTTCCGCAGGATGGAGTCACTTGCCATATCACCTGTAAGATATTGGCAATAGATATTGTACAAAATTTTTCACATCGTGTCGTTTTTCCGAGTTAATGTGCCATCCAATTGGGACTAAAAGCACGATGACGACATTTTTTCGCTATTCAAGGATCTGAATTAAAGAAAAACTTGAAGCTACAGATTGAAATCGCGGTTACACATGTTGGCAGAATTCTGATCAGAGCATATTACAGAAGAAAAACAAAGAATCAATTAAAATTGGTTTTGAGTTCAAATGAATGCAGACACCACGTACAGGTCATTTTTAATCAATAAATTATTACCTTTTTGCTAATCATGTTCGTTTATGCAATTAAATTGAATAATGAATAAACTTTATTATTATTTTTTGAAAATATTCATTGTTTCTATGTAATAATTGTTAATAGCAAGAGGTAGCCACAAGATAACCTATCTGAATTAATAAGATATACCAACTTCGGTATCTATTTTAAGTATGTATCTAGTCTTTCCTTATACGAATATAATTTGTTGAATTCATTAATCAGTTAATCGAATCGTATCCTTTCAAACACTCAAAGTTCTCAAAAGGTTCATAAAATAAGCGCGCAAAAATCAACTAATATCTTATACACCATTATTCTCTGAAATATAACGGCCATATCACAAGATAATGAGGCTGTCTGAGGTAATTCGAATAGCTCTTCAATTATGCATTGAGCTAACAATAATAATTGATCATAATTCATAGTCGTTCGGAAGAATACTTCGGACGTACTGAATTAATAAGGCCAATTTTTCGGTTAAGAATTAGGAAGACATGGAACGTCAATTCTGGTAAACATCGTTAGTGAGGTCTCGAAACCATCTGGATTTTTTTAAGAACCTTTTTTCTTTTCATTAAACGGAGTTGAGGACAATACAATGGAAATCTCGAGAAAATTAAATCTAAAGCAATTTTGTGACAGAAATTGATAATAGCCAAAAAATTTCTAATAATGACTTCCAAATAAAGAATTATTGGTAGTTCCACCAGTTCATCCAACCACAGGCACGATAAGCAAATATGTAAATTTTCCTTGCAAAAATATCAATCAGATTGATTTAGAAGTGGAATAACGGTAAGCATTTCAAACAATTTTGTGTATCACAAGCAAAAAAAAAAATTTCAATGATCTCTTTTTCTGTTAATGGTTCAGATCATGAAGAAAAGAGACAAATTTCCCCTAACAGAAAAGAAGAAAAGAGACAAAGTTCCCCTAACAGAGCGCTGTAATATTCCGTCGCAATGTTTGTATTTTTCTAATTTTGGTAAGCAACGTCATTTCTAAGCAATATTCTATGACTGTGATCAATCATGTATACAGGGTGTCTACTTTAGAAAGTCCAAAACTTCAAGGCGAGCTTCTACATATGATTTTCATCAAAAAATATCATGTAACACATGTTCGAAATATCGACAGTAATTCTTCAATTCAATATTTTATCTCATTTTTTTTAATAAAAACGAACTCATTCCAGTTTTCCTTGTAGCCTTATCAAATATGATTACATATCTCAAAAGAGCACGAAATTGACTATAACATGAGAATTTTTTTGTGCCGAAAAATTCTTTACTGTGAGCATGGTAAGCAGATAAACATAACTATTCTTGGTGAACAATATGGATCATTTGTTTCAATAGGTTTATCGATTAAAAATGAATAATTGTAATAAAATTTTCTATTCAGCAAAAACTACCCCATTTAGAGTTCTTCCGAATGACTTATAAACTTTTGCTGCTTGATTTCTGTCTCAATATCATGGTATCAACGAAAAATAAGAAAGTATTTAAACCTGATTTTCATTCATTTTGATGCTCTTTATGATTGAATCAGCTGTTCTTTCTGATTAAATATTGGAATTACTATCACTATAACTGTTAATTTATCTGTCGAGTAAAACGAATGTACTAAATTTGTTGAGGCCAGAGGGCAAAATGTGCAATATATTTCACACAAATCTTTTTCTTACCGAATCTAGAACCCTGCGTAGTAAGAACGTTACTGATCCATTTCTGCACAACATAATTTGATTCTATTCACCAGATCATCTCGAGTTTGATCGTGTATTTGATGAACTTTTTCTTTAAATGTGTTCCAGACATAAAAATCCAAAGAAAGAAGATCAGGGCTTCTTGGTGGCCATCTTACTGGACGGTACCTTGCAATCCATTGCCTGTGGAAAACGGACCAAACGTTTGGTTTCAAATAGATGGCTGCTCAGCTCAAAATAACCAGAATGTAGGGAACCAACTAAATGAATATTTAAGAGAACAATGGATTGGAAGCTTCTGTCCTGTAAGATGGCCACTAAGGAGAAAAGATCTATCACCACCGAACCAGCAGCTCGCAATGCTCTATCGAGAGGTTTTTTCATTGAGTACCTAGTTGGTTCTGCCAAATGTTACGAGTATATTGAATTGTTTTCAAGTTTTGAGTTTCTTTTGAGGAACATTCAAATTTATTTCTTTCAGACAGTCGAGGAATTGCGCAAAATCCGATATGCAAGCTTCATATCAAAATTGTGTCATCTCGTTTCAAGGAATGGATTTTTTTGTTTCGAATTATTTCATATTGAACAGATTCAGATCCCCATATGTATCTTACCCAGTTCAAAAATTTATTTTGAACCCTTTCAATGGATTGATTGGAAGCCTACATATGTCTTTTGAAGAAACCTATCATTCTAAAAGATCTTGATGATACCTCCGTACCTACTATAACAGGCCAATGGAAAAGTCCCCGGTCTAACATAGTAAAACCTATTTTTTTAGCATAATTCGATTTTATAATTTAACATAGATACCGCGATTATAGCGATATTCCAACTTTTCGATGCCATATTGTAGAACGATTTGTCTTTCGCTTCAAAATAGGCCTCAGTTTCGGCGATTACTTCTTCATTGGTGCTAAATTTCTTTCCAGCGAGCATTCTTTTGAAGTCTGAGAACAGGAAAAAGTCACTGGGGTCCAGATCTGGCGAATCCGATGGATACAGAAGCAATTCCAGCAATTTTGTCATTGTTTTAATTGATTTAGGAGACAACGCATTGTCTTGATGAAACAGCACCTCTGTTTTCTTCAAATGGGGTTTTTGAACGATTTCATCCTTTAAAAAATCCAATAACGCTATATTATAATTTCTGTTGATGGTCTGGCCCTTTTGGAGGTAATCAATGAATATTTTACCTTGCGAGTCCCAAAATATCAATGCCATAACCTTGCCAGCTGACTGTTATGTTTTTCCTCGCTTTGGTTTCGGTTCATCGTGTACAGTCCTATCAGCTGACTGTCGATTGGACTCCAGAGTGAAATTGTTTCATCCATTGTCACATATTGACTCAAAAATTCAGTTTTATTGCACTTAAACAGCTTCAAACAGAACCTCAGAATCATTAATACGTTGTTGATTTTGAACGATTCTGAGCTCGTGCGGCACTCATTCTGTACACAGCTTTCTCATGTACAAATACTCATGAAGATGTACACGTTCAGATGATATCTTCACAATGTCTGCTATCTCGATCAACTTCACTTAACGGTCATTTAAAATTATTTTGTTAACTTTTTTTTATTTTTTCGTCGGTGACAGCCTCTTTCGAGCGTCCACTGCGTTCGCTGTCTTATGTCAATTTGTTGATTTTCCTGGTGCAGACCCCTGAAACTCTTCATCAAGCCAACTGTATTTTTTCCCTTCAAATAGCAATATTTTATCAGCACACGTAATTCTTTTTTTTTCATCTTATTTCAAATAACAAAAGTAGCTACACAAACTATTGGTCGGACTGCTGACACGTATCGTTTTAAGGTTGGTACTAACTAAAAATCATATAGATTTAATACTAGCACCGCCATCTGATGTGCATCAGACCAGCCACTTTTCAATTGGCCTAATATGTGCTTTGCTTTGGTTCGGAAAAATCACTTAGTCTGGCATTTGTTTATATTAATTTCCATTTCGTTTCGATGATTACATTATTCAACAACGTTGATGATATCTTTCTGGAGTAGTAAGCAAACACTCAGAGAATTTATAAACCGATTTGATTTCAGATCATCCGCAAATAAAAGAAAATCACTAAATTTCATAACAGCTTTCATGTCGTTGATGAAGCAAAAAATAAAAGTGGTTGTATAGGCGATCCTTGTGGAACTCCCGAACTCACTTAGGTAGGTATACACTGTGTCCGTAAGGTATGGAACAAATGCATTTTTAGCTAAACAGACCATTTTAAAAAATAATCCTGAAACACGTCGATTTTTTATTTTAATTTACCGTATTTTAAAATAATAATCTAATATACAGGGTGAATTACTTTCGAGTAATGGCGTCACCGTCATTTTTTTCAATTGGCACACCCCCATTTCTTCTCAATTTTCCGATTACTCTAGCTGAGCTGATTCCAAAAATGTATCACATGTTGATTCCAATTGGTACAGGGTGGACAAAAATAATAAATTAATCTAAGCAATAATTAAAACATTCTCGAATACCAAAATTTTGGTGGTACTAAACTGTTATTGAACACTAATAAATTACTAAACAAATAATGACATTTCACAAAAAATTAGACGACTATGTTTGTTTTTGAATTGATAAGGAATAATTTCTTTCATATTCTGTCTGCTAGACCACAAGTACCAAATATGTTTGGAAACACCTCATTTTTATTAATCTAAAAATGTAACAAACTACATTCAAACCAATTGCCGCTAGACAATAAGTATTTTTGATGATATTGTTAATTTAACTAATGAAGAATGTTATGCGTTACTTTATAAGCAGACACAAAACTATTGTATTTTTGTCCACCCTGTACCAATTGGAATCAACATGTGATACATTTTTAGAATCAACTCAGCTAGAGTAATCCGAAAATTGAGACTAAATGGGGGTGTTCCATTTAAAAAAAAATGACGGTGACGTCATTACTCGAAAGTTATTCACCCTGTAAATTAGATTATTATTTTAAAATATGGTAAATTAAAATCAAAAATCGACGTGATTCAGGATTATTTTTTAAAATGATCTGTTTAGCTAAAAATGAATTTGTTCCATACTTTACGGACACAGTGTTCAATTAAAAATTTTCCATCCACTTATGATGACACGAAACACCCTGTATAGCTTATATATAAAGCATCATCTCCAAAAGCGTCCAATTTGGCCCACTCCACACCTCATGGAATTGTAAATGACGATCTTATCAAGTCCTCCCAAAGTTCCGCTTGCTGCAATTTGCCGTCGCAGCGAAATCAATCGGAATTGAATTATCACAAAACGCATCTCCGCAAGAAGGGAAGCTGGAGTGCACATTCCGTGCAAGAAACGCAGGCAAATCGGGGGATGCTTTAGGTAGGTGGTGAGCCCCATCGGGGGGTTGAAATCGCCCTTGTTTATTCAAGAGATCCAGAGCGCGGAGACGGGTATTCACACTTCGAAGGAGCAGTTGGTGCCGAAAAATGCTGCCTGTACACAGTTGATGGAAGAGGATTCAACCATCAGAAACGTTGGCGAAAGGTTTCCTGGATGTTCTTTAGGTGATATTTATATTCTTTTTCTACATTCCTGCAAAAAGCAAAACTTTATTGAACTATATTTAGTGGAAAAAGAAGTTCTTTATTGCACTAGTGCAATAAAGTTTTTATTGCACTCATCTGTCATTCTACTTCAACGTGCTGTCATCATGACAAACAAATAGTTCAGCCTGAAGGAAATAACGATGTACAGTTACCAAGTACTAGTATCTACGTTTACAGCAGTAACAAATCAAGAAGTGGATTTAAAAAGTACTTCACTACGAAATATTCATATTGAAAATTGCACCAATTGTTCATTCACTTTCAACATTGAGGGTAAAAATAAAGTTTGAGTTAAATTGTTCGTAACGTATTAGGTCCTGTTTCAATGCAAATCGATATTAATAATAAAGTATTCAAGTTGCGCTTTTCATTTTCCTACACCTAGTGCCGCACCTCAATAAATCATTTCTTGCTTTTTGCATGAACGTAGAAAAAATGTTGTATGCAACTCGTGCAAAAATTGTTTATTGCACTCGACGTGTTGTCCAACTCGGCCTAACGGCCTCGTCGGACAATTTCACGTCGAGTGCAATAAACATTCACTTTTTGCACTTGTTGCATAAATAACTATTATATTAATATTAATCTTCTACTGCATTTATTCGACAAAAATCAATTGAAGAATAGTTCGGATCTTGAATAACGTTCTGTAAAGCTCGAAAGCTTGCGTATTCAGATAATGTAGAATGAGAATTAGAATCCTCACAAAAAAGTTCATGCTGCTCGCGTTTCCAGAACTATAGAAAATTTATGAATAGAATTGAAAAGAAAGAATTTCTCCTTCAAAACAACTGAATTCAACTATACAAATTCTTGAACATCTTGATAAAAGATGACATTCCATAGAATTCTGCAATGTCATAAATAAATTCAGAAATTCAAAAAATGTTGGCATGCAATTATACATTTTAACACTTTCAAACATAAGTGAAGTTTCGAACATATGTGTTGTCTGCTTGGATATAAGTAAGATTACCCAATTTCTCGTACCTACCATAGTCGTGATTTTCAGAGTTTTCCTCGTTCATCTTCAGCATAGAGAACATCTGATCATGTAAATACATGACAAAGAAAGTAACCTATTGAAATCTATACTATCATGTTGTAATAAGTTTTCATAAGGCTATATAGTAGATACATCTGGATCAAAGAACTAAGAGACAACATATATTTCACCCTGTTGATATCAAAAAAAGAGTTTTTAAGTTTTTTGCATAGGATCAATGAGTAGATCAGCTCAAGTACATATACACAAAATTTACAATTGTCAACTTTTGAGTACCTACCAAGAAGAAGGAGGTATGCCCGGTGAATAAGCCAGTAATTTATAAACAATAATAGAGGTATTCACGGCTTGGCTTGATATTCAAGCTCGAGTAGCTTGAAATCAACTCAAGTTCAAGTCAAGTAGTAGTTTTTCAAGTACTTCATAAATTAATACTTGACATTGAAAAACTACTACTTTTTTTTACAGTTGATTTCAAGTCAAGCTCAAGCTACTTGAGCTTGAGCCAAATAGCTTGAATATCGTGCCAATCCGTGAATCCCTCAACAACTAAAACAAAGTTGGTCCCAGGACGGAGCCTTGAGAAACCCTCAACCTACTTATTTGATATGGTCCAAAATAGCAACATTAACACGCATATTTATATGATTAAAGAAGCTGGGAAACTAATCAAGAACCACTTCCCTGAAACCCAAATTGGAACATTTGTTTATTATGAATTAGAAAGGCAATATGTCAAAAGCACTAGAGAGAACAAAAAAACTCAACAGCAACCTGCAAATTGTGGCTCGCCTGGGCCTTTGACTCAATGAAATTGAGTGCAGCCGATAGTGTTTAAAGAGCACCTCTGAAGCCATAGTGAGCGGGATGGAGTATTTAGTACTTGTTTGAATATTTGGTCCTAGCAAAAACAATTTTTTCAAAAACCTTCGATGAAACACTATATCAATATCTCTTAGTTTCAATTCTGCTGCCTGTAGATGAAAAATAACCATTAGAAACTTTAAGCATGATGTCAACAAAAGAAAAACTAAAATCATTTGAAATTTCGTGTACTTACGACCTATTTTGAATCCTGTTGAGGTTTTGCGTATGGATATTAAATAACAATTTCAAGCTTGGTGAAAAGAAATCGTGTTGATTGCATCTTCAGAATCATAACAAATTCAATATCAGAATATCAACCTTGAATGATTTGAACATTCGCGTACAACATATTCAATACTGTTGAGTTTTTGCTTATGGATATAAAATATCAATTTCAAGCTTCGTGCAAAATATTGTGTTGATCGCATCTTCAGAATCAAAGCAAATTCAAGCAGAATATCAACAAGAAAATCTTGAATGATTTAAATTTTCGCGTACAACATTTTCGAAACTATTGAGGTTTCGCTAGACATAAAATAACAATTTCAAGCTTTGTTTGAAGTATCGTGTTGATTCGGTTATCAGAACCAAGGCAAATTCAAACAGAATACCAATAAAAAAACGTAAAATTCGATTCTATTGAGGTATTGCGTATATCTAGATATAAAGTACTTTTTCAAGCTTAAAGCAAAAATTGATAAATTTTTAGCAAAATATCGAAAAAAAATATGTAACAATAGATCAGATAAGGTTGATATTATGTAAGATAATAAATCGAATGTTGAAGCCAACTTCCAAGATATACAGATTTTTATTCTAAATGACGAGCGCTCAAAATCTGCTACTAGAGGCTTTTGATAAACAACAATCAAATATTTATAAATTCTGAGCAGCATAATCAGTTGCAGGTTTCAATAATTTTGAGTTAGTTTATATAATATGATATATTGATATACGCAGTTATATTTTTTCATTTAGAAATAATATATTATATTTTTTGTTGGTGATAGATTTTTTCATGTTTCTTTTTTTGAATACTTTCAAGTTCCCGCCTGATTCTCCAAAATAAAAACACATAAACGACCAAAATCGGGTAGATATATCATAACCACTACCACACAAACAAGCCTATAACAAGCACCACGAAAGTCTACTCCAATAAACCACATCCATTGTTCTCCATCTATGGAACCCTAAAAAGATAGCAGGTATAAATAACGATCTGATTATTGCGAAAGAGGTGGGGGAAACCAACGTTAATTAGGTGCACAAATATAGTTATGTGAGAATTCTTTCTTCTACAGAGTGAAATCGGGAATTAGCTTGTTGCACCATAAAAAGCATAATGGGACCCGAGGAGGAGGAGGAGGAGAAGGTATCGGAGGGGGAAGGCGGTCTTGTGTGCCGAGCAAACAAGAGATGAGGAGATGCAGTAATTTATTGAGTACACCGTCACATACCTGGTCTTATCTTGCCGAAGATAACACAAGCCGACATCTTAAGCAAACAACTCGACTGGTTTATGGCTACAAACTCGCACACACGGCCAAAGTGCACAGGATATGGAGGTTGTGCTTATGAAATATCTTCTTGGAAATACACACCGACGAAAACTTTTCTTTTCGGCCATTGTTGTTACGAGGTTGATCACGCGGTCGTGGTGATGAGAATTTTGGATGTTTGCGTTGGGTGAAACGCTGGAGAAGTGGGCACTTCATTAATATTGTTAATATGGAAATAGTAGTAGAACGTGGGACATGATGTATTACTTCAAAAAGAGTGCTTTTAATTTGGTTGATAAAGCGATTGCTATTCGAAGGGCCGCGCCTAGCCCAAGATGCGCTCCTGATGGGCAAATATTATAATTGCGCTCCTTCTTATTTTTACTCATGGTGACTCAAATTACAAATTAAATAATGATAAATTAAAAACTCCCTCCACGTCATTATTGTGCAGAAACTCTAACATTCTTATTTCACTGATTAATTCTTCAATGAAACAGCAAATTGTTGTTTTTGTATATCCATTCGAGTTATAACTTTAATTTTGAAAATGACAACTTCGCTTCCGCTATGTTGGGAAATGTTGTAAATAATTTTCAATAATGTATTGTGGTAAACTGATTGGAGAAGATGCAACATTATCATCGCAAGACTATAAGAATTGTAGTAGATAATAGCCGGTTATATGGCATTCATAATTTTGAGATTTATTTGAAAAGTCTTGATATTCCATTAGACATCAAAATATTTTAAATGGTTTGAAAGCAGTTGAAATCTTTTAGTAGAAAACTTGATACTAAAATCAAGTATGACGAAAAAACAGTTTATTTTCAATTTCAATTTAGAATTTCGGACTGTTTCATGTTCATAGGTGAATTCTTCCTTGATTTTTCTCGCTCTCAATACACTTTCATTGTCAGAACTACTTATTTCGCATCACAAAGCAAATCCAAAAAGCCTTTATTATGTGCATTATTTAATATTCTCACAAATTGTCCAACGCTTCAATTTTATTGAAATCTTCACTTTGCAAAATTCGTCTTTGATGTTAAAACAAGATCCCATTTCATTCTAACGGGAACGAAAAAATTTCTATGTTGAGGAACACGAAATGAATGCCTCTTATGAAATGATTATTATCTTTCGTTCTGAAAAGACAATATCTTATTCTCCTCGATGCGAGATGATACTGAATTTATAATAGAATGAATATCGACAATTTTTTGAAAAGAGTAATGACATTAAAAAGTTTTTTCACCACCTATTAAGGGTTCACTGAACAGATTGCTTTATCATTCTACAGGGTATCCCGAAACTATGATGTTCAATTAAAACAGGAGATTTGTAATTAAAAATAAATAAGACTTTTTTAATATTTCTTTTCTCAAATATCGTTTATTCCTGAGATACAGGGTGTTGAATGTGAAAAATTGAAAGTCATTTTTATTCTTAGTTTCCACAGTTTCTAAAATGTTTCTATAGAATTCAGCCCTTCATGTCATTTGAGAAGAGAAATATTAGGAAAGTCTTATTTATATTTCAAGGCGAATCTTCTGTATCAATCATATTTTCGAGAAACCCTCTTTATCTAAATGCAAAATTTCATCTTTTGAATTCTCAGGAATTTTTTCAGTGAGTGATAAGAATTCACCCCAAATTTTTCTAAAAATGCAAAAAGAATAATAAAATTATCAATAATAAAGATAGATTTAGGATTTTTAGAAATCATATCAATTGGCGCCCAACGTGGGGCTATATACTCAAAATATCATTGATTTCTTTCGGAACGAACGACATTTGAGAGAAGTAATAGTAGGAAAGTCTTATTTATATTTCAAGGCGAATCTTCTGTATCAATCATATTTTCGAGAAACCCCCTTTATCTAAATGCAAAATTTCATCTTTTGAATTCAGTTTTCAATTCTCAGGAATTTTTTCAGTGAGTGATTAGAATTCACCCCAAATTTTTCTAAAAATGCAAACAGAATAATAAAATTATCAATAATAAAAATAGATTT
This sequence comes from Harmonia axyridis, assembly GCF_914767665.1. NCBI lineage: Eukaryota > Metazoa > Arthropoda > Insecta > Coleoptera > Coccinellidae > Harmonia > Harmonia axyridis. Next base: position 27,451,442 of record NC_059501.1, read on the forward strand.
AGGATTTTTAGAAATCATATCCATTGGCGCCCAACGTGGGGCTAGATACTCAAAATATCATTGATTTCTCTCGGAACGAACGACATTTGAGAGAAGAAATATTAGGAAAGTCTTATTTATATTTCAAGCCGAATCTTCTGTATCAATCATAGTTTCGCAAAACCCTCTTTATCTAAATGCAAAATTTCATCTTTTGAATTTAGTTTTGAATTATCAGAAATTTTTTCAGTGAGTGATTAGAATTCACCCCAAATTTTTTTAAAAATGCAAAAAGAATAATAAAATTATCAATAATAAAGATAGATTTAGGATTTTTAGAAATCATATCAATTGGCGCCCAACGTGGGGCTAGATACTCAAAATATCATTGATTTCTTTCGGAGGCATACTATAGTATTAAGGAATTCACTGATGATTCCGATTTCCCTGGTTAAGAGATATAATTAGTTAGGGAATATATACATAAGTATATGTGTACATGTTCCATTTATTAGTGCGTAGCGAGTTTATTGTTCCTTTGTATTTCTTAAGATATGTATTAGTGTATATTTTCTTGTTCTGTTGACATGTCCCATATTTATATGTCTAGAGGGAATAAATAAAAATTGAATGATTGATTACTAGAGATTACAAGAGAAGGAAATTGCGGAGATTGTTTCAACTCAAAAAATTAGATATATAGAAAAAAGACAGGAAGAAGAACGAAATGAATTACAAGAAATGATAGAACAAAAAGAAAATACACCAGTAAAATGAACGTATATGGATAATTCACCTGAATTTGATGCGAATCCAAAGCATATCAAGTTTTTATGAACGATTTAAAAATTGAAGAGATATCAAAAGAAAGCTAGATTAAAAAAAATCATCTAAATATTATCCAATGTCCAGTGCTACTTTGAAATTCTATACTTATGAAGAAATGAACAACACTGAAGATTTCCAAATAAAATTTCTAAATTATTTTTGGAGGATATAAATCCGACAAACGTTGGATACGAATTGTTTGATAATTTTCAAAAATTTTGAGTGATTATACAAAGCGATCGTTTAGTATTGAAAATTTTTGAAACTACAAATGGAGATTCATGAATATGAGAGAATAAGCCAGCCAGTTATTAAGAAATCCAAAGGCAGAAAAGTTTCGAAATGAATGAAAGGAAGATAAAATTGGTTTCTATTTACAGAGAGTTTTATTCAAATATCAACTAATTTCGGAGGATTTGTCTCCAAATTCAAAATTAAAACAAAACTCTCAAATGAGTTATTCAAATTGAGATCATTTATTTTTAAATTGTCATATATTTTAAATTAAAATTATATTTCATCAAGAATCACAAATGATTGTGATGTTATTCAGAATAAAGTTTCGAAAAATATATATCAATTGAGAGGCATAATAGAAAAATAAAAATCGATTCATAAGAAAATTTGAGTGGTAGTAGTGGTAGACAGTATACATACACGAATATAAAATCATCGATAATGAAAACACGAAATTTACGAACCATAATAGCGGAAGAAACATTCGAGTGTGTACTTCAATAGGGAAAAACAGAATGATGCGTAGAATTGAATGCATAAGAAATAACGTAAATAATATTCGGAATAACCTGGAAGCAAAAGTTTATTGATTGAAGTCAGAATTGCAAATTTGAAGAAAGAAAATAAATATTTTTTAGTGATCAGAAGAATCAAACACTGAACTAATAATTAAAGAATTCAGCGAAAGTGAAAAGGACGATCAAGAAAAATTTAAAGAAATTTTGCACGAAGCTTGAAATTGCTATTTAATAATAAAACCTGGTTAACCCGATTTTTATGTCACGAAAACATCAGGTTATTTTGTTTCAATATTCTTGTTCAAGTAAGTTTCTATGATTCTGATTTAGCCATCAATATGAGCTTTTGCCCGATGCGTTAAATTTTCATTTCACTTCCAAATGCTAATTTTTATTACGATAAAATCTGCACCTTCAAAATGAAAGGAAAAACACAAAATTTTTAATGGTGAGATTTAGGTGAACCTGCTGAGTCGGATTTTGCCTATTAATACACTCAACCGCGGCATTCAAGATCCCTGAAAATTACAGGCTTCTAGTTCTCTCCGTCTGGAGTTATCATGTTTACGGACGGATAGCATCAAATTAGAAAACTGATTCGTCATCATCAATTTAAACAGTTTGGCATGATGTCTATAAAACTAATCACATAAGCTAATTTTTGGGAAATATTAAGTTCCAATCAATATAAAAAAACTGCTTAATCATGTGAAAATCAAATCATCGACACACAACCAAACAATCCCTTAACAGAAATGTTAAGTTGGAGCAGTTGTCATTCGCCCACAAATAATCGCGTAATCTACTGATGTTCACAACTCTTTAGACAGATCCAAACCTTCCCCACCATCGGAAATCCCAGTTGCAGCATCCATACCGTGACCCCTACCAGTCCGCCGGTCCTCCCCTTTAAGTAAACAACCAATCAGGGTCTGGTCTGATAAAATCATGGGACCATAAAGCTATGCATGTACAGCTACATGCGTGTTTGTTTTCAACAAAGTGAAATAGCCTTTAATTTCTACACGTCGAATTGATAGAAAGAGCGAGACGTATTTCCTAGCAATGAAAGCTCGACTTTCGTCGGTCGACAAACAGAAAGAGAACGACGAAACAGAAAAAGTGGAAATAATACATTGATTGTGTGCGTGCGCTATACGGTTGAACGCTTACGATGGATTTTTGATGATAGCAGGCGAAGTGAGTTATTGCATCACATCATGAAAGATAGAAGATGATGGAAGCATTTCAAACTCACTTTACTTTTTCAGGCACATCTAAAAAATTTTATAGAATTTTGCGTCTGAAATACTCATATTCAGGTACCTAGAACATAAATAATTCGAGAAAATCACGACTTTTCAAGCTTTCGTTCATTTATGCGCCTATTGCGGATAGGGATTCACTGCTTGGCTTGATATTCAAAGTACTCGGCTCAAGCTCAAGTAGCTGGAGCTTGATTTAAATTGTTCATTTTATATTTTCAAATGTGATGTCGGTTCTAATTTATTATTTTTAGTGTAAATACCTACAACAAGTTTTTCATACACTGTGTGTTCAATGTTTTATTTATCACATCATTAGCCGACAACAATCAACTAAGGCTGTGAAGAAGTCTGAATATACAGATGAAACGTCGCTCAGTTCAAAAATTGTGTTTCACTGGTTGTCCTACTTCATATTATCCTTGTTTATTATGTACCGGTCACTGTTTTCGGTAGGGATTCATCAAGCCAAGTAGCTTGACATTTTTACCAACTAATTGAATCATCAAGCCCGTGAAAATTACATACTTGAGCTGGACTTGACTTGATTTTAGATATTTCTTGCTTGACTCGATATCAAACTACTTGATATTATTTGAGCTTGATATGCACACTTATATTTTTCTGCAATCTCGTGCGCGCCTAGACTTAATAAGGGGATTCCTCGAGCGCCGAGAAAATGAAGCATTCGCCAATGTGACTTTATCAGTAGTTTTCTCACATTTCTATGAAATCTATTGGAAGATTTTGGTGGTTTCAGAAATATCTTTTCAAACTTGGCCCAAATGGGCAATGATTTTTTATCAATACTAGCATCTTCAGCATCTGTTGAAAGACAATTTCACAGAGCTGCTGCTACCGCAATAGGTTAGGTGACAAATCTATAAAATGCCTCATGTGTCTTAGATCCTGGATGGAAAATTATGAAATCAAACAAGGCCGGTAGGTTTCTCAATATTAAGAAACTTTATAATTTTTCATTTGGTTATGATTTATAGTGATTTAATTTTCGTTTCTATTTCGAAAATGTTGATATTTTCGGTTCTTTTATACAATACGTTTAATAAATAGAAGTGTTTTTTTTTGTTCCTTCTCATTTAATTACTTGATATTGATGTGACAGAACACATCAAAACTATTAAAAATCAATTAGCTCAATATGCAAGTATACTTGATAAATAACTACTTGACTTAACTTGAGATTGAAAAATAATAATAATAGATAATAATAATAAACTTTATTTAGCACTCGGCTATTGAAAACAATACAAATGTAATCCACTAACTTAATTGAATTCTTCATAAATATAACTCATTAAACATTTTCTGAATTCTCTATAATTATAACAATATTTGAACTGTTACTTGACTTGAGCTTGACTCTCGGTAATTATCTACTCATTGCGAATTCTGGAGCTGATTTGCTGAGAATCAAACAGCATGAGAGAGTTCAGCTGCTGAGAATTATTTAGTGAATTCCATAATTGAACAGAAGATTGCCACAAACATTCTTGAAGGCAATGTTCATGGACAATACGTAATTTAATGTTAAACAAAAAACTATGTTGTCAGCGGGGGTCACATATTATTTTAAATTGTTGATTTATTTATTTTTTTGGATGATATTTTAAAGTTTATATTGAAATATGTAAGAAATGTTCACAATATTCAGTACATCAAATTTAATAACAGTAAAGTGGTAATTCAGTGTCATAATTCTGTATTTCTCGCAATTAAGCGAGAAATATATCAACTTTTTAGGGATTTAGCTTGATATTCAAGCTACTTAGCCTGAGCTTGAATTGAAATAAACTCAAGTTCAAGTAAAGTAGTAGATTTTTCAATGTTCAAGTAAAGTAGTAGATTTTTCAATGTTAAGTCAAGTATTTATTCACTAAGTACTTGGCTTAACATTGAAAAACTACTACTTGAATTGAACTTGAGTTGATTTCAAGTCAAACTCAAGCCAAGTAGCTTGAATATCATGTCAAGTAGCTTGAATATCAATCCTAGCCGTGAATCTCTACCACTTTTCATCAATCGTTGCGAAATATTCTACTTTACGAAACTTATTACGAAAAATTTCACGTTGCAAAACATCGATGAATTGAAAGAGTGTCACTTCATAAAAAATCTTTAACAAATAAATGCAGAATTATTAAAAATTGAATTTCATCACAAACTATCCTTCTGTTGTAATATTGATATTAAACGTCCGATCGCATTCATTTGTAACTTGTTGATGCATGAATGCACGAATTTTAATTTTAGACCAAGCACTATTCGAACTAAGAATATTTCAATGGCTTCACTAAATGACTAATAAATTCATAATATCAAATGAAATCAGAAGAAATTTCGGTGGACAAAAATATGTCTTTCCCATGAACTCATTTAGGCTGGCGTCCAACTTGATGGGAATTTTTTTTATAACCAATGCTCATCCTGTAAGTAATGTTTTCGAGTTACCTGACAATATCCGTGTGAACCGTAATAACTCGGTTGACATCAAGCCATCGATTTTGTTATTTATTATCTACTTAACCCTACTATGCAACCATTAGATATGGTAATTGATTTTTTTTTGACCCCATTCGTTTTGGTATCGCGAACGCTCTGATATTCATATCAGTACCCGGCAGAAGAGACACAAATTGATTAATTAATCATGGGTTCCGAGCAAAGTGCTCCCTAATTATATAATAATGTCCCGTTTGACACGTGACTTGACCCGTCATTAAAATAGCACGCGTGTTGTACAGGAAACACTGCACCTACGATCTCGCTGGGTCGATGTATAGTCGTAATTATTTCTTTCACGATTCATTATACCTTCCAACCTTTTAAAAACCTTTCTTGACAAATGGAGGCAGACATATTGAATCGGAAGTAAACGTAACATAGTTCACGCTTTTGGAAAATTTCGAATTCCTGCTAATTTTCTACTTACTGTCAGGTAAAAACCATAGGTTTAATTGAAAGTATTTCTGATGAATTACTGTACTAAATCCGAAATGAGTGTTGAAATATCCTTCTGCAACGAGTATTAGACGATATTTTCTCTATTTCAGTCAAGTTTTGTGGAATATTGTCCAATTCAATGAAAATTTCAGATTATAAATCCTAGTGAAATTTGTATCGTATCTTGGCAGTTGGTGTGATTGTTACGAAAATTGACAGATTATATGAAATTTGAATTTGAATCGTACTTTTCGAATTTGGAAATAATTTATAATTAGGTATTAAATTCGTGAATTATATCTGACGAATTCGATTTAACACCACATGTATTAAGAGAAATTGCAAATAATGTTGCAAATCATTTCACTATATCCAAATTATATTGACAATTGAAACAATTGAACTTTTATTGGATCGGAAGTCAATGTAGACAACCATAAAACGAAAAATATAACTGAAAACAATGCTGTAATGAGTTCATTACAGCACTGTTTTCAGAGTGTTATGAACTCATTAACTGAAATAGGGAAGATAAATTTAAATGCAAAAATTTAAAAAAAATTAATTTCAGAACTGCAGATTTTATCGAGATGAAAATTTGAATTTTGGTGTGAAGGGACAATATTATAGATCCTTGCGAAACATTTCAATCACTCAAGCAGAACCACTGGAAATTCAAGAAAATATCTTGAAAAATTCCCGTGATCACAAAACTGACAAAAGATAAGATTTTTTATGCTACGCTGTAAAAAATCGAATTCAAAGCTTCATGTAAAAATTTCAAGCAGATCACATCATCAGAACCATAGAAAATTAAAGAATATTCATAAGAAAATACCCAATATTTCTGTGAAGAAAGATCCAATTGATTGAGAATAACAATTTCAAGATTCAAGCACAATGTTCAGCTGATCATATCATCAGAATCATAAAAAATTCAAGGAGGATATTGAAAAGGAATTATACATTTCTGAAAACACAGATCCGATCGGCTTCGAAATGCTGAGTATATATTTAGAGTAACAATTTCAAGCTTCATGCGAAATTTCAAGCTGATCACATAATCAGAACCATTAAAAATTCAAAAAGAATACTCAGAAGGAAAAACACAAGAAGATCCGATCGGGATGAGATTTTAAGTAAGTATATATTTATAATAACAATCATAGTCAGCAAGTAATCAGAACCTTAGAAAATTTAATCAAACGAATAATCTCATATTTCAGTAAATGAATTGATAACAATCATTATCAGGATCAAAAATTAAAACTATTTGATTTATACAATAAAAAGATAAAAATATCACTAGAAAATTCAGCTAGGACTTTAATGAAAAATAAAATAGAACAACAAAAAGGGGAACAAAACTTTTAGAGAAGATGAGATTGCCTAAATCACAAAAAAAAAAGAAATCTAATGAGATGAGAGTCGAAACCGAATTTAGCATGGGCGCCCGCAGAAATTTTTCTCAGGGGGGGCAAAATGAAAATAATTGAAAAACAATAAGGCATCCATGATTGTCGTAGGCGACATCAGTATTCCGTTTCTTTCTATTTCTGTATTTATATTTATCACCAGCGTCTACTCTGAATTTCAAAAGATCACTAAAAGTGGTACAGGGTGGACAAAAATACAATAGTTTCGTGTGTGCTCATAAAATAACGCATAATATTCTTTATTAGTTAAATTATAAATATTATCAAAAATAAATGAAACGGCTAATATTTGGAAATACTTAATGAAAATAAATAGGTGAAATTTCCAATAGAGTGATTATATCATACGATATTATATCGTAAGGTATAATATATCGTATGATATAATCACTCTATTGGAAATTTCACCTATTTATTTTCATTATCAAAAATACTTATTGTCTAGCGCTAATTGGTTTGAATGTAACACCCTGTAGTTTGTTACATTTTTAGATTAATAAAAATGAGCTGTTTCCAAACATGTTTGGTACTTTTGGTTTAGCAGACAGAATATGAAAGAAATTATTTCTTATTTTCATACATTTTTATCAATCTAAAAATGTAACAAACTACAGGGTGTTATATTCAAACCAATTGCCGTATTTTTGATAATATTGTTAATTTAACTAATAAAGAATATTACGCGTCACTTTATGAGCACACACACAAAACTATTGTATTTTTGTCCACCCTGTACCAATTGGAATCAACATGTGATACATTTTTGGAATCTGCTCAGCCAGAGTAATCGGAAAATTGAGTCAAAATGGGGGTATTCCATTAAAAAAAAATGACGCTGACGTCATTACTCGAAAGTAATTCACCCTGTATATTAGATTATTATTTTAAAATACGGTAAATTAAAATAAAGAATCGACATGTTTCAGGATTATTTCTTAAAATGGTCTGTTTAGCTGAAAATGAATTTTGTTCCATACTTAACGGTTACGGACGCAGTGTATAAGTTGAATTTATAAACAAATTGACACGCATGGAGTGCTTCGGTTCCATGATTTTTCTTCACCCAAGAAGTGCTCAACGCGCCTAAAAAAGTTTTCAATTAAAAAAATACCTCTGCCGATTATGGATTATATGTATAGTATGTAATTCCATTGAAAACCGGAAAATAGTTGTGAATCTATTACTTTCCTTTTTTTCTTGCCCTTTGGATTGAGAAAGTAATATTGAGGGTGTTGTGCTGAAAAATGAGGCATCCAAAATCTCAGTGGGGGCCATGGCCCCCCCTGGCCCCCCCCTGCGGGCGCTCATGGAATTTAGTTATTCCATTCCTCACTCCTCATATAAATATGTATAAATATCAAGTATCGATTCAGGATAACAGTTAAATAGACACTCTTCAAGAGACACTCAGTTTTGGTAGCAGGAACTGTACCCAACTATAAACACAGTTTTTCCTTTTTTTTCGATGTCATTGAGGGTCATTTTCAGTTTTTCATGTTGCTGCAGGGCCCCTGAGATTTTCATGATCAACAGTCATTGATCAATGTTTTCTATACCGACTGTCCTAGGCCTCTGTAAGATCTCATAAGCTTGGATTTTGTACAAGTTTGAAGAATCTGTTGTATTCTGTATCAACATTTCTACTTCCATATTACAAAAATTTATCAAGTTACAATGGTTTTCCAATAAGAACTTTCATTTTGATATTGAAAGAAAAACGAATATATTTAGGATAAATCAATTGAATAAACATCCATTAATGGATGTTTATTTCATGGTAAAGAAGAATGTTTGGTATTAACGATGAAAAACGATTTCAGTCAAATGGTCGCCACGGATACGGTTGCAGCACAATAACTTTTTCATGAAATTTTCCAATTCGCACATTTACGGCTGTATGTCCTCGATAACTTCACGAATTCTATCTTTAGAGTCTTGTATTCATTGTGGAGCATTGTCATAGATCTCATTTTTCAGGTGGTCCCAAAGAAAAAAGTTCAAGGGTGTTAAATCACTAGATCTCGGTGGCCAATTGTGATCACCTCTTCGAGAAAAATAACATCGACCAAAAACTCTCGTTGCAAAGCAGCAATTGTTTCGTTGCTTGTGTTCATGTAGGGTAATTTTGTTGAAAATAAACGCCGTCCACATTATTATATATTTCAATTCCGACCATAAAAATCATTAATCATAGCTCGGTATGAGTTGCAACAAAAGTTATGATAGTCGACAGAGCTGAAAACAATCAACCAAAAGTCACAAGCATAGCGGGATACGATGTGGTAAATACTTTTAACTACCTAGGATCGATAATATCAAATAAAGGCGGATGTGAAGGAGAAATAAAACGGCGGATTGCGATGGCTAGGACAGCAACAGTCAAACTGTTGAAAATTTGGAAAGACACCGACATAACTTAAAACACAAAACTTCGTCTGGCGGGTGCATTAATCCTTCCAGTTGCAACATATGCCTGTGAAACATGGACCATCAAGAATGCGGATGCAAAGAGGATTAACGCTTTCGAAATGTGGGTCTACAGGGGGATATTGCGAATCCCGTGGACAGCACGACGCACAAATGAGTCTGTCCTGCAAGAACTAAAGATTGATACCATCACGAGGATTAACAGAAATATTCTGAGGTACTTTAGTCACATCACCAGGAGAAAGGAAGGAATGGAGAAACTGATTATTGAAGGGAAAGTTGAGGGGCGACGATCAAGAGGCAGATCTCCTTCACGGTGGTCTGATCAAATAAAAACTTTTACAGGACTTTCCCTTCCGAAGGCTTCTCACAGAGCTCAGAATAGAGACGAATGGTCGATCACAGTCGAACAAATGTCATGACGTCCCATCTCCTTACGTAGGAGAAAGGACTGAGGAGGAGGATGAGTTGCATCAGCTGTGGAATCGACCAACCTGGGTTTTCATCAAGACAACGAGCTACAGCAGCAATAATCCACTGGTTCTTGAACGACTCAAACTCTTCACATCACTAACTCGCCACAATAGCTCAAATTTTTTCACCAGTTTCAATATTGCCGGCCGAGAAGGTGTTTTTCAAGACGTCCCAAAAGGGCTTTAGTTTTGCGAACTGTGACTTCAAATTTTTCACTAATTTTGTAGTGAATTTTAATAATTTCAATGCGTTCTTGAAGCGTATATCGTTCCACTTTAATAGTCAGAAGATGACATCTTCAAAACTGACAGTGCTTCACTATGACCGTTTTTTTTTTGTCTGTTGTTTTTGTTTTAAGTTCAGTTTTGCGAACTGCGTCTGCAAAATATTCACCATGTTTGTAGTGTATTTTTACATTTTCAATGCTTTGTTGTAGCGTGTGTCGTTCTTTTTTCAGTAATGACGTAGGTTTTGCTCGTAAATTGTCAATATTAAACAGTTTCAAAAGTGACAGCTGCCAGATAGCGGGCTATTCGAAATGAAACCTCTCATTGGAAAACCCTGTATAAGCTGAGATATCCTGTGAAATACGGAGTAATAATAAAGCATGGTGTGAAATTTAAATTAACTATTTTCTTCAAATTCAACATGTAGGTACATATCAATAAAGATACAATCAACAGCTTGTTGAGCTGAATATTGAATAATTAGAGAATGATTCTTGATAAACATCGATTATCAACGAGAAATACAAGGAACGACAGAGTTTGACTTTGGAAAGCGTTTGTTTAACTTCAATGTTTTCCTGTTGACCAATACTTACTTGAATACATATAGGACATAATGTCGTGAGGTGCAATTTGTGTTCTTTTCAAACGATTTGTGTGGACTGAGTTGAATATAATCGTTCGGTAAATTTGCATGGTAAACTGTTAATAAAATTATAAAAAGTCAAATATTAATACAACACCAGTATTTCTTCGGGTTAAATTCTATTTGTGTGTGTGAACGAAATATTGGTCGGATAAATATTTAATGTTTTATGTGCTTTTCAATTCATCGGGAATATGTAACAATAATTTGTGTGAGCTCCCCTTGTTCCAAAACAATTATTTTTTCAGTTGGCACAACGCGCGGAAGTACCAACATTTTAATTCGATAAATATGTACATTCTCATCAAGCTACAAGTTATATGTACTTATTTAATTTGGAATTGTATCACCGTTCCAGTCAATATTTATTGAAGGAAATGGCGTACAAATATCAGGCGTTTCTCGCTTGAAATGTTACAGATGAAAATGATTTATTTATCTAAATTCATTTCGAAAATAAAACCTTTTCGATTATTGCTTTCTAGTCTACCGAAGTTAGTGGCTGCATTTTTGTCACTTTAGTTTAGAGATAGAAAAAATTAATTGCCGACCATTCTGAACAACTTTGTATTCGAGGTTGTGTGTCTGTCAGTAAGTATGGCCGGCGCAAACCTTTGTAAAAACCTTAATATAATTTCAATGCAATTTTTTGTAGATATCCTGTTTGGTTTTTGATTCACTTCACTTATATTTCATTCTACATAAAGATAAATATGTAGATAATTCCTTTGACTAGGGCTGATCTACTGAAGAAGTGTTTTTGGAAGAAAGCAGATAGATAACTTCATTTGATCAAAAGTTATCTTAACTTTTAATTCATGAAATTAAAAGAAAATCAACTTTTAATTCATGAAATTAAAAGAAAATCAACTTTTAATTCATGAAATTAAAAGAAAATCAACTTTTTGCTTCCAATCAAATCATATTGAAATTATACATCAACAGTAATCAACTAACTTATTATTCTATAATTATGCTATTTGTTGAGTATTAGTTACACTTATTGTAATGTTTTTTAATCCCATTTTGACTTTTTCTTAATAAATTCTTCTTTACCGTCTTCGCCAATCGCAGAATAATAACCCATTGATTCATATGTTTGTCTCATGTAAGCAATGTATCCAAGACATCCAGTGAAAACTACTAATCCTATTCTATTCTAATCTATTTTGATTCAATAAAATCACGAATTTCAATGATATTCCTACCGGAGTCATCTCTTGTATTTGAAAACTTTGCAAAATTGAAAGAAGTCGACTATCAACAATTTGCAGATCAGTTCAAAAGTTTTATGAAAATTGAAAATACTCAAGATGAATAAATACCAGACGAAATATTCAACATAAGTTGTGAAATTTATTCGAAATCTGAATCAAAAGAAGAAAAAGTTCATGCGGTCTCTGCAATGACAGTAAAAAATATTTCAAGTTTTCTTGCGTTTTCAGTTTTTTCAACTCTCTGGATCAGGCTTGTTCACTAACTCAAACTCAAAACTTGTACTTGTTCACAAGTTACATGTTAATCATGGGAAAGAGTGTTTTATAAACTAAAAATAATCAGAATCGTCTTGGGTCTAATTCAGGCTAACTTGGACAAAGATCAGATAATTTATGTGATCAGGAGAAGTGAAGTGCTTACGAAAACAAATTATAGGATACCTAGTTGAAATCGTTAATTACTAAATTTATGCTATGCTTAGAATTTTTGTTGTATTTTAATTGTTAGCTATTTATTATTTATTTTGGTCTACTTTATTCATTTAATGATTAATTTTATACTTCCATTGAATTATTATTTCAAGCCCTATTTTACTTTTTAGTATGAATACAGATATGGTGTAACAACAAAGTTTTTAATTGTGATACAGTATTTTTTGGCCTTTTGTTTTTCATTGTCGTATTCATAGTTGGTCTATTATTGAACTTTTGTTCTTTTTAGTTGAAACCACTTCTTCCAAGTAGAGATACAAAATACAATAATAAATATAAATTTTTTGCTAGAGGCATAATCTTTTGCATTCATTTTAACTACATCAAAAAAAAATTAAAAATATTCAAAACCATGTTAACAGATGTGAGAGGATCCAATAGTTCTCGTCTTATTTCATTAAGGGGGGGGCCATGTATCAGCTTCTAGGGAGGGCCTCCAGTGGGGCCAGACCGGGCCTGACTAAATTGCATGAATTTTCAATCACCTGTATTATGGGAATGGTCAAATTTTTTCAGTCGAATTTTTAAGCTTGGAGACAATGTTTTCTTATGGCTCAAATAAAAAACGTTGACAACTGTCTACTTCATCCATTGTAGAGTATTGACTTAAGAGCCAAGAACGAAGAAGTATAATGCCCACACCTAGGTAATGGTAGAGTTTTTAGTTTTTAGGATAGATTTCAAATTTGAATGCGTAATTAAATAATAAAAATGCTTAGACTTAACATCACTAGTTTTCTAATTTTTTCTTATCATTTTGGGAAAAATTGGAATGCCAACTTGAAGAGATATTGTGATAGGATGTAATTTTCTCTATCACAGTTAGTAAACACTCGTTTACCAAGAACGTAACATCTTTGAGATTAATAATTTAACTCAGCCAGATAACTCAACACCAAGGTTAGCATATTTATAGCATTCAAGATTTCTAAAGCCGTCCTCTTAGTTATTGCATTTACCTCGTTTGGTCTTTATCTAGATGACTGTTTGTCCAATGATATGAAATTATTTTTAAATAAGCTGTTTCATTCTCATGACTTTCATGGGTAATAAATTTATCAAAGTCTTATTTACCTTATAACATCGGAAAATCTCCAGTGACTGATAAAGACTACAATGGAGCTACGTGGTGCCGTCACAAAATCCTCTCAGTCTCCATATCTGACAGTTCAATAAACTTGAAGCCGTTGAAAATGGAGAACAAAGCATCTCATGGGCAAGATAAAGTCCCAAGTTCCTATTTCAACAATATAAGTGTTGATAATTGATAACTCAAATAAAAGAACACAATAGTCGTGAATCCGTAAATACATGCATATTCTAGATTTAACACTCATTCTTTTATACGAGGTTTGCATGAAAAATCCATGTCTGTAATATAATACAATCCTGAAAGACAAGAAAAAAGAAGAAAGCAATGACGTGAAATCAGAAGCTTTTGAGTTCTTCTTCATTCATAGTGAAGAAATTCTACCGAAGGTAGTAGTTTGCATTGAGGCTATCAGATGATGACATCCCATATCATCTATTTCTACGATATCGTAACTGAAAATACCATAAACAACTGGTGGGAATGAATATAATTGGAAAAATACCCTGAGAAATCACCAAGTATTTGAATTTATCAGATTATAAATTGTATACAGGTCACAGTTTTCGTCGCAAGTCAGGTAGTCTTTTAGTTAATGAAGAAGGTGATATCATCCAATTGAATCCTCAATGAGGTTGGAAAAGTTCTTCTACAACCGAGAGATACATTGAAGAAAGCATCAAAAATAACATTGAAAAGGCACAGAACATCTTAGGTACCTAATCATCTGAAGTGCAGATTGTAGAAACAGTAAAAATGGCGAAACATACAATTTCAAACTAATCTAGACTTTCTTCAACGTCTGGAATTGTCATAAGAAAATGTAAAAACTGTACTTTTAATTTTCATTCATTGAATTAAATATATATTTGGAAAAATGTGAACTGCCCGATTGCAGAAAAAATGTGTGTGTAATTCGAGTGCAAATTCATTATCTCTTTCAATCGACAATATATCATTTTGCGCTCTCAATACACAAATAGTTATTTTAAGGGCCAGTTCCTCCATTTGCCTAAACATTGATTAAAAATTGAAACATTGATTACTCTCTGATTTACTAAGAGAAATCAGAAATTAATCGATGTTTAAATTTTAATCAATGTTCAGGCAAATGGTGCAACTGGCCATTAGAGTACTAATGAAACAAGGAATTGATATAGGTACGTAATTTGTACTTTCCATGAAGTTTTTCGAGTAATACACAATTGATTCAAAGAAAATTTCCAAAAAAAGATTGTATACGTTTTGGACGACTCCTTTCTGAAGTGAACCCTAATTTTTCAGCTTCCAAGAAAGCATAAGTTGAATTTCTGGGGAGGGTTGATACATTTTTTACAAAATTGTTGATGAAAAATTTGTGTTCAACATTTACCAATCCATTTATGTCAGAGTGAAATTTAAGGACTTCTCTTAAACGTTTGGCAATATTTAATAACTGAAAATGGAAATTTCAACGTTGATGAGTTCTTGAAATTGTCGGTACAAACCTTCCCTTGTATTAATGGTTAAATTATCAGGTTTCCATCACTATTCCACCAGAAATATTACAACTTTATGTATTCCAGCTCATGCAACAACTAAATATGAATGTTCTCCTATTTACCAGACAATTATTTTGTACAACCATTTACCTGTTTCTATTAAACTGTTGAGTGTGATAAAGTTCAAGAAATTGGTAAAATGTGAATTGCTCAAAAAATGCTATTATTCCATTAGTGAATATCTAGGTGATAAAAACCTATGTCTTACTTAGTTATAGTATTAGGATTGATTTTTCTTTACTTTTTTCAGTTTGACTTATCTTATACATATTTGTATGTCTTATGGGATTAATAAAGGTTATTATTATTATTATTATTATCAACCCTCCCCAGTCTCCCCTACCTATAATAATTTTTACACAATTAATTCTTTTCCGAAACAACTCAGAGTTTCCATTCACTTTTGAACCTAAATTGACTGGACTTGATTTGTTGCAACTTTAGTATGAACCCTTCAAATGAGCACCCTGTATATTAACGAATTTGAACTTTCAGGTTCTCATGTTCGGTAGTTATCGTGTTTACGGCCGACCAGCCGAATTTCAGGATTGATTCATCATTAGTCAATCGAAAAAAATCGTTACAAACCTTTTCCGGATCAAAATTTTCGAAAAATGCAGACATTGAACCGAAATGCTAGGGAGAACGAGAGCACAAAAACATATGGTATACGATTTCCTTGGTTATTGGTAAACAAGGTATAGAATAGAATATCAACTAGGGCTGGGACTTTTTCGCCTTTTTGTATTCGAATATTCATCCATAAATTTATTCGATTATTCGAATAATTCATTCAAACAACTATTCATGCTTGATTATTTATGAGTTGTCATGAATATTCAACTATTCGTTGATTATTCAGTGATTATTCAATGATTATTCAGTGATTATTCAATGATTATTCAGTGATTATTCAATGATTATTCAGTGATTATTCAGTGATTATTCAATGAATATTCAGTCAATATTCAGTGATTGAACTCATGTTTTAATGAACCAATAAAATCCGAGCGTTTTGATGAGTGAACATACCCTTTGCGACGTGGCATAATCGTTTTGGTGTTTTTCCTCTCGCCATATACACTCTATTAGTGTGACGTCACACACCGCCATTTTTGGTTCTCCTGTCAGTGTTCGGAATCCAAACAAATAAATTGTCATTCAAATTAGTACGGTCTCGTTGAAGGAATTGGCTTATTTTCATAAATAAGAGTATTTGAGGAACTATTTCAGTATTAATTGATAGACCGAAGGAACGAGGTTAATACCAGTAACTTTGAATCCTGTATCATTCCCCAGATTTTGTAAAAAGCCGTGTTTATTAGTTGAACCTCAAGTTCGAACTTACGGCATTAATCTCGTTTCTTCTGTCTATCAATTAATAGTAAAATCGTTCCTCAAATAATCTTATTTATCAAAATTAGCCAATTTCTTCAACGACAGCGTACTAATTTGAATGACAATTTGTTTGTTTGGATTCCGAACACTGACAGGAGTTTATTTATAATTTTAATTCAATTGTATCTATCAATTTCAAGATTATGTAATTTCCGGTAATTTTAATATTAATAAAACGATTTGTCCGAAGTCAATCACAAAACCTTGTTTTAATCATTCCTGAATAGTGAGTCAAGTGATCATTCAAACTTTCATTCGTAACTTCATAAATATCCAATTACTCACTGCATAGAAAACTATTCACTGAATAATCAGTGAATACTCAACTATTCACTGATTATTCATGAATAGAAAAGTAGTCATTGATTATTCAACTATTCAGTGAATATTCATGATTATTCGAATAATGCAAAATGCAATTGTTCGAATAATTATTCAATGTTTATTCGAATATTCAAATCATTCATTCATGATTCCCAGCCCTAATATCAACCCCCAACAGTCAAAAATAGATTCGTCACAAAGTCTGGAAATGAAGTTATTATTGCTTCGTACAAACTAACGTGAATCAACAAAGTTATGGCAGAAATTAGTCAATAAAAGTGAAATGGAGAAAGGGTGGAAACAAAGACGAATTGTATTTTTAAGAGCATTATGTACTTTATCGATTTTCCCGACATGGAGATATAAAGGAACGTAGTAGGAGTATAAATCTGCAAGTTTTCTCTGTAAACATTTTAAAACATTTTACCATCATTTATGCCAAACATTGACTTTTGCTCCCTCTTCGGCCGTCGTGTATAACTCCGACATTTACTAGAATAATTTATTTAGCAGGAAAATGTATAACTGTCGGTAAATATTTCCACACCAAACTTTGGTATACTTTCGTTTTGTATACTCTTCAAATACGGTTTTGTACGAAATTCCATTCCTCCCAGGCCGCACAGGCAAAGATCGTAGTGTACACAGTTATATATTTAATCTACCCACAAACTCATGCTTTATTATTCAACATTCCAGCAAAGTGGGGGGGACGTATTTTCTGAAATGTTTCAATGAACCGCTTTTCAACCAATTCGTTCTGAAATTATTTTCAATTTTTACGCGTGAAAAGGAAGGTAAACAGAGATTTTTCGTGTTAAAAATGAATTGGTATAACTCAATTCTTAAAAAAATACTCCCTTCAGTACAAGGATGTTTTAGCTTTACTCCATCCGTTGCAATCAATTATTGTTTATGGAGACAAATGTTCGAAAATTTAATTGTGATTCTTTTGAATTATTTATGTTTATTGATAATCAAATCGATAACAAAATAAAATATTAATTTCAATTTATTATTCCTCATTATGGAATTTTGAATTCGTTTGAAGAGTGCAGTAATTATCACTAGAATTTTCACTATAACGATTAAATTGACCACCAAATTTGGGTAGGTAGGTACATATACCTTTTATTCAAGAGTACATAATTCAACTAATGAGAAATAGGCATCTATTATATTATAGCCAGTTAATTAAAAGGGATATAAATAGTTAAATGATATGGGAAAACATGGAACAATATCACATAAACAACATCACATTTTTGGAACATTTTTCCTGAGGAAACAAAAAATTCTTTGAAAATATAACTGCATGCTTAAAAGATTGGGCTTCCACTTTCTGTATATCATCATCGTACAGCCACTTAGTGCATCCACTGTTGAGAGGGAACACCAACAAGTGGCTGCTCAGTTCAAAACAAAATTAGAGATATTTTTTTTTACAAATCACCGATTTTTATGGGGTTTCCATTAAATTTCCTTGAACAATGATCTTTATGGAGAAAAGTAAATATTTTTAATTTGCGAATGAAAAAAAATTTGATTGCTTTTCGTTTTTCGCAAAAAAAAAATGGATGATATGTACCGGGTTTTTCACCCTAATTTGACCCCCTCTTTAACATTGTTACTGAAAGAGGTACAAAAAAATGTTTTCTACAAAAGTTTCACGAAATCGACTAGTGTTTTTTGAAATGATTTCAAAAAATGAAATATATACAGAGTGGGCAACATATTGATTGCAACTTAATTTTTTCAAATGAAACACCCTCTATATTTTTCTATATTTGAACAGCTCTTTTTCCGCTGATTTCGAATATATAACATATGTTTGGCCTATCTCCCCTATTCCAGAGTACCACAGAGTTTCAAATTTTAAGAATCACCTGGCATGCTCAGTAACCAGTTTTCAAGTGGTAGGCTGCGATAACTCAAGTGTCCTTTTTTGAGTTATCTCAATGGCAACGATATATGAAACTGTTCATCGAATATGCACTACACAGAAGCGGAAAAATTTGAAAAATTTTCACACACACACAATAAAAATAAGTAAGAAAATATTGGGAATATTGGACACAATTTTATTCTATTGTTTAAATTGTAACAACGCCGACGTTTCGAAACAGTTCGTTTCTTTTTCAAGGCTAGTTACGACAAACAATATTGTACGTTTATTAAAATCATTAAGACAATCTTCAAGGAATCGAAATTCTTTTACACCGCAGATAATCAACATCAACATCATCAACTTAGAATGGATAAGAATGAATAAGAGAAGGTTGGAAGTATTTTATCATAGTGCGAACGGTGCGTGCTTATAGTTCAACTAGATTTTTCTCCGAGATATTAGTATTTCTACAATATAAACATGTAAGTATGAATTCTCAAATTTTCGTTTTATTTGTTTATCAGAGTAGGTATAAACAGTCTTATTCGAATTAATACCTAGAATAATAAATAATATAATGAAGTTGAAAAAAGATGCCGCAATGTTTATGATGCTGATTGGTCAGATTAGTTAGGTAATGTGTAGTAAAATTATCATGAATATAATTTCATGAACTTTTTCTTTCCAATTCACAGAGTGTTGAATTTTTTTTACGTCAATTATTCATTAACACCTATCTCTGAATGTTATTGCTCATTTTTTCTGTTTGGAATTCAACATTGAAGTTTGAAGTATCAAGTGGGTCATTTGGAATTGTTATATTAAAGATCATTAAGTCCAGTGGCGTCGGAAAATGGGTGGGCCTCAACCACTGTGATGACGAAAAAAGTGTAAGTCTAGTCCATACTTTTTCTCTTGAAATATCATTGTGTCATGCTTCGTTTGTGATTGTAGAAACAATGTGAAATATTCCAGGAATATTCATAATACCAAAAAAAGTGAACTGTCTTTTTTTATAACAGACATCATTTTAGGTCTTGATAGTAGTTGCTATGAAAAAAAATTGATACTCTATACGGTATCAATCTGAGATATATCTCAGATAGAATGTATTTACCGAGCTCATTTCACAGGAATGTTTTTGAGCATTGTCCGCAAAAAGAGTGCCGAGCAGAGTGCTACTACAACTACATCCTGTATTCAATGTTCGAATTTCCAGCCGAGAATGATCTCATAGAATAAGGTTCAATTCATTGATATCTAATCCTTGATCAAATTCAATTCTGTCCGTCCATCCGGCGGTTATCTTCCGTACGGAAAACTTAAAGATTAGGGGTTCCGTGAATATTGGGAACCCTTTGTAGGATTTTTTCCATCAAAGAACTCAACATATTTTCAATTTCTAATTTCATTCAACAGTTTTCGTGTGAAGGGCCAGAAATATATGATATTCACTAACATCGTGAAAAGATGACAAAGTGATTTATACCGCCCAAAAATAATTTCAGACTATACTTACAAATTTTCATATTCATCATGTTACCAGAACCAGATATTTCAAGAAGAAAAAGCTAAAAAATTACATATTATTTCTGTGACACCCAAACTGAAGTGGATATTTGTAAAGTAAATATAAAACAAAATTTCCAAGCATCGTGCAAAATGTCAAGCTGAACACATGAAATATTGGAAAAGAATAACTAATTTTTTTTTTATTATAACAGATACAACTTGGTCCGAATGTAGTTTGTGCATTCAATCTTTTTTTTTTGCAAAATTTCAAATTGTGTAATTAAGAGAAATTTAAGAATTAATTTAATTAATTAAGAAATTTAATTTCTAATGAACAAGTGCTCAAATACCTCATAGCTTTTTAGAATTTCTCATTTATGAAACTTATTATTTCAGATTTGAAATAAAAAGTACCTGATTCTAAACTCTAACCAAAATTCAAGCAAAACCCTTGGCAAAACTTAACCCGGTGAGTGCGGAATATTTTTTTTTATTATTAGCATTAATCAGAATCTTGTTTATAGTATCTGAAAAATGGATGCCGAAATGAATATCCAGAGTGGTCTTTCCAACGAAAATATGTCGACTTGGGCGGAAGTTGATGGTGCCGCGACTCAGCTAAAGATCAATATACCGGAGGAACTGATGAATATTCTGATTATCAATGGTTTTTCATCTTTGAGGCTGATTGCAGAAATGACAGATCAGGATATTTCCAATATCGAAACATTTTCAAGGGAAAATTTGAAGGATGTTATATCTAATGATCAATTGAAAAGTTATCTTGGTATTTTTGCGCAGTGTCCGGAAAAATTCATTATCGTTGGTGGCCACAGAAAAATTTTGGAATTATTGAAAGATTTTTTCACTAAAAAACAAAAACAAAACACTTCAGATATTTCTTACAACCAGTGTCAAAACTGTTCAGCTCCAAAAAAAAACCTGAGTAGGACCAATCTCAGACCAACGTTACAACAACCAAGCAAAGAGTTCCTTAGTTCACAAAGTTCCTCAGAAATCGAAGAGCAGTCAAGAAGGTCTAGATCTCGATCTCCTAGTATCAGATCTTCGAATAAAAATAAACAGATTGAGACGAATGCTTTCCTATCAAGAACTTTGAAGTCGTGGACAAAATCAAAATGTACAGGTGAAATATGGGCTAATATTGATCATAAAATGGATGATATAATTTATTCTTGCAACATAGATAGTGAAGCTTGCAATATTCATTGTTTTTGTGGGACAGGAATAAAAATTATCAAGTCTAAAAGCTCTGATACTAGGCAATCAAAGTGGATATATGGCAATTTCTACAAGCATTTCATGAAGCATTTGAAAAACAATGACGAATCTACCGAGAAAAATACGGATGCCATTCTAGTGAAGGGAAAAAAAGTTGGGAGAAAAGTTGTACCTATTACAAATTTTTTCAAACAGGCCCAACTTCAGGCTCACTCATCTTCTACATCTATTGAGAAACCTAATGTGAATATTTTGTTACAAGTTACATTAGATGTTCCCTCGGATGTTCCTCATATACAAAATTCTGAGCAAAATTTTATTTCAACGGTGAACTCACCGAGAACAGAAATAGAAAAAAATGCTACTTCCATCGATGATTCGAACACAGGCAACTCCATATATCCTTCAAAAACGATGGAACCTTCAAATTCATCCAGCAATGAATCCTTTGCCACGCCGTCTGTCACATTTCCATCAAAATCAAATTTAGCATTACCTGAATCAGACTTGAATGAGATAGGTTACTTTCTAGCTTCTACGCCGGTTTCTGCCTCAATTTCTTCTCTAGCTTCTAATAAACGTTCGTCTACAATTTACTCCAGAAATTCTATCGATAGCTCTACTGAATCATCGGATTCGGATACCGAAAAAAATATACTCTGATCATTCATCCGATACCGATAACGAGGAAATAGAAATATCTGAAGGAAAGTTTTACGTTGTCAATTATGATCAGAAATGGTTCATTGGAAAAATCATCTCCAAAATGGACACAACGAAATACAGAGTTAAATTTCTTCGAGAGAATTTAGGGGAATTTATTTGGCCAAAGCAAGATGACTGTGATATTGTTGATAGCTTATATATTTTTTATGGACCAGTGAGGATGATTGGTACTACAACTTTCAAAATTTCACGTCATGACAAAATCCAAATAGACGCATCTTATGAAAGATTTAGAAAATCTTAATGGTATCAACCTGAAAAATTATATTGCGAAATAAGCATCTACCTAACGCATTTTGATTTCAACTTATACTAAAACGATTAAAACACTGGCTAAAATACCAAATTAAGTAGTTCATATGTAATATTATTTTACAAAAAGTATGTATTTTGTGTTCCTAATATTCAGAGTTTGTAATGTAATATTTATAATATAATAAAGAAATGTGATTTTGTGTTCACATATAATTTCTGTACCTGCATTATTCACATAACTGTGTTCATTTTACTCAAATAAATATAAACACCTTTTATAATAATTAAACTGATCAGTATATCAGTACCAAAAATAGATGGATACTACGAATAGATTTGGTAGTAAACTAATTTTATCTGATTAGATTTTATTCATACCGAGCATGATCTATAGTAATTTTATCGATTGTTTTCTACGGCTGTTGATTTTTTTTGGAATTTATTCTTATGCTTTGAAAAGTAGCAGCTATATAACTCAGAAGGTAACAATAATTTGAAAGAATATGTAAATTATTCATTAGCAGTCCAGTAGAATTCACTGGGATTCCGTGGGATTCTGATGGAATTCTGTGGGATTCCATGGAATTCTGTAGGATTCCGTAGAATTACATGGGATTCCTTGGAATTATGTGGGATTCCAAGGAATTTCGTGGGATTCCTGTGGGATTACGTGGAATTCCTTCACAGTAAGTGGGATTATGGTGTACAAATTTTGGCATGCGGTTTGTCCCTCGTGCAACTCCTTAATTTCTGTTCCAGCGAATGATTTTTGATTATTGTAGAAACAAAATTTCTTATGGGTATAACTCAATAACGATAAATGGATATGCCCATCAACGAGCTTAACCGAGATATTTGAAATTGATTTTGACTTCGAACTACATTTGTACCGGGTTTTTCACCATAATTTGACCCCCCCTTTAACTTTGTTACTGAAAGAGGTACAAAAAAATGTTTTGTACAAACGTTTCACGAAATCGACTAGTGTTTTTTAAAATGATTTCACAAAACGAAATATATACAGAGTGGGCCACATATTGATGGCAACTTCATTTTTTCAAATAGAACACCCTGTATATTTTTCTATATTTGACTAGCTCTTATTCCCCTGATTTCGAATATATAACATATATGTGGTAGGCTTATCGCAGCCTACCACTTGAAAACTGATTACTGAGCATGTCAGGTGGTTCTTAAAATTTGAAACTCTGTGGTACTCAGAATAAGAGAGATAGGCCAAACAAAATGCCCTTTTTTGAGTTATCTTGTTGGCAACGATATGACATATAGTCAAATTGCCAACGAGATAACTCAAAAAAGGGCATTTTGTTTGGCCTATCTCTCTTATTCTGAGTATGTTATGTTATATATTCGAAATCAGGGGAAAAAGAGCTAGATAAATATAGAAAAATATAAAGGGTGTTCCATTTGAAAAAATTAAGTTGCAATCAATATGTTGACCACTCTGTATATATTTCGTTTTGTGAAATCATTTTAAAAAACAATAGTCGATTTCGTGAAACTTTTGTAGAAAACATTTTTTTGTACCTCTTTTAGTAACAAATGTAAAGGGGGGGTCAAATTATGGTGAAAAACCCGGTACATTTGAAAAACGAATAAAAACGAGATTCGTGCATTCATAGAACACTGTGATTTGATGCTTAAAATACTTTGCAATAGAAAAATGGATTCATCACTGAAATCCGAAGAGAGTCGAAGAGAGCAAGAACTGAGTAAAAATCAGTCGATATAAGCCGTACAGAGAAACCAACATCAGCTGGCAAGGTGATGCCAACAGTATTTTGGGACATGCATGTTCCTTGACTATGTTGACCAAAGTGAAACCAACAACACTGAATGCTACATAGCGTTATTGGATCGAATGAATGCAGTGATTGAGGAAAATACGTACTCAAATCCAAAAAAAAAATTCTCTTTCACCAAGACAATGCTCCTTATCATAAATGAATGAAAACCATTGTCACATTGAACGCATTGCTCTTCCAACTTCTTGACCAGCCGGCTTATGCTCCAGATCTGGCCACCATTCATCACTTGTGATACTTGCAGATTCAAAAGAAAGCTTCAGGGAAAAAAACGTCTTCAAAGAAAATGTGATGACCGAGGTTAAATCCTATTTCGAAACCATATTTCTCCAGAAAAGGAGCGTCAAAGTAAAGACTCCTCTCTTAAAGGAGACTATGTTAGTGAATAAAGTCGAATTAAAAAAAAATGTTGTTACTGGTTAAGCCCAAGACCTATTCAGTGAATTGTTATTTATTTTACAGGCAAAAAAATCGAAAATTGAGGTGAAATCGATATGAATTGCAATTTTGAAGAGATTTCTTTAACCTCATCTGAGTTCAATTGGCCAGGTTATCTTGAGTCTTTCGAGGAATTAAAAAAATCTGGATCTGCATGATGTTTTCCAAAATTTGCCGGCAAAATTGAATTTCGTTGAGGTGAATAATTATGCGAGTAATATTTTCGCACGTAAACAATTGCCATTGTTCACTTAGTAATGCAACATCGAAGATTTCTCAACAGAATTGACAAACTTGATTTTGTTAGAAACGTACCCATTTGGATAAAAACAGCCATATCTTTTTTTTTTCGCATTACAAATAACTTGTGTGATACCTCTCTGAAATCACTATGAAATAGACAATTTATTGGTGTAATGGGCAGCAGTAGCTCGGTACATTTTTTTTCCACTACGATGGGCTAAACTTCATGAACAAAATAATCCACACATATTTCTCTTAGCCCCCCTTTAAAATTTTCGGGGTATGTTTTTAATGTAAACGTTGAAATCATTCTTCTGCAATATTTCACTGAAAAAATTAACCAGAAAGATGTAAAATTGTACCAACCGTAAGGGCAAAACTATTAAAAGGGGCAAAAATTCATTATTCTCAAAAAAAAAAAAAAATATCTCGAAAACGGTAAGACTTTTATAATGGGAATTTTGTGTTAGCAGGTGGGTTATCCTTTGATCTACATTCTCCCTCGGTTTGACGTGGTCTTTATGGGACACCCTGTATATTAAAAATTGTGAGCTTTGTCATTTCTCATTTTAATATTAATATGATCGTGAAAGCGTTCCATAAAAAAGGGTCTCATTGAAATGCAATTCGATTTTATGATCAGGTAAAACAGTAACATTCTTAGCGAAGGCGATAATGACAATTATGCACAAATAAGCCCTTTATGTTCACTTTCCTGGAGATATTGAAGTGATGATCAACGTTCCCTAATATTAAATATTTGTGTTTAATTTTTTTTTTATTCAGTCTTCTCAACATCTCCTGGTCTTCCCAAAGTTCAATCATTATAGACTTCAATTACTAAATTTATCTGCAAAATGTCATGAAAAATAGAATGAGAGTACCTAATTTCAAGACAAAATCATTTGTTACATTGTTGGAACAATTTTTTTAGGAAATTAAAAAGCTTGTTGAAAAAATATCTCGGTCATCTCGTAATTTTTATCCTCTTTCGTCAGACAATCAACATACATTACAGAAAGAATCATCTCTCTATTATTTGGTATCGAAATATATCAGCCGAGACTGGTGGGATCATCGATATGAGTGTGTTTCACGAACATGTTGGTCCTTCGAGCCGGATGATTGAAGACCACAATAACAAGTGGGATTAGCAATTCCTCTCAAGTTATGAAACACATTCGAAGCGAATTGATGTCAAAAAATATCGTTGATTTCAATTTTGAGAAATGACCAACATTTGAATGATAATTATGTTTAAAACGGAGTCCAACAATGACACTCTAAAATTTTTTCAGCAGGAATGAACACATAATTATGAAATGTATCATTACCACTCAAAGATAAGTCATCAGAGAGATAACTGATAACGTCAGTCTATGAACCACTAGGTCTTCTAGCAAGATGCAAGAAGTCTGGTCACAAAAATTGGGTTGTTTTCTCGTTGATCAATAGAAATCCTGGGTTGGAGCCCTCAGTAATATAAAAATTCCCAGATGGTATGGTTTAATTTCGTTATTGAAATTCAACTACATACCTTGAATAATGGCATAATGATGTTGCTGAAATCATCAGTTTAGTATTTTTCGGAGGTCCGAGGATGTTGTTGACTTATTTCTACACTCAATTTCTAATTTATTTGAGTTTCTGTAATAGTAATCAGAGATTGTTATGTTATTTTTGTCGTATTGACAACCAATAAAAAGCCAAAAAGTCAGATACTGTATAATATAAGTGTTTTGCCCAAACACATTTTTTATTTTACTCGCCAATTAACAATAATAGGCTAGTAGCACATTGTAGGCAGGAATTTAATTTTTATTTTATTGTAAACCGATATATACCCTATGAAACTTAAGGAAATATAACTGCTGCAAATAAATCATTGAAATAATTACAACACCATTAATATATGCGTCGATCTTAACCAAACCAAAATTATCTCTTATGAGTTCTTATCCATTAAATTCTACTGAAATTTTATTAGCTTATTCTGAAAAAAAATCCTTGGAGGTACTTAATTTGATAACTAAGACAGACCAGCAAGTTTCAATTTGAGATATCTGTAAGACCGAATGAATTACTATGACTTAATAAAACAAAGTGGCAACAATTCGTTCAAATTGAGCATAAAACTGGCGAATGACGGGGCTTAACCATAGAACTTGAGAATACGAATGACTGAACTAAAGTGACACTTCGTCAAAATTAAAATTATTGGGCCTTGTAGATTTGTATATACAACAATTTATTCATCAGAAGAATACCTACTACAGCGACTTATAAAACAAGCCTTACGTTTCGAATAATCCACAAATTCAGGTAAAGAAATTCGGCTCAGAAACTAGCTGCCAATCAAAAACGAGACCACTCGTGTCGACACTGTGTTTTATTAAGTCACTTTCGAATGAATTACAGTGACTTAGGTTTATTCAATTAAGTCACTATAGAATTATATTGAAGCGCTCTGTACCCAATACCTAATCTCGTAAGAAATACGAGCAAGCAGAATAGTTATTTATATTACAAGTGCAGAAGGCATTGATATTCTTCCACGAGTTCAAAATTCAAAAACGAGCCACGAAGTGGCGAGTTTTTGAATGAACGAGTGGTAGAATGCGCCTTCTGTACGAGTATTATACATTATTTTCTCTAATTCATTGCATTCTTATTGAAATTAATGAAATATTTCCATAAATATCATTTAGTGATTTTTGGCTTGAAAAATGTTGGTTGGCAGAACTGATTTCTTTAAGGCAAATTGATGAATTGACAGATAAAGCCGTGGCGGAAAGTTCGGAGTACCAACATATAATAATAAAATATAACCATGAAAACTGTGCGTTTCTGATATATTCTCGCACGATTTTGTTCTACAAGATGTGGAAGAATGAACGGAGTAACCACAGAATTGGAGAAATACACTACTTGGTCGTAGATAATATAATAATAATAATAATAATAATTTTCCCCCAAAACAGCAATAAGTTGTATTCACCTGATAACCAACCCTTCCTGAAGATTCGTTTATTTTTTTTTGACAAGACGTAAATACTTAACT
This sequence comes from Harmonia axyridis, assembly GCF_914767665.1. NCBI lineage: Eukaryota > Metazoa > Arthropoda > Insecta > Coleoptera > Coccinellidae > Harmonia > Harmonia axyridis. The sequence continues at coordinate 27,479,693 of NC_059501.1, forward strand.
CAATATTTGACTAAAAGCTACCTTCTCAAAATTTTACACAATTCATTCTTATAGCTACTCAAACTAAATACCCATTTTTATTCGGTCTCTTTCAAACACTGGCATATTTTTTGCATCAAACCATCCTTGCGCTTGGTTTCAATCAGCGGCCCCTTTTTCTGGAAGACTAGCAAGATTCTTTTGTCGTACACCACAAATATCGCATCGGTGCAGGATGCATGGTGGATTTCAGAAGAGATAATCCAGTTTGGCAAGACTGATTGTATTAAATATCTATCGGAGCCCCAGGCACGGCGGAAGGCACCATAACTTACCCGTCTTGTTAGATATGGGGCGATCTGTTCGGTTTTAACATACTCTGGTTGAGGATTTGGCCTTCAGCCGAACGATGTTTAGGATTACTGCAGACAAATCGCATCTGTGTGTACTGTGTGAGTTTATTTGGAGGTTTTCAGTTTATAGATACGATATTCATGGACGGTTTTTTACCTCAGTCGGTATACCCTGTGGGGTTTTCGGTTTTTCAGGTTCTTTGTGACCTAATAGTTTTGGTAACCGTGTGTGTAATTGTAAAGACGTGAATGAGTCTGACTTTTTATGCTTGTACAGGTACCTAATCAGTGTTGACACTGAACTAAAATAACAACACTTAACTATCATTTTACCGCGAATATCAAAAAACGTGGTATTCAGAAGTTTGATTTAACTGATGTCATTTTTAGTTCAGCCGTGACCGTACAAAAATAGCTATTTTTTTGTCAAGGGTGTAAAATGAATTTTTTTTTAAGGCACAGAAAAGTGTTAAATCTCTCGAATGTGCCATGAAAACGAGAATTTCATATACCTAGGTACCTACTTACGAAATACAAACAACATTTTTTATACAACTGTGAGGGTACTGTGTAAGGGGTTGTCCATTAATCACGTGAGACTTGAAAGAGGGGGGAGGGGTTTGATAAAAATCACGAAAATATCACAAGGGGGAGGGGGGGTGTAGTAAGATATCACGTGTATTTATTTTTTCGTCAAACGCGCGATTTTTAAACAAATATTGAGCGGCACGGCGCGGCGTGTAGTGACCTTGACTACATTAAATATATTCATGTACTAGTACAATACATGTTTTTCCTATGATTACACTTTTCGTTTATTACTATTGTTATGGCAATCAAAAAAAACTTGCAACCTGGTGTAGACATTTTTATTATGGTCCTTAATTTCAGAAGAAAGATTATAGTTTATACCTGTATTCAAATTGAGTTAATATTCAGAAAATTTTAAGATTCGTTGTAGGTACTAAAAATACACGTGATGTTGAGAAGGGGGAGGGGGGGTGGTCTTAAACCTCACTACGTATCACCAATGGGGGAGGGGGGTTTAAAAAATGCTAAAAAAAGATCACGTGATTAATGGACATCCCCTTATGTGTATTTACATCGTCTGAAATCTATTAAAAATAAATGCTTCTAATAGATACATCTTGAAATGGTTTTTGTTCCCGATGAGTTATCGCATCAGATATATCTGAGAAAGAAAAGGAAATAGTATCTTATGTGTTACCGATTAAATCCAAGTTAGTATATGAGAAAACATATGACCAATTTCGTCAATAGTTCGACAATAATATTAATAACATTTTCTAACAAAATTTCGAATTGTCCATTCTCTTCCAAACATATTAAAATATCTGATAAAATTGTGGAATCAATTCTTCAAGAAATATCTAACGTTGCTGATCAGCAGCAACATGGAACAACTTCGGGAATTTAAGTTGAAAGTAATTGTTCAAACTTTACCATCAATTATTATTCCAATAAATGAAAATTGTTTTATGATGAATAATCAATTATTAATTGACTCTGTTAAAAATGAATCCTTCAAAAAATAATATTTCATGTTTATTTCATCGGGCGAAATCGACAGAAAAATTGTGTTCTCATTTGAAAAATAATATTTTTGAGATTTTATTCATGGCTGACTTTGACATTGAAATCTAAATACACTGCATGTTCAATTGAAATTTCAATTTGCGGAGGAGTAGCATTGGTATGTCTCCTTGGAAAAGCTTGAAAATTAGAAATTTTCATGAAAAAATATCAAACCAACATAAGAAAATTTGAAAATTTTGTTTCAAAATTCAGACACATATTCTGCTCATATTGTAGTCAAATTAATTTATTTTAAGTAGGTATTATTTCAACAAATTTCTTCAATATAAAGTATAACAAGATATGGCAATAATTTTCTCAACATAATACACCTTGATACCGAGTTGTTTTCCCTAGTACCTGCTATAAAAAACTATCTTCTCTATTTCAGTATCGTAATATTCGTAGTGAACTCATTACAGTATTTTTTTCAGTTATATTTTTCTTTTTGTGGTTGTCAACACAGACTATTCTATCAAATTTAATGCATACCTACGAGTAATTATAAATTATTTCGAAAATCGAAACATACGATTCAAATTCAAAAAAATTCAAAATAAAACATGCCCATAATACAAGGAGCAAATTCTATTTGAGTAATGAAAAACCTAATTTTACCTTTGTACAAAAAAATATCACTTACTCTATTATATCAATATGTAATAGGTTACCAACTGTTTTCAAAACTAGATGTAAAAATATTCAAAAGAAATCTCTAAAGATGTTTTTAATTAAAAAATATTATTATTCAACTAATGAGTTTTTGGATGATATAAGATTTCAGTGACCTTCAATGGAGTTGTAAATTGTTGTTCTTTTTAGGTTTATAGTTATTGTTTTGACATGATCTACACCTAATTGGTATGTAGATGAAGGATCAAATAAAGAATTATTATTATATTATTATTCCGTAATCTGTCAATTTCCGTAACCGTCCCATCAACTGCCAAAAAACAATACAAAAGTGACTAAGATGTATATTCTGAATTTTTCATTAATTTCGACAATGTTTCACAAAACTCGACTGAAATAGAAAAAATATCGGCTAATACTCGTTGCAGAAGGTAATTCCAACACTCATGCATACGAAAAATCACTCCTACGTCGCTCGTTTTCGAATTTCGCATTCGTGTTGGAATAGATGCCCATTCTTCAACTCGTTTTAGAATATACTATTTTTGCATCCGCATAGACAAAGGATAATATTAATTTATCTAAGGACTATTCATTCAGATCACTTAAAATGAAATAAATTCAAATCACTATCAGTCACTAAATAAGTGACTGAAATTCATACAAACTCAAGTATCATATTTCCCTATATCTTCTGAATACTTCCTTCACATTTTATAATCAATAGCAAATTCTATAACACTTTAGGGTAAGTAAACATGAATGACCGAAAATCCTACAAATTTACGTTTCACTTTCCCTCCGATCTAGTGGTTCTTGTTTTCATTCATTATACATCAATAGCAACCGTTCAAATGTTAACAATCATCCCCATGTTTGCTAATACTCAATGATATATTTGCGAATATTTCACAAATTCGAAATGCCGTCTTAAAATTAGCAACGCGGCTTAGCTGGGTAATCTCACAAACGAAAAACGTTTGTTATGGTTTCACAATAAAGTCCTACTTCCTGTATGCCATGCTATCGATGTCATGAATGAAACTGTATAGGTAGGTACAATAAAACCTAAGGGCATTGTTCCCCTTTTGTAATGTTGTGGAACTAAAATCTTTTTTCTTTTTATTGGGTTAGGGTAGAGCATCGGTGCAATAAAGTCACATGTCTAAAATTATCGGGCACATGCAAGAAAAAAGGACTATAATAATTTCTATTTGGCAAATATTATTCATTTCAATTTTCATTTTCTGTTCTGTCCATCCGACTGCCCAGTTTTTACTGAAATTCAAGTTTGTTAAGTTAAGTTTGTTAATGGAAAAAATCCTTCAGATGATTCAGTAGTTATATCCATATGACATTTTTTTCTTCTCAATGATACACATCCGATTGAACTAAAATTCCGAACTCAATTGCAAAATTGGAAAACGAATGTTCATACAGAGTTTCATGAAGCTGTATCGTTTAGAGATAAAAAGAAAAATTTCTAAAATTTCGATCGCGATATCTACCCCACAGATTCCTCTCACAATTTATGTATACAGGTTGTTCCCTAACGAAGGTATGAAACTTCATAGTGAGATTTGTTAAGTCGTTTAAAAAAAGTTTTTTATAAATGTAAGTCCAGTGTTGCTTCGTTTCTGAGATGCAGGGCAACTCGTATTTAAGTTAAAAAACGGTATTTATAAAATATCATAAATATTCCTCAATTGATTTCGTTGAATTTTGGTACACTTATTTGAAGCAATTAGGTTGAAATTGTTTATTTTTCATTTTTACTTTTCGTTTTTATTTTATGTTATCCATCTGTATGTATATGTGAATCAGTAAAAGTTAATTCTATTTTTTTCCCCTAAACGAATCTTGAAATGAAGAAACCACAGGAGACCAAAAAGTTGAATTTTTAGGTCCCTAACCTTAAAAAAATAAAAGTAGGAAAAACCAGTGACGTACTTTTTTCTCAATATTGCTTGTTGTGGCACCCACTGAGAAGCCACTGGACCTAATAATTTCAATCTAGTTGAGACTAAAGATGCGCCTTATCATTTCGAATAACTGTACTAAATTTGAAACGAAGCGATTTTAGAATATTTATGAAATTTTTCAAATACCTTAAAGACGAATCAAGAAGCAACTCCGGACATATGTTCATAGGAATTTTTTTTAAACGACCTAACAAATCACTCTCTGAAACTTCGTACCATAGTTGGGAAACACCATTTACCTATATTAAGTTCATCGATAGGTATAGTGAAATATCCAAAAAATCATCTTTTTTGTTTTTCTATTCGGAAAAAATATTCGAGTTTTCTGATCTGATAACATAATATCTTTCCTAGATTGAATTGATGTTTTTCATATTATTTCGGTTATTTCGAGGGAGTTTATAAGAAAATCCTAGATTCACGAAGATACTAGAAAAAGGAATTTTATTAAATGAGTTAGTTTAATTCATGAAAATGCAGCATTTATTTCCAAAAAAAATTTTTTTTCGACATTTTCATGCGTTATAGATATAACCTTGAAAATCTTTTTCTATTGGAATCAACCCTCATTCTGCTCCTCACCAATTATGGCCCAAAGAAAGTTCTTGATTAGATACCTAATGGGTACGAGAAATGAGACGGCCGAATTGCTAAGGGATGCTGAAGCTGGCCCACAAATCGAGGAAACATAAACAGAGAAACCTGTTAACCAGTCTATGGTAAATTTATATAAAAAAGGAAACAATAGCCCCGTGTATTTACGCAGTCAACAAGTTGTATGCTCGGGCAAATAACTAAATATTGGCCTATCGCGCAGTGCGTTTGATCTGTTCAAATTTGAATTTAAGATTAAATTTGTTAGATCTACGGCCCACCTGTCAACAAAATACTCAAATATTGTTATTTTTACCGATTTCGTCTGCATGCATTGCAAACTATTCTTTTTGCATCAGCCCTAGATAGGAGGTATATCTGAATTTATTGATTGTCCTTGGAATAAAATATAGGTAAAGATTTATGTCTCAGATTTATTAAGGAAACTAATCAGGTTGGTGGAATGTCGAAAGAGGAAGATGGATGTAGTGAAGTTTATAGCCGAACTCAGAATTTTTTTATGTAGGTTATCCTTGTGACAACGTGAGAAACACGATAAAGCGTGTGAAACTTCTTCATAAGTTATGGTTTGAACGGTTTCTATATAACAACTAATAATAGATTAGTTCGACTAATCCACCAAACATAAAATTACAAATATTCTCAATGATTTTTCAATGCTGTTTATGAATTATTTGTGCTTTGTGGTAGAATATATTCAATAGTAATTGAATTAATAGATTAATAGATATGTGTGAAAAGTTTTGGCAAAAATTTTCAAATTTCAGACTGTCCAGTCGAGTCATTCAATGAGGTCAGTTTACGAAATCGATTGCATCGTATAATTGCTCATAAATTGGAGTTCACAGTTTCGAAAATCAAAATGTTTCGAGGAGAACGATATATCGTGCAACAGCAGAATGTTAGGGAGGTTTACCATGCCTAAATCTTCCAAAAAGTGGAAGACCTACATTGTCAATCGAAAGTGCCAAGAGTAAAATTGGTGTTAATTGAGAAAACTACCAAGGCATTACGGTGTTTCCAAGGATACAATTTCCAGAAAACGGAAGAGGTGTAGAATATAGTAAAAGAAAAAAATGTTCAAAATAAACTTCAAATCAGTTAGCTCGAATACCCAGATATTGCTCTGCTTTAAGGCGCATTCATTTTGCAAATAAAAAAGACATCATCATAGATCATGAAAAGTACCAGGATAATTCCGAAATTGAAAGAAACTACGGATTTAACACTATAATAGGTACTATCGGAAACAATGTGAAATTTGTGCCAAGCTTTTGATCAGGGACGGCTCGTCAGGGTCGGCAGGGTCGGCCGGGCCGACCCAAAAATTATCGGGAAATAGAAAATAATTCTAGATATTCAAACTCAATCGGAGTTATCGATTTCGATATCCAAATTCCCTCGGTAATGAATATTTCCACTCAGAACAGGAAAATATAACTTATACCGGCCAATATTTTCTTTCGGACCCACCTAATATTCGATTTCCAAAGCATCCAGCGTTGTTATTCCCTTTCATAAATTGTAACAAACCACAATCGTAAATGGTTACTTTTCGTAACATCACCCCAAACAGGTTATTCCAGAATTGTACGTAACACCGTAACATTAGGTCTGAAATGTAACACAAATGTTACAATTATACAATTGCAACTCCTGGAATGTCACTGAAAGCATCTCATCACGTTAGGTCGGCCAAGAGCCGATGGCGGAACCAGCGCTACCGAGAGCGCTACGTAAAGGAAAAGATACTACGACATACGCCCAGAATACGACCACTCAGTAGAACGGCACAACAACTCGATGTTAGGTCGCTTCCCAATACACAGGGTCGGCCGGCCGGTTATCCTATTGCAGAGCGTCAAGCAGCAACTTTTCACAGTTTATTTAAAATATTTGATAATTAAATGAATGGTTAATTATGAGACATTATGTCTTAATCAGAAAAGAACTTATTTATGCCGTTCGATAGTAGCTATTGATTTTCAGATCATGAAAATATAATTAATATATTCAAATGAATGGTTAATTATGGGATATTACGTCTTAATCAGAAAAGAACTTATTTATGTCGTTCGATAGTAGTTAGGTATTGATTTTCTGATCATGAAAATATAATAAATATATTCCTAACTTTGAAAACATCCTGATTTCAAAAGTTCTGTAATTCGCGCCTCGCGGTAAGATCGGCCAGCCGTACCTCAGTAGGGGGGATAATTGCATGCACATGGCTTAGCAGTTCTCCTTCGCAGATTTCGAGGGAGAAAATTCGCGAGGAAATAAATAATTCTGCGTGTTTTTCTTGGGAAATAGACGAGACAACGGATGTTAAATGTTTTTGTCAGATGTCAGTAATTTTCCGCTTCGTTCGAGACGGTAAAATTTCCGAACGATTTTGGGGTTTTTTCGATGTTTCGATATTTTCAATACCTTGTTGGATAATTTTAAAGATTTCAATTTAGCGACTAAATTAGTAGGTCAAACATAAGACGGGGCAGCTGTGATGGCGGGGGAAATCAATGGGTTACAAGCGCGAATAAAAACAATTGCTCCTCAAGCACTATTCACGCACTGTTATGCACATAAATTGAATTTAGTGTTACAAGATTCGACCAAGAAAATCAATGAGTGTCGCGTGTTTTTTTTCGACTCTTTTAGGATTTTTGTCGTTTTTCACTAAATCAAGTAAAAGCACTAATATTCTATACGAAATTTGCAAAAAAAGATTACCCTCTAGCTCGGAAAATCGTTGGAGTTTCAAATCTCGCGCTGTAAAAACAATATTCGATAAGAGCGAAGAATTAATTGAAGTTTTTGATCATATCAGCGACAATTTGGATGAATGGGATGATATTACAATACGTGAAGCTACCGGTCTGAAGAAAATGTTGAATGATTTCGAATTTTTATTCATTCTCCACTCTTTTAATTTGATTTTTACATACATTGATCTCGTTTTTTTTTATAATCCAGCATAAGTTATCAGATATAACTTATTGCAACGCCAGAATCACTTCTTTATTATCGACTCTGAAAAAATTTCGCACAGAAGATGAGTATTTCATTCGCTTATATTCAGAAGTAGAAAACTCCCAGAAGTAATGCCACCGAGTACTAGACGTCGAAAACGTAAAATAGATTCCGAAATTCAGCTCACGGATATTTCCTCAATGAAACGGCTTTTTTGTGGAATTCTGGATGTAATTATAACTTAAATTGAAATAAGGTTTAAAGACATTTCATCACTTCATTTTTTGGAACTAGTGAATTTTAATAAATTTGATATATACGTTCGTAATTTTCCGGAAATATCTTTCAAATCTTTGATCGATAATTACAAAAACTTTTTCGATAAGGATGAACTCAAACGTGAATTACAAATTTTGTACTCGGACAATGCTATCTTCGGCAATTCAAATACGCTGAATGGTATTACGGAATTCATTTTCTCAAATAATATTGTGTCCGATGTTCCTGAATTATATAAGTTATTTTGTATGATTTTGTCCCTGCCACCAACATCCGCGTCAGTAGAAAGAAGTTTTTCAGCGCTCAAAAGAATAAAATCTTTCGGTAGGAACACGATGTCTCAAGACCGTTTAAATAACCTGGCACTGATATCAATGGAAAGAGGTTTAGTTAAAGAACTAGCCAGAGGAAACATTTTTTTCGAGAAAATAATTGATGACTTCGCGACAAAGAAAGATCGTCGAATTGATTTGATCTATAAAAATGAATAAAGGGTACGCAAGGTCATACATTTTGACCAGAATACATGCGGTCATTTCCACAATATTTTTTGTGGTCTTTATAAGATTTTTTTATATTTTATACATTTATTTATATGTATTCATGAGAGGTTTTCTCTATGTTTATTCAAATGTGTGGCCGACCCACATCTCGAGGGCACGAGCCGTCACTGCTTTTGATACATACAGTAATCAATTCATTGTAGAGTGTAAAATCAGTGATGGATGCAAATCAAATATAGGAACATTTGGCATCGAAGTTAAGAAAAAGAAAAGCCCATTTTTGTACTTTTGTTTGAAGGACTTGTGATAACAATATAGGTACATTGTTCATGGCCTTCGAAATAATCCTCTAGTTTAATAAATTAATCGTAGCGGAATTTGTATGAATTGAATCAGGTAGAATTTTATGCAAAAAAAAGAAAATAAATGATTAAACATTATCTACTAATGGGTGTGGCACTAAGCTTTCTTGTCCTACAGTCCAAACATGATACCCGCACAACATTCAATTGAGATCTGATGGAATTGTAGAATTTAAGACTGAGGTCAACAGACAGATACGAAACAAAAGTTGTTCAGAATAGTCTCATATGCATTTAGTGAGCGAAGTTTCGATATCGGAATACAGATTTTTTTTCATCCTAATTTCGATGTCAAAACTCTCTAAACCTTCAGTAGACTTGAAACCAATATTACCAATAAATTACTGAAACTAAAGCTGGCCTGATGATGGAATAATATTAATCCGAAATCGATCGCCTAAGAAAATAAAATAAAAGTGTGTTTCTTTTAAATTTTTTAATTACTACTTAATCGATCATAGAACATACTATGGAAGAATTTATAACTAAGAAACTAAATTATATTCAAAATATGATCAAGAATTACAAATGAAAAAAAAATATATTTTCCGAAGGACAAACATGGAAGTAAAAATTCAACAATATTCATTTCGAAACCAGGGAATATTGCATTTATTTCCTTGCTACTACAGTTCCCAACCCAAACGAGGAAGGAATATACTTAATTTCAGATTTATCACTTTCGGGATGTAAACCTACAATGAACACATTGTATACAAGCTTGTAAAGCAAACTCACTATTCATTTCGGACTCGATCGCCTACAAAGTGTTATTCCAAATGGACAATTGCTTTTGTGAGTCGACCAGCGGAAGGAAAAGTCAACATTGAAAGAATACAGAACAGCACACACAAGACATTCAGAGGGCAGTCCAGGTGTCAGTTTCACAAAGCCCCATGAAATTGCTGTACGCCCCTAATTTTGCTAAACGTCATACGAAATCATTATATCAGCTTATCACAGGACCAGAGAAGTCGGCGTCTATTCCACCACAGTTATATCGCCTTCCCTTTTTCAATCAGTATTGAGCCGAAATGGTATTATCGCTGTTCATTGACTTAATATTACAAGGATCAAATTCTTTAGTTTTGATAATCAGGCTGATAAATTCGAAAATAATGAAAATCTGAATTTTTTCCATCAAGTATAAATTTTATTCATTCAGAATTCTTTATTACGAAATTATCAGTTATAATTTCACAAGAGCAAAGACAGTATTCGATTATACACCGATTCACGAGACTTAGTTCGCGAAACACTCGAGCTGCGCTGTTGTGATGTTTCGCGAACTACGTCTCGTGAATCGGTGTTTCGCGAACTACATCGGCTGAAGAGGTTTGTATAATCGAAATATATTGTCTATGTTCGAGTAGGTATTCGTTACGATTTTAAAACGAATAATTTCAATAACTATAACCAGAGCACTGCATTTTGATAATTCAATGACATTTCACTGAGCTTGACTCTTATTTTTTTAGCGAACATCCAAGAATTTTACTATAGAAATGATCCTAATAAGGCAGGAGGCAAAACACCAAAACGATTTTACCACGTCGTCAAGATCACTTATCAATACTACGTAACTATGGGAAATTTACGGATTCTAATGGTTCATCAGAACATGATATAATCAAGGATATGAATTTTCTATAAAGAATGAAGAAAGCACACATTCATGTGCCAATTGCGCATTTGGAGACAAAACAATTGACAATAACTCAAAAGCTCCTGACTACAAGTCAGGGCTTTTCTCATTTTTTTCAATATTCTGCTTACGACACTCTTTTACAAGAAATTTTGCTGAAGCCTGAAATTGTTATCTTTTTTTTCCTTGCAAAATTTCATCTGAGTGGGATTTGTTATTACGGAATTATCAGGTTTTTATTTTCGATATTCTGATTGAATTTTCTATGGTTGCGTTGATTTTGTCGACACGACATTTTTTAAGTTGTGTGTAATTCTAATTTTACATGCCAAATATCAACCTAATCTGATCTTTTGTCGACGAATTATTGGGTATTTCTGTTCATGATATTTCGCTTGAAATTTGGAAATCGTTATTTCACATCCAATTGCAACATTTCATTGTGTGCAGTTTTGGAATTAATAAAAAAAAAAGATTTGAGAAGACCATATTTCCGGAACCCCTAATCAGATTGAACTTTAACGAACTTAAGAGCAGCATTTGAGATTTTAATCTGTACTGAAAGTTTGAAGTTTCAATTTTTTTTTTCGAAATTTTTGTTTACGGCTAAATGATCGAACGGATGAACTGACACACTTGAATTTGATCACATTCGTCACTAGTGAGTGGAACCATATCGTTTAAGACCATTTATACAACTCAAAATGATCGAGCAATCAAGGAACGACCACTCAAGAAAAAAGTATCTTGCAATTTTCAGTTCTTAATTATTAGCCTTTAAACTTCAAGCCTTGTTTTCAAATTTAAATTTTTGCGTTCGACTAATCCTAAAATTGTTCAGAATCTGTAAAGTGTTTCATTTATAATTTTCAACTAATGGATAGATTCATAATCCATGATTTCAGTCTTAAGGAAGCATGGTACAGATTCTCTAGCTCAAAAGAAATATAGCTATTTTGAATCTAGAGCGAATCTTCATTTCTGAATTATTATAAGTAGACATTCTAAATTAGTTAGTTTGAATTAAAACACAAACAGGCACTACTTAAAAGATTCAGAAAATTTTCGGAAAAAATGATTTAAATTATATTTCTCAATGAATAATTGTGACTAAATCATATAGCTGTTTCATCAAAACTTCTGTCAAGTTAATGGTTTTTTTTATACCTAGACAACATTCAGCATCGTATATATTCCCTGCGATCAAAATTCATTTTTAAGAGGCGCAGTTCCAGGTTTCCTCATTTTTCACTTTTCGGTCCTAAATGAAGGTAATTCAATGACTGATAAATAAGATTCAACCCTTTCGAATTGTAAAAAAAATATTTTGTTGAGATCATACTCACAACTGAGTATAGAATATTCCCATAATAAACAGAGGAGTGTTTCGAGCATAGGAGGTTCGACCGTGGTGGAATTGTGTAACACCCTACCGAGGAAACTAGCAAATCCGTTTGTAGCATGCAATTTGTCAAAGCTTATTGTCATGTATTGTGCCTTGTTAAACTATTCCTCTTACCTCGGATTCCCTTCATCCTATCTATAATACACGGATAGGCCATAATTACATCACAGGGGACGCAATATTGAAATTGTCATTTTATTACGTCCATTTAGTAGATTCGGAAGTGGAACAACGAAACATACCATTTTGGGGGTGAAGATGATTAGGATTGTAGCAATAGTTTTCAATTCATTCATTTATTTAATCACGGACAAGCCATTTTACATAATAATTAACAAACAACAAATATGAAAAGAGAGAAAAAAATATCATTGGATATGTTAAAACACATATATATTTTCAATTGAATATTGAAACATTAAAAATGAAAAATATATGTCTACACCGAACCAGCAGCTCGCAATGCTTTTATTTATAGAGAGGATTGTTCATTGAGTAATAATTGGTTCTGACAAATTTTATATTAAATTGTTTCGAAGTTCTGAGATTCCTTTGAAGAATATTCAATTTTATTTTTGTTAGAGATAAGGACATTCTTAATAATTGTGCAAATATACATACAAGCATTATATCAAATTCATGTCGTCTCGTTTCAAGGGATGTAAGGGTCAATTTGTTTCGAATATCTCTGTATTGGACATATTCAGAGATTATTCCTCCTTCGTATCTTATCCAATTCAGAAAAAATTTGGACTCTTTCCATGGATTGATCATGTACTGCGTAATGACACATGAATATTAAATAATAACTAATACAACAATAGGTATATTACCAGAATTTAATACAACAATATTCAATCTATGAGCAGTGGCGGCCGCTCAGAGGAGGCAGAGGAGGCCGGGCCTCCCCAAATTTTACCGCATTATAATTCTTAGTTCAAGTCCAACTATATTATGTTAACCTAAATCAATAGAATATTCAAATTTCTGGATACTTTTTACCCCAATATTTCATCATATTTATACATTCTCCGCAACAGACTTCAAAACTGAGAAGATTGCGCATCGCTGCACCGTACTACAGGCATGCGATGCGCTAAAGAATACAGCAGACTCCAGACGCGGGTCGCGGAGGCCCAATTCCTCTCTAGTCGCGTTTGTCTTGAACGTAGAATTTCAAATTTCTCCCGATACGAAGCTCCAGCCACTCTAAATTCGAGCTGGATATCACGTGCCGGAGGCCCTGTCTCCGTTGACCGAAAGCGCCCGAACATGATCCACGGCGATTAACGATGGGTCAGCTCAGCTGTTTCTGTTTATTAGCGCCAGAATTAGGGAAAGATAAAGATAGGCCAGTACTTTTTATTCCTTTCGGCGTCTTGTTTGTGGTTTCGTGTTAGGATTGTTCGGCAAAGTTTGTAGGTAAGGAAGGATATTGGCTGGCTATTCAGATATATTTTATCGAGAAAAATGGAAACGGAAACGTCGGAAACTAGAAATGAAAATGATAGTGTCAGTAGGGAACTCAGAGTTACTGAAGATATTGTAGATTTTATTTTGATTAAAAAGTTCAGCCAAATGCCTTACGATGACAAAATTTTCATTACCAAAACTACAAAAACACCTCAGCCTGCTATGCAAAATTTAATTGTCAATTCCAGGCATAATCCTATCTATCTATCTATAATCGTTCCTTCTGCGTCCAATGGTACACTAAATGCGAGTGGCTGACCGGAAGTACAGTTCGGAATAAATTATTTTGTTGGTTTTGTTTACTTTTCTCCGACGATTCAGAAAACAATGTGTGGTCAAAATTAGGGTATTCGGATTTAAAAAATTTACAGAGGTCTATTGAAAGACATGGCAGATCTAAATCTCATTTAGGCGCATCAATTAAATTTAAATTGTTCGGAAAACTCAATATTGTGAATTCACTTGATCAGGGTCATAGGCAAACTATCATAGATCATAACGAAAAGGTCAAAGAAAACAGGGATATTTTGAAAAGATTATTATTTGACGCAGTTATGTTCCTTTGTTTTCAAGAATTGCCGTTTAGAGGACATGATGAAAGTGTAGATTCGGATAATAGGGGAAATTTTAAAAAGCTATTGTGTTTCATTAGCCGCTATGATTCAAAATTAGAAAAATTTTTGAATGATGCCACTGTCTTCTCTGGGACGTCAAAAACCTATTTTTTTTGCTTGGCCTCCTCTGAATGAAAGCTCACGAGCCGCCACTGTCTATGAGGTGCCTCCAAGAAAGTTTACATTTCTTTAGCTTACTGCATGAACTCAACTATTTGGAGGAGTACGAAAGTCAATCGGTAGCCGAGCTTTTGATTGGAATTTAGTGGCTATGGAGCGTTTCTTGGGAGCGGATTGCGCGTTGTGCGTTCGCGAATTTTACAAAAATGGAAATTCTGCGACTAAACGGCTTTATTTCATTTTCTACAATAATGAAACTTTAAAATTATTCGAGAAAATCAACTTTTCCATATATGGTTCCTTTATCTCCTGATAAGTTCTAATTTACTCATGAGCAACGCGCATATATGCGCGTTGATGATATCCCAATTATAATTATTATCAATATCACCAAATTTATTCAAAATTGAAATTTTGGGATCTCGGTAATTATCCGTTTGCGCATGAGAAAAGCGCATCTTTCACCAAAAAATCCCAATAGAAATTTCAAATATCTTCAAAATCAGACTAGTAGAACGAGAAATGCGGAGATATTCGATCTGAAAGCGGAACATCCTACGGGATCATCTACGATTCAAATAGGATGCCCATAACAAATTTCATTCTTCTTCACCTTTTCGAAAGCCAAAGGTTTGTTTCCCCTCTCACGTGACTAGGGATTCACGGCTCAAGTCAAGTACTAGTTTTTCAATCTCAAGTCAAATCGTGTATTTATTTATCAATTACTTGAATCATATCAAGCTTCTTGATATTTAGCAGTTTTATTGTCTAGGTCACATCAATAAAAAATGATGAAATTAGAAGAAACCTTACAAAAAACAATTATTGAATTGAAGAACAGAAAATAACAACTTTTTTTAAATAGAATCACTATAAATAAAAGCAAAATAAAAAATATTAAAAAATAAAGTTTCTTAATATTGAGAAACCTCCAGGCTTTGTTTGATTTCATAATTTTCCATCCAGGATCTAAGACACATGAGGCATCTTATAGATTTATCGCCTAACCTATTGCGGGTTTTTGTAACTGTAGGAGCAGCTCTGGAAAATTGTCTTTTAACAATTAGCTGAAGTATGCTGTCGTTGATGAAAAATTCTTGGCCATTTTGGAAAAATATTTCTGAAACTACCAAAACTCACAATAGATTTCATAGAAATGTGAGAAAATTACTAATAAAGTCACACTGGCGAATGCTTCCACTCTCTCGGCGTTCGAGGACTCCCCTTATTTAGTCTAAGCACGCACGAGATTGCAGAAATATATGCCGTGCGACGCATGCATATCAAGCTCAAGTAATAGTAATAAGTAGCTTGATATCAAGTCAAGTAATGAATATCTAAAATCAAGTCAAGTCAAGCTCAAGTATGTTATTTTTCACGAGCTTGATTCTCAAGTCAAGTAGTTGATTAAAATGTCGGGCTACTTGTCTTGATGAATCCCTACCATTGACCTCCTAAAATTCTGATGACCAGCTATCCTTCCATCTGTTTAGAGGGTCCTGGTGGTCTCTTAGTCGCTGGCTTGCCATTTCGTGCAATCTTGGCTAATCTCTCATCATCAATTCTGGACACATGTTCATTCTTCTTCTTGCACTTGACCAACTCACCACATCTAATATTTCGCAATTCTCTCAGATGTCTTCACTTTTATTGTGGTCTCTCAAGACATAACCTGTTATAGCTCTCATGGTCCTCATCTCGTCTCTTCATATCATTCTCCTTGTTTCGGATGTATCGGCTCAGGTCATGGTCGGACGTACGCAAGATTCGTAAATTCTGACCTTACATAGTCCTTCCAAGGAACCCACTACGCTGGGCGACATATTGCTCTCCGACACCACCCACTAGCTTTCTACATGACGACACTTTGGCTCCCGAGTAACTGAAATCTGAAATTGGCTTTATTATGTTGTCATAAACCACCAACTTGGGCTGACGTGGCTTCTAAGATATTACCATACTTTTGGTTTTTATTGTGAAAATCTTCATGTTGTCTCCTTGTGCTTCATTTATGAATGCTTGCAACGACTATTGTAAGTAGTCAGAGTATCAAAGAGGATCGCTGCATCATCTGCGAAGCACACGATTTTGATTAGGTGTTTTTCCAATTTGTAGCCATGATTCACTTTCCAAAACTTCTCAACTCAACCTGTCACATTACCTTGCACCAGACTTCATTCTGATTTTACTAGTGGATGTTGATCATGTTTTCATTTCCGTTACATTGTCTGTATTTCCGTTACATTGTCTGTATTTAGTTGTTATATGATGTCTATTAAGTATTTTGGTATTCTTTTGGCGCTGAGCTCAGTGAGAACGTCTGTAAGCTTCAATCGATCGAAGGCTTGGGTAGGGTTCACAAAACTAATAATAATAATAATAATAGAGTTTATTCATGAAAATACATTCAGTAAACTCTATAATACTGTAGAGTTTTATAAAAATTTAAACTGTGCACAGTAATGAACATAAAATATATAAAAGCTGATTTGTCGTAAGCTTTTTCTATAACCTGGTGTACTATGAATATTGCATCTCGATGGTGTTGCGGTTCTTTCTAAATCATTTGGGTTCTTTAAATATACTTATTTCCTTAGAAATATGTTTTCCAATCGTGGTATTCAGCAGGAACAGGAATATTCCTCCATAATTCGAGGGGTCTGATGGTCTGAAATACTCAATTTCCATAGAAATCGGATCATTATATTATATTCAGGCTGGTACAAGGATTAGCAAAGGCACAAACTGACAGACCGACAACCAAAGTTGTTCACAATAGTCTGATATTCATATTGCGAGCAGGAATTTTCATCCTAAAAGTAATCCCAAAGCATTCTCAACCTTCGAGTGACTCGAAAGCAATAATTTCAATATCGCAGAAAAAACCTCAGGTCCTTCTGAGATTAGGTGTCACATCATCATCAAAATGAGTTATAAATATAAAAATTCAGTTACAAGAATCTATCATGTGAAAATGAATCAAATCAATATCATCAAGAGGAGCAACTTTAGGCGAGCTCAAGTGTCTGGATGGGTAATCGCTCGATGGAAGACAAAAAGCTTTGTTCGGAGTAGATTGTATATGCAAATGAGTAGATGAACCAGCCAGCATAAGCTTCCATTGAAGCTTTTCTCGATTTTTTTCTCCGAATCCCTGCATTTTATTTAAGTAGGTAACCATCGAACTTGAACGATGCCTGTCAAAATGCTTTTTGTTTTATAAAAAATTCAGCTTTAGTTGTCAACATGCGCAATTCGAGCGATATTTTCTGCCTGAAAGAAGCCAAAGCAGGGGAGAACGATGGTAGCATGATATTCTCAGTAAACGGAGCTCGTTCAGTTCGTATAAATAGAAGAAGCAGCAATCCAATCGATGGATTCCAGTACGGTTCAAACTCTACGAATGAGGGAGAAGCTTTCAGGAGTCGCAGCGAGATCTTGAAGACGGACTCTGAAGAACTGAATTCAGATCTTTCCAAGATACCACTAGATGGTGATGAGATCCCAGAATCTCCAAGAAGTGATGACGAAGATCTACACATCGAACCGCAAACGTCCAAATCATCGAATGAAGTCAATACTTTTGTCAAATTGGAGAAGACTGATCCCAAAGGCAATGCTTCGTCCATCAAAAGGAATATCTTGACAGGAGCTGGCATGGAGGTCAAGGATAGCACTCCGATGAAGAAGAAGATCAATAACACATGGACAAGATAAGGAAAAGTTGGGTGATATATTTTATATTTGGAATATTTGTAGGGAAATTTATCTCCTAATAAAGTTATTCAAATTTTGCCAGAACCTCAATGCCTAATTCATAAACATATTATAATTACTAGACCCCGTCAAAGATCACCATGAAAATTTCAAGAAATAGGTCGAGGACAATTACCAATTATAATAACGATAATACTCAATAGTACAGGCCCTAACTGATAAAATTATATTTTTGAAATTACAAGTAGTGAAATGCCCTGTGAATCGTTTTTAATAGAAACAAATTTTGGATTAAAATAAAGACTCTATCTATCAAACAATGCTATTGATAATAGTGCCACACTCCATATGCACATTTGGTGGAGCATTGAATATTGATTATTCTTCAAACCAATCTATTCTATACAACCATTTTCTCTCACTAGCATGACTTGAAGAATGTGCTGCATAGATTATTTCAACCAAATAGATACATACACAAATTTTAGGATTCCAGGTGTTGTTTTCTTTGTTACCTACCTTATAAAGAGAATAAAATCAAATTAAAAAGAAATTTCAAAAAATAAATACTAGCTTCATGTTTCTAAATCAAGGTTTATGTAGGTATAGCTATCGGATACACATAATAATTAATAATAATTAAAATGTTTATTTGACCCACATACAACACTTTCTTACAATATGTATAACATTATGTACTAATTAAACTAACAAGAGTTCCATTTACCCTCAAAATGTCAAAAAAAACATTAGAAAAAAAATATATATCTTTCCCGAACGCACATCCATTGGCAAGCCACTGGATCTGCCTTGTGTGGGAAATTATTTTGTCATTTACTCAAAAACAAAAGGACACTCAAAGATAAACAAATCCAGATGACATACAAAAAGAAAAAACATTTCATCTTGAAAGGGAAGAAAAACTGAGCGAGCAGGCACATTATCTAAACATGAACAAATGAATTTTTTATACAGAGCATTTCTTCGACCTCTCTTGCTGACATCATTTTCAACCAATTTTTGATTTTCCTCTTGAATTCATTAAGAGTTGCAGAATTTTTTATTGTTGTTGGAACCTTATTGTACTTAAAGGGGGCTAGGTACGTATGTGATCTCTGACCTATCGTTTTTATTGTTCGAGGAAAAATAATCCAATTTCCTCTATTTCTGGTACTATATTGATGATCATTGAAGCTTACTGTCATCAAGTTCTTTCTCTGGTGAATTGACAGAGTCAAGAAAAATAGTTTTCGCAGGTCCATAATTCCACTCTCGGCGAACAAGCGTTCAGTCGAAAACAAAAAAGGCTTCCGAAAAATTATCTTGATCAGCCATTTTTGTGTCACCTCTAGTTTTTTAAAGTGAGCTTTTACAACAGCACCCCATCCCAATATTCCATAAAGCAGATGAGGCTGGACCAGAACAATGTAGAGCCTCCTCAGCAGCTCTAAATCACAAAATTCATATTTCCTTTTCAGGAAATTATACTTTATTATTCTGTTTCCTGAATGATTAAAACACAAATAATAACAAAGTTGAATATTTTATGCAGAACTCTATTTACGTCAAGAATCCAAGCACTCAGCTTTTTCTTGAACGAAGATTGATTCCTTACATCTTTTATAAACTGCGAAATCCGACAGAACAATCTAGGAACCTTGTAGTAGAAGAATCTCTGCCCTATAGATTTAAAAGCTCTATGAGTTATAAATTGGTCATTCCTCCAGTACCTTGTGTTATAGTCTTGATCGATTGGCATTAATGTAGTCATATTTTTATACTGTAGACATAACATCCTATAACAATAAAGTTTTGTTACTTCGAATACTGGAATCTCCTGAAATAGTCTTTCCGTAGGGTAGGTGCGGTCTTTACCAAAAATGGTTTTCAAAAAAGATTTCTGCATCACAGTAAGGTGCTTTAAGTGACAATTATATGTTCCATCCCAATCAGAGACACCATATTGTATATAAGATTCCACAAGAGAATTATATAGTATTTTCAACTCTCTTAAATGAAGAATTTTTTTGAGTCGCTTGAAGGTAAACATCATTGACCTCAATTTTTGTACCACCCTACAAATATGAACGTTCCATTTAAGATGTCTATCAATTTCTACTCCCAAATAAGTCGTGAAAATATTCTCTGAAAATAACGATAAACTTTTATAAAAAATTAGTTTCATATGTTCATTGAAAGTGTTGAAATCAAATACCAGCCCTCGTTTTATGCTCATTGTTAATGATTGTATGTGAACAATGTATGTTTTCAACCTATTTATACCAATTGAATAGAGAACTTCTCCTCCGGTGAAAAAAAATCAAGCGAACATTGCTTAAATATTGATGGCAACCTGTTTTCAAATAATGAAAAACATACAAAATACGCACAAAGGCTCAGGAAACAGTCTTTTGGACAGAAGTCAAACATCCTCAAATATCCGGTGCGAATTAAAGAAATGTTATTCCATTCAGTAGGTCGGCGTTGAAGTTGTAAAGTCAACAATGTATCCATTTTCTAAATGGGACACCTTCAGGATTCTCACAATGGACACGAGGTACAAACAAGCCACCTTCCGAATGAAATCTGACAGATTATGTGAGGCATTATTCCTGAACAGGACGATTTTCCGGTTCATTGTAGAGGCAGGACAAAAAAGTGGAGAATAGGATCTGTTTTATTATTTTATAATGTGTTATTTATTGTGTTATTACAGTTTTAATATTTATCTTTCAAATGGTTCGTAGTCTACCTATATACATCACAATTCAAAAGTTATTATTAAAACAAAATTTCAATTTTGTGATAAATAAGTATAATCAGATCCATGGAGTAATAAACATAGATAGAGGGAGTATACGCAATGTCCCCAACATGGTAAGATTACGATGTCGGATTGTGATATATTTTCAAATCGACAATTTTACTATATCGTTATGAATGTATATTATATTGAATGAAATATATTTATTTGAGTGATTCTCGATTTAATATGCAACTTTGAATATTTAAAATCTGATATTTTTCATAATTGTCGAATTTATAGCATGCAGAATATTTATAGTTTTCTGTATCTACCTGGCAAATTTTGCTCTCCTAGTGGTCATCGGTTGTTTCACGTCGTTTGGGGCGCTTGAAGTTTGTTTACTGAATTTCTGATATTGGGTATTTATTTATTTATTTATTATTTATTTCAATATATTTTGAGTTAATATGAAACGTTGATTCGCTATGCGACTTAGAAGTGCGTTCTTTGTGAAGAAACTCGCGAATTGAGTGAAATATCGTATCACTGATACCTTTGTTTCCATTTCCGCGCGTTCTATTTCGAATTTGATAGTTCATGTTGGGGACAAAATTTACTTACTGAAAATGACATATGCTCCCTCTATGTTTATTACTCTGAGATCACATCAAAAATAATAATCTTAAATATCTTAGGAATAAATAAACTCCAAATACAAATTTCACACATTTCTTGCCCCTGTAACTTTCAGCTATGAAATATTTTAAAATAAATATAATATAGCGAGATACAAAAATTAAAAAACGAGGAAAGCTCCCTTGGAGGCCACAGGTATATGTGGGGTCGCAATTGGCGCAAGTATGAACGAACACTCAAAAGCTCCAAACTTCGCGTCAGTGCTTTCTTCTTTTAATAATTTTCAATATTCTAACGATGCCATGAATGCGATATTATGAAAATAGTTCAAAAGAAAGTAAGTGGTCCCTGTTGTCAAAAATATTGTCCATTAAAGTATTTATGGATTCAACTAACCTGCCATTTTCATGATTGTAGACACCAAAACTTAAGTGTAATGGACAAACTATTCCGAAAGTATGAAAAGTAATGACATCAGTTAATACCATTCATCATATAAAGTACATATTGCAATATCCATGGACTCTTATTTTCAGATTGTTATTTTTCAATAGCCTGTTAAACGAAGAAAACTATCGACTATCAAAAGAAATTATTAATTCACAATTGTGGAAATCATTATAAGTTTATCATTTACGGGCTTATTCTGATGGCATACACACACAGATAATAATAAAGTTTATTTGTCTAAACAGGGGGTACTCCAATTATAAGACAAAATATTATATAGATAATCACTAACTAATATTAAACGAAAAATCGAAGAGGGTAACAAAAATAAAAATTCACTAACTAATCTAACAAATTCAAATCTTGCAAAATTACACGCAGATTCAAAGAGTATAACAAAATTAAAAATTCACGGGCTAATGTTGCATCCGCCTAAGACGCAGTAATTCCTTGAGTTTCAGCTTAAGAGTTTGAACACCATCATGGTAGACATCAACATCAATACATATCCCATTGAACTGTTGACACATATCATACATTGGTGATCTAATCATGTCCTGGGTTTGGGGAGGTATAGCACTTGTTCTAGCTTACTAACATTGCGTGGAATACGAAAATTTAGCTTGGCTAGTAAATCAGGACAATCCACAAAGGAATTGAGCAGCTTGAAGAGGACAAGACACGAGCAATAGATCATCCTGTTTTCCAATATATGTTTTTCAAGTATGAGAACCTATTAATAATAATAAAAATCTTAATTTCGAAGCACTCTACAATAAAAACATAAATAGAAATATTATACTGTAATTTATAATATCATATTATTATAGTGTCAATTGAGAAGCGTGTTAGGGTTAAAACCTCGATCTGGGTAGATTTTGTGATTGTTTTGAAAAAATTTGATTTGACTTGTACATTGTGTAGATGACAAGCAGCCGAGCACATTGTAAAGGATAGAGAGAGAAGGAGATACATAGCATATATAATATCTGTCATACTGATATCGTTTTTCAAAGTCCCATAATGACGCTAATACGGTTATTTTTGATTTGAACTTATTTTTTGCAGGTTTCTCCTATAGTCAGTGCGGAGACAAATCCACTATGGCAGTCAAGGAGGTAATGCAACAACTGACCCCCCCCCCCCCCACAAAGATACATATACTACCCGATTTGCCAATGTTAATTAATTTCCATTTATCGAAGAGAACGTATTTCAGCATATGAAGATTAGTTAGTAATAAATTTCTTGTACTACAATTCTTTCTTTATTTTTTCCTTTTATTCATCTCTTGTAGCTCTGTTTCATCATTCATCATGAATTATTTAGTTCATTTCCTCCCTAAGAAAATCCTGTCTGCGCCACTGAGAAAATCCTAAAAATCTCTCTAGCTGTTCTGAGATATAAATAATAACTAATTCGACTTAGTTTTTGTATATATGAGCGACAAATGGTAAACATTCTCAAAGAGGTTGTGAAATGAATTTTCAAAAATATCCGTTTCAAATCAATGAACCAGATGATAAGGTAATTTTTCAACAATATTTATTCCAAAGAGTTATGAAACGAAACGTTGCCGTCTGATTCGGTGATGAAGTTGGATATCTTGTTGGATATTCAATTTAAGGAATGCATTATTAATTTTGTTGTTTCTGAGAAGACGGCTGCTGAAGTAGAAAACGGGTTTGTTACAAGTTCCCATTTTAAAGTCGGTCTCATCCGAAAAGTGCCAAAGGGTTGAGATGACGATGTGCAAACTTCAAGACGAATCTCAAGCGCTTCCTTAATTAATAAACTTCTCCTAATGAAAGAAATAATTAATTTCTGCCTGCTTGCCTTCCATTACGTCGCCATTTTCTACTAAAATCCCCAAAAGTTCCACCATACTTTTGTTCCCTGTTTCTCCACTCGGCGTTTTCGATATTTTCCGGACTTACAAACATCTGATTTAATCAAACTTTTCTGTTTATCCTCTGGATTTAATTATATTCTTGTAGGTTCATACGAAATGTTTGGTAACTCGTGTATTTCCTTGCATGAGGGGAATGAGTTCATTCTTGAGCTTAATAACTTCATCTGAATATTCTTGAAGTTGAAGTGCCTTTCACAGTTTGATCAATAAATGAATATAATTTTCATTCAATTGGAAAGTGAAATATAGGCATCTGAAAATAAGAATGCAGCGCGAAGGTGAGCAGACGTAGAACTATAAATATTGACATTGGAGTATTTTGTTGTATTAGTTGTGTGTATTTGCTTTATTTAAATTTGATTTTACAATAAATATAAAAACTTTTCAGACTTCTATAGTTAACAAGTGTGTTACTGTGTATATAATATTTTCATTTTAGGTAAAGGCGGTAGGTATCATCATTTGTTTCAGTTCAGTCTAGTGATATTGAAAGTTATGCAAGGATGGAAGACTTCGAAAAATGACGAATAACAATCGTGTGCATATAATATGTGAACGGTTCAATCAACATTAATATACTACAGGATTCTAATACTGACTAAGACTGAGTTTAGTAGAATACTTGGGGTATCTCAAAGGCACAAACACTTCTAGAAGTGTTTATGAAGATGAAAAAGTTTTAAATGCTGGTCACATAATAAAAATGTTACATGTTATTTGCATGACTAATAAACTTTAGTTGAAAGGTTTTTTTACTTATCAGAATTGATCATTTCACGTTACCCTTCAATTATACAGTCCCAACAAAATATTACAAATGCTAATGTATTGAATATTTTTAGGAATACTACAGAAAGTCGCATATCCATTTTTATTTATGTATTAAGAGATAACTCAATTTACATAAAATGTTTCTAAAAATAAATTTATATAACTAGGTTACTTAAAACTACTCATATTGATACCTATTTATCGAATTGAATTATTTAATGAATCATAAAAAAATAATGAGAATTCAATTGAAAATATTTCACTTATTTATTTTGAAAATATATTCGGCATATCATGCGACTATTTTAAAATAATTAAAATATGATAGAGAAGTATCATCAGTGTGCCCTGAAAAAAAATATATAGAATTTCAGAGTATATGCCCCAATATTTCTGAGGAATTTTTCCAATATTGTGTAAAGGTACCTTAGATTTGAAGACAATGTATCTTTGGCACAATTCTTGTGAAATGCCAAATAAAACAAATAATATCACATATGAAAGATCACATTTCAATTTTGTTAAAACTAAAACAATACACAGCTTGATTGTTAAACGATCTGATCTTTGATCACTGTAAATAGATTGTACTGCTTCTACTATTGTATCTTATAGTTTCATATTATTGAGACCAGTAAAACTGTTTAGAGCACTATCTGTTGTTATCAGGTCACACAAATAAGATACTTTAGGAGTATTCACTTGCACTTCGAAATCCTTGAAAGTTTTAGGCCCATTATAATCAGGCTGACCCTGAAGAAGCTGTAATAGACCTTGTGCAGCTTCGATTTCATCTTGGGAAGTAAATTGTAGAGCAGGTTCGATTTCTTCACAGGAGCATTTTTCAGCAACAAGTTTTTCTTTGTTGATATTTCTTTGTTCAATCTTTCAGATCTACTACTAGAACATTCAGGTTCTTCCTTTGTGGTAGTAGATCCAACAGGAAGATTTCTGGAAGGCACAGCAGTCTTTTTCAAACATTTATTCTGTGTAGAACTGTAATCTGTAAACAATTAATTTTATTATTATTATTCCCATAAATATAATCTAAAATTTCTTGTGCTATCAGTGCTTACCTAGATAAAAAAAAATCATCATCAAATGCAGGGAACATACTTTCATATTTCTTGTCACTGGTTTTTCGATTTTGAATTTCAGTTGCCAAGCTTTTTGTCGATCCATCAGCACTTTACTCCCCAATTTCCCTTCCATCCAAACACGATATTTATTACCAGTTTGAGGGAAAACATGGAACTTGATATTTGTTTGACCTTTTTTTTCCAGGAAGAACACAGTGGAACTAAACAATAGCGATTCGAACGACTCATATCTATTGAAATGATTCAAAAAATATATAAATATTTGTAGAATATCACACAAAAACAAAACAGAATGCTATAATCAGAGGAATGAAAAGGACTGACTACCTTTGAGACAAGAACCATGTCAACATTTCTAGTTACTCTGATTGTCACCAGGTGGCGTAGCGCTTATGTTGAGTCACCTATAGGAAAAAAATGTCTTGTCGAAGTCTGAAATGTATTCACATATTAGTGAAATACTAAATATAACCACCAAGAAAATAAAATGCATTACTTTTTCCAAGTATAAAAACGATTTCTGATGGGATGTATTAGGTGTCCCCTTTGAGCTATAGAGAAAAATAAATGGCACATTTTCGGGTTCGATAATTAAGAGAATAAATTTAGTGAATACCGCAACCTCAGAAATTCAACCGTTTTCGAGCTATAATAAATGACTATTGACATGAAACAAAAACATCCTACAGGCACTTTTTAGAATTTCATTCTATTACATTTGAGGACTTTTCTGCACTAAAACGACCCAATAACGTTATAATATTCACTATTGCTGGTTTTCTATTTTATCAAGATAGTCAATTAAGAATATATCTACTAGGTACATCTCAACAGACGGATGTCATAAGCCTTTCCAGCTGATGTAAAATAGTGAATACACTACCTTCTGATATGTCCAAATCCATCGACATCTCACGTAACTTCAATTTGCAATCGCTCTTCTTCTTCTTCATCATGCATTAGGACTGTCCTGTGTTCACATCAATGGTTCCCTAGTAGCAGCTCTGATGACGAAGACCAATTTTCATACCATCTTGTAGGCGATCGTCTTGGAGGTCGGGATGTATTTGGTTTACTTTCCTTTGCAATCTTTGCCAACCGATCATCTGACATTCTGTTCACTTGTCTTCGCCAGTTTCTCGCCGATCTTACCACATCCTGGATGTCACATATCGCTCTTATGTCTTCGCTCCTCTTGTGGTCAAGTAACGTGTATCCCGCTATTGATCTCAAAGTGCGTATTTCAGTTGTTTTCGGAAGCCGTTTAGTTCTTGATCGGATATGTCTTCACTGGTCTTTATATTCTGATTTTGCTCCTTGTGCTCTTATATTTTTTCCGCCAAATCAAATCTCTCAAGTACCCTGATGATTCTCTTGTTGTTTGGGCTTTGACTTCATTCTTCAAATTCTTATTACTAGTTATGTTCACTCCTAGATATGTGAATTTCATAGTTAGTTCCACACTCTGATCGTATAGGACAAGTTTACATATTCTTTAGATACTAGAGAGATTTCGCTCCCATCACGGATATTTGCATGTTGAAAACATTTGCTGTTTGCTGGAACTCAAACAGGAGCCCGTATGAGTTGCGTTCAACTTCTGAGATGATCACTGCGTCATCAGCATAACACACTATTTCTATTTCTTTGTTTCCCATTGTATCCCCTTCCAGCATCTTTTACTTTGTTTATTATTTAATCCATTCTGATGCTGAACAAGGCCTCCCTGTCTGATGCCGGTTGTCACTGTTATCCCATTGCTCAACTTATTTTTCGCTCTAACATATGTGCAATTATCAGTGTTCAGGTCTTCAATTATTTTTATTATGGTGGGGTGAATCTGGGTGAGATCAATGAAACGCATAAAGGCTGTCTTTTGAACTCTGCAACCTTTTCCGAAATTTGGCGAATTAAAAATATAGCATCTATCGCATACCTGTTTTCTCTGGACCCTTGCTGTTACCCAGAAATTCCAGACGACATCACTTCTTCTGCTGAAATTTTAGTGAAAATCATTTGAATTTTGAACTCTTGGAAGAATATCAATACCTTCTGCATTTGAATTATAAATAAATACTTTACACTTTCATTATTTTGACTTCTTAGGCAGCTTTCATTTGGCTTAGTGAGTTTTTTCATTATATTGTGTCATTTTTATTTTCAAAAATATTTTATGTTGAAATTTCTTTGATGTCAAGTATTTTGTTGAACTTGTTTGTTATTGTATTTTGTTCATATATCTTGAGGTGTCAATTTTAGTAATTTCTTTTATCTTCTGTAGCCCTAACAAAGAATCAATAAAGATTCGGAACATTGGCAAATTCAATGAAGGTTATTTTTCCTGTGATAACCTGTTATTAATGAATTACAAGGACGAGATTAAAATACCAAAATATTGGAAAACCAAATCGCGGATATATCAGATTTCACTCCAATGGACTAGTTTAGTGATGTTGATAATACTATATTTGACACGATAGAATTAAAATATAGAGCAAAACTGATAAATCAGTGAAAAAAATTCGAAAATCCATCAACAAATGACTGAGAAATAAATTATTTAAATTTACGTATTTTAGCGCGGAACGTCTTTGGTCTCCGACTCCTCTGTGACGTCACGCCACTTGCCTGTGATCGCTACACCATAAATTACGTTTAAATACTTAGCCGCGCCAAGGCTCTCGTTTATAGTTGTACAGTGTAGTTTTAACTCGAGTTTTGTTTATATGTCACCATAATGGAAGAAGGCTTCGTGAAAGGACAAAGTGACATTTTGCCTAAAATAGATTATTCGCAGTGATGGAGTTTTTTTCTTCAAATCCATCTTATGTCAGTGCTGAAATAAAAGGAGTTAAACTTTCCAAGTAAGTAAGGAGTAAACAGTAAAAAGAGAAAAAAGTAATTTATATGTATGTATATGTATAGTAAGTTATTTCAGCCATCGTGTAACGAACAAAACACGACACGAACGGAACAAGTGATTGTACACCAATGAATTCGTAAGCACTCTGCGAATACCAGTCGTCCCATAACTTTTTCATTTCTAGAGATATTTCAATGATTCTTTCACATTTTTGTTTCATTTTACTTAATTTTTTAGAATTAATCCTCAACAAAAAAATGAAAACTAGTCCATTGATTGCAAAGACACGAATCGAACCATGAACGATTCTACGTAAAATTAAATTATCGATCGCGGTATCGGGGACCGCGCTACGCAAGAATCATTCGATCCGGCTCGAAGGGCCAGCATTTGATTGATGAGTGTATTGTTTGGACTAACTCCGGGTCCGCAATACGTCCCGCGCCGGGGGTATAGTGGCTATGGCTAACATTGCTGGTGTAATATTTGCTTTGAGGGAGGACAACCCCCCCCCCCTTTCGTCCCCACTGCCGATTTAATGGCATCGATCGAACTCCTGCTCAAAGTTATAAGTGGTCGAAAAATCCCAAGATGCCCACCAGTAAAGATGCATAACTTGGTTGTGGTTTCCAATAGCAATGGTTTTTGAGAAAGTTAGTTAGGTATATTTAGAGGCTCATCTTATTATATTAGTATGTATCTTACGAGATGGTTCCCAGAACCTAAAAATATTTCCTTCGATTTGGTGAAAAAAAAAACTATTTAAGAATATTTTGATGGAAAGCATTAAAGACATATCAGGATTTTTTAGCATTGTATAATAGTTTATTCTGAAATAAGTTGCAAAATGGGCTCAGATCCCAACACGAATGCGAAATTTGAAAACGAGCCACGAAGGAGCGGGGAAAGAGTATTAGACGATATTTTCTCTATTTCAGTCAAGTTTTGTGGAATATTATCGAAATTGAATGAAAAATTCAGATCCTAGTGACTTCTTTATTGAATTTGGCAGTTACGAAAATTGACAGATTACGAAATTTGAATTTGAATCGTACCATAGAGTAATGAACGTATATAAAGGGAGTATATGCAACATGTTTAGATAACGTTGTCTCGTATTGTGATATATTTTAAAGTCCACAATTTCACTATATCGTTATGAATGTATATTATATTGAATGAAATATATTTATTTGAGTGATTCCAGATTAAATATGCAAATTTGAATATTTGGAATCCGATATTTTTCCTAATCGTCGAATTTATAATAAGCATAATATTTATTATTTTCTGTATCTACCTGCTGAAATCCAAGGTTTGGCAACTTTTGCTCTCCTAGTGTGATCGGTTGTTTCACGTCGTTTGGCGCGCTTGAAGTTTGTTTTCTGAATTTCTGATATATTTAGGTATCTTTTTCAATACATTTTGGGTTGATATGAGACGTTGATTCACTATGGAACATAAGAAGTGCGTTCTTTGAAGAGAAACTCGCGAATTGAGTGAAATATCGTATTACTGGTATGTTTTCATTCCCGCGCACTTCTTGTCAAATTTGATGTTTCATGTTGGGGAGAAAATTTGGTTACCTACTGAAAATGACATATGCTCCCTCTATCTATGTTTATTACTTATTTATTACTTTGAGGGAAGGCCAGGGGGGCCCGGCCCCCCCCTGAAATTCCGCTGGCACCCCCTAAAATTTGACATACTAAGACTAAAAGATTAGCAGAACTATAATTTAGCTTTATTTTAGCCCCCCCCCAAAAAAAATCGGGCCCCCTCTTGGCCACCACTGTTTTCGAAAGCTGTCGTCGCCACTGCAGTGTAGACAACCACAAAACGAAAAATATAACTTAAAACAATACTGCAATTAGTTCATTACATAACTGTTTTTAGTACTGTAATGAACTCATTACAATACTGAAATAGAGAAAGAATATTCTTTATTCAATGGTTATAGCATTGCTTTTTCGAACCTTCAGAAGCTGACTTTTGGACTATTTAGTGCCCAGGTAAGTACTCAAACAGAGTTAGTCAAGTGGTTTGATTTTGGTTTTTAATCGTATATCCCGTATCGTATATTCCGATGCAACATAATTCATCTAAAAAGTGAGAATTAGTTTGGTGGTCTTCGGAAATGTAAGAAACCATATCAAGTAGCCAAGTTTTGAAGAAATTCTTTCTTCTGAGTGTAAAACTAATATCATTGTATGCGACAGAGGTTTGAGTATGTGAAAATAATACATGTACTTGCAATAATTTTATTCAGGATTTTGGGTACTTTGGGCTGGAACTATAACAGACACTCTAGATTGTTGTTGATTCGATATTGCTTCTGGATCAATAGACTCCAAAGAGTGCTGCATCAAGACTCCGCTTTGGTTCCTCATTATATTTTCTTCGATGTTCTTCTCGAGCTCATCAGAAGTAAGTTTGGCATGAGTACAAATAATTTGATTAGCTTTGTGAGCCACAATTTTAGCACAACGTAGATTTAATAATGATGGGGAAGTTGCACATTCAGCGTCATTGACACACTTTCCTTCTTTTTCGAATCCAGGACAGTCTACCAAACGATAATCTAGGAAAACTTCTGTGCCAGTACTAGTTTTTCCTTCAGATGTCGAAGTTGATGAGTCGACTTTTTCGGATACAGTTGGTGATGGTTCAAAAGCAGTTTCTTCAGATGACGATGAAAAGTTGATGAGCGATAACGAAGATTCATTCGAAATGAAGGTTGATATGGATTCTCTTGCGAAAGGGCATGTTTTTCCTGGACAAGGATTTATCTTTATTATTACTGGAAGTTCATCATCGGGACAAATGCAAATTCTCTTCAACTGCCCTTTCTGCAGCATTTGAAATTTTTTAGGATATATGAGTAGAATTGAATAAAAAGAGCCATGTCATGATGACATTCTGTCAATTTTTGGGATATTTACTCTGTTACCTGTAAGTTTTCTTCTTATCCTTACCAAAATTTTCAACCCATAAATTTGCTTTTCTGGTAATCATCTTTATCCATGTGTCTTATCTCCCATTCTGTTTTTTTAAATGATTGTTCTCTAAACTTACATACCGTTCTCGTATATACCTATTTACAGTTCTGTGTTCTACAAATGCGCAATTGGCGCAAAAATAAACGAGTGCTCAAAAGCCGACAACATAAGATAGAGACATATAGTCTATAAAGTAAACTGAGTTTTGGCATGGACGATTCACACGTAAAAACATTAATGGTGGGTTTCACGAAACAATAATCGTCGTGATTATCTCCATCAAATTATTTATGTGTTCAATTTCAGTTCTTTTTTGACTCTTCCAACAGTTCCAACAGGGCCGGCGCCAGGACGTTTCACCGAGGAGCCAAATTGTAGGGGCGCAAAGTCAGTAAAAAAAGGATATTTTTGACATTTTTTCAATGAAAATACCACTCTTTGTAGTGGATTAAGGAACTGCCAAGCGCCAATTTCATTGAAATTGAAAAGGCGCTCTCAACTATAGTTACATACCTATGAAAATTCAAATAGTTACCATAATGCGCCTTTAAGAGGGATTACCGCCACGTGGCTTTCCGCGTATCAGTCAAACATTAGATACCCATTCGTTTCCCCTCTGGCGCTCCTGAAATGACCAAACTTCGTACGATGTACGAATTTGTACATTCCCTTTATCTTCTTTCTCTCTTCGAAATATATCAGTGCATTGTACAGGGTGGGCAAATTTCGATGTTTTAGCACTACAACTTTTGAACCAGAGGAGATAGACAAAATCTGATACCCACCTCTCGATCTCTTTTTCTGAGAAACTAAAAAGGGTAGTTTTCGTTTTTGGCTACCTTCTTTTGTTTTCGAGTTATAAGCGAAAATTGGAAAAATGGCGAAATCGAAAAACAGTTATATCTCCGCTAATACTCATGATAGAGCTCTGAAATTAAAACATTATACAGGCACTTTTTTACGTAGAATCCAGTGGCGTGCTCGTATTTTCAAAAGGGTTTTTAATTACGAAGCTATGACCCAAAGTTATGTTTTTTTAAATAGGAACACTAGATTTTGGTGCGATTTTCTGAAAGCTTAATTTTTTCTGATTTCAAAAATATATAACATCGTATGATTCGGATCAATATAAATAATAGAAAATGGCCAAAAACCTCTTTTCACCTAAGAGTCTCAATATTTCTATGGTTTCAACTGTTGATGAACACAGAAAAATTGAGCTTTCTATAACAAAAGCAGTGTCCATCCGTCAATCTGATTATTTCCATGCTTTTCACTCATTTCTACAAAATTCGAATCTAGTAGATATGTTTTATAAATTTTTTATCTAAAAATTGATTTGGAAATAACGGAGAAACCACAAGATCGAATTTTTCAATCGAAAGAGTTGTAATGAGATGCATGTATCAGGAGATTATTTACATAGGTCACCAGAATCAATACGCACAAGTACCAATCCATTTTAAACAGCATATGAAACAATGCATATCTGATTGAACTCAACATTTTAATTACGAAGGGACAAACAAGAAATAATATTTTACCTAATAATGACAACAATTGCACAATGCACAGTCGTCACCTCTTCTCGATATTTCAATAGATGAATATTTGAAACTGGGTTCAAGCTACCTAGGAACCTTTTTCCAAGTTCGTTTATCTTTTCGAAACTATTTGTATAAAATAAATATAGATTCGAATTTTGTAGAAATAAGTGGAAAGCATAGAAATAATCAGATTGACGGAAGGACACTGCTCTTGTTATAGGAAGGCTCATCAACAGTTGAAACCATAGAAATATTGAGACTCTTAAGGAAAAAAAGGTTTTTGACCATTTTCTGTTATTCATTTTGATACGAATCATACGATGTTATATATTTTTGAAATCAGGAAAAATTAAGCTTTCAGAAAATGGCACAAAAATCTAGTGTTCTCATTTAAAAAAACATAACTTTGGGTCATAGCTTCGTAATTAGAAACTCTTTTGAAAATACGAGCACGCCACTGGATTCTACGTAAAAAAGTGCCTGTATAATGTTTTAATTTCAGAGCTCTATCATCAGTATTAGCGGAGATATAAATGTTTTTCGATATCGCCATTTTTCCAATTTTCGCTTATAACTCGAAAACAAAAGAAGGTGGCCAAAAATGAATACTACCCTTGTTAGTTTCTCAGAAAAAGAGATCGAGAAGTGGGTATCAGATTTTGTCTATCTCCTCTGGTTCAAAAGTTGTAGTGCTAAAACATCGAAATTTGCCCACCCTGTACATTGCAGATATCATCAATACTTTTGAAAAAAACGAAAAATTGCCAACATTTCTAATTTTTTTTCATTCTCAAATTAAAAATATTGTCATTCTACAATATAGATTATTGTTTGAAGAAATCATGTGAAAACCTCATAAAAATTGGCAACGCACTAGCTAGAAAAAAATTTCGAGGGGAGGTCCATTGACTCGAGCTCTAGAAAAATATTGCGGAGTTTGTGACTAATAATTGTAATTTATACACGGTAACACGGTATTCCTAAATTGAAGGTATAAAAAATGGGAGATTCCTTGGATAATTTTAAGAAAAAACTCCTATAAACATGGGCCAGCAAACGCTTTGTTTTCTTGTAGTCCTACTTTTTTGTGATGATTATAGGTACCAGTTTATCAAATCTTCATTGGTCTTCGCTACAGATTGGTAAATAATAAGTACCGAAACTTGAGAATTGTTAGAAATTTTTTTTCTCGATATCGATAGCAGATACGGCAAAACTACACCAAAAGTGTAGTACTGAATCAAAGTTTCTTTTTACATTTTTGTGAACTACCAGTAGGTACTTCACCAAAAAGAAGTTCCGGCGGGGAAATATCACCCTGTAGATTTGCATCAAAATTAACAAATCACAAGATGATAACTTCGAATTGAAATTTCTATTCCAAATTTAAGTAATATATCTTGTAAAAAGGTGCTATGAGAAATAATCAAACATTAACAACCTTTATCTCGAAAACAAAGCGTTTGCGATCATAATGATCCGAGAAATCCATCATTTTCATTAGTTCGTCCAATTCCGAAGATTTTTTTTAGTTGAGCAAGTCAAAAATTTTGAAAAGGAAACATCGTAGAAGTTTTGAAGGTAAGTCCACTTATGACAGATCCTCTTGCATTTAATTCCCCCTTGTGTGGGTAAGGGGGGTCAACTTTGGAATTTCAAATGGAAACACCTATTTTTATTGCAGATTCGTATTTTACGTCAAAAACTACATAAGTATAGTACGAACAATTTTTCACGATTCGTCACTGTATTCGAGTTAAATTTTCATCTGAACGATCTTAACTTACCCATTCCATTAATTATCAACATGAAATTTGGACGTTTTCTGCTGAACTTTTTCATTACATATAGGTACTGTTATTGGTCATTGATCATTTGTAAACGGCGAAATTATTTGTTTTTGATACAAAATACTTGCCACTAATTTGAAAGAGATTATTTGGAATCCAGTAGAAATCTCCGTCAAGTCGTCTATCTTTATGTGCAGAACGTTTTCCATTGTTTCAATGGATAGTTGGACAATTTACGATTAAAAGTTCATGTGAATGATTAATGGAACGGATACATGTAGGTTGTTTAGACGGAAAATTTAAACTCTATTACAGAGCCATCTGTGACGATTCGTGAAAAATTGTTCGTACAACGTATAAAACTTTTGTATTGTGGTAGAATACGAATCTGTAATAAAAAACAGGGGTTCCCATTTGAAATTCCCAAATTGACCCTCGTGCCCCCACAAGGGAGAATTAAATCTAGCATAAGTAGACTTCCGCATCATGACCATTAATCTTCTATTGGAAACATTTTTCTGTAATATGTTTCCTTTTCGATATTTTTGAATGATTCAATTCACCCGGTTTATATTCCATAAAACACATTTCCTTTTTTACATTGCGCTTGACAAATACACAATTTCTTATAGAACTTCGTCAGTAATTTTTTCCGATAGAAAGCAAATTACTAGATACTCAAGATAGTTTAGAAAGAGTGGAGGGAAAAGTACACCAAATGATCATATGATTTAAAAAAGACCTCTGAATACACAATAAAATGAAAGATTCAATTTGAAAAAGTTGAGAGTATTATCGGTAAAATTAAAATACTGCATTTCTGAAAAATTTTCGTGGGGGGTCCGCACCCCATCGGACTCCCTGGCTACGGCCCTGAAAATCGGTAGTTGTAAGAGGAAAAAAATCTATAGTTTCGTTTTGAACTGAGTAGTCACGTGGTGGTATTGCCTCTCAAGAACTTTGAAAGCATTCACAGAATTCAAAGAAAAGAAAATACATATTTTTCAACATTTTCAGTCACAACATGTAAAATTCTTTCCCCTTGATTGTTGATGTAGACAACCAATAATGACGGACGCCTGTGTATAAGATTGACGTACTGTACTAGTCTTAGGCGATAGTTGTAAAAGTATCGATTATTTTGGATCGATATAGAAGCAAGCCGTATAGGTACCGGTATTGTATCGCTTCGAAAGTATCGATACTTTGAATATCGATACAGTAATGGACTTAAAAAAAATATCAAATTTTTTTCATCAACCTAAATAATTCAAGAAGCATATTATTATAGTATTATCATTATTTTAAGGTTTTTTAGTTGAGCGGCCTTTTTTTGGATTGTTTTACGAATGTCGCGGATTTTTCTGAATTTTAAAGGTAAATTCGAATTTTTCGATGAAGGGACATCGACTAAGTAAAGGAGGGATACTCCTAGACTTACGTAAGCAAAAAAATGGAACAATTTTCCCGTCTACGCCAAGAAGCTACTGCCACGAGCTGAATCTGGTTCATTGAAGGACTGCTGACATGGCGCTGTTGGTGCAGAAATCATTTACATTTATGCCTTATAGACCTATCGGCAGATGAAATTTGCAAACCTCAGATGAGGAAACAGCCACATCTCTGGGACTAGCTTATATAAGGACCACACACCTCAGCAGGCCAGTTCTTACTTCTTAATCCTGACTATGTGATGGCTAAGAGCATGATAGCAGGTTTTCTATGCATCTTAGTGATAGCCAAGACTCGTAATGATTTTGTCAGATTAACCAACACCAAAAATCTTAGGACTGGGCAGGGTATAAAACCAAAAGATTAAAAAATGGTTGCAATTCTGAGCCCTAGTCAACTCACCCCGATAATCTAATCTAAATATATTTTAAATGCCAAGAACAACTCTGATATAGTGGGCACAATAGACAATAAGGTTGTGGTGCAATGAAACTCCTCTTAAATCTAAAATGTTTGCAGTATTTATCTCATAGAAATTTAACTGTACTGTGCCTGAAGTAGCGATTCGACATAGTAACAAAGCCTACACAAAACAGAACCGATTCTTGTAGCTCATACAAGCTCCTATCGTCTGAGAGGTTCCACAGACTCCTATGAGTGTTAGGATAAAAAAGCATTGGCTTCACTAAACAAAATTCAGAAGTGTTTCATGAATTTTTAAATAAACCTGTAAAATTATTTTCTGAAATATTAACACTTTGAGCTTGATGAAAATTGGTTTTTTGGGTATTTCATCCCATCTTTACTCAGTTTCTTCTTGACATTGTTCGAAGAATCTAATACCAATTGAACAATGGCTGCGAAAGACTCGCCTAATTTATGGTTTAACTTGTGTGTAATAATAAAATTGAAGAAAAAGGCCAGCGTATTTAGATAAAAATTACTTTCTCCACAAATTAATTGCATTTTGAAACAGATACAGTTAAATTAATACTGCAAACAGAATATTTTCTATAAAATAGGATGTGTTCATGCACACTTTTATGGTACATTAAGATGTTACCCTGACAAGGAATATTGTCATACTAATTTCATCAGGTTTAGGTCAATTTTTATGGTTAAAAAATTTATACTAAAATTATAGTTTCACATTTGATTAATAAAAATTTAGGAACCAATTCTTAAAATGAATATGAAAATTATTAGATTACCATTCAAGTTGGTTCTATCCTGTACCGTTCCATCCATATGTTTATAATTGTTCTACTAATTGACTTCCTAATTCCTTTGGCTGAAGAAATCAAAGCAGAAGGTAAGAAAACAACGAATGTGCAATGAATAGCACAGACTGGAAGGCCTTCCAAAAGGAGAAAACTGCTGAAGAATGTATCCCTTCATCTTCCCACTGAGGGAGAAACCAGGACGAATTTTAGAAAATGCTCAGATCAAAAGCAACAACCACAAAACAAAAACTGTATGCACAGAATGTGATGTTTCGCATCTTCTCATTCATAAAATTATTACATTTTTGTATGAACTAAATTTAAAATCAACACTTTCATTTCTTTTTCATCCTCTCAGAGAACTACTGTGGTACATTCATATACCATATACAGGGACTGATAGTACATACATGTACCACAGTTGCCACCCCCTCAAAAAAATTATACAATTGTGATCCAAATAATCATTTAAGCACCAAAATGTCACAAATCCAAATGAAACAAGTCCTAGCGTATCAGAAAAATACCTGTCCCGAAAGGTTTAAAAGCAAAATAAGAATTGACCAATTAGCATTCCAATTAATTTTTATTGCATATTATAAATTATAATAAATTAAGATTTGATCTAGTGAAAAAGTCAATTTTTTATATTTATAATTAAATTTGCATGTTCATCTCAAAAATTGAAAGCTAATTTTCTAGGTGTCATAAACTGTTTCACTAATTCATCAGTTACTTTGGATCGAGCTTCTTGATGACGATTTATAATAGGAGTAATTGTATCAATGAGGATCTTTTTTAATTCTCCAGTGAGTAGGACACCACTACTATAGTCTTTTTTTATTTGTTCTAATTTCTCATCATCTTCAAGGAAAAATGTTAAGTATTGGAATGAGATATCGATATCACAATTTCCCCCTTTTTCTCTATGCTCTTCAACTGTGGTTTGACCTCCAGAGAAAGCATGTTTATTTATTTTATTCTTCACCTTCTTGGCACTATCAGTTAAGAAAATAGTCGAATTCTCATCAGAAGAAGACATTTTCGTTTGCGCCCCTTGAAGAGCAGGAAGAAATCTAGAATGTAATAATGCTGGCTTTTGATAACCTATTCTAGGAGTGACATCTCTTGTCATTCTAAAATAAGGGTCCTGATCTATCGCACACGGAATGAGGCATGGTAGTTTTTGTTTGCCAAATATATCTGGAAATGATGTTGATAAGGCTGGAGTGGCTTGAATAGCTGGAAATGCTATTTTTCCAATTGGTGTACTGTCATCAAACCCGAATATTCCTTTAACTTGATTGAAGGTAACACATCGCTGAATCCTTATAACATTTTGATAAAACTCAGGGCACTGGCTGAAATTCAAAAAAATATAAGTATCGGTAACATCAATACAATACTCCATTGAAATCGTTATTAAAATAAGTATGTAATAATAAATTGAATTTACAAATATATAATTTGTAACTTAAACTATCAAGGTAACTTTCTTTACAGGGTATAATATTATATACTAGTATGTAAAGATTTTTATCACAAGATTAAATATTACTTATTAAAGTAGAGAAAAGGGAGCTATTGAAAAGCACAATGAGTAATATAAAAGGCATATACGCATATCTTGGGATATAATATACAGGGTATAACATGAGTGGTTGGCCATAGCCTACTGTTGAATGTAGGTCATCCAGACCTATATTTTTTACATGTATTAGAGGAATGTCGTTATTGTCATGAAAAATACATAATTCAGTGTAATAAATTCAATTTTCACTTTGAATGGCACCCTTTTTCCAAAAGAATAGCAAATGTAAGAATTCCTATGTAACTTTTGTAAAATACAGTCCTGTTTTTATTTCTTTTAAAATATTTGAGGTTCTAAGCTTAGATTTTAAATGTTGTAGCATTCTGTTCAACTTTTCTTCATTCTAAAACCCTCAGCACCATCTAAGTGTTGTAACACCCTGCGTAAAATATTGATTAGAAGTATGCATGACCACCCTGTAAATTCTTTTGAAACTAAAAATCGAGTTAAAAACAAAATTATGTAACCATCTCGAAAAATGCAAATTGTGAGTCTCCGGAACTAGCAGTCTTAGGATAAACAAGCCACTTTTCTGAAAGGCTAGGATGACTTGCATTCACCACTAAGCTATGGCGAACTTCTCATGTTACACCCTGTATATCCTGTTATGAAGTCACCTTTGGTAATAATCAATATTTGAAGTTATTTAAATGTTGAATTATCAAAGTTTCAGTCTTCAAGATCAAACAGCACAAACAAATTATATAGCAAGAACACCAATATAGCAGTAGAGAAATAAAGTCTTATATATAGCGCAGATCAAAAGAAAAAACAATTGACAAGACTATTATTACAAGATGATCAAATTACTGAGTCTCACCCCATATAATTGAGATCTGAAAAGATGAAGGTCTTATTGATATCAAAACCTATTGCAATGATATCTTTGGCATTCTCAAATGCCATATGTTGTGCCTCTTCCATTTGAATATTTCTCCAAAAGCATTTCTCATCATCGGTAAGTTGTATAACAAGAGGAACATCAAATGTATCTTGCAACCATTTACAAAACATGAATGGAACAAGGTGTCCCAAATGCATTGAACTAGAAGATGGACCTCGACCAGTGTATAAATAAAATGGTTTGCCAGCATCATATTGATTAAGAATTGAACTGAGATCTCGATGTGAGAAAACAATTCCCCTCCGAAGGAAGTGATGTACTTTCTTTTTAATTACATCTTCAAACCGACTTATTAGTACAGAGTCAATCTTAGAGCTTCCAAATTTTTCTGGAAATGCAATATGAATTCACTGTTTATTGATTAGTTACCTAAATTATTTAGGTAATAATTTGCAAAAAAAACTTACTTATTAATTTGTCATAATCTATTCCTTTTTCCGATTTACTTATTACGTTCCAAGGATCCACGATGTCTTCGTCATCATTGTGATTTTCGATATTCAAATTGTTAAGTTCTGTTACAACATTTACAGACATTATAATAAAAAGAAAGTAGTAAGTACAAATTAATATCAATTATCACAATGCAATAAAATACTGATACTTCTTCCAAAATAGTCTCTTCTCTGCCCGACTTTTAATTATTAACCTAAAAATTCTGACATTAGATCATTATCATTGACTCAATTCTTAGAATTGAGAAATTCTATGTTTTAAAACTCAATTAAACCCATTTCACACTAGCCTTTTTTCGTGTCGATTTCTGAGCCTGCCCGCCGTGGCGCCGTCTAAAAAATAAAATGTTTTTGCTTTTCGATATTCTGATTTTCTATGCTTCTGATGCTGCAAGCTGCAATCAACATAAACTTTTGCAGGAAGCTTGAAATAGTTATTCTATAAATATTTCAACATGAGCGGATCTGTAATCACCGAAATATTGAGTATTTCTTTTCCAATATTCTTCTCGAATTTTGTATAATTTTGATAATCCAGAATCTCAGCTCTATCGATTTTATGGTCACTGAAATATTGGATAAATTTTTCTCATTTTTTCCATATTCTTCATGAAAGTTGTATGGTTCTGGTTATATACGTATCGAAAACTATACCTTTGTGATGATGTTTCATTGTTTCATTACAAATTTTTGAATTAATTTTGAAAAATTTCACTCTTTCATTTCATATAGAATATCGCAACTAATATTATAAGAAATCTTTTGATAATAGTTTTGCTGTTACATTCCAAATTGTTCCTATTGTATTTATTCATTAATGAAAAGAATACACATCGAGTTCTTTTTAGTTGTAAAACGATTTCATAGCCAGAAAGTCATTTCTATAATTAAACTATTCTGTTATAAGTAAAATAATAAGGTGGATAAAGAGACATACAAATTAATATTATATTAATAAAAAATTAGCAACCTCTCAGAATGTATCGCATCCGTAAACTGGACAAGTCCAGGTGAACGATCATCGTGGGCCACAAGGATTTCCATGAGGAATTCCCGGGGCCTGTCTCACGCTCAGGAAGCGATACTTCGACTCATCGTCGAGGTTGCAACCACTCTCAATTTGAGTTGAGAATGTGTGAAGATATACTACAGAAATGATCCTGTGAAGTATGATCTTATTTTTAAAATTTCAAAATTTTGGCATGGTCACCATGAATGGTGTAGAAGAACTTGGTATAGCCAGTCCACTAGCGACCTCTGTGGCCAAATGATTCAAGCTTGCGTTTGTCAGTGGTTCAAAGTGGAACCACTAGGGGTCAAAAATATTATTTTGAATATCTTCGTATGATTTTGAATGGTTTTCTTAGTCGCACAATTAAGAAAGAATTTTTTTTTATTTTTATTGTGACTAATAATCCAAAATTTATCTGATTGGCATGAAATTTCGCAAAAGGCTTAAAAGTATCATTCGAAAATCCAACTTACTAAACCTAGTTTCTTCTGAATGACTCTATTTGAAATGCAAGCGTTGGACGCTTGTATCTGGTGGAAGATCCGTCGTAGTCGATGAATTCTCCAACAAATCGATTTGAGTGTTTTATTGCTTTCCCAAGAGTTTTGTGAGCAATTTTATGAAGAAATTGAACGGTGCTAGGTTCGCCTCACAATGGAGTTGGGTATTGTGAACAAACCAGGGCGCGTTGAAGGCGCCATTTAGAAATGAATTCTGAATAATTTGTAATTCGCTAAACTTCGTTGAGGAGAGTGCAAAATCCCAACACGTTGAAGCATAAGTTACAGTCGGATGGACAATGGTGTTGGACAAGATGAGTTTGTTCTGAATGGACACGTTGCTGCGACAAGAGAGCAGCGAAGGCAACTTGGCAAGCACCATTTTAGCTTTTCAGACATACCTAGTCCAGGTGCTGATTGAATATGAGTTTCTTATCCAAGATGACTCCCAAGTATTTTACTTTAGCGGTGTCAGTTGTGTATGCTTAATATAGGCGACATTCCGGCTTCGAGAAATCTAGGGTCAGAGAGTATTTTGGAGATTTTTGCTCTGAAGAAGCAATTTTGAAGAAAATAACGGATGTCACATCGATAGAGGCACATTCGCTTCATGAACGATTCCCCCGTGCCATACGGTGTCGAAAACCTCAGACATATCGAGAAATATTGCACCAGTTACCTGCTTCATTCGAAACCGGTCAATGCATATTCCAAGACTCTGATCTTCCAAGCAGCTGATCTGTGGTGGAGTGTTCGGGCCGAAATCCAAACTATTCGCCTGGGAAAATTTTCTTGAACATGACGATGTTGGTCAAGCGGAATTGATGACAGGAGGCTGATCGGGCAGTAGTTTTGTTTTGGGGATCTCTTTCACCTATCTGTAAAATATCTGAATTTCATATGATTATTACACATTACTACCTGTAACAGATCCGACAGCGTTGTCTGCTAACCATTTAAAGGTATTATTTGGAAATTTGGGATGCCATTGGGTCCGAGGGTTTTCTTCTTTTGAGTTGCGAAATGATATTTCTAGCTTCCACCATTGTGGTTACCTCTATGATGACCTCTTCATCGGGCATTTTCCATGAAATATGGTTTAGGTCTGCATCGGCTATGTTCGGTCTGTATTGGAGTTCCAAGCTACCAGCGAATGCTTCTGTTTTGTTTTACTCTGTATACACCTGTGGCGACAAAAAGCAATTAGACATAATGTCTGTGTCTAGACGAATTTGTCGTCACAATATTTAATAAAAATGTACCTGCATTAGTGTAAAAATGGTCTTTCGTGGTACTTGTGCATACAACTTTCTCGTTCATAAGGTTCTCAGAAAGATACAATAGAGAATATCTTTCACCTAACCTATTTAGTGTGCAGGTACTATGATACCATTGCGCAGGCATACAACTTAGAGAATAAGAAAAGGAAGAAGAAATTCATGGTATACAATATGATTTTATGTTTGTAATCCAGGGATAAAACTGGGAAGAAAAGAGTCGAGTGGATAAGTTACGAGGTGATGACCAGTTGAGTTAGTAGAATGTTCAAGGATGTTTCCAATAAAGTTCTCGTCTGTCGTCCATCAGTGTTTTAATATGCCCACGAAAACGTGATACCCCAAACACCATTCTACCTTGCATTCTTGGAAGGGGTTTGTATTAATGTATTGTGATTTCAGAACTTTTGCCATGTTCCAGAAAGAATTGTCCTCGTCCGATGCCATTATCAATTTCTGAACTCTCACAACAACATTGGAGTTGATTGATTGGGCACTGTTGTATCCGCGCG
This sequence comes from Harmonia axyridis, assembly GCF_914767665.1. Classification (NCBI taxonomy): domain Eukaryota; kingdom Metazoa; phylum Arthropoda; class Insecta; order Coleoptera; family Coccinellidae; genus Harmonia; species Harmonia axyridis. The sequence goes on from NC_059501.1 coordinate 27,523,679, forward strand.
CAATTTTTCTTACGCGGTTTTTTCTTTCAGTTTCATGATGCAGAAGGGTATCGTCCGTTTTTGTTGGGACGACTGAGCATCGCTTGTGCTGGTCGCTTCTGTCATGGCAGTGAGAAGGGTTATTTCTTCGAAATCTTCTACTGCTTTTCCGATGAAGTCTAGTTTTGTAGCATGTTGGAACTTGCTTTCTCCAATTCTGTGGTTATTCCGTTCATTCTTCCACATCTTGTAGAACAAAATCGTACGAGAATATATCAGAAACGCACAGTTTTCATGGTTATATTTTATTATTATATGTTGGTACTCCGAACTTTCCGCCACGCCTTTATCTGTCAATTCATCAATTTGCCTTAAAGAAATCAGTTCTGCCAACCAACAATTTTCAATGCAAAAATCACTAAAATATATTTATGGAAATATTTCATTAATTTCAATGAAAATGCAATGAATTACAGAAAATAATGTATAATACTCGTAAAGAAGGCTCATTCTACCACTCGTTCATTCCAAAACTCGCCACTTCGTGGCTCGTTTTTGAATTTTGAACTCGTGGAAGAATACCAATGCCTTCTGCACTTGTATTATAAATAACTATTCCATGGATTTGGTGAACTTCTTCCAACCGATCATCTCTTTCCTCTTTTGCACTAGGCTCATGCAATTTCCAATACGCATAAGCACAGGATTATGATCCGAGCTTAGTGCGTTCCTAGTTGTGAGGTCGATTTTCCAGCTGACATTTTTCACTATGACAATGTCTGGGATTCCTGATATAGTTGTGGTATGTTGGTTCCTCTGGGACCATTACCAAAATCAAATTGGCAGTTGTCTATTTCAAATTTGCATTGAATAAGTTGCAATTTACAAAATCAATTTAATGAATTTGGTAATTTCGTAAAAAATTATATCTTGCATAATTTCCTTATGCGGAAATAAATAATAACTATTTATAAATTGAAATCACTAACGAGAGTTAAATCATGAATTGAAAAATATTATCTTGCCTATCCAATGCAGTAGGAATGAATCTCTGGATATTAGCAATGACTTTCGTACAATTAGTAACAGCTATTATGCCACTATTTTCATTTTCATTTTCTTCTTTTTTTTGGCACCATTATAGAAAATTTGCAAGTTTAAGCCAGTTGCCATTTGCGTTATATCACGCACAAATCTGCTCCTTAAAATTTACAGCAACATCCTTAAGGCATCTTGTTTGCTACTGACAATTCGATAAACAATTCATTTGATTCATTCCCATGTGAACTTTAAATGGATAAGTGCCAATTTGAATTTGTTTATTGTCAATCTGAAGTAGCCTAGTTTCAATGTGGCTTGGATTATTGTCAGTTTGTCTTTTGATTGATGCCAGTTTGAAATTGAAGTTGCCAATTTGATTTTGACTAATGTCATTTTGATTATAATTAGCGCCAATTCGAACTTGAAAAGATAGGGACTGCTGGTTGGGACTTGAATGTTTTCGGGGTAGTAGCAGATTCACAGATTTGCCGCCTGTGGCCTGTGTAGGCTATTCAACTTTTGCCACCTCTGAATTTTGATACCTTAGTTCACAATCATAGGTATCAATTACATTTTCTATCAATCAAATTCTGACTTTATTTATGATTTGTGCTCCATCATTTTTGTTTCATCAACTTTTCCCTATGGTTATTATCATTGAGAACTAATAAGGTACCGTGTCATACACTGGATTATTTTCACTGCAAGAAATTATTATCAAAAAACATTATTTCAAGCGAAGAATATCTCAATCATGTGCCACTTTCAAAGTAAGGTAAGGTATATATCAAAACTAAACAATTCTTACATAATGTAAATGAAGCTTACACAGATTATATACATTTGGCGAACGTTTCAAAAACATTGTTATTATACTCAGTTTAAAAACGATACAATAAATTTTCTTTTCTTAATTATCTGTTAGTAGGTATTATAGTTCAAGTTGAATTAAAAAGCATCACAATACCTTTCGCAATAAATTCGCAAAACCATTAATTATATCATCGTACAAAATCTTATTCCTTAGTATATTTTATAAAGCGTTCAGCAATTGTTCATGTATAGAGATCTTGAAATATTGAGTATTTGGCTCTGTTTATAGGACTTTATTTCGATTTTTTTTTTAATATTTTAATTTTCCTCCAATTTTCGAAATTCGTACTTTGTGTGTATAATAATATTCTTTTTATTCTGTAAATCAAAATAAAAAATCAATAAGCTTAATCTGCCGAGTGCCGACTCTTGAAATAAAATTTCGCATAGGCTTTAACCTACTCAGCCTGCTGGCAAATCCGCCCCTGGCCAACACTGTATTCAAGCGGAAATTTGTTATTCGTTATTCCTTTTTCCTAAGGGCCAAAACCAAGTACAAGACCAACAATAACCACAGTCATTAGTGGTTATCCGCTTGATAACAAATTTTAATAAACAATCATTCACATTTTAAATCGTATTTGATGATTTACCAGTACAATTTATTTTGGAAAGTATCCATCTTACCCCTTCTAAGCGACGCTGAAAGAATCAGCCTATGAAAAAGCGGCTTTATTTGAAGGGAAAACGAATATAATATAATTCGAATATTCTTGAATTATTTACCAATATAGTTCAGTTTAGAAAATAACCTATGAAATAGCATAGCGTGCGAGTTATGCATATGACTACGAAAAAAATATGATTTATTCGAATAGCTGATATTTTGTATTCGAATGCAACGAATTAATTTGATAATCGAATACAGCATTCGATTTTGGATTCGGATGACCCATCACTCAGTGTTGCCAGACAAGCAGATTTCTTCGTATTTATACTGATTTTAGAGGAATACAGATTACCTCTGGATACACATTTAGAATTACCAAATTTTGAACGAAAAACTACCACAATCTGTTGAAAACAGATAATAAAATAAAAATAAATAACAACTATCAAATGTTCCTACTGCATAAAAATCCCGAAAATGTTTATTCCTCACAACGTATACCTAATTTAATTTTCTCCTGTACATTTTGCTCCATGCCATCATCATCATCATCGCTGGATCTAACTCGGGGACTGCCCCATCATAGAATATAAAATATTGTTATTCTATATTATATTATTATTATATAGGTACTCAAACGCTTTTGATATACAGATTTCAGTTGTTTCTACTACAGATAAATAGCTCAAGTTCAATGCATCTGGCAACACTGCTATCACTAGTTATTGTTATGTTACTATACGCATTTACGGAAGCATCTGTTCCTCAACTCAGCTGTCTGTGTGTTTATACCAATTCTATGAGACCTAAACAAAGACAATTGTAAATATTTTAGTTAACAGCAACAATGATGTCGATTAGCAATTTATTCAAAGATCCTAGAAAACTGCGAAATGATATTATACGTTATATTATTGAATCACACTTTGGGCAAATGTTTAAGGGAGGCACATTAGATCCATCGCAAATAGAAGTGGAACCCATGAAGAAGGCAGTTATTTCATGTTTGGATTTAGATGAGGAGGTAAGCAGATAATATTCTAGTACATTTTTTTATCTGTGACTTATTTTTCTATGAAAATTAAAATTCATTAGAAATCACATCAAACACATATCCAGCATATAGCTATCAATACCCTATTTCGAATTATTTGGATTAATGAGAAATATTTTATTGATTTTTTATTCACCCTGAAGTGTTATGACGAATTCTTTTTGTTTTTAAAATATTATGTTATGATTAATATTTTTAATTTTCTAAAATCAATGATGAATACTAATGAAATAAAAATAATTTTCTATAAGAATATGAATAGAAATGACAACATTGAATTTTTAGTTTTTGAATGAACTAGGGGACCAGTTCAATTTTCCTTTGAAGATTGTCCGAGGACATATAGATAAGTTGCATATGACTGCCGAATGGACAAACTTTTTTCAGGAAGGTTTTAGAATAACTGCAAAATTTGAAGGTCTTCATTTAACATTAGAACCAAAAGAAGATATTGATGATGGTAAGGGCGAATTTGTTTAAAGTACAAAAAATACAAACTTCTATTGAATTTTCTTAATGTTGACTGTTGATACTGATAATGACAATGAATCATTCAATTGAATTTATGTGTTATTGTATTCAAATAATTGATTAAATATGAAAACACATTTATGTGTCACAACTCGACTGAAACCAACAATTCAATACAGGATTGAGTGCCATTGTGTGGGTCTGTGATGAGTGGCCTAGTCATCATCGAATTCTTGTATTGAGTTGTGTTGGTGACATATAAGTCTATTTCTGTCTTAAGGCATCGATAAAGATTAATTATTAACATTTAAATGCATAATTTAGTGCATATTCAAAAAACTTTGAATTACAAATCTATCTAAACTTGCATCTACAAACCTATTTGTAAGGTTGAAAATATAATGGAGCGGGGAGGGTAGATTAAAATATCCTACTGTATTTAAAGTGACAACGCACTATATGCTATGAATTACAATCTACATCTGTGAAACCTTCAAAGATGCTGTAGACAAAACGTCAGGTAAAAAACCGATTAGTCCATGGCTAGAAAGCCTAAAAGCATTTTCATAAAATATTTGAAAATTAGACCAAAAGAGCCAACAAATGTATAGAAGCTGAAGTAGATATTTTGAATGCATCCTAAGAACGTATTTGCAATCAAATTTAATTTTAAATGTTTTCAACTTTGTTATTCAGACTTTTACACAATTTCATTAAGGATCTGTTTCAGTCATTCTGTTTTATAATATCTGATTCAGATATTTAGAAAAATAAAATAGAATGTTGTTTATTTCTCAAGAAAATCAAAACTCTGATTACAGACCAGGGAATTTCAGCAAGAATATTTTTTCACAAACTCAAATGTATCGGGTGTCCCATATTTCTTGTCTAGTGAGGGGATCTCGGACACATTTGAGCTAGAAAAAAATGAATGGTACATTTTCAGTCTTGATTTTTCAGAGAATTGATTTGGTGAAAACCGCAACCTCATAAATTCAACTGTTTTCAAGCTATAAGAGAAAATTGGAAAATGACGTTAAATGAAAAACTTCTCTATTATTGGTGGTGGTATATACAAGAAACAAAAAACATTCTACAGGAACTTTTTTTAGTAGAATTCATTTGTGTAATAATTTATTTTTTATTGACATTTGTTTTGAAGTTGTAATTCAAACTTGTGATTTTTTAATTGTAAACCATAACAATTTCTATGACAAATTAAATCGCTTAAATTTTTCCTTTTCAAAAATATATAACCTGAGATATAAATTTCTCATCAAACTATTAAAATCATCAAAAGTTCAGTTTCACACTTCAAATCAACCAAGTGCCTATCTAAAATAATCTGTGGACTTCAGATAATAAATATATGCGATGGCCACCAATGTCTCCAGATTCAACACCATTAGATTTTTTCAAATTGATAAATGTTTTTTAAATGCGACCAAAGAAAAAAATCTAACGGTGCTAAATCCAGAGACCCTAGTGGCCACTTTGCAGTGTGAAACTAAAACTTTTGATGATTTTTATTGTTTGATAAAAAATTATATATCATGTTATATAAGCGTGAGGCAACTACCCATCCATTAGCTTCCTTGTTCCTCACAGTATAGGATTCACCTGAGTTCGTTCCGGGAAGAAGAGGGGAGTTTCTTGAATGTTGGCACCTTTTTGCTCCCTTCTCGGCTTCTTTTGTCTCGTTCTGCTAGACCTGTTAATAATTTTCACCTACCTTTATGGCTTCTGTCTGGTCGGTTCTGCGCCACTGTCTTCTGGCGGCTGGCTAGCCGCTCTGCTTCTCTTCTCGTTTTGCTAGAACCTGCCACTTGAAGGGGTAGAGATTTGAGGGTATTTTTAGGAGTGGGCGAGGTATTGGCAAGAATGTGGTGTTTGGTGGAACATGGGATTGTTGAGGTATTACAATGTAGCAGGCTGGGATTAGCCACGCCACATTTTCTGGTCGGTTTTATTTTCACTGTATTCCTTACAGCAGGCACTTACTACAAACCCTCCCACCACAGAAAGGTGCTGACCTCGGGAGAGAATACACTAACCTGAACACTACTTGTTCACTTACGATTGGTCAGGGAAATACTATGTTTGAAACGTTGCGATTATTCGTAATTATTTGAAAATAATGATTGTATATAACTCGAAAAAAGTCCAAAAATGTTGGGGTTCTTCGGCTCTCCTCGAGTAAGCACAGGGTCCTCGTGTTGGATAACTTGACAGAATCATCCCACAACACTTTCGAACAATCTGTAGAAGTTTCATCAAGTTCGAATTTTTTTCCTACAACTTTGAAAATAAACGTTTTGGTTGAAAACTTCTTAGTTTAGAGGTTATGAGCAAAAAACTGAAAAAAGTCCGGAAATGTTGAGGTTCTTTGGCCGCCCTCAAGATAGCACAGGGTCCTCGTGTTGGATAACTTGACAGAATCATCCCACAACACTTTCGAACAATCTGTAGAAGTTTCATCAAGTTCGAATTTTTTTCCTACAACTTTGAAAATAAACGTTTTGGTTGAAAACTTCTTAGTTTAGAGGTTATGAGCAAAAAACTGAAAAAAGTCCGGAAATGTTGAGGTTCTTTGGCCGCCCTCAAGATAGCACAGGGTCCTCGTGTTGGATAACTTGACAGTCATCCCACAACACCTCGGAACAACCTGTAGAAGTTCATTAAGTTCGGAATTTTTTCCAGCAGACCCACCTTTTTTGTATTTCTCTACTGGACCTTTTTTTTTAATGTTTCTTATGGCGCTCATGTCGTCTTTCTGTAAATATCGTGTTTCGAGGTTAAATCAACAATAATAACGTAATCAACGACTTTTGACAGAACATATGAAAAGTTCAAACTTGATTGGTCAATTCTTCGTATAGCACCACCTTAATGAAGAAGAGGGAAAAGAGACCCATGCCAAACCGAGTCGCCAAAATTATCTTAAACAAAATCTAATCTGTGAACACAACAGTATTTTTAGACATCATAGATTTAACCATAAAAAAAAATTCGAGAAAATCATTGACTTGGCGTTAGGATCTTTCGGTGCTCGTTCATTCTTGTGCCAAATCTGCCTTTGGGAACCACAGAATAGTGTATACAGTGAATAATTGTTTAACGTCTGTGTGTTAATAAACCAAATTAATTTCACGGCATTCAGACAATTTTTCGGACAAAGTACCTCCTCGAGCGGGACTCCAACCCGCAACCTCTGAATAACTAGTCCAACGCTCAAACCACTAAACCACCGAGGAAGCTGAAGATTCTCCGCTTCTACAGTGTGTGAATAAATCATTGAATGTTTTCAAGGAAAGCTCTCGGATAGGCCAAGTTTGATTTTTAATTAACCACCTTATGGCTTGAAAATTTTACTTACGACGTCATTAATTTTCATGAAGTGTCATTTCTTCAAATGACTTGCCGAAAACTCGCTCGAGTTACGATATGAATAGACTAATGAAACATTGGAGCGACTCTTGAAACATTGGAGTAGTCGAATATTCGATTAATAACTATAGGTGTTCCGTAAAACAATGTCAACCCGGCTCATGCTGATAGCTTAGTTAGGTCATGTCTGCCCAGTTCGCAACTATTCATGAACATATGTATATTTACTTATTTTTATTGAAACCATTGAAATACACATTTCATATACTTATAAAGAGATAACTCCTGAAGATCTAAAAAACCGAACCTTATAAAATTTTATCGAAGAAAAAGCAGCCGCACTTCACACAAAAATAGATAGTACCCTTTGTCGAAGAAATATCGACAAGCTTGATGAAGCGTAAAAAACTCTTGAAAATAGTGGTAGGCACACATGCCGACTCGCGACCGTAATATTTATGATCTGAATGCGGCATCTTTGAAAATGCCGACGCCCGACAGAAATATTTATGACTAGATTACGGCACGCTTGAACATAGTCATATTTATATTATTTCTTACTTGAGGGAAGGCTAGCAATATTTTAAATATTTCCAGATTTCTCGGCTGAGTTGTGATTTTTCGAATCATATTTCTGAGAATAAACTATATTATTATTATTATATCGCCTGGTGCTCCAATATATATATTTTTTTTGATATTCAAGGCGCCCCTGTGGACCTTGCGCCCGTGGCAAGTTCCACCTTTGCCACGTCCTAGATACGGCCCTGGGCATGACCTAAGCTATCATCATGCATCGGTTTACGGGACTCCCTGTATGACTATTCGAATATATTCTATAATTCTAATTTATTCTACTATTCCAATTGGCAAATTTTAGACCTTCGGAGCTCTAATACGAACCTACCAAAAATTTCTAGTTCCTCAGTTGTTACTTTCGAGAGTTTCCATGTCTACATTTGTTCTCACCAGACATACAGATTTTGATTTGGAAATATCAAATCATGCAATTTGATAAGCATAAGCTCGAAAAATGCTTCAATTAATAAAAGATAAGTTGACGTCAAGTTCAATAATTGTAAGAAAATGATCCAATGTGTAAATAGAAAATTACGATATTCGATTCATGAAACTATTATCAAAAAAACACTGACCGACTTTATTTGTCGTTTTGTTCATGCATATTTTTCTCAAATTCACAATTTTTTTTTTATTTAGCTGCATCTATGTGGAGCTCGGCTATTGGCCGTTTGGTGGAGAAGCCCAAATACAAAAACAACACTGAAAATCCAGTCCTATTGACTGAAGGCGCTAAAAAAATTGATGAATTCATGAAATTTTGTAAGGTTTATACATATTTTGTTTAAATGGAAAATTTTATAGTATATTTCATTTCAGTGAGGCGTAGATTAACCCTAGAATTCACAAACACAGTTTTATGTTTACAACCTAGGAATAGTGAATTAGGAATAAGATTAGCAATTAATGTAGAAACGTAAGTACACCTAGAATATAAAAAAAAAATAATTAACTAACATACATTTACTTATGGAGTAGTTAATTTTAGAATTATGCATAGTCCTAGCTAGCCTATTTTCGCTGAAAGTAGAATCCTGAATTGTTGATAAAATTTCGTTTGGAGGGGATGTTGATTCAGAACCTCAACAAATATTTTGGTGAATTACAATGAGTGGCAGAAATACATAAGACGGATTTCTAATTCATTGTTCATCCTCGTTCAAATAAAATTCTGAAATAATTATCAAAATTATTGAGTATGATGAGAGTATACATTTATGGGACAACGAACAATATATCTTCATCATTTTTTGTACTAATAGAATGTTATTTGTTTCACTCACTCCTACAAGTCAAAAACAATAAGTCATGAAAATTATCAATGAATATTATAATGAAATCCAGAAGTTTCTTTCTCTTATGAATGATTTATTTGTCTTAGGATACGTCTTTATGATGAAAATGAAGTACCTGAAAAAATTGGAGCGCAAGAATCTACCCCCGATTCTGATTTTACCACGAAAAATATCGATTTTCAAGGGGTGTCCTTTTGGATTACTGATGTTCCTAACGAATTTGGTAATGATAGAAATGATTATAAGAGGATATCTAAAGAAAATAAGAGTGATATTATGTTCGCTGCATTAAACGGCACACAGGTGGTTAGTAAACTTCAATGGTTCAGAGTAGAATATAAATAATTAATGAAATAATCTTCTTATTTTCAGATCAAGTTTTCGACAAGACAATCGGATTTCCAAAATGGACCGGGTGTAGTTGTTGAAGCGATGTTAAATGAAGTGATAATTTTTCTGACACCTAGGCAAATCTATCTACTTTCCGAATTCATGGAAGAGTATTGCAAGGGTGATGAATACAGGTAAATAACTTGAAATGGAATATAATATCAAACATATCATATATGATATAACCCTCTTGTGTTGCTTTTAAGTTATTTAGTTATTACTGGTGGTGTTTCTATTGATTTAATCGATGTTCGCCTTTTACTTATGGTTGAGTCATAGTGAACTAGTAGCCATTATATTTTGTTGACTTTCGTCCCTCAGCATAGTCATGAAATATACAATGAAAGTTTATAGGTCGGACCCATAGAAGCCATTAACATAGTTAAAGAAGAAGTCCATAAATGGACGCCATGACACCTATAAGCATTTTATATTAATAACAATAATAATTTATTATGACTTGTACCACAGTTACAATCATAAAAATGCACCATCAATTCAAATAAGATAGAAAAAAAAAACATAATTTGCCTTGAAGCATGAGATTATTACCAAAATAAGTTTATTTTTCAATAAATAGTAGACGAATTCCTACACTACAGGAGATTTCAAAACCTGTCAACCAGCCTATTTGATTATTTTAAATGAAATGAAGATTAAGTTGGTTAGGTTTTATTTGAACAGGAATATGAATCTATAATTATAGATATTACTTTGGTGACAATGATGGGTATTTTGGTTATATAAATCATTCCTGTTATTCTATAATGCATTTAAATCTTACTACTTCATTATTTTAATAGATTTGGAAGTAAGAAAAGAAGAGTTCAAAAACCAATGACAGATTCTGATTATCAAAAGTTGGAAGTTCTTCTCCAACAGCAAACCTGTCACCCAAATACACAGTATGCAGGTTTACAAATGGGATATGGATGGTCAGGTGTGCCGATAGGTAAGAATTTCCCCTTTTTTTGGAATAGATCATTTCTTGATGAAAGTATGAAATATTTTTTTTAATGCTGAGTACTTTGACAGGAGTTAGGACAAAGTACTCAGCATGAATAACCAAGGACGTGATTCTTACTTCATTTTTTTTTAATATACTGTGACATAAAAGAGAGTACCCAGGGATAGTTTTATTGGAACAATATTGAGTATATAATTTTAGAGATGAATTAAATTATAGCTTGGGAATTGCAGAATATGAGTCATTAGTGTTTTTCTTATTTAATACGTTGTAATATGAAACCCAGTTTGCTTATCATATTTCTGTCAAAGACAAATTCATTGGTTTTTGAATAGATAATTTCAATTAATAGAAAAATCTGGAGCTTTTGCGTTCGCTCATTTATGGAACTATTGCGCCCTTGAGGAGATCAAGATTATATTCAGGATGACTCAAACTCGAGTACCTATTAGAAGTTTCTGGTGAACTGGAACTATATATTTTATATCTGAAAATTGAGATTATGATATTATTCAATATGCTCTTCATATAATTAAATATACAGGAGATCGAGATGTAAATCTATAAAATCACATATAAAGAAAAGATTTGGAATTGTCACAGTTGAAAATGAAGAGAAAAAAATGTGTTTGCTTCCACACATAAAAAGTCTTCACAGAGAAATACTCGCGAACAACCTGCTCAAGCATTTTTGAAACCATTCACAGACTGGGCACTCACTAAGGTTGACAGAAGTAGATTCCACGTGTTGAAAACGCTGTTGAACCAGATCAACATTGAACATGCCGTGCAGTGTTCTGTAAGCAGTTATTAAGTTAACTCTCAGACGACGATTAGCAAAAGAAGTGATGGGCATTGTTGCAATCCTCTCCTCATAGCTTGGTTGTCTTATTTTGTATGGAATTCTATTCAAATGTCTTTTGAAGAAGAAATAGCATTCTCTCTGCTTTGTTGGAAATAGCTGTAACGTGTTCTGACCAAGACGAATCCGCTGTTATGATGACCCCATGATCAGAATGAGATGTGATCGATTCGATTATGTGGCGAGCCAAGTGTTAGGAGTTAGGATCTTGGATTGTTCTTTCCATACGGAGAACCTTTAGTTTAATGAGAGGAAGCAGCCAAGTGTTGGACCAGCACAAAATATCATCGAAATCATCCTGACATCCCTTGAACCAAGGGGTTCAAGTAAATTTTACGATTGTCGGCGAATAATGAACATGTTGATTTCACTGAACAGGCTAGGTCCTACGAGAAGAGTATAAAGAGAAGGAACCCAAAACAGACCCCTGAAGAACTCCGCTCTACACACCTCTAGTAGATGATACAGTGTTACCAACACGAACTCGGAAGACTGCTCAAAATAGTCCTTCAGCAGTGGATCAGCATTAATTCCGAGACTGTCTGAGCATTTCACTTTGCAAGGCAAAGGATTGCTGTTTTCAGAGCGGCCCAGAATAAATTCCTGTTGACTCGCAGGCAAGCAGGCGAGTGCAACTTGCATTTTCGCAAAAATTTTGGCAACTATTGGAACAAAACTTATAGGTCTGCAGTTATTGAGGTGAAGCTTGTCCTCCCTTTCAGATATTCCATCACCACCAGGGGCACTACTAACTTTCAGATAAGATAGATAATTCTCTTGTCAGGCCCAGAAACGAAGGAAGCGGTTAAAGTCTCACCCATAGATAAATAAACCTTTGTCTATGGTCTTACCCAATTCATTGACAGACTCAGAAGCCCTACAACTTCGACAATCTTTAACGATCCAATTTAAACTTTGATTTGGCTTTTCTTATTGCAAGACTCACACAATTTGAGTACCTACGATGGGCGTTATAGTCATATCCCTTGCTGGATATCGTTATCACAGCATTCTAAATATGGTCGTTCTGCTGATAAAAGATGTTTTTTCTTCTGGATATAACACTTTCAATATCACCGAGTATATGAATAAATAAATATATAATAAATAATTTTTTTATTTCTAATTACATATATTCTCTTATTTATTAAATTTACAGATGAAACAGAGGAACAATATTATTCTATGACTGGAAATCAATCTGATTTTGGTATGTCTATGATGGATAGTATGGAAGGCTCCCATCTCAATACATCTTTTCACGGCACCGAATACTCAGAAAGAGCCTCCACAATCGACAATCGGTCATATGTACCAAATACAACGAATTATGGAACAGCTATGTCATGCGTCTCCGGTGGGACTCAGCAGCCTCCCCATGAACCGGGAACAGATCTCTTTGCCATAGACCTAAAAATTTCATCATTTACCATGGTACTATTGCATAAAGATATTTTAGATCTTGTCGAAAAGGAAGGAACGATATACACTCAAGATAGCATTTCCAAATTGCAAGAGTTATCTACGAACTTTCTAACAAGTATAATACAACAGTTAAAGTTGATTTCTGAAGCTGCAAATAAAGAGATTGTTATTAATATGAACTATGATGAGGCTTGCAATATTAATAATATCAGGTAAGCTTTATAATTTCTCCATATAGTATTATGAGTTTGGATTATAATAAATTTCGAACAATCGTAAATAATATGTTTCAGATTGACCTCAACTTCTGTTCATTCAATGTTCGAGATGGATCCTCAGAAACAAAAATGCGATATTTCATTTAGAACATGTAATTTGAACTTGTTAGAATGTTTATTTGAAAATGGAAAGGAATCAGAGAAAGTACCTATATTAACAGCAGTAAACCCTTCAGAAGAAAATCTGTACATTAAACTGGTTAGACAGAAAAATAATTCCCATACTAATTTAGAGTAGGTATTTTTATTATTCATTTTTGATTTATTGAAATTTGTATGATTTTTATTGAATTAATTTTTTTACAGGATAACAATAAAAGAATGTGAAATAGAACTTGATATTACAATTATAGATAGACTTTCAGCTCTTATAAATTTACCACTATTTTCCCAATCTAACAACTCCTATAAAATGCAGCCAAGACATACCACACATTTTGCGATTAATATACCATCTGCAAATTGCAAACTAAGGTAAAACAACAAATCAAATCACATTTTCAGTTTTTCTTTCAATTTCAACTATTACTTTGATAACTTCCTTTTTAGATTCCCAATACCAGATTTCACTCCTTTGTATGATCCTAGTAGAGTTCCTTGGTGGAAAAGAAATGTTCGTTCAGATTACATGACATTGAAGTGCAGCCAATTGAAGTTTGAAACTAAATTCTCCACCCATAAAAAATCTCAAACAGATGAATACTCAATCAAATTTCGGGTTATGAACCTCTATTATAATGAATCTGTTAAAGCAAAACCTATCTTCTTTGCCCAGATTGGAGATGATGATCAAACATTTGATGAGTAAGTATTAAATATTGTATCTTTAGAGAATAAGTTCCCAAAAGACGTTTCTTCCTTCTTCAATGGGTTGTAAATCCTTAGAAGTAGCAGTGCAGAATTGAGTAGTTTGTAAGGCTTCTGAATTCAGGAAGAACAATCAGATATTTTCAGGATAGGTTCAGAACTCGGTTAAATTTGTTAGTGTGTTAAAGTAGGATATTTCCTTTTCATGATAATTTCAAAACTACAAATCCGATCCAGAAAATGACAACAATTGCAAATTTTCATGTTAATCGAGTTATCATAAACAGAAAATTAAAAAAGAATATCTAAAAAAAACAATATTTCAGTGGTAACAGATCCTCCAATAAAGGATGTAGATGTATATTAACGATTTCAAGCTGTGTTCATTTTTTCATGTGGATTTCATTACTAGATCCTTTGAAAATTCAAAGGAAACATCGAAAAAAATTGCCAATATTTCCCTAAAAATAGATCTGACTAGTATAATGATGAGGCTTTCAGATTGTTCAACAAAATTGGAATATTCCGAGCTCCAGCTCGGGTCTATTCGTTTTTTCACCTGCCGTTTAGCCTGCTACTCGAGCAAGCATTTTCAGAGGTTTCTATCAGAGTTGTAGCTGGATTTATCTGAATTGAATTCAGTTCACATTAGGTGAACGCCCTATTAGACCACAGATAAAAGTCCGGAGCAGTTCTGTGGTCTTCATTGAGGCATAAATGAAAATAATAATAATAATAAGTAGATATATTTCAGAGAATGTTACAGTGTCATACAGATGTTAATATGGTAACATTAAATGAAACAATGTCATATAACCAAAAACAAAACAAAAAAACCGATCATCCTCACAATGCATATACTATACGCGCACAAAGTCCTCTATAGAATAAGGCTCTAAATCAATCAACAATTCCTTAATTTTTCTCTTGAACACTTTCATACTATCACACATTTTTAGGTTCTCGGGAAGTTCATTAAACAATCTAATACCCGAATAAGAAGGGTGTTTCTCCGTTATTGTGAGTCTATGTATCGGATAACTGATATTGAATTTTCTCGTACCATAGTTGTGCATAGAACCGCACCGCTCATAATGTTCCAAATTCTTAAACATAAAAACTAGCACTTCGTAAATGTAGAGAGCATAAATGGTGAGAATATGGTTCCTTTTGAAGACACCTCTGCATGATTGACGGTAATCCAGACCAAATATAGTTCTGATAACCCTCTTCTGAATACGAAAAATCTCCAGAGTGTTTGAGTTGACACCATAGAACATCAAACCGAACCTCATCAAGCTCTCAAAGTTGGCGAAATAAAAAATCTTTTTTTTATTTATTTATTAACCCAAAGGGATCATGAGTGATCCATAACAGGCATATTTTACAACATAGCAATAGTAACAATAACAATTTCAACAACTAAACAATTTCTCAATAAATCAAATATTATTCTGTCTTCTTTGGAACAATTGATCTTTCACTTTACTTGTGAACTCCTTCAGAGTATCTGAGCTCTTGATGTCGTTTGACAATTCATTAAACCAGGTGGCAGCTTGGTAAGTTATTTTCCTCCTAGGAATGTTTCTGGCAGTTGGCAATATGTAGATGTTATGTCTGGATCTTGTATGGTGGGTATGCACATCACTGGCATATCTAAGATTAATGCCAGTATCCACTAAGTTGTTTTTAATCTTGTAAATTAACTTAACACTGTCCAGGTAAACTAACTCCTTAATTTTCAAAAGATTCATGTCATTATAAAGTTGCATGGTGTCTGATGAAGGTGGTTTGTTAAATAGTACCTTGATGACTTTATTTTGTGATATTTGTAGTTTATTTATTATCTTGAGTGAATTCACGTCTAAGTATCGACCTATTATTCTCAAACTATATGCGACAGAATTCAATTTCTTTCCCAAACCAATTATATGGTGGTGCCAATTCATGTGTTCATCTATGGAGATGCCTAAAAACCTAGTAGTCCGATCAGTGTTCAGATCTCTATTCAACAACCTCACAGTGGTTGGTGTCTCCATTCTCTGTTGTGGTGTTCTGAACAGTATCAGCTTAGTTTTATCTGGGTTCAAAGCCAAGCCATTCCTTTCAAACCATTGCTCCACTCTATTCAAACACATAGAAGCAGTACTGATCAGTTGGGGATAGTTTGAGCCAGACACTAGCAGGTTGGTGTCATCTGCATAATTTATGATGTGACAATTGGCCAGATTTTCAGAAACAGCTTCCCCGGTCCCAGATTTCTCACATTCAAGAACATTAACAATATCGTTCATAAAGAGAACAAATAATATGGGTCCTAACATGCTCCCCTGAGCTACACCCCAGGGGTTTTCTTTTATTTCTGATTTTATAAATTTCCCATTTTGTTTCACCATAGTTCTTTGTCTCCTTCTGATTAAGTAAGATTCGAACCAGTTCAGCACATTTCCTCGAATTCCGTATCTTTCCATTTTGATCAGTAGAGATTCATGATTAAGTGAATCAAAAGCCTTCGACAGATCCAAGAATATACCCAGCAAAATCTCATTGTCTTCAAATGACCTGACAACGTTTTTTGTGAACTCTGTTATGGCGGTTAGTACAGATTTTCCTTTTATGTAGCCATGTTGATTGCTACTCAGTACACTGCATGAAGTCATAAAGTCCTAAAAAAAACTCCTGCTGCCAATTCAGCAAATTAACTGATTGAATTTTCAAATTTTATATGCTTTTTAAAGGAGGAATAATTTTCGCAAAAAATGTTTGTATTTTAAATAGTAGTAGTAACAGTTCTTTATTGCCTGTAAACAAACAAATGGCCATGGACCTAAGGTCCTTCAGCCTATTTTAAATATTTTTATTGATTTATCATTTACCAGTCAAAAATAGTAAATAAATAGTAGATATATGAAATATGTAATAGATCCAGTTACTATAATGGATTATAGATAGAGTAAAGCAATGCAATACTATCATTTTATTCTTAACTACCATAATCAAGTTGAAATTTTATATGACGCCTCCAAGTCGTTTTCTCAACTCGAAAATCCAAATCTAAAATTAAATTAATAATATAAAAAATATTTATTATCAACTTTTCTAATTATCCATTTTCCACTATCAGTTGCAGATTGATAATGAAGATACTACCAACTACCAAAATTTTTAATATAGAAGTAGAAGATGATGCTGCAACCCAATCAGCATTCTGTGAAAATTTAATCGCTCCCAGAGATAATGGTCCTTTCACATCTAAAAGAGTATTTCATCACAGTAATGTAGAGCATTTGGATGATGATTATCCAGGTGAGGCATCATTTGTTTTTTCAACATACAGAGTAAGTCTTTGACTTGTACATATATTTCAACCGAAGATTCCTGAGGTCAAAAGAAACACTTTTTTCCTTTACTGTTTTATCCGATTCGATTTTTTTTCTCATTTAGTAGGCGTTCTGGAGATTACCGGACTTTGAATGTAATTTTATGTTTGGAAAATATTCATCATATCAATACAAGACTATATTCCGAGATTTATTCATCAAACTGTAGGTAAAATTATTAATTTTAACTTGCACCCTCAGTTTTTTGTTGAATGCTGGCTTATTAGTCATTATACAGTTAATTAGAATTGTTTTAGAACATCCTGTGGAATAATTTCTTGGTCAAATTCTTTCAAAATACAAATTTTTGTAAAGAACCATTCCTTTCCAATATTTTGTTTTTTGGTTCATAACTTTAAGTGAACTCCAATCAACAAATTACCCAATTTGAAGTAGGTACTGTTTTTTTTGACGGGATGGTTTTGTTCATGAGTTTAGCAAATACAAGGCATAGATACATTGTTCATTTATAATGATAAGAAATTGTTCAATTATTTATTCGAACTTATCGAATTTAAATTGAAAATCAAACTTCAAAACAAACCAATTCAACTGTAACTAATATAACCTGGAAAATGTACTTTTCCCAACAAATACCATGATTCGATAAAAGAATTTCAATGTGAATACTTCTTGGGATTTGATTTTAATAGTGTTATTGCATAAAAAACTTTACCATAAGAATCATTGCATCAAACTTCATTACAAAATCTCATTTATTTTCTGTGCTTCTTTCATTTCCACCCACCCCTTCTATCTGTTCATAAACATAATAACTTTCAAAAGAATAATTTATATTTGAAAGTTTCAGGGTAAGTTTGTAGTTTTAACATCGTTAACAGACAAATTCACCCAATGGGTTATGCAAAAATTTATTAAGATCGTATCTCTAGAAAAAAACTCAATATCTTATAATCATTCGCCACATTCTGCTGAAATTTTATGTTGATATATTTATAGATATTGGGAAATGAAAAATTAGCTTCATAACTCTTTCATTAGAAAAAGAAATGAGCAAGTAATGACTAAATATCTCGCCTTTTTCGATTTATGTAGCCATTTAAGATATATAATCAAAATTGGTGAACACAGGTATACATAATATATACATATCGTAACTATGTTTTCTGGAAACCTTATAATTTTAAAGTAAAATTTTTTAGTTTATTAAGTAAAAATTGATTCAACTATCACCTGAATGACTTCGTAAGAGCTTCTGACCCTCCTCTGAAGTTCTTTAGTCAGAATGTAATAGTTGCAATATTATGTGGGACTTAGTAAAAGATGAAGTGTAGGGTAAATTACAAATCTTTGTGTAAAATTTGCAATGTTTTTTTTCTATGTTGTTCCTCTAAACCAAATTGAAGATTAGTTACTGACCTACCTTGTTCTTCTCAATGTTTACTTTCAAGCTAATTGAGTCTTGACATCCTTCATATCTCTCATTTACAGATGTAGACTTACTCATACCCGGAGATTCTAAAGAAATAGAAGAATTTAAGTTTTCCTCAAAGCGTTCTGCTAAGGTCCTTTTAACCGCAGTACTGTCTTGTGTGAAAATTCAAATAATATCCAAACACACCTATGAAATGATTTACAACAGAATCAATAATGATCTTTTAACTTGGGTTCCATGTGCCCCAAAAAATAAATTCACTCCTAAAAAGGATATATTTGGTGAATTCAGTAGTGCAGCAGATTATGGTAAGTTTAGAAATAATTATTATTATTCAATGTCTTTAATGTTTTTTAGAAGTTTTAACATATTTATTTGATAACATGAAAATGTTATTTTTTTAGTGGATTCTGATGATGATTGTGATGATTTTTATGACGACCTTATGTTTCAATCAATGCCTCAGGGACTCAAACCAGAGGACACTGAGTCTACTTCATTCATAAAAAAGTATGTAGATCAAAGTAAACTGGTAATAGATGTTAAAATTGTCAGTGGAACCTTAGTGTTCAATCCTCCTGTGAGGGATGCTTCTTCAAATAATGTAATACCAGGTCAATTAGGATACTTTTCAATTGATGTAAGCGAAGCACACATATTTATGGTCACTGGATATAAAGGTGACAGTGAATTGGATTATTTATGCATAGATGTTTGGAGCGCTGATATGAGGCATCATGGTGAGTTGTACAATAGCATCAAATTCAAGATTCTTCTGAAATCTGCATAAAGTATACTGCCATATTCAAAATTTCTCTATTTTCATAATTGCATTAGTTAACGGAAAAAATCTATTATTATATTGATATGATTGATTTACTTCACTAATTTTGTTGTATTTTCATTATTACGTTAGTTAACGAAAAAAATCTATTATTATATTGATATTATTGTTGATTTAAAAAGCAATAAGATGCCTGCTATTTCGTTTGTTTGTCATCTTGGGTAGGGTTATGCGGTACTGATGATCCCTAATAAGGGTGAAACCGGTATATCGCTATCCTCCCTTGATGACATGCATTCTCCTTGGGTTACTTTCGATTGTGAATCCTACGTAATGGCGTGGAGACCTTCTGTCTGACAACGGTCGTGTGGATGGCATATTCCTATTGCTGATACATTGACCGGATAAATAGTTAATATCGTATGATATAATTACTTCATTGGAAATTTTACCTATTTTCATCAAGTATTTCCAAATGTTAGCCGTATTATTTATTATTGTTGATTTACTTTACTAATTTTGTTGTGATTGATTCATTTAAGAAACTATAATTTTATAAAGGAATTTGTTAAATAAAAGAGGCTACTTAATTTTGATTCAAATGAACTCTTCTTGACATTCAGGCTGAAAAAAATTATTCGGTACCATATGATGAAATTTCATAATAATTTTTTTAGAAATGATGCCTTCTTCTGAGGTGAAAAATTGTCTGCCTGACCTCAGGAGGATACCTAGTAATCTTTATCCTGTCATTTCTAAGTCAATAGGAGCATTGGCAGAAGAAAGGAAAGGTCTATCAGAACGACAAATGTTAACAGTAGCTTGCAAAATTCTCACAAGACATGATACACATCATGTGAAGGTATTGTAAATCTTGAACCAAATTTTCAATGACTAATTATTATATTTACAGACGGTTAAAATAGCCCTGGGTTTGAATAAATCAACTCTACATCACAGAATGACAGCTGAACCTAATTCTTGGGTGTCTCAATTGATTGACTTTTTCAAAGTTACTGATTTTCCCATCAACGGTTATAAATCAAAAGATGTTATGAGTGAATTTCACTTACATACTTGGGATTGCGCTATAGATTACCGACCCCTGTATTTGCCTTTGAGGTGTGCCCTTACTCTTGGGAGTTTCAGCATGACCTCTAGTTTAAGTGAAGTTTCAAAAGGTTCCAAGTTAAGATTTCTTGCAGAGGATTGTGATTTATACATCAGTAAAGAAAATCCTCCCATAGATGGAATCGCATCAAATATTCCGATTAATATAAGAAGGGAATATATCAATATAATAACAATGAACATATTTGAATTGGGCCTAATAATGAATGAGAAGGTAATGTTAATATTACGTTATAATGTATGAAAAATAAAAAACACTGAGTATATAGAATAATGAATACTTCACTTTTTAAACTATAATGAAAATAAAGTCTTTAATACAAAGGGAACTTTCGCTTGATTTGTGTAAAAAGATACAAGGCGACTAGTGACCCACAGTCCAAACAGAACACCCATGATCTACTCGGAACTTGAACCCACTCGGTCACAGAAGTGTTCCAGCTAGAGGGTATTTTCGGAAAATAAGGATTTTGAAAGGTTGGATTTCTGTGTTATTAATGCACTATGCTAACCACTAAAGGTTAGTGGGCTTAATTAAAAGAAGCATACACAATGACCATCCATAGCATAAATCTACTTTTTTAGTATTTTCCAAGAAGACTTATAGCTAAGTAACCCCAAAAAGTGTTCTGAATCTTGTAGTCCTCAGAAGCCTTTTTTCAGAAAATTATCACGGTACTAAGAACTGGTTCAAAATAGTTCTTTCCAGCACAATACTTGGGTGCACAAAAGTGTTTTCAGGAGCACTGAACACAGCACTTGGGGACATTTAATTGTATAAAAAATATATTTTTATCAATTATACTTGAAGAGTAGGAAAAATTATGTCTATATTATGTTTTTTTTTCGAATGGCACAAATTTATCCATGAAGCTACGATTTTTCCAAAATGTACTTAACCAAATTTCCACTCAAATTTTACCTCAAAACGATTCAAGTCAATAAAACTGAAATAATATGGTTCATTGATTACGTGGAAATTTAGTTAAGCGTATCTTTGACAAATTATAGTTTCAAGTATAAATACCTTCCACTTCTAATGGAACATGTTATTTCTCCTTCTCTTCAAGAAAAATAATTACGAGATAATTAGATCAAAATATTTTTTTCACATAGACCAAAAGGGATTGTTTTTGCTATGCTACCGATTTATTTATTGAATATATAGCTTACAGATAGAGGTTGCTATAGTGCATTATTACACAGAAAATCAGCCCATAAGCTTCAACGGTTCAAAAATAACAGCACTTCAAAATTTTGGTATTTTTCTAAAACGAAGGAATAACAGGACATTTGATGTTCTTTTTTTGAATCAGAAAAATGAGGTCTTCTAATCTACAACTATCAATGACTCAGAAAATTGCATATGTGCAATTAAATTGATTTTGTAATTAATTATTAATTAATTTTCGCTTCATTAGAGTGAAAAGGTTTAAGAAAACTATATTTTAAACATTGGCATTTTTTACTCAAGGATGTCTGTTAAAAATTGTCGAAATAAAATAATTTAGTTGAATATTCATTCTTCTATGTAACTCAAATATGATTTGACTAAAGAATATGAATACTAAAAATATTCATGTTGAACTTTCTTTATTGTATTCCAGAACCACAAAACCAAGCCTCGTTCAAGTTTGAGAATTACAACAGATAAATTGCATATTCACGCCTGCTCTGATTCAATGAAAGCTCTCACTGAACTGATTAGTTATATTGCCTCAGATGGTGATTCAACATCAAATGCATCATCCGAATCTAGCAGCCCTTATCCCAGTCCTAGGCATGGCCCTGGTGATCAGGAACTCATTCCAGTTGATCAACAAACATTAGAAATTTGTGAAGTATCAGAAAAACAGAGACAAGAAATAAACTCCTTGATTGGAGATGCCATTTATGAAGAAAAAGAAGAAAAAAGTGAGCTCTTAATATACATATATTTATTTGATGACCAGCTCTTATCCTCAGTTTCGCTTGCATGCTCATCTTTGAAGAGATAACTGTTCTTCCTGGAAATTGCCTCGCATCCGAGAAATCATTTACTTTCATAACGCATCTCTTGGACTTGGACAATAATAATTCCTTCGCCCTCTAGGAGATCTGATAGTTCTATTATTAACTTTTTGAAAAAACTCAATAACTTAAAACCAATAGAAATAGATTTTCTCAGTCTGTAATTTTCGAATTTGAATACTGTCGTTGAAGACCTAGAAACTTGCAAATCCGAAAAAGGGTTTCGTTAATATGCGAAATCACATTTTTTTTGTGTGATCAGAGAAAATTCAAAAATAAAATAAAAAAACCTAATCTTTCCGTTTTAACTAAACCGACAGAAATGAGATTTTGAACGTATTTTTTTAAAATAATATTTTCAAGCTTTGTGCAAAATCGTATTGATACCGTCGAAATCATAAAAAATTCTAGTAGAACAGAATGAGAAAAGCACTGACGTGCTTTGTGCTCTTTAAAGATGAAATTGACTTATGAATGAATAAGCACTCAAATTCTCTCGACTTCACATCAGAATATCTTCTGTAATATCAATATTCCAATCAACTTCTACATTCTCTCAATTATCACAAGTCTCTTAGGTTATCAACAATCTAAGTAATCTCTGTATCCGCACAAATATCTGACTTTTCAAAATTATTTGATGATCAATAATGCATGTTCTACCATTTTTATTTCCCACAAATTCTCTACATGTACTTTAATGTGAATTGTTTCCACTATTCACATTTTCTTTTTGTGTAATTTTTGGAAAAAAAAATTTAGCTGTAATTCCCAACAATCCTTGTGCAAAATTTTAAGACGTTCAGGTAAGCTATTCAGTTGTAAAAAGCTAAAAGACATTTATTACATTAAAGATATGGGTAATCAAGTAGAATAGGTAGGCTCTGATACCAGCTTTCAGCTGTTTAAGGGTCAGGAATAAATAAATAAAAAAAATATGATCCCTCGAACATGCTACATCAAAATGGCTTCTATGTTGCCAGATCGAAAAATTAATCAGATATTTGAAGTAAAGTAAAAAATATTTCACCAATTCCCGCCATCGGTCGCGACATTTATAATAATAGTTTATCTTTGAATATTTATTCTGATTCTGAATACAACTGTTAATTCTATAAAAAATTAATCCTAGCAGCCAAATTGTTAAAGGATAATTTTTCTCCACTATTTTTTGTAATTGATATCATATTATAAAGAATCATTCTTTATACTACCCGTACAAAATAATTTGAGTGAGATTGGATGAAGAATATATTTTTGATTATTTTTGAAAACCACTAATGAGAGCATTTCATTCAATTTTTTTTCCAGAACCACAAAAACAGCCAAAATATCATGGGAATTCAGGATTTTACTCACAGATAAAAGAAGAACTTGGAGACATCGATTCAAGTGATGACGATTTTGAAGACAGCTTCTGTATAATTGATAAAGATAACAACTGGGGATTGAATATAGATCATGCTATACCCGATCTTGAATGGCTTACAACGGAACAAGTCAAAGTAACGGAAGATCATTTCACTATTCCTGCGTCAAAAAAAGACCTCTTAAAAACCCCAGAAAACTTCCCCTTGCCGATAAAGACGTACACCTTGTGTGAATTAAATATAATATGGCAAATTTATGGAGGAAATGATTTCTATATACCTGAAGAGAAGAAAAAGGAAAAAAGAGAAAGACATTCATCAAGTGAAGATAATTGTTCAACTATTGCTTCTACTGAATATACTGAATCGCTTTGTTCAAAATTTACATCTGTTACTGCTATGACTTATCGCGATACAACTTCAGAAAAAGATTGGAAATTTTCTGGTGGAATTAATAGACACAAGGATGTTCTCATGGAAGTAGTCATCAATAAGGTTTGCAACTCCTGAATTAGTATAATGACTTGAATAAGTAATTTTATGAATTATCGCTATTTTTCCAATTCACTGTAAATTCTTAATATATCGAATATGGGGTCTTGAAAATTCCAATAATCCCATTTTTTTCAGGTCCGGTGCCAATTCGACCTTTATCCCGAAAAAGGATACTATGCTCATAGATTTGTGTTCCAAATCAAAGAATTTGAAATAAATGATAAAATGAAATGTAGTGAATTCAACAAATTTTTATGTCAATACACAAGTGAGAGCACACCCAAACAATCTCAAGGCTATATGGTATGTCAATTATTATGTTTAGTCTATCTTAAATACTTAATTTAGGTGAAAAACCGACTAGACCAGGTTAGGAAGACAGAAATTATCTCACTGTGTTGAACAATACGGATGTCTTTAATTTAAGGTTAGAGAAGGAGCTAACAACCAACAAATAGAAAAAAAAGAGCCCAGACTTCATATCTGTCATATTGTAACGAGCGTTCATTTAAATTCGTGGTCTAGTGTGCTGTGCCAATCTATTGCGCACAACTTTTGTACACAAAACTTCAACTCACTAGAATGTCAAAGCACTCTTGACCACGAATTTATTTGAACGCTCGTGATTTTGCATTGTATTGATTATACAAGTTATCCTTCTAGGATAGTTTAAATTTGTATTTGTAGCATTACAATTTCAATATTTTCGTCATCCATCACGGTTTTGTGCTTGTAATTTTTGTTTCACAATTCCGAAATTTTTCTGAATTTGGTTCATAGTTTTATAGATATCTTGTTATAAATATATAAAAAAAAAAAAGAAAAATTATAACATTTACTAAAATATTACATTTCGGTAACCTTTTTTGTATAATTGAAACTTTGTGTCATTTTAAGTCGACTCTATACAAAAGGAACATTAAAAAGGTATTCAATTTTGATTAGTTTTATTGTATAAAGGGAAAACATAAATCAAAATTGGTACTTATAGAATTTGCCCTGATGTCACCTTCAGTTTTAAATATCTCGAAAATGTACCGGGTTTTTCACCATAATTTGACCCCCCCTTTAACTTTGTTACTGAAAGAGGTAAAAAAAAAGTTTTCTACAAAAGTTTCACGAAATCTACTAGTGTTATTTGAAATTATTTCACAAAACGAATTATATACAGAGTGGGCAACATATTAATTGCAACTTCATTTTTTCAAATGGAACACCCTGTATATTTTTCTATATTTGACTAGCTCTTTTTTCCCTGATTTCGAATATATAACATATGTTTGGAGTATCTTTCCTATTCAGAGTACCACAGAGTTTCAAATTTTAAGAACAACCCGGCAGGCTAATAGCGTATTCTACTGGCTGCACCAGTTCGAATTAATTCGAGCTAATTATGTCATTTAGCTCTTCAAAAATTCGAATTAATTCGAACTGGGGCTGCCAGTCGAATACGCCATAAGTAAACAGTTTTCAAGTGAAAGACTGCGATAATTCAAAATGCCCTTTTTTGAGTTATCTCGTTGGCAACGATATATGACATACATTGTCATTGAATGAAAATATTCATCGAATATGCACTACACAGAAGCAGAAAAATTTGAAATATTTTCACTTTATGTGAAGAACAATAAGAATAAGAAAGCTACAAGGAGAGAATATATGGAGTTGCATCCAAATCATCCAATTCCAATTTATAGTGAAAAACGTATGTCATAGCGTTGCCAACGAGATAACTCAAAAAAGGGCATTTTGAGTTATCGCAGACTACCACTTGAAAACTGATTACCGAGCATGCCAGGTGGTTCTTAATTTGAAACTCTGTGGTACTCAGAATAAGAGAGATAGACCAAACATATGTTATATATTAGAAATCAGGGAAAAAGAGCTAGTCAAATATAGAAAAATATACATGGTGTTCCATTTGAAACAATGAAGTTGCAATCAATATGTTGTCCACTCTGTATATAATTCGTTTTGTGAAATCATTTTAAAAAACACTAGTCGATTTCGTGAAACATTTGTAGAAAACTTTTTTTTACCTCTTTCAGTAACAAAGTTAAAGGGGGGGTCAAATTATGGTGAAAAACCCGGTACATTTTTGAGATATTTAGAACTGAAGGTGACATCAGGGCAAATTCGATAAGTACCAATTTTGATTTATGTTTTCCCTTTATACTATGAAACTAATCAAAATTGAACACCTTTTTTAATGTTCCTTTTGAAAAAATGAAGTTGCAATCAATTTGCTGCTCACTATGTATATATTTCGTTTTGTGAAACCATTTTAAAAAACACTAGTCGATTTTGTGAAACTTTTGTAGAAAAAATTTTTTTGTACCTCTTTTAGTAACAAAGTTGAAGGGGGAGGTCAAATTATAGTGAAAAACCCGGTACATTTTAGTTATAGGAACTCTTAGAAGATTTGAGCTTTTTTATTTCAAATAGAAATATGATGATGAAACTGTAAAATTAACCAAAAAATTTATATCAACAAGTATTTCCTTCATACTCTATGATTATATATCCTATATTTTTTTATTACGTTTACCGCGTTAGATCAGGTTGTTCACATGCATGTACGATTCCCGAGTTGAATTTTTTATTTTATAAGGCTTTTTTCAACAATTTGGGATATTTTATGGGACAGAATGGATTTATTATTTTTTCATTATGAAAACTTATATTTCAGTTTGCTGTGGAAGCTGTGGATATCAGACCTTCTGAAATGATGGGAGAAACTGAGTGTTCCTTACGCGTGTCATTGCTGCCCCTAAGGTTCTATATTGACCAGGAATCATTAGAATTTCTCATGAAATTTTTTTCTGAATTGAGTCAAAAGTCTAATGACGGTATGTAATCAATAATTTTACCGTTTAAAAATATTATCGATGTTAATTATTTCAGAGAAAACTACTGCCAAAGCATCGTCAAAGAATAGCACACCTATACATCAAAAACCAAAATTGGCAGTGAAAAAGAGTGGAAAAAAGAAATATAAGACTCAAACTGATGATGAAGATGAAAATTTAATAGATTTGGAAAACTCAAGTAGTAGGGAAACATCCGAAACCTCAGAAAGAGAGTGTTCTTCCGATAATACTTCCAATCGTCCCTTATTTTTCAGGTGAATAAACATTTAGCTTTTGAATTCAAATTTATATGATATTTCTGATATTTTTCAAAAAAAAATAATGTTCCGAACTTTTTTTTATGTCGGCTCGCCTCGTCTGACATGACGACCCAGGACCAATTAATTATTGTAAACTTTAAAGGGTAATTTTGACCTCTGTGGTAAAGCCAACTTTTAGCAAACTGGCACCGAGGAGGTCTAATATTTTATTTCCATAAATGATAAATACACAGTGAATTTATTTAAAATGACAACTGTTATAACTCTTGAATATGCAAGGTGTAAATTAAAACTCTGAATTTTTCGGGAGCACTTTATTTATCTACGTCCAATTTTACACTGATCTCATCTACATATGTACAAGAAGCAATCGCCTAAGATGGAGATCACAATATGTTGAAATATATATATAGGTATTCCTAAATATACTATATGTATACACTATAACACTTCTCCCCTAAATGCATGAAACACAAACTGAAATTTCGATATCATAATTGAATCAGGAGAACAACTAATTATTTACTCAATTATTCAAAAAAAAGAAATTTTATCTATGCTAGTTGAAGAATTCAATATCCGAATCTATCAGGTATTTTCCGATTGCGCTTCGGTCTAGGAGCATCACCTGAAGTCGAGACTTGGGGGATAACATCTGCTGATGCTTCCCCTTCAGAATTTGAAACTGGTATTGGAAAAGCATGGAACCTTCTGATTTGATCGAGATGACGCGTTGTAATCAATGCCCCATTTTGTATTTTAACATCATACATTTTTTTACCGCGTTTACCCATTATCAGAATCATGTATGTTTCAGTTTGAAAATACTGAGAGGTTGTTTCTATTGAAATAAATTTATATTATGATACCCGGTTCCCAATAGTCTTTGTTCGCTTGGTAACCTTTTATTAAAACTCTATCGTTTATTTGAAAAGATTCCGTTCTCTTTCGTGAAAATATGATTTTTGTCTTTCTTGACTTTTCACCACATTCTTTCTTAACATATCATTATCAGGCAATAATGAACAGAATCGGGTTCTAACTTTATGTCGGAATAGAATTTCGGAGGGTGTCACACCTGTGGAAAAATGCACAGTGTTTCGATAATCAAATAGGAAATTTGCTAGCAAAAAATTAATATCTTGAGTGATATTGTCCCTCAAACATTTTTTTAACCCGTTTTTTATTATCTTAACACCCGCCTCTGCCTCACCATTAGATTGAGGATGATACGCAGAGCCTGTTAAATGTTCAATATTATTTTTCTCAATAAAATCTTGGAACTCGTGTGACTCGAACTGCGTTCCCTGATCCGACACGATTGTTCTTGGAAGTCCGAAACGCGAAAAAATCTCTCTCAATACCCTGATAGTGGCTTGGGAAGTTATCTTGTTCATCGGGTACGCCTCTAGCCATTTCGAATGAGCATCAACAACTATGAAAAAATATAAACTCCGGAAAGGTCCGCAAAAATCAATGTGCAATCTTGACCACGGTTTTTCAGGCCAGGGCCAAGTCGATAATTCAGCTTTTGAAGGATTAACCCTGGACAAACTTAAACTACAAGTTTTACAATTTTGTGTAATCTTTTCAATTTCAGCATCCATTTTTGGCCACCAAAAATAAGATTTAGCGATGCCTTTCATTTTTGAAGTACCCAGATGTGTACGATGTAAATTTTGCAAACAAATTTTTCTCAGTTTCGTAGAAATGAAAATTCTATTATTCCAAAACAAACAATTCGAATCTACCGATAACTCAAATCGTTTTCGAACATATGATTTAAATTTATTCGAGTTGTAGCAATATAAAGGCCAGGAATAATTTCGAACAAGACTAATAATTATTGTGATGAAATTATCGTTTTTTGTGGCTTCCTGCACATCTTTAAATTCAATTGATAACTCGGCTGCTTCCTCAATGAAATTAACATAATGGAACTCAGAATCAATATCAAACATGTGTTTATAATTTATCCATATGGGTAATCGTGATAAACCGTCGGCTTGATTTTTCTCCGATTTAACGTATTTAATCGTGTAATTATAATTTGATAAAATTACAGCCCAACGACGTAACCGATTCGCCGAGAAATGCGGGATATCTTTATTCGGTGAAAAAATATGTGTAAGTGGTCGATGATCTGTTTCTAAAACGAACTCATTTCCATATAAATAATCATTGAATTTATTCAATCCGAAAATAATGTAAAATACTTCTTTTTCTATTTGAGAATATGCTCTCTCGCTGGAATTTAATGTCCTCGATGCATAAGCTAAGGGTTTTTCATTACCGTCGGAATGATACCAAGACATCATCCGACGCAGGGGCGGATCCAGGCGATGTTTGAGGGGGGGCCATAGAAAGTCACACCTCATATAGGTTAGCAAAATGGCGGAATTTTTTTGTTGGTACCTACTGTACTGTGTTTTTTTCATAGAAAGATGTATTTTTGTAAATCATATCATATTCAGTTTCCAAAATTTTTAGATTAAAAAAATTTCACATATTTCATTAACATATGTAAATTTATTTCACAAGAAAACTCAGGCGCATGGAAGTATAAGGAGTAGTAAAAAGAAATCCATTATTTTTGCATGAAGAACAAGGCTTCAATTACCATAGTTAGAATGATCCAATTCAGGTCAAATATCCGCTGTTTCGTTTGATAACTACAGTTCCAAGTTAACAGTTGTGCCTTAGGGGAGCAGCTCTTCGTAGATAATTCCCTTCCAATCTCACTAAACACACAGCAAAATCTTCTCGACCGTTTCCGATGGCTCACCGCGTTTGGACCACGACCGTTTTTGCTTGACTTTGTCGTAAATGATCCACTTTTCATCACCAGTTACTAAGCGTTTCAAAAATGGGGCGATTTTGCAGTGATTCGCAGTGGAAAATCGGTCCATGCGGTGTTTTGCGATAATTCATGTGGATCCCATACATCTAGCATCTTCTTGAGATCAGCCTTATGCAAAAAGTGTTCCAAACAGTTCATTGTGCACTCTTAAGCTCTTGAGCAATCGAAACAGGACTCGACAATGTCCATGATTTTATCTATATTTACGACAATTGGCCTTTCAGTGCGTGGTGCATCTTTGACATCGAAACTACGAAACCAATATTGCACATGATTGACTATTATAGTATCAGGTCAATAAACACTATTCACATTTTCAGCCGCCTGGCTTGTATTTTCGCCTCTATCTAAGAAAAACTATAAAATATAGCGTATTTTTTTTGCTTGTGTTTATCTTTGTGGCGCGCTCAAACTTAACTGAGTCAACTTATCACAAAACTGTCAGAATGATTTTGTAGAGCGAAATCTCGTTTTTATAACGCCATATAGTGGAACCCGATCGGACTCGTAGAACGCGAGATACAGATAACTAAAGCCATCTATTGGAAAAATAATGGATCCTTTTTTACAGCACTATTAAATAAAAACATATGATCAAATATTAAAAACTCAATAACAAATTCTAGTCTCCTATTTTTTTGACTAGCGTATCTTTGGATAATATTTTCAACATTCAGACTGCTGCAAATGGTCCTGTGTATATGCATTAATATCAATACATTCAACATTTCTAGATCCATTCAACTATTCTAGATCATATCCAATCTTTCACCCTTCTAAGTGCCCACACATTTTTTTCGAAGATTCAGGATACATTTTTATATTTATAAGGTCTGCGAGGGGGGGGGGGCATGGCCCCCATGCCACCCCCCCCCCCTGGATCCGCCCCTGGTCCGACGTCAATTTTGATTTAACGAAATCGAATGCAAGTTTACACTCGTCCGTCCAAATCCATTTTATCGATTTTTTCAATAAATTATACAAGGGAGTTAAATGTGAAGCCAAATCTCGTATGAACTTACCATAAAAATTAAGGAGTCCTAGAAAGGATTTTAATTGGGTAATATTCTCAGGAATAGGTGCTGAGCGTATGGCTTCAATTTTCGCATCACTAGGATGCAACCCTTCAGCATCTATTCTATAACCTAAATACTGCACCGATTCTTCGACAAAGGACCCCGCACGTTTAGTATGGGAAATGGCTTTCCGTGAATTTGGCTGAATTTTTGAGATGTAGTTCTTGATGAACTGATCAGAAAAGTCCTTGGCCACAAAGCTCAAAAATGGACAGTTTTCGAGATATGGAGCTTTGAAAATGGATTTTTTCCAATTTTCGGGGTTTTTGCTCATCAATCGGGGAGCTCTCATTTCTGGTTTTGATGTAATTTGGATGTTCGGCGGCCAGAACCCGACTGAGAAATGATCTTCCTTGGTTATATTAGGCACCGCCATCGATAATTTTTTATACACTGCTCCACATTGGCTATGAAATGAGATACAAAATCCAAGATCTTCCAAACATCTTTTCATGCCACAAGATGACGCCAGAATAATTCACATGACCGAGGAACGACATATTTTGAGATTTTTTTTAAGAGAGACCATAATAACTGAATCCAATCTGATGTCCAATAATATCAAATATGTTAGCCGAAATGTTCATAACCAGGCATCGCGAGCTGTAATGGGGGAAAATGGGAAAATCATAATCATATATCCTCAGGGATATTAATTGTGATCACTATTGATGTCATTTACATATGATATGTGATTTGTTTCTCACAAATCTCGATAATCTGACAATGGGGTGCCAAGACATTTTCCTCAGAATGTCTCGAAATTGATGATAGCATCTCACAGACAAACGAATCCGTGAAAATGTCTGCAGTTTTGATACAATATAGTACTATCCTGGTAGAATATAGAAGTCCAAGTGTTGGAAGCTAACTATGAATGGAACTTCCGATATTTACCCACGAATTCTTGAAAATAATTTTTTTTTCTATGAACTTTTTGAACTTCACACATACGAATGAATACTATTTAATAATATGATCGTTGGCAAAACGAATGAGAAGATCAATCAAAAACAATAGAATAATAAGAGTAACATTAATAATAATAATAACAATAATGATAATAAACAAAAAACAATTTAAAATTATATTAACAATCGCAAGAAATCCAATATAATTTTAAATTGTTTTTTGTTTATTATCATTATTGCTATTATTATTATGAAAAAATCCATTTTCAAAGCTCCATATCTCGAAAACTGTCCATTTTTGAGCTTTGTGGCTAAGGACTTTTCTGATCAGTTCATCAAGAGCTACAACATATCAAAAATTCAGCCAAATTCACGGAAAGCCATTTCCCATACTAAACGTGCGGGGTCCTTTGCACTTCTCCGCCGAAATTTTCAAACCTGATTCTTGCAATTTGGCTAGAACCTGATACAATCTATTCAAATGCATTTCCATGGTTCCTTGAAAAAAAGAAGGTGCACTTTTGATACCAAAAGGTAATCGATTATATCGAAATAAACCAAGATGAGTATTAATAGTCGCTAAAGGAACCGAATTTT
This sequence comes from Harmonia axyridis, assembly GCF_914767665.1. Lineage (NCBI taxonomy): Eukaryota > Metazoa > Arthropoda > Insecta > Coleoptera > Coccinellidae > Harmonia > Harmonia axyridis. The sequence goes on from NC_059501.1 coordinate 27,556,837, forward strand.
CTTCTAACAGAATTTGTTGATAGGCAAAACTTAAATCAAGTTTGGAAAATCTTTTTCTCTAATTCTGTGGTTATTCCGTTCATTCTTCCACATCTTGTAGAACAAAATCGTGCGAGAATATATCAGAAACGCACAGTTTTCATGGTTATATTTTATTATTCTATGGTGGTACTCCGAACTTTCCGCCACGGCTTTATCTGTCAATTCATCAATTTGCCTTAAAGAAATCAGTTCTGCCAACCAATATTTTTCAATGCAAAAATCACTAAGACATATTTATGGAAATATTTCATTAATTTCAATGAAAATGCAATGAATTAGAGAAAATAATGTATAATACTCGTACAGAAGGCTCATTCTACCACTCGTTCATTCCAAAACTCGCCACTTCGTGGCTCGTTTTTGAATTTTGAACTCGTGGAGGAATATCAATGCCTTCTGCACTTGTATTATAAATAACTATTCTCTAATTCTGTGGTTATTCCGTTCATTCTTCCACATCTTGTAGAACAAAATCGTGCGAGAATATATCAGAAACGCACAGTTTTCATGGTTATATTTTATTATTCTATGTTGGCACTCCGAACTTTCCGCCACGGCTTTATCTGCCAATTCATCAATTTGCCTTAAAGAAATCAGTTCTGCCAACCAACATTTTTCAATGCAAAAATCACTAAAATATATTTATGGAAATATTTCATTAATTTCAATGAAAATGCAATGAATTAGAGAAAATAATGTATAATACTCGTACAGAAGGCTCATTCTACCACTCGTTCATTCCAAAACTCGCCACTTCGTGGCTCGTTTTTGAATTTTGAACTCGTGGAAGAATATCAATGCCTTCTGCACTTGTATTATAAATAACTATTCTCTAATTCTGTGGTTATTCCGTTCATTCTTCCACATCTTGTAGAACAAAATCGTGCGAGAATATATCAGAAACGCACAGTTTTCATGGTTATATTTTATTATTCTATGTTGGTACTCCGAACTTTCCGCCACGGCTTTATCTGTCAATTCATCAATTTGCCTTAAAGAAATCAGTTCTGCCAACCAACATTTTTCAATGCAAAAATCACTAAAATATATTTATGGAAATATTTCATTAATTTCAATGAAAATGCAATGAATTAGAGAAAATAATGTATAATACTCGTACAGAAGGCTCATTCTACCACTCGTTCATTCCAAAACTCGCCACTTCGTGGCTCGTTTTTGAATTTTGAACTCGTGGAAGAATATCAATGCCTTCTGCACTTGTATTATAAATAACTATTCTCTAATTCTGTGGTTATTCCGTTCATTCTTCCACATCTTGTAGAACAAAATCGTGCGAGAATATATCAGAAACGCACAGTTTTCATGGTTATATTTTATTATTCTATGTTGGTACTCCGAACTTTCCGCCACGGCTTTATCTGTCAATTCATCAATTTGCCTTAAAGAAATCAGTTCTGCCAACCAACATTTTTCAATGCAAAAATCACTAAAATATATTTATGGAAATATTTCATTAATTTCAATGAAAATGCAATGAATTAGAGAAAATAATGTATAATACTCGTACAGAAGGCTCATTCTACCACTCGTTCATTCCAAAACTCGCCACTTCGTGGCTCGTTTTTGAATTTTGAACTCGTGGAAGAATATCAATGCCTTCTGCACTTGTATTATAAATAACTATTCTCTAATTCTGTGGTTATTCCGTTCATTCTTCCACATCTTGTAGAACAAAATCGTGCGAGAATATATCAGAAACGCACAGTTTTCATGGTTATATTTTATTATTCTATGTTGGCACTCCGAACTTTCCGCCACGGCTTTATCTGCCAATTCATCAATTTGCCTTAAAGAAATCAGTTCTGCCAACCAACATTTTTCAATGCAAAAATCACTAAAATATATTTATGGAAATATTTCATTAATTTCAATGAAAATGCAATGAATTAGAGAAAATAATGTATAATACTCGTACAGAAGGCTCATTCTACCACTCGTTCATTCCAAAACTCGCCACTTCGTGGCTCGTTTTTGAATTTTGAACTCGTGGAAGAATATCAATGCCTTCTGCACTTGTATTATAAATAACTATTCTCTAATTCTGTGGTTATTCCGTTCATTCTTCCACATCTTGTAGAACAAAATCGTGCGAGAATATATCAGAAACGCACAGTTTTCATGGTTATATTTTATTATTCTATGTTGGTACTCCGAAGTTTCCGCCATGGCTTTATCTGTCAATTCATCAATTTGCCTTAAAGAAATCAGTTCTGCCAACCAACATTTTTCAATGCAAAAATCACTAAAATATATTTATGGAAATATTTCATTAATTTCAATGAAAATGCAATGAATTAGACAAAATAATGTATAATACTCGTACAGAAGGCTCATTCTACCACTCGTTCATTCCAAAACTCGCCACTTCGTGGCTCGTTTTTGAATTTTGAACTCGTGGAAGAATATCAATGCCTTCTGCACTTGTATTATAAATAACTATACCGCCCCCCAATTTACTGAACAATTCATCCGGTTTTGGTAAAGGATACGTATCGGATTCTAAAACCGGATTGAGAGTTATTTTGAAATCTCCACACAATCTTACCGTGTTATTCTTTTTTATGTTTTTTTATGTTTAATTCTTGTTTGAATTTGCAATTGGCTGCCAGACTTCTAATTCGAACGGCCCATTCTTTTATAGATTCATCAGGGTGCTGATGAGAACTGTAGAACTCACTTCTTGCGGCAAAAATTGATTGTTGTTGTCCAAAGTGTGAATTGAAAAGTTCTAACAATTCATTTCGATTCTGGAGCTCCAGGCATACATAGGCTGAATATGAGCCTGTATGAATGTTCCGACAACAAATTTAGAAAAATGGCTTGCGCTGTCCGTGATTTTATTTGTTTCGAAGAAATTTGATAACCTGGGCTTGAAAATTGACCAGTCATTGTTGACGGCGTCGAATTCTCTGAGATGACCAATAGTGAACTTTTTTTCAGACTCCGTCATTTTACTTTTTCACTCGACGTCGAAACAGTTGAAAAAACCTCGTCGCCACTGTTATAACTCTTGAATATGCAAGGTATAAATTAAAAATCTTAATTTTTCGGGAGCACTTTATTTATCTACGTCCAATTTTAAACTGATCTTATCTACATATGTACAAGAAGCAATCGCCTAAGATGCAGATCACAATATGTTGAAATATATATATATATATATATATATAGGTGTTCCTAAATATATTATATGTATACACTATAACAACAACTGAAGGAGTAAGTTTGAAATATTTTTCCAGGCCTGTTTCATTCGGTCCAGAATCTTTTGTGAAGATCGATTACAAGGGTAAACATGTTGGAGCAGCAGATGGGTCTGTAAGTGGAATGGCATTTAGTCTAATTATGGGATTAGCAGAAATAAATAATTCTGAAATAAAACTCAAGAGAGTTTGTCACCGTCATGGCATACTTGGATTAGATAAGGTTATCAATTATATTATAGAAGAATGGCTGAATGACATCAAGAAACATCAACTTCAGAATGTCCTTATCAGTGTAGGTCCAATGCAGCCCGTTGTGCAGCTACGTGAGTGTTCTAATAAATATTTTTTGAGCATGTTACCCATAAGATTGTACCATAGGTCAGGGGCTGTTTTTACTAAAAATTTACACATAACCCTCAAAATTTCATCAGACATTAAAGATATGCATCAAACATAACGTGACATTTGAGTATCGAGTGCTATGACTTGTTTACGCTAAATCGAAAGGTGTAATTTCCCACCTTCTTTGATCATGCAGAAACTGATTGTTTAAACATATCTCATTATGTCTACTCAGGGTCAAGGGAATCTTTTTTGTATAAAGTAAGCTTATTGCTTGATATCGAAATGAAAAATATTGTTAGTCAGGATGTTTGATTTTTCTGAGCTTGTTCTAAGTTTGTTTTTCAAATAACCTGTTTTTTAAAGCTTTTAGTTTTAACATAAAAAATAAAAGATACTTCATAAATATCTTTGCTTTGAAAACGTTTAAGTTTTTTGAGATTTTCAGCATCACTGTGTTTTTTCACTATTCATCATTCAGAATATTTGAAGTCGTAAAGTGATACCAATCCCCTTTAAAAAGTATTTTTGGTCAAATAATCTCACAAAACTCCAATTGCCTGATCTGAAATGCCATTTTGATTGCTGGGAATAGGCTCATATGCTCCTATAAAAGCTCATATATTTAAATCCCTTTCAACTGTTTTGTCAGGGGGTATGTGTCTCTTTATCGTCACAATATCATTTACTACAATTAATGTTAACGCAAACGGAATTTTCAAAACGAAAAATATTCAAAACTTATTGAATAGACAAAACTTGTTGAACAGAAATAAATCGCCTAATCACCTCAACCACGCTGTCAGCTTCAAAAATCTTTTAATAATTTCCTTTTTTTGTTCACGCGAATACATTTCTTTTAGGATTGTAATTCTTACTCTGCAAAAGGTTCTGACGAAAAGCTAAGTGAAAATGAAACTGTGCTACGAGTATAATACAGATACCAGAAATTAAACATTTTCTATTTTTTGTTGAAAATTATTTTGACAAAAGAGAAATAATGAATTTCATTGTGTTAATACTTGTATATTTTTTTTAGTTAGCGGTATTCGAGATTTGTTTTGGCTACCTATTGAACAATATCAGAAAGATGGAAGAATTGTTAGGGGTCTACGTAAAGGTACAAATAGGTTTACCACTTCAAGTTTATTAGCTACAGTTGCCATAACTAGCAGATTTTTCAACTTCTTACAGGTATTACTATTTTTTTTTTTTATACCAATTTCACTGCAATTAATATTTATTATAGGCATCTGCTGAAACTCTATACGATTTTCTTTCCCCTGGACCAAGTGTCAGACAGATTACCAATGCTAAGAAGAAAAAGAAAAATTACTCACAGCCCCAAGATATCAGAGAAGGCGTTTCAAATGCTCTTTGGTTGTTTAAAGAAGTGAGTAGTTCTTGAATCATGAATAATTCATAATGACACCAATTTCTCATAGGGTTTTGGAGACACAGCTCAAACAATTGTGCAAGTTGCTGTAAGCGAGCATGAACAAAAAGGGGTGGTTGGAGTAGTGGGAGGTATAGCCCGACAAATACCATCAAATATTATAAAACCAATAATTATTGCATCAGAAGCCACCAATAATGTCCTAGAGGGTATAAGATCTCAGCTAGTTCCAGACGCTAAAACAGAAGCTAATCAAAAATGGAGGAATAATTTTGATTAAATAAAAACAGACTGAACTTGTGATTACTATAAAAATTCTCTATTATTTTTATTATTTTTTATTGTAGATTATGAAAAGATTTTAGCATATAAAAATAGTGGTAAGTATCAACCCATATTCGTTTTGTGATTTTTGTTTAAATACCTATGGGTGGAAGTAACTCAGGTTATGCCATTTATAAAATATGAATATAAGGTACAAAATGAAGATGTATATTTATAATGAAAGATTAAAATTCTGGAGTAATAATTTTCGGTTTTTATTTCATTACATATCAAATTCAATAATATTGATTCAAAAGTTGATTAAGGCAACTAATTTTTGCATATCAAGATATTAATATGTTTTTGAGCACTCTTTCACTGAACAGAGCAGGTATGTATACCTACTTCCACTAAATTCTTTTATTTTTAGCAATAATCTACACATGACATACAGCCTATTTTGTATATAAAGATTGTTACGAGCATATATAATATAAATAATTATTCTATACTCAAAGTATATTTATTATTAAAGTATTATTATTATTGAGGTCAAGAATCGCGCTAAATTAAACGATCTATCAAAATCAAGTAGGTATAAATCTGAGTAAGTAGACACACCAGACTTTCTATGAATCTCACTTATAAGCTACTAAATAAAAAACGCTCGCTCTCCCAATTATTAACAATAAATCAAATATGCATATGCCCAGAGAATACAATGACGACGAGTAAATGACATATTTCATTCGGGTGAAAACTTTCCTAAATAATAATCGTATGTGAGAGTGAAGCAGCAAAAATGGAAGAAGAAAATGATTGTAGCCATTTTTCATGTACACCACCTGGAATTCCAAGCGCCGCTGAAGTTGAGGCATTAAACCTATTTCTAGAAAAGTTGCGGGGGAAATATGAAAAGCAATATAAATTCTATATCACATGTTATAATTCAAGGAAAGTAAAAGGTATAGTAGATGTCTAACATACTGTTAACTGATTAGATTTTGTTTAAGATAATTCTGGCGACTCGGCTCGGCATGGGTCCCTTTTCTTTTTTCTTCCTTAAGGTGGCGCTATACAAAGAATTGATCAATCAACGACATCATTTTAAAATTTTCATTCGTTCTGTCAAGAGTCGATGGACTTTTGTTTTAACCTCAAAATGATATTGACTGAAAGACGACGTAAGCGCCATAAGAAACTATGCTGAAATCAAGTGAAAGGTGACCAAAGTCCAATACTATTTATTAAAATCCAAGATGACGGGTCCTTTCAAAAGTCGCCACAGTAATCTTTAGGGTTTTTCAAGAGTAAGTGAGCACACCAGTGTTACAAACATCTCAGTACACTGTAAACGTAATGATGGCTTACTTTAGTGAACAAAGCTAAAACTATGAACTCTGCTACACTTTGGTAGCTACTCAATGCTACAGTGACTCAATAAAACACAGTGGCGCCAATTCGTTCAAATTGAGCATAAAAATGGCGAACCATATGGCTTTACCATAGAACTTAATAATACAAATTGACTGAACTGATACTTGGTCAAAATTAAAATTATTGGGCCAGATAATATTTGATTGTATATAGAACAAATTCATTCAACTGAAGAATACTACATTGACTTAATATAATGGGCCTTATACATTTCGAATAAATCCCAAATATCAGCTAGGGAAATGAAATTCCGTTATGAAATGCCTACGTTTCGACCTTTATTTCTGGTCTTTTTCAAGGCTAAAAATAGAACATACATTGAAAACAACTCATTGAGTGAAATATCAATAACAACAGAAAACAACGTCATGAAAAATCCAAATGGAAATCAAGCTACAAAGCAAAATTAGGAAAGACAACAAAGCACAAGACAGGAGGCAACAATATTAAACTTATAACATACCTATCTATAAAACAGACTTATATATAAGTCTGTTTTATACTGCCTACATATATGTAGGCAGTGGCGACGCTAGGGCGGGGGCCAGGGGAGGGGGCCGGGCCCCCGCTAAAATTTGGCATACAAAAGATTAGCAGAACTATAGTTTCGCTTTACTTTGGCCCCCTCAAAAGAAAATCCGGCCCCCTCTTGGCCACCCCTGTTTTTGAAAGCTGGCGTTGCCACTGTATGTAGGTATAATATTCATACAAAACACATAGCTCTATTGCTATTTACAAAACACCTACCTATTCTTATAGAACTCCTTATATATTTCAGGAGTGAACATACACTATATCGCCATTCGTCAATACTTCTAAACTTCAAATTGGTATTTGTCAATTTATTAAAAATTTCAATAAGAATTGTTTCAAGGTCAAAACATCGGCATTTCATATCGGAATTTTATTTCCCTAGTCCTCTTAGCCACTACATATACAGCATATTTAAAATAGGACAACTAACCGATGATGATTGTTATTTTATATATATTTTCTGAATCTAAATAATGCAGCGTTATTACAAAATTATTGGGCATTTTTTTTCAAATTATTTAATTTAAGGATGAACAAAAATTGTGATATATTTATTATTCTTTTTTGTTGTTACTAATTCGGTTGTTCTTAACTTATACTGGGTGTTCTCAAACAAGAGTTATGAAGGAAAATGAGAAATTACTTGGATAATTTTGAGGAAAAAAGTTTCATGAATATGAGCCCACAAACGCTTTGCTTTCAATATACAGGTTGTTTCTAGTGTGTCGAACAGTTTATCAAATATATTTATTAATCTTCACAACAGATTGGGTAAATAAATACCAAAACTTATAATTAATGCATTCATTAGAGCTCACTAGCTGGATCTTTATAATAATTTGAATTTTCCTGAGGATTACTAGAGATTTTTTCTCGAAATCGATATCAGATACGACAAAACTATAACAAACCAAAAAGTGTAGTAGGTACTGGACCAGAGTTTTTTTCTACATTTTTCCAAACTAACAGCCATTCACCAAAATATAGTTTTGTAGGAAGGAAGCAGGCATCCTTCCAGAAAAAATTTCACCCTGTAGATTTGCTTTCAAAATTAGCATATCACATGGTGAAAACTTTAAACTGGAATATCTATGGCCAATTCAAATTGAATATCTTGTGAAGGGAAGGTTATACGAGAAAAAACTTAAACTTTAACACTTGTATCTCAAAACAAAATGTATGGGGACTCATATTATAGGACTTTTTTTCTTGAAATGATCCGAAAATCTGTCATTTTCATTTGTATCTCCAATTTAGGAACACCGTGTAATTACCCCCAGTATCCCCCCATTTCTACGCTCTTGTCGCGAAATTTGAGTATAGAACAATAATATTTTATATTCTATGGTCTGTCATTATATTCCATTAATTTGAGTAAAAATTCGATATGAACTGAATTGTAATTTAATTATTGTGAATGTTTGCAGTGTCTAAAATCAGTATTTCCTTTTTAAACGGCACCTGGCAGATAGCGGAAATTCGAAAATTTTTGAAGAGTGCCCCCTTACAGAACTCTGGTGAAGCAGCACACCAAAGCAACAGGTGGGTCTCTCAAAAAGTCTGAAACAAAATCGAATCAGTAAACACACAAGGTATTCTATGCATCTTAATTATTTTGTGGTATAAAACATATTTTCCTGTTCCTATGGAAATTGTTTTCCGTTCCATGGTGATCGCGTTTGTATTCTGACCACAGTATAGAAACAGGTTTTATTTTTATATTTATGTTATGGTTTCTATACTGTGTTCTGACAAAGTATTCTTGAATTATTTTGACTAGCAGAAATTGTGAAAAGTTTTTAATTGGCGCTGAGTAGAAACGATCCAAAATGTTGTCTCCAAGTGGACAACCAATTATGACTATTGATGAGTACTTGAAAACACTCGAAGAAAATGCATATGAAGAGGAGGGAGATGATTATCCGTTTGTTTCGATTTTTGACATTTTGGATGCCCCCAGGATTCTACCAGAGCCCGTTGATTTGACATACGAACATTTGAAACAAGTTGAAGGTGAATTGGGTTTGATTAAACTCTGCTGGCCTGAAGCTACAAATCCAGAATTTGAGGATAGGTTGCATTTCCCGGAAACTTATACGAAAAATTCAGAGAAAGAAAAAATGCTTTTGTTTACTGCAGAAAATTTTAGAAGGGAATTCAGATACAAATTTCCTAACAGGAAGCAGTTGTTTCTGGCATGCAATAATGAATGTAAAATACAGGTACACATACCAACGATTTTTTTTTGCTAGTGGCATTTTGCGTCTATCAGGGTTGCCATGTTGCTTCATTCAAAAAAAAACTTTACATCCAATATGTACCCGAAAAACAAGTCACTAGAAAATAAACTTTTTTTTAATAAAGTTTAGGTATCTAGATATACAGGGTGATTCACCGCGATGGCCTATTAGACGTTTATGAAAAACTAATCATAATTTTGTGCTGAAAATTTGCTTGTTAGGGTTTGAGACAATGATCTTTTTCCGTTAAAAATTTTCACCGGGTGTTTATAAAAAGATCTTGAACTTGGACAACTCAAATTATAAATACAATAGTAAATTCTACGTACAAAAATAGTGGGGGTTACTTGAGCAAACTCTATACCAAAAATGAATACTTCAAGAGTTATTAAGGAAGAACTTTTAATGAGGAAAAATGGTAATTCCTAGATGAGTGGGGTAAGTCTGTGACTTCTGGAAAACACAGAAAGAAACTAAATTTCGATGTTTGGATAACTAAATTTTACATTTCATTATTATTATTATTACATAATTATATCTAGTATTTCGTTAGGATTGTTGAAAAATTCATAAACCAATACAATTTTCAATTACGAATAGGTAATTCATTACAATTCTTGAAATGTCAAATTTAGTTATCGAAACATCGAATTTTGATTCCTTTTTGTGTTTTCTGGAAGTCACAGACTAATTCCACACACTTAGAAATTACGGTTTTTCCCCGATAACTCTAAAAGTATTCATTTTAGGTATAGGGCCTGCTTCAGTAACTCCCACTCTTTTTATGCGTAAATTAACTGAAATAATAAAAAATATAGTTTCTGATTCGAAAATCTTTGTGCTTTGATGTAATGAATGAAGTAGTTATCAATATATCCTAGGCTATATTATTTATAGATACATACTTCGTTGGTAGATGGCGCTGGTATACACAATTAGAAAAATCTCTAGATTTATTTTTTTCGAAAATACATTTTTGGAATATTTCAAAGCCTACCAATATATTCGCTACTTATCTTTCAATTACTATATTAATTTGAAAAAAAATCGGATGTTCCAAATTTTACATACTGGTTCATAATTTTTAAATTTTTTATATTCATGAATTATCCCAACTCTCCAAAAATATCAAAATCTACTATTTTCAAGTATTTTCAGTGAAACAAATATTCGAAAAAATTCCTAATTCCGGAACAATTAAATAATATTGAAGTGGAAACTATTAATTACTTATATATGTGTGAATAACTCACAGTTTTATTTTCTGAGTTTATTTTTTGTATTTGTACTGAATAAACTCTATTCTATTCTACTGTATTCTATATCCTCAAGTTGATATAAGTTTATAATGTTTAGGTACCTTGTTTTTTTTCATAACGAATTTACGTGAAAGTAATATAGAAAAAAGTCTTTTTTCATTTTTCAATATGCATCATTTCTCATTTTATTATTAAAAATAATAACAACTCCAAAGATGCTACGCTGTGAAACACCAAATTCGTTCTTGAGCCAAGTTGAAAGAGATGTAGAGATGTTTGGCCATCTATGGTTACCTTTACATACTGCCAACGATCATACAAACAGGAAGCGAGCTATTTTAATGCGTTTCCTATAATTCCACATTTTTTGAGTTTTTTTATTAAATAATCTCTGTTCAGACAATCGGATGCCTTCGAAAGATCCACAAGCAATCCTGAGACCAGCTTACCGTCCTCTAAAAATTTCAAAATATTATTGGTGAATTGAAAAATAGCAGTTTCTGTTGACCGATCCTTTAAATATCCTTGTTTTGAAAGATGAAATAGTTCACGACTATTAAAATAAGTCAAAAGTCTATTTACCATTGATGCTCACTCAAATATCTTAAAAAAACTGGCTAATAGGTCTATAATTTTTTTAGTCTTCTGGATCTTCAACCTTAAGTATTGGAATTATCACCGATAATTGAGCTGATCTGGGAACACGCCAAACCTCAGCGAATTATTGACACAATTATTGGCACAACACAGAAGAAATAGCATCAGCCCTCAATTTGACTATCTTAACTGGAATCTTGGTAATTCCAGAACTTGATTTTTCTTTCAATTTCCTGAATATTTCTATAATTTATTCTACAGTATAGGGCTTCAAGTAAATACAAGTATAAGCTTCAATATTGCAAAAAATTCTAAATTATTGAAATTTTCCATAATGTTTGGGATCATTTGAATTATTGGATATGTTGCATATTTAATCCTGGATTCTGGATTTATCGCGAATTCAGATGCTATAATTTTATTTTTGTAGTATGCTTTCCTAAGATTGATGAGAGTCTGATTATATTTTTTCTTTTCAATTACATAGCCACTTTATATTCTACTTGATAGTTACTCAGCGTGAACAATAACTCCATGTTATGTTCTGTAATCTGGACGATTACAGGATTATCGTAAAAAAATTCTTCATTTCTCCGATTCTTCAATGGAATAATTTTGAAAAGAAAATGTTTATTAAATATATTGATTAAATCATTTGAGAAAATTTGCCATTGTTTGTTGACATCTGTTTTTTCCACCGCATATATATTCGACCAGTCCTGATCTTTTAATTCATGTAGAAATTCTTGACGAGCGTGTTCAGGAAATGTACCGGGTTTTTCACCATAATTTGACCCCCCCTTTAACTTTGTTACTAGAAGAGGTACAAAAAAATGGTTTTTACAAAAGTTTCACGAAATCGACTAGTGTTTTTTAAAATGATATCACAAAACGAAATATATACAGAGTGAGCAATATATTGATAGCAACTTCATTTTTTCAAAAGGAACACCCTGTATATTTTTCTATATTTAACTAGCTCTTCATCCCCTGATTTTTAATATATAACATATGTTTGGCTTATCTCTCTTATTCTGAGTACCACAGATTTTCAAATTCTAAGAACCACCTGGCAAAAGTATTGTCATTGAATAATAATAATAATAATAATAATGTTTATTCACTACGAAATACAAAAAAATAATAAACATCAATTCTACCTTAATTAATGAATGAACAAACATAAATCTCCCACAAAAGTATGAATAAAACTATTCATCGAATATGCACTCCACAGAAGCTGAAAAATTTGAAATATTTTACCTTTATGTGGAGAACAATAAAAATAAGAAAGCTACAATGAGAGAATATATGGAGTTGCATCCAAATGATCCAATTCCAATTTATAGTGAAAAACTTATGTCATATCGTTGCCAATGAGATAACTCAAAAAAGGGTAGATATTTTGAGTTATCGCAGCCTTCCACTTGAAAACTGATTACCTACTTAGCTTGCCAGGTGGTTCTTAAAATTTGAAACTCTGTGGTACTCAGAATAAGAGAGATTTGCCAAACATATGTTATGTATTCGAAATCAGGGAAAAAAGAGCTAGTCAAATAAAGAAAAATATAAAGGGTGTTCCATTTGAAAAAATGAAGTTGCTATCAATATGTTGTCCACCCTATGTATATTTTGATTTGTGAAATCATTTTAAAAAACACTATTCGATTTCGTGAAACTTTTGTAGAAAACATTTTTTCGTACCTTTTTTATTAACAAAGTTAAATGGGGGTCAAATTATAGTGAAAAACCCGGTACGTATTCGACTGACCGAACTGGAACCTCTGATATTGAATTCAAATGACATTTTTTGAGCACTGTGATCGGATATTTGATTGAAAATAATGAAGCTCCTTGTTATGCAGTTTAGTTTTGAAATAGTTATTTATAATACAAGTGCAGAAGGCATTGATATTCTTCCACGAGTTCAAAATTCAAAAACGAGCCACGAAGTGGCGAGTTTTGGAATGAACGAGTGGTAGAATGAGCCTTCTGTACGAGTATTATACATTATTTTCTCTAATTCATTGCATTTTCATTGAAATTAATGAAATATTTCCATAAATATAATTTAGTGATTTTTGCATTGAAAAATGTTGGTTGGCAGAACTGATTTCTTTAAGGCAAATTGATGAATTGACAGATAAAGCCGTTGCGGAAAGTTCGGAGTACCAACATATAATAATAAAATATAACCATGAAAACTGTGCGTTTCTGATATATTCTCGCACGATTTTGTTCTACAAGATGTGGAAGAATGAACGGAATACCCACAGAATTAGAGAAAAAATATTATCAATACCTACAGCTCGTTGACTCACCCATAATTTTTGTGTCATCTGGGATATGTTTTAATAAAGAAAACGAGCTAAGAAGAGATGTAATTTCGGTCTTATATTCATTTTCTTTTTTCAGTTGAATAACGAAATCCCCTCCTAATATTATTATTTTATTCTCCTCATGAATCGTAGTAATTTCTCCAATTTGCTCTTTGTCTCCGTTGCAAAGTCTATATATTGAAATTAATATAATTTTGTCCTATTCACATTCTGTTGCCGCACATTCAAATTCCCTTTTCATTTATTGTTCGCTTATACAGGATGTTTCATTGGGAAACGAAAATAACTTCACTTTTACGTTGAAAACTTGTGCAGTAAAACTGTCTGCGCGAAAATTTGAAGTACACGTCTCATTTTAGTTTTAGTGGTGTTTCCGAACATTAAAACAGATTTTCAAAATTCCGATGTACAGGGTGTTGTTTCGAGGATTCAAACGATTCATAATTTTTTGTTAACCAGGACCTGGATTTTCAAGGCGATTATTGCATGATACGTTTGGGCTCTCAATTAGGAACATATTTGCCAAATATGCTGAAAATTTACCGGGTGGTTCGTTTGATATGGCCTCAGAAAGAAACGGGCAAAATTCATAAAACACCCTGTATCTCGGCTACGAAAGAGTGAGACCCAATAACTGGAGTATCTCCAGAACCGCCTTGGAGCCACCTATGCACCTGTGAAGTATTTCCGTTTCCCAATGAAACACCCTGTATCAAGCCTATCTTTGTGTTTCATACCTGAGAGTCCAGGCAATATGAAGTTTTCAATAGAAAGTTCTTTGAGGTTCTATGGACTCTTCCAATGTTCTGTTATCAATAGAATTTTACATTCTTCTTCTCTATACAAATAATAACTGACGTTATTAAAATCGGAAAAGAATGCCCGAAGTTAGAGGCTGTTACAAGGATGTGCGGACATAGGGATCGGAATCCCTGGTCGGATCTTGCTCATTAATAACCTCGAGATACTACACTCATCGGCAAAAAGACTCGGCCACCTAAAATTTTGCTGAAGTTCGTTGTCCAAGAACTTTTGTAATTTTTCATCAATTTTAATTATTTGTATCCCAAATTGAAGATAATTTCTTTGATATTGAAACAAACTCCAAAAACATTTCCAAAAATGTTGATAGCTTATTAATACCTACAGGGTGAAAAAAACATGTTCCTATTTGTAGTCCAATTTCCTAACACTTGTGGAACAGTTCGAGAAATTTGTAGAGTTAACTCTCAGTTTATAACAAATACCATCCTTTTCGCCATCTTTCAGTTTGTATTTCTCCCTGATATCTTGATTTCTTTTTTTAAAACGCAACTCGTCAAGTGTTTCGGGTAGTACAGGACGATGACGAATGTTTCTTTGAATTTCATCCCAGAGATGTTCAACCGGATTCAGATCCGGGCTACATGCAGGCCATTCTATTCGTTGGATACCAACCTCATACAAATATTGGTTAACGATGTTTGCTACATATACGGGCTTGAATTGTCGTGCATTAAAAAGAAGTCATCTCCAACAAATGGAGCATAGAGAACTACAGCTTCCTATCCTTAAGAACGTCTTGTGTGTGTATGTAACTTTGAGCATTCAGAGCTCCCTTTTCAATAAATAATAATTCGGTGTGTGCTGCTTTTGATATAGATACCGGCTTGTTCCTTAATAGAGGTGATTTCGAAAAGACTGCATATTTTCAGCTGAAAAAGTTCCTTTAATATTTAACGCTCATATGATCTGCTCAGATGTCTACAAACTTCATTTCTCTAATTCTGTGGTTATTCCGTTCATTCTTCCACATCTTGTAGAACAAAATCGTGCGAGAATATATCAGAAACGCACAGTTTTCATGGTTATATTTTATTATTCTATGTTGGTACTCCGAACTTTCCGCCACGGCTTTATCTGTCAATTCATCAATTTGCCTTAAAGAAATCAGTTCTGCCAACCAACATTTTTCAATGCAAAAATCACTAAAATATATTTATGGAAATATTTCATTAATTTCAATGAAAATGCAATGAATTAGAGAAAATAATGTATAATACTCGTACAGAAGGCTCATTCTACCACTCGTTCATTCCAAAACTCGCCACTTCGTGGCTCGTTTTTGAATTTTGAACTCGTGGAAGAATATCAATGCCTTCTGCACTTGTATTATAAATAACTATTACACTATCAATATAATTGAAATGAGACTTGAAAACTTTTCGGGAATTTAGTAAAAAATAAATTGTACAACGTACTCGAACGGTTATCAAGAATCAAGATGTAATCTTTCATTTAAACCAATAAACTTAACTCTGACATTTTTCGAGAAAAGTGGCCCATGTCAAAGTCTCACAGATAAATAGTGACAAAATGGGGTATTTCGAAATCAGAATTTCATGGATATTATGAATATGATATAACAAATAGGCATTCCCATTGAAAATAAAACCGAGGTGGTATCGTGTTTCGCCACTTTCGGACTAGCCTGTAGAGTCAGACATAATTCAACATATTTATGCGCTGAATGCTGTCGATTCCGTCAAAATTCGAATCATTCTCCTAGTCCAAAATTTAAAGGAGTCATCGACCGACCGATCACTATTGACTTATTCTGTATAAGCAACCAACAAATCAGAGAAGAATTGAAAATTGAAACTATTGAGGAAATAGTTAACAAACAAATGAAGAAGACAATAGAGACGCAAAAAAAAACACGAGAATAGTGAATTAAGAAAGATAATACGAATCCCAATAAAAAAGACAGACAAGAAGAAATACCTCTTTCAAAGAACTATTATATTTATTGAGTATGGAATAATATTTCGAGGGGTCAGTTCCCATACCCATAGTTCCCATATTTTAATGTTGTGATGTATTGAATCCAAGGGCGTAGATTTTTTTTTGGGGGGTAATCGAAAAAAAATTTTTTGACGACATTGTTAACTCATATCTATAATGTGAGAAAAAGAGGTTTGATAACGAAGTTTGAACCAAATTACTCGAGATATTTTTTTTATTACCAATTCGATTGTTCTTATCTTATACTGGGTGTTCCTGAATTGGAGTTACGAAGGAAAATGAGAGATCCTTTGGATAATTTTGAAGATAAAATGGCCCATAAACATGATCCCGCAAACTCTTTGTTTTCGAGATACAGGCTGTTTCTTGTAGTCCTACTTTTTTGTGATCCTTAACCAGTATATCGAATCTTTATTAATATTCGCTACAGAGATGGTAAATAAGTACCAAAACTTAATATTAATTTATTCATCACAGCTACCCAACAGGATCTTTATAATATTTCGAATTTTTATGAGAATTACTGTAGAGAGCTATTGAATTTTTTTTTCTCGAAATCGATTGCAGATACGACAAAATTACAACAAACCATAAAGTGTAGTACTGAATCAGAGTTTCTTTTTAAATGTTTCCAAACTGCTAGTGGTTCACAAAAAAATATCATTCTAGAGGAAAGAAGCGGGCACCCTTTTAGAAAAAATTCACCCTGTAGATTTTCATTCAAAACTAGGATATCACATGATAAAATCTTTGAATTGGAATATATCTATGCCCATTCAAGTTATCTATCATATCAAGTTATTCAAATATCTATGCCAATTTAAGTTAAATATCTTGTGAAGGGAAGGTACTATGAGAAAAAAACTTGAACTTTAACACCTGATGTATCTCAAAAACGAAGCGTTTGGGTACTCATGTTATAGAACTTTTTTCTTGAAATGATCCGAGAAATCTGTAATTTTCATTTGTACCTCCAAATAAGGAACACCCTGTAGTCAATTCAAAACAATTCTTCACAAATAAATTTCAATTGGAATGGAACACAATAAATTCTACAACACAGCCCATCAGACAATGTTTCGATGCGAATTACTCAGTTCAGTTCTTTGATAACTACATATTGAAATTTTGTGACGAGAATGATACAAAAAACCAAAAACAACGGGTAAGTGTATACCGATGATGAATTCAAAAACCACAGATGGCAAATAAGGGCCGCTGCCGCGAAAGCGGATAGATAATGGAAAATAATAAACTACGGGCAAAGACGAGCTCCTAGTGCAATAAAAGTACTCATCTTGAAAGCAATAATAAACTCATAAACCGTAAAGGGGTCCGAATTCTTACTGACGTGTCAAAGGAGCGGAAAATTATCATTATTGGTTCATTTTATGGAGAAAATTACGTTCGTCGTCTTTGCGAGATTTCTTAAATTTTATATTTTGAAAATCTTGGGGGGGGGGCAGCTACCCCTACCCATGGGTGTGAGTTGAGAATTTTTCAAAATGAGTAATTATTCTGATGTATCTTGATCTAAATGCTACCAAATTTATATTTTATATTTTTTGGAAATTGGGGAGATGTTTATGTTCAACTCGGTTTTTTTTTTAGAAAATGGTATGCACTTCCATTCGACCAACAACCTTGCCTTTCGTGGAACTGGAAGACTGGAAAAGCCTAGTGGGTTTTTTTGGTGATCATATGGAATACGAACCATTGGAAATTGCAACCTTGTTCGTGAGTAAATTCATACGTTTTTATTCTAATTCAATGAAAAATATGCGAGATGATGTTTAGTTGGATTTTTCATCCACAAGAAGTAAAGGTAATCGAAGAAGTTTTCCAAAGAAGTTTGCTTACTCATAATAAGATTGTGATATACAGGGTGGCCACTTTTTCAATGGGATTGTATTGGTAACTTTTAAACCATAAGAGTTGGAAGGTCGGTCAAATGGAGAAAAAGTTGCATGCATAGAAGCATTATCAAGCAGTTCAAAAAAATCGAGATTATCAGGGCCGGTTATTGAGATATCATAAGAAAAGTAAATTCTGTCATTTTGATTTTTCTTTTTTTCCCACTTTATTTCAAATATTATCAAAAAATGTTACTTGAATTTTTCATTCGACAGTAAATTGTTCTCAATTTGACGTAATCAGATTTCGTATCCAACGTTTCGTGCTCTCTGGGCCACCCTCAACCTCATTTTTTTCAATACGGACCCGTATATTTTATGACACTTTTCGAAATAACTTTTAACGCTGAATTCAACGATATATCATACAATGTCATTCAAAGTTGATTTTCAGGTGATTTTGACCGTTATCCAATTTTATTTGGGTCGGATATGTAGTGAATACAATTTATCAAAAACTGCTGTTAATAACATAGTCAAGAGACGCGAATACAATGATTTTAAATTTGAATATCAAGCCTTGCAAAACTTATATCGTAATGATATCCAAATAAAGTTCGATTCTGTAATTTGTTTCAACGGAACAAATGACAAATCTAACAATAGTGATTTCTTGCGAGAAGATTGAGAGTGTATTGGAAGGTATTCAAGAAGACGAAATAAGCAAATGTATAAGAAGTATGGTTCCAGAACCGTTAAGTGCATTTTACAAAATGGTGGACATTTCGAACACTTACTTCATTCATTTTCATTTACTTTCGAATAATCATTCGATTTTTCTTTCATTAAATGATAATTCGTTTAATTATTATGAATTGAAATATGTAAATAATTATTACTTGTTTCTCGATTTGATTCTGATATGTTCCATTTAGTTCAAGATGAGTAAGTTGATTTTCTCATCGAAATGTATTGCATGTTGTTAATTAAACTAAAGGCTGAATGACCCTTGGTCGATGGCCAATTGCATATGCAATAAAGTACTGTTATTATTATTATTATTATTAAACTAAAGGTACCTAAATGTAATACAGATCCGACCCAAAGAAATTTGGATAAGGGTCAAAATCACCTGAAAATGAACTTTGAATGACATTGTATGATATATCGTTGAATTCAGCGTTAGAAGTTATTTCGAAAAGTGTCATAAAATATACAGGTCCGTATTGAAAAAAATGAGGTTGAGGGTGGCCCAGAGGGCACGAAACGTTGGATACGAAATCTGATTACGTCAAATTGAGAAAAATTTACTCCCGAATGAAAAATTCAAGTAACATTTTTTGATAATATTTGAAATAAAGTGGGAAAAAAAACAAAATCAAAATGACAAAATTTACTTTTCTTATATCTCAATAACTGGCCCTGATAATCTCGATTTGTTTGAACTGCTTGATAATGCTTCTATGCATGCAACTTTTTCTCCATTTGACCGACCTTCCAACTCTTATGGTTTAAAAGTTACCAATACAATCCCATTGAAAAAGTGGCCACCCTGTATAAGGTTTGTTACATATTATGAATATTCCTGCTGGGGGGATATATCTCCCTTATCCCCCCGTGGGTACGCCACTGCGTTGAAGTTCTGTTATCTAAGTTGTTTACACTGCTAAATTTCATCAATTAAGTTGAAAAGTGTTTCATAGTATTACACGTCATTCAAGTCCCAGGGGTAGCACACAGATGGCGCTGCCAGTGCCATATCTCTTTTTTTTCTCGTTTCGGAACAAAGAGTTGAATCTGGATCGAGATAGGTATTGAAGTATAAGTAATGCCACATTTGTTGATTTTGAAGAAATGGATAAAAACTAGTTTCGTATATTAATGAAACATTGTTTTTATAGAAAAAATACTGTGCAAGCAAAGCAATGGCTTCATAAGTGTTAATCAGATTTATTTTATTGAAATTATTGACGCGCAATTTGCAATTTTGATATTGAAGCTGAAATTTTTATTCTATATACCTATACTTTCGCAAAATTTCCACTTGGTAGTCCGTAAGATCTGTTGTCACTAAAATATTGTTTTTTTTTTATATTTTACCTGAATCTTCTAGAGTTCTGTGACGCTATTTTTACGCGAAAATTTTTTTCAGAGGTGTGGAAACTAAAAATCGAAAAAGAATATTGCAAATTTTACACAATGGTCAATTTCGACTACCTATCTCACAAATCGTCATATAAGAACATATCATAATGAATATGAATCAGAGGCGTTATTTCTTCCTAATGAAATTCTCATAAACCAAGAAAGTCGTGAAATTACAGTGCTATGGATATTTTAAAATTTGATTTTTTTATATTTTGCCTTTGGAATAAACGAATCGGATTTTAGAACTGGGAATATCGATGCGATATATCAACGCGGTGAACAGACGAAATTTTTCCATTTAATTTTCACGTAATTACTCCTATAAAAACGTTAATTCTCAATTCCAAGATACGTTATAATTATTTTTCTCTAACTGTTCTCAATTTGGAAATAATAAATTAGAATCCGTCAGTTATTCAAAGATATTTGATGGCTTTTGGTATTTTTTTCTATAAAGATTGAATTGAAGTACAAGAGTCTTGAATTTTTTTCTATAGAAAAAATCCATATTTTTTTATCAATGAAGCACTTATTTGGTGGTTATTTATTCACAACTATTACAGCAGATTCATATTTAATATATTCATTAATAGTTAAATTATGCATTCAAAAAAGTTTATTAATAGAGAATAAAATATTTGTTTACAAGGTATTTGATAATATTTAATATATTTCGGTTATAAATAATTTATATGAACTTACGTTATCTCCACAAATAACATTAATTCATTATTAACAAATTTTCAACTGGTAGTTACGAACATTTGCTATTTATGAATAAACTCTTACAAGAATTCAATAATTTATTCACTCAGAATACAGGATTTATTAATAATTAACAAACTAACATAATTCTAGCGATCGAATCTGTGGAAAAGTTCAAGAACACATCCCTCAAAGATAAGCGCATCTTCTTGAAGGATCTGTCCTTGAACTTTTCCTTTGATTTGAATTTCCTTTTTGAACAAAAAATCTGTGTTACTATGGGCTTATTGAACGTCGCTTAGCACATCTGTACTGAATTTTGGGTTTAAATCGTTTGTACCTGCTTAGTTATTAGTGATGTTGGCAGAACAGTGGTTAGACTGAACAGATGCGATCAAGATGACTAGGGTTCAAACCCGGATACCCTCAATATGAACTAAAAAATTACCTAGTTCGGCAAACGGTTCTTCTCAGACCTTAACAATTGGATAATAGAAACGACCAAAATAATTATCTAAGAAATACGTTAACCATTACTATATTTATATCCTTCAAATGGATATTTCTTCAGCATTATTAATATATTAATAAAAGAAATAAAACACTTGACTATACGTTCCACAAATTTTAATAAAAATAAATAATGTAATGATGTTGACATGCACGTTTCGGGTTTCATCCCATTATCAAAACTAAATATAAAATATACACACAAGTACATATAAATTCTACGTAACAGATGTTAAAACCGGAGACAGGCGAATATCTAATTGATCGTTCACAATTGGGAGATTTTGTTTTTGAGCTGAAGATATTTCCAAAAACTCCAAGAGATCCAAACGTTTACCTTTATCACCTCTGTTTAAAATTTTTGTTTTATTGAAATCTATAAAATGATTGGAAGTGATGCAGTGATTAGAAAAACCCTTTGTTGACTTATTTTGAAGAATCGATCTTTTATGTTCTTCAATTCTAATTCCAAGAGATCGACCGGTCTGACCTATATAAAATGCAGGACATTCATCACAAAACAGTTTATATACACCACTCAACTGTGAAATGTTCAGCCGATTCTTACCACTAAAAAACATTATTCTTAAATTTTTCTTATTCTTATTCTTATTTCTTATAACTGAGGTGGATATACTAAAGTTAACAATCTCTTCTGTTGTTTTTTAAAAATTAATTTGTTTATTATATCAGGATGGTAGCCGTTGTTCTTGGCTAACACCTTTAGAATTGGAATTTCTTTATCGAAGTTAATTGCTGACAATGGAATTGAGATCAGTCTATGTACTAGGGTGTGGAATGCTGACATCTTGATCTTATAAGGGTGTGAACTGCTGTTATGAATCAGAATATCAGAGAAAGTGGGTTTTCTGTATATATTAAATTCAAGATGTTCATTTATTATCTTTACCTGAATATCCAAGAAATTTAAACACTTATTATTATCTTCTATTTCTAAAGTGAACTGAATTGAACTATAAAATATTGCCCGAATAATTTTAATAAGACTGACCTCAAAGACCTGGCTGTTAATGTTGAATTAGCTTTGAACAGAATTGAATCTTCAAACAAACAAAATTTAGAAAAATCACTGTGTGCAGAAATAATATCTAACTCAACATTTGAGAATAATAAGACCGATATCAAAATTTTAAAACAAACAAAGAAAAAAGCCTCAGATAATGACTTAATAATAACCAAAGCTCAGTTCAATTCAGTTCACTTTAGAAATAGAAGATAATAATAAGTGTTTAAATTTCTTGGATATTCAGGTAAAGATAATAAATGAACATCTTGAATTTAATATATACAGAAAACCCACTTTCTCTGATATTCTGATTCATAACAGCAGTTCACACCCTTATAAGATCAAGATGTCAGCATTCCACACCCTAGTACATAGACTGATCTCAATTCCATTGTCAGCAATTAACTTCGATAAAGAAATTCCAATTCTAAAGGTGTTAGCCAAGAACAACGGCTACCATCCTGATATAATAAACAAATTAATTTTTAAAAAACAACAGAAGAGATTGTTAACTTTAGTATATCCACCTCAGTTATAAGAAATAAGAATAAGAATAAGAAAAATTTAAGAATAATGTTTTTTAGTGGTAAGAATCGGCTGAACATTTCACAGTTGAGTGGTGTATATAAACTGTTTTGTGATGAATGTCCTGCATTTTATATAGGTCAGACCGGTCGATCTCTTGGAATTAGAATTGAAGAACATAAAAGATCGATTCTTCAAAATAAGTCAACAACGGGTTTTTCTAATCACTGCATCACTTCCAATCATTTTATAGATTTCAATAAAACAAAAATTTTACACAGAGGTGATAAAGGTAAACGTTTGGATCTCTTGGAGTTTTTGGAAATATCTTCAGCTCAAAAACAAAATCTCCCAATTGTGAACGATCAATTAGATTTTCGCCTGTCTCCGGTTTTAACATCTGTTACGTAGAATTTATATGTACTTGTGTGTATATTTTATATTTAGTTTTGATAATGGGATGAAACCCGAAACGTGCATGTCAACATCATTACATTATTTATTTTTATTAAAATTTGTGGAACGTATAGTCAAGTGTTTTATTTCTTTTATTAATATTGAAATTATGTTTCACCAAGGGAGGAATCAATTTCGATTATTAATATAAGTAATGCGTAAATAAATGGAGTATAATAATAAATGATGATTTATGGTGGGATTTCAAATAAACTATTCATTTCCATGAAACTAACATTAAACATTAAATTAAGCCACTCATAAATTTGTCAATGAAATTCCAGTTACATATATTTTTTTTCACTAAATAGAATAGCGAATGCGAGATAATGGTATATTTTCAACTGATGAAGTTGAAAACATAATCTGTTTTTAATGAGGTATATTCCATCATTCTTTGTATTTATTCTTAGCTGACAGCCACCAAAGAAATTTTACGATTTTATTATGTACATATAAGTAGGTAGTTTCTTCTAGAATCATGTAGAACGTAGGACCTTAATGAACAATGAAATGATTCATAGGAACAGTCGAGACATCCGAATTCCCAACCGTTTCGGTTAGATTTACTAAAATCTACCAAATGATTTCTTCCTACTAAAAACTCTATGAAAATGCGAAAATTCTACTAAAAAAGTAGATTTCTACTAAATCTGGTCACACTGCTAAGCAGTTTCCATTTCATATAATCGAATAAATGTTCCATAGAATGAAATACATTTTGTTGTTATTTTCAACCACTAATAATAAATTTATATTGTCGAAAATAATTGTGTGAGTAACATCTACACAGTGCTTCATACACTGTGTCCGTAAAGTATGGAACAAATTCATTTTTAGCTAAACAGACCATTTTAAGAAATAATCCTGAAACACGTCGATTTTTTATTTTAATTAACCGTATTTTAAAATAATAATCAGGGTGAATATCTTTCCAGTAATGACGTCACCGTCATTTTTTTTCACTGGAACACCCCCATTTTGTCTCATTTTCCGATTTCTCTAGCTGAGCTGATTCCAAAAATGTATTACATGTTGATTCCAATTGGTACAGGGTGGACAAAAATACAATAGTTGTGTGCTCATAAAGTAACGCGTAACATTCTTTATCAGTTAAATTAACAATATTATCAAAAATACTTATTTTCTAGCGGCAATAAACAAATAATGACATTTCACAAAAAACTAGACAACTAAGTTTGATAAGAAAAAATTTCTTTCATATTCTGTCTGCTGTCTGCCACAAGTACCAAACATGCTTGGAAACAGCTCATTTTTATCAATCTAAAAATGTAACAAACTACAGGGTGTTTACATTAAAACCAATTGCCGCTAGACAATAAGTATATTTGATAATATTGTTAATTTGACTTATAAAGAATGTTACGCGTCACTTTATGAGCACACACAAAACTATTGTATTTTTGTCCCCCTGTACCAATTGGAATCAAAATGTGATACATTTTTGGAATCAGCTCAGCTAGAATAATCGGAAAATTGAGACAAAATGGGGCTGTTCCATTTTGAAAATAATTCGGTGAGGTCATTACTCGAGAGTATATTAAATTATTATTTCAAGATACGCTAAATTAAAATAAAAAATCGACGTGTTTCAGGATTATTTCTTAAAATGGTCTGTTTAGGTAAAAATGAATTTATTCCATACTTTACGGACACAAGTTTTCTAGAACCCGTAAAAAAAATTAAAACCGTCAATTTCGAAGAAAAATTAAATGAACTACGCCTGCTAATTTTCATCCAGAAATCATGCCTTTAAGTCCCTCGCATTTATTTGCAGACACCCTGTATATAGGTGTAATAGAATTTTGAATAAAGTAAGTAGAATTATTGTTATTATTCAATTGATTATTTGGTTTTTTATTGAAATATTTTTCGAAATTGGGAAAATAATATCTGGTGATCTATTAACGAACCGATAATGAAATCAAGATGAGTCATTTTGATAATGGGTCTGATTTATATAATTCAGAAACAAATAAATGGGAGATTCATATCACAAAAGAGGGCAGGTATCAAATCTACTTGTTTCAGTTTTTGATGCGTTTAAACCCCTAATAAAAGGTCGGACGTGCTACTGTCAGGCAACAACCTGTTGAGAATCTTTTATTTACATGGAATAAACTCTCCACACATTTGTAATACGATGTGAATTGGACAGGGCAGGAGTTGGAATTTCGATATTCATTTCAGTTTCAGTTATGCCGTGATCAGTTCAACAATTTTTAGTGAGTAGTTAGTAAATTTTTCAATGAAAGAGGTTGTTTCAATATTCTGAGTTAAATACACTCAGGTGCAAAAAAACGCAAAAAATTGACATATGGTAAAATTTGAAGTGTCATAGTTTTCTTATTTTTAGCTCAATTTTCGAAATTAATTCAGTGAACTGTAGATGAAGTTTTTAATTTCAACTTGCATATTCAATATTTTGTGAAATGCTGGCTTATTAGTCACTATACAGGGTTTGTTGTTAAACCATAATTTCGAAGCATCCTGTGGAATAATTTTGATGTTACATATGTTTTCAAATTATCAATTTTCATCAAGAACCATTCCTTTTCACCTTTTTTTTTGATTGGCTTTAAGTGTACTTATTCATTTTTAATGGACAAATAAACAATTTACCCGATTCAAATAAATGACGAAATTTTTACAATATGGCTTTGCTCATTGTGCCATAAATCAGTACGAAAGCTCAGTTTATGACTCATCAATGAGAAGGCATCAATATATTGTTCAGTTATAATGATAATCAATCAGTTCAAAATTCATTTATGAAGAATTATTGAATTGAAGTAAAAAATAAAAAAGCATTTCAACTGTAACATGAATAACCAGAAACGTTCCGTCTTTAATTCAGATTGATATTTTCATTGACTGCCTGCATGTGTCGGTTCATACCTTATAATCATAATCATTTATTGCATCCCATGAGACAAATTTACATTTATATAGGACAGGTCAGAAATTAAGTAAACAGGACAAAAAAATCACACTAAATATTCAAACCAACCTGAAACAAAAATATTCTTCTTTGCTATAGAATCACTGCTCTAGCAATAAATCCTTGATAATTCTTTTAAAACTTAAATATCCAAGATGCTTAATTCGCCCTGGTAGGTGATTGAAAAGTTTGATTCCAGCATACATGGGTGATTGTTGAAACTTCGTGGTTCTGTGAGTTGGTAAGCAGATTATATCCTTTTGTCTGGTATCATACTTGTGATATTCAGAGTACTTTTTTAGGTTATGTATATTCCCACGAATAAACAGCAAGGAATTAAATATATAAATGCAAGGAAAACATGGTGTTCGATTCTTGATTGATGGTCAACAAGACTCCCGGTGTTCTAAGCCGAACATCATAATGATTCTTTTCTGAGAAACAAAAACCTCACTCTTACTAGGAGATCCTTTCCATAGAATGGTGTTATAATTCGTATGGGAGTAGGCTAGTCAATAATATACTCCTATCAGTGACTCCAAAGGTAAAATATTTTTTAGCCGGTTCAATGCAAAAAATGCACTTTTATCTTGAAAATGAACAAGCGCATTTAAAGCCATGAACCAAAAAAACAATATGTTGAAAAGAGATCTTGTCATCTTGATGAAAATTGGTAATTGGTAAAAAATTCAACAAGGAAATTATTCTACGGGATTTTTCAAATTTATTTTTTAACAACAAACTTCTGATTAACCCTGTATAGTGCCACTTAACAAAAGGCTTTATCGACACATTCAATACTCCATCGACTGTAATCGTAAAATATATTTTTATCGCAAACTTTAAATTCTAATATTTTCCATATTATGGAATTTTGAAAAATTAATTCAGAAAATCGAATAACCATCAATTAATTCAGATTTTTCCATATATTTCTAGGGATGGAAAACATAATTTAAATTCAACGAAAATTGATCGCTGTATCGAATTGTTTGGTTCGAAACTCGATATATGACATTTGAAGGCTGAAAGTAAAGCAATCATTTTTGTCAACTTTATAATTCAACTCAATATTCTCGAATTTTTCTCTATGAAAAAATCGATTTTAACTTGGTGTATGTAAAATGATTAGAAGAAAACTAAATGATATGCATTAGATATCTATGCAATTAACAATTTCAACCATAATTCACATTTCCAATATTTTGTTCCCTGCTTATGGATTACTAAGAATCAGAATTATCATCGATACGGTCCTGCCGGCGGTTACAAATAACCACATTCATCTTTTTCTCCCTTGCTCACTTCCATTCATAATTTACTACTCCATGAATTTTCATTATGATAGGTTTAGCCGAGGATTTTATTATCCCAATTGAATGAATGTAACTGATTTCTCGACTTTTTGAGGGTGAATAAACAGAAATTTGAGACTTTTCGATACTTTTAGGGAACAATAGATATTAGGTTGTACTTACACACGACACAACTTTGTTTGCCCGATAAAGATGTTAACTTTGATTACCATTAGAAAAGTGGTTTTGTAAAAATTTAATTATGATGATTATCACGATCAAAATCATTTAAATGTACAATTTCAGATCATAGAATTCAAACTGAAATTAACGAGATGATCGATTGAGAAAAGTTTTGTAATACCAACTATTAGTCAAAATTGTTTTTTGTGACCTCTATGCATACAATCTCACGTTCGGATAGATTATTATTTTTTTTTGCATGATAGAACGACTTTTGTTAGTTACAGCTTTTGTTCCTAGATCGGTAGATTATTTTTACTTGATTTTATTTGAATTACCGTTCAGCGAACGGTAAGTCACAAACAATTTCAATTTAATTCATTTAATTCGTCGAACGAAATAAGCAAGCAATACTTTTTCATTGATTTGGCTGCCTATTCTCAGAATCCGCATTTCTTGAAAGACTTGTATGAACCTTTGAAATTTGAAACAAAGTTTCGATTACCCGGGAAAAACTGCAGAACTGCCGATTTCCCTGGCTTTTCGAATTAATTTTTTTCAAGAAGATTCGATATCGCTCATTTTTCATACAAAAAAGCTATAAGTACATATCTCTATAAGTAAAATGTCCTTACCTTTCTCGATACTTAATATACTTTTTTGCAATTATTAATTACATTCATTTTCATTTACATGGAATGGCCATCCTATAACCAGACTGAGTATTCTCAGTATTTACATGAAATTCAATTCAAGAATCGGTTGCTACAACGCATTGATTCTTCCAAGTCGATATAATCGATCCATGAATTTTGAAGGCAAAAAATCAAGGAATCATATTGATCACATTTGCTGTTGATAGGGTCTTCAAAACCATAGAATATTCAAGCAGAATATCATAAAAATAAAAAAAAATGTAACAACAGATCATGTTGAGATCATGCAAGTATTTATACCAATATTAAATAACAATTTCCAGCTTTATTGCGAAATTTTTGTTCATTGCATCATCAAAATATTCAAAAACTTCAAGCAAAATATCGAAAAAAATAAGGAAAGCACCGACTTTCGAGCGATAGTTCATTAATCGCCAATTACGAAATTATACAAAAATAGAAATTACAAAAAAATTTGAGTGGAAAGTGTGAGTCTTTAAAATATATTTTAATAGACGATTTCTGAGGTCGAAGGAAACATTTTTTCCTTAACCATTTTTACCGATTCAACTCGGTTGAAAAAATACAGATTGAAAATCTAAAAAATTTGAATTTTCAGTTTTATCTCGCAAATAAAATGGAATCTAAGGAAATGATTCTCGGAATATGGTTTTTTATTGATGTGATGAATCTTTTCCGAACATATAATTCCATCGAAGTCCGGTTAACTCCAAAATGCCCGCTATACTAAGTGAGAAAAAATGGATCGAATAAAATAGTGAAGTGTTTCTTCTGACCTTTGGAATCATCGGTTGAAATATATGTACGAGTCAAAAATTCACCCTGTATATGTTAACGAATGAGCCGATTGAGTTTTCTCCCAATGAAGACTTTCTATTCGAAGAAAAAGCTTACTTACAATTCACAAAAGGGTACATAATGAGGGTCCCATGGATTATAAGGCCTTTGGAATTTTGGGTTTTCTACAGGATATTGAATTTCTTTTCATGTGAAGTTTTTCATGCTAACCATTATAGTAAGTAATCATTTATTTCATATTAAATCAGTAATGACGCCAGCTTTCGAAAACAGGGGTGCCAAGAGGGGGCCGGATTTTTTTTGGGGGGGCCCAAAGTAAAGCAAAATTATAGTTCTGCTAATCTTTTAGCCTCAAATTTTAGGGGGGCCAGCAGAATTTTAGGGGGGGCCCGGGCCCCCCTTGGCCCCACCCTAGCGTCGTCACTGTATTAAATATTGTTTGAAATATTTACCTGTTTTTGAGCTTACGTTCCCGAACAGAACGCTAACGATATTGTCATTGCATCCTAATGGCTGTAATTTAAGAATTTCAGTCATGAATGGTTTCGTATGACAAGATTTCACTTACTGATAACAAATCTGTACTTACAAATGATTCAACGATGACGGCATTGTGAATTTAGATGTAGAATAACATTTTCAAGCTTCATCAAATTTCGAGTTTATCGCGTCACCAGGACAAGACCAAATTCAAATTATTTTTTTTTAAACATTATACATGTTTAGATTGAAGCCGTGTGTTGAAAAAAAATTTGTTTACATTTTCAAAAGTTTAATGGTTGATGACCCAACCGCGAAATGCCAACTAGAACAGCATTTTCTGAATCTAAGGATAAAAAAAACATTCGAAAATGTCTACCTTTGTGGGAAATATGTTGATCAAACGAACCACCAGCTCTTTGGATATTAGCTGTAGGGAGATATATTTCGACTAATCAGTCGAAATGTAACCTGAAGAAGCCACAGAGTTGGCGAAACAATTGTACCTACATTTTTCCTACAGACAGAGATATGTACTTATATGTATATATGTAACTACATCATTGAGTTTGCATTCTTTAAATTGTCAGAAACCATTTGATTCGATTCATTACCTGTATTGATATTAGTTCTTCATTTTCAACCGATAAAATATCCAAGGCAAGAAAACTATTAGTTCTTGAATTTTAACTTGTGGATAAATCAAATAATCCACTCAAATTCAAATTATCACCCTTACGAAGCTGCAAACTCAATCAATAGTTTACTAAATAGCAAAGTGTTGATGATCAAAACAGAAAATAATATTACCTACTACAAATTGGGTAAACTGTAGATTGGAGTTCATTTGTCTCTTGAAACTGATCTAGGTTACTCAAATGTATGAATCAAAAAACAAAATATGGAAAAGACATGGTTGTTATAATATATTTTGTTAATTTGAAAAAAAATTACCATAAAATTATTCCTTAGGATGTTTCAAAATTAGGGTCTAACAACAAACGTCTAATTAAGGCTGTATAATAACTAATACGCCAGCATTTAACGAAAGAGTGAATATGCGAATTGAAATAAACAATTCCACCTACAATTTACAAAAAAAAAATTAAAATTGAACTTAAAATAAAGATCCGTATCAAAGGGAAATTGGCTTTCGGTACAGAATTCATTCGAATTTTTTATATGTTATAGAACTCGTGATTCTGATCAGATGTCTTCATTGCATAACCGCTCTAAATTCAATTGTTTAGGTTTAGATTATAAAAGGTGCTTAAAATAACTTTTCTCTAAAATTTCAAATGGTCATTGTGAGCAAACATTTTCGAATATACGAATCAAATCGTATATTCGTTTATAATATAGTCCACTATAGAGAAAAATAATATATACAGGGTGAGTTCAAAGATATCAAGTTCTTCAGTCATTTCCAAAAAATTGAGCGCTGGAATTTTATTCATTTTCAGATATTTTGTGGGATATCAATTGTATTTGATGATGTTAACATCTAGATATATCAGGACAGTTTTAGTTTGAAAAAGATACATACATAATAGAAATGTCAGATTAATTCAGGAGATGTGAACATGATGAATCGCAATTGATTTAGCCACAGAACATCTGAAAATGGATAAAATTCAATCGCTCAATTTTTTGGAAATTTCTGAAGAACTTGATATGTTTGAATTCACTCTGTATATCCACAATCGATGCATAGGTACTCGATTTGTTTTATACAATATGAAAAAGCCAAATATTCATTATATGTATTTCTTATATTGTTTCTACTCATATTGGTATATTCATTATATTGGTTACTGTACATATTTATGAAAAATCCCGAAACGTCAAATTTAAATTTCGACTTGTCATTCTTCTTCGTAAAAATGCGAATCTTACATTCAACCCCCTTCGAAAGATAGGTATATACCCTAATTTTTCAAATGGGAAGTATGCGCTTGTGATACATCGTGTGAAAAGTCTTTTCATACTCCATCCAGAAAAATTGTTCCTTTTAAGCTTATTGCAAGAATTAAAAAAAAAATCGTTTGCTTATCGAAATTCATTATAATATTCTTTCGAATATTCCCAAATCTTATCACAATAATACTAAACCTATTTGCCTTCAAGATGTGATAGAAAGGAAATAAAAAAAAAACTATAATATATTGTGTCTTCCAAATGAAAATTCATGAAAACGTAAAACACTTTCTCTGGCAATGTTAGTCTCTTTAGTTTAGAATGTCTTCGAAAATTGTTTTGTGCCGATAAGTTGTAGTTTATAAATTGTCTAATTTGTGTTTGAATTTCATTAACTTTTCGGCTAAAAATAAAAATAAAAATTTTCACTAATTATTGGTTATGGAAATAAAATCCGAACACAAAAAGAAGTAAGTCGCTTATTACATGAGAAATTTCCGGATTTGAAGAGTGCCGACCTCAGAGGAAAGAAAAGATAGCAGCCCATAAAAGTAAATAGCGTTGTATTGAAATCAATTGCAACAATATATATAATGAACTCATTACAGCATTGTTTTCAGTTGTATTTTTCGTTTTGTGATTGTCTACACTGATTTCAGATCCTATCAAATTTCAACACACGTCAATTGTCAATATATGATTATAAGTTGGATAAAGTCAAATGATTTGCAACATTATTCGCAAATTCTCTTTATTCTGGTGATATTAAATCAGAAATAATTTTCGATTTTAATGCGTAACTATAAATTATTTCAAAATTTGAAATTTCAAATTCAAATTCCGTAATCTGTCAATTTTCGTAACAGTCACACCAACTGCTAGGATACAATTCAAAAGTCACTGGGATGTATAATGTGAATTTTTCATTGAATTTCGACAATATTTTACAAAACTTGACTGAAATAGAGAAAATATCGTCTATACTACTCGTTGCAGAAGGCAATTCCAATTTCCAACACTCATGTGTTTCAAATTCGCATTTTTGTTGGAATAGGAGCCCATTCTGCAACTTTTTTTCAGAATATACTATTTTAGCACTAAATAATCACTGTTGAATTTAGAGCGATGCAATGAAGACATTTGATCAGCATCACTAGTTCTACAACATATAAAAAACTCGAGCAAATTAACGAAAGCCAATTTTCCCTTTGATGCTTAGCGTGTTTCTTTCATCGAATATCGAATTGTTGCGTTTTTTTCTGTATGCGAGTGTATATTGATCTAAGATTCTCTTAAATAATCTAAACTGTTGAATTTAGAGCGATGATGCAATGAAGAAATTCTATCAGCATCACTAGTTCTACAACATATAAAAAACTCGAGCAAATTAACGAAAGCCAATTTTCCCTTTGATGCTTAGCGTGTTTCTTTCATCGAATATCGAATTGTTGCGTTTTTTTCTGTATGCGAGTGTATATTGATCTAAGATTCTCTTAAATAATCTGAACTGTTGAATTTAGAGCGATGATGCAATGAAGAAATTCGATCAGCATCACGAGTTCTACAACGAATAAAAAATTCGAGGAAATTGACGAAAACTAGTTTTCCCTTTGATGCTGTACGTTTTTGCCTTATTGAATATCGAATTGTTGCGTTTTCTTCTGTATGCGAGTGTACATTCACCTAAAATTCTCTTAAATAATCTAAACTGTTGAATTTAGAGCGGTGATGCAATGAAGACATCTGATCAGCATCACGAGTTCTACAACATATAAAAAATTCGAGGAAATTGACGAAAACTAGTTTTCCCTTTGATGCTGTACGTTTTTGCCTTATTGAATATCGAATTGTTGCGTTTTCTTCTGAATGCGAGTGTACATTCACCTAAGATTCTCTTAAATAATCTAAACTGTTGAATTTAGAGCGATGATGCAATGAAGACATTTGATCAGCATCACTAGTTCTACAACATATAAAAAACTCGAGCAAATTAACGAAAGTCAATTTTTCCTTTGATGCTTAGCGTGTTTCTTTCATCGAATATCGAATTGTTGCGTTTTTTCTGTATGGGAGTGTATATTCATTCATCTAAGATTCTCTTAAATAATCTAAACTGTTGAATTTAGAGCGATGATGCAATTAAGACATTTGATCAGCATCAAGAGTTCTACAACATATAAAAAATTCGAGCAAATAAACAGAAGCCAGTTTTCCCTTTAATGCTGACCGTGTTTCTTTCATCGAATATCGAATTGTTGCGTTTTCTTCTGTATGCGAGTGTACATTCACCTAAGATTCTCTTAAATAATCTAAACTGTTGAATTTAGAGCGATGATGCAATGAAGAAATTCGATCAGCATCACGAGTTCTACAACATATAAAAAATTCGAGCAAATTAACAGAAGCCAGTTTTCCTTTTGAAGCTTAGCGTGTTTCTTTCATCGAATATCGAATTGTTGCGTTTTTTTCTGTATGCGAGTGTATATTCATCTAAGTTTCTCTTAAATAATCTAAACTGTTGAATTTAGAGCGATGATGCAATTAAGACATTTGATCAGCATCACTAGTTCTACAACATATAAAAAACTCGAGCAAATTAACGAAAGTCAATTTTTCCTTTGATGCTTAGCGCGTTTCTTTCATCGAATATCGAATTGTTGCGTTTTTTTCTGTATGGGAGTGTATATTCATTCATCTAAGATTCTCTTAAATAATCTAAACTGTTGAATTTAGAGCGATGATGCAATGAAGAAATTCGATCAGCATCACGAGTTCTACAACATATAAAAAATTCGAGCAAATTAACAGAAGCCAGTTTTCCCTTTGAAGCTTAGCGTGTTTCTTTCATCGAATATCGAATTGTTGCGTTTTTTTCTGTATGCGAGTGTATATTCATCTAAGATTCTCTTAAATAATCTAAACTGTTGAATTTAGAGCGATGATGCAATTAAGACATTTGATCAGCATCAAGAGTTCTACAACATATAAAAAATTCGAGGAAATTGACGAAAACTAGTTTTCCCTTTGATGCTGTACGTTTTTGCCTTATCGGATATCGAATTGTTGCGTTTTCTTCTGTATGCGAGTGTACATTCACCTAAGATTCTCTTAAATAATCTAAACTGTTGAATTTAGAGCGATGATGCAACGGAACTCAATTTTCCCCTTGATGATGTGCTTGTTCTTTTTATCGAATTGTTGCGTTTTTTTCTGTATGTGAGTGTGCATTCATCCAAGATTCTCGATGTATTTCGCGACTT
Source organism: Harmonia axyridis (assembly GCF_914767665.1). Taxonomy (NCBI): domain Eukaryota; kingdom Metazoa; phylum Arthropoda; class Insecta; order Coleoptera; family Coccinellidae; genus Harmonia; species Harmonia axyridis. The sequence continues at coordinate 27,592,094 of NC_059501.1, forward strand.
TCGTGTATTCCACAATTTCGGCGTTTTATTCCGCCTTTTCGTCCCTCGTTGCTGGTCCTTCGATATAGGATGTCGTCGACGGGGTGAGGGCGAGGTGACCAAGCCGATGCCGCCGGCTGTTTACTACGTCGAGCGGCGCTCCGATGGCCCCGAAAACCGGGGGGGCAGAGGGGCCGAAGACGAGGTAGTTCGCGGATGGCCGCGTTCCCCTCTCCCCCCGTCCGTGAAGGATCCCTAACGTTTCAAGGGACGCGTTCGCGGACCACCGCGACCTAGCGTCCCTCCCGCCTCGCGCTCCCCTCGCCCACCGACGGTACAACGGTCCCCCGAGCCAGACTCACACAGCTAGAATTTTCGGAACCGGCAACGTTGGCGAGTTGGCGGGGATTGCGATCGGGTTTTCGTTTAGGGGCAAACTGTTGTGACTTTATGTTGGTAATTGAAGTATTAGGAAGAAAGTTATACAGTACACTGAGAGAAATCCATATTTTTTTTATTAATAAAGCACTTATTTGGAGGTTCTTTATTCACAACTATTACAGCAGATTTATATTCGATATATTCATTAATAGTTAAATTATGCATTCAAAAAAGTTTATTAATAGAGAATAAAATATTTATTTACAAGGTATTTGATTATATTTAATATATTGATAAATTATTTATATGAATTCACGATATCTCCACAAATAACATAAATTCAGTGTCAACAAATTTCAACTGATAGTTAACGAACATTTACTATTTATGAATAAACTCTTACAAGAATTCAATAATTCATTCACTCAGAATATAGGATTTATTAATAATTGACAAACTAACATAACTCCAGCGAATTTTGCGCTTAGATCGTTTGTACCTCCCAAATTATTAGCAATGTTGGCAGACCAGTGGTTAGAGTGAACGGATGCGACCAAGATGACTAGGTTTCAAACCCCGAATAACCTCAATATGAACTTTAAAAAAGCACCTATTTTGACAAACGGTTCTTCTCAGTCCTTATCAATCGGATATTAGAAACAACCAAAATAATTATCTAGGAAATACGTTAACCATTACTGAATTGAGATATTATTTTTATTCAGCATAGATACATATCACATATAAATAAGGTTTATTAATTATTACTCCATGAATATTGACTACTGTCATAAGTGTCAGACTCAATGATATATTAACCTCAACTATACTAGTGGAATAAATTAAAGGATCAAAATAAAATTCGAAATTTTCAGCGGTTTTTCAAATGGTTGTATTTTCGATAACAATGGTCGTATCTCAATTTGAAAAAAAACTTTTTGAAGCTTGAAGTTTATAGTTTAGAAATCTCATGATGAAAAAATTCTTCAAGCAACGTGGGCAGCTCAATCCAAATGTAAATATAAAATTTCTACAAAATTTTATAAGTTTTTATTTTTGGCCTGCAGACAAGGAAATTTTTTTTTCAACTTAACCACTATATGGATGAGATAACTTGTTCATTCAGCTTTAATATCCTTCAATTCAATTCTCTGGGATTTTTGTGGTGATATTGAACTGTAAAACGCATACTCAACATTGTTGGTTTTTTCGATATTTTCAATTCAGCGCTTGATTATCCAAAAAGCCTCCAAAAGCCCTTTTTTTATCAACTTTTCAAATTAATGTAGAGAACGAAATAAATTTTTTTACGGAAATACCATATTCTTGTAGAGAATTCATTCAAGATTTCAAAACATCCCCTAAATTTTCTGAGCAATCATTGATTGGTGAGATATTGATGGTTAAAGACAAAAAAGTCCTTTTCAATTCAAAGTTCGATATTTCAGAAAGAAGTGCTCGTATCGAAATTTTGAAAAAAGGATAAGAAGCTGAATGAACAAGTTATCTCATCCATATAGTGGTTAAGTTGGAAAAAAAAATTCCAAGTCTGCAGGCCAAAAATAAAACCTAAAAAAATTTTGCAGAAATTTTATACACTGTATTCATTTGGATTGAGCGGTCCACGTTGCTTGAATAATTCTCTCATCATGAGATTCCTAAACTATAAACTTCAAGCTTCAAAAAGCTTTTTTTCAGATTGAGATATGACCATTGTTATCGAAAATACAGCCATTTGAAAACCTGCATTATTAATATAAGTTATGCGTAAATAAATGAAGTGTAATAATAAATGAATAAATGATGATTATTGGTGGGATTTCAAATAAATTATTTATTTCCATGAAACTAATATTTGTTTGTCCATATATCCAATAAATGATTTATTAAATATAATGCATTTTCGATAATATCAAATGAACACTTCTCTCAGTGTAGACTCTCGTTAACTCGAAACACCACGGGACCAAGATTTTTCGTCGAGTTCCGTATAGTTCGACATAGGCGTAGTTCGAGCTATACAGGTCATTCTTGATTAAATTCGACTTACAGAGGTAATGAGATATAGAGGTAAACCAAATGAAAATTCAAGTCATAGAGGTGCAGAATAGTGATATATGTTCCCTATAGTAGGAGTAGATCGTATACATATTTGATGAATTTACTGAAAAATGAATTGACAATAGAAAATTTCATAATGAAATAGACCAACGACTCTCTGTGTTGACAAATGCCAATTGACAAATTCTGAATATTTTACGAGTTTATTGATGGTGAAGATTCAAATTACAAAACGCCAAAAAAGTTAATTTTCAAATTGTTATTGTTCGTTTTTTTTAGGTGACTTTTTTTTCAACCTGACAACTCCTGAAAAATAATTGCAATTAAATCCGCAGGAGCATTTTATTCAAATTTTTCGAGCTTGTTTTGCAATTGAGAGTGAAAACTCTAAATAAGTTTTTCGTAAAAATTCCTATCTTCTGAGAGGTCTCTTACAGGCTAAGCAGATTCGGGATAAAAAACATTAAACAAAAAAATGTATGTCCTACAGCCTTTACAAAACTAAACAACAAATTTTAACTCTATAAAACCTCACGATGCAATTATTGCTTCATTAAATACGCTCGATTCGACGTTTCGACTTGTACGGTGGGGTTTGGAACTTACTACCGATTTCGAGTTAGTTGTAATTTTTGTGTGTCTTCGACTTATAGTGGTAAATATGGTAAAACACATCCGTAAAATCATTTCGAGTTATGCAAGGAAATTCTTTCGGTTTAGACAGGTTTTTCCAAGGGGATTGAAAATAGTTAGAGTTATCGAGGATTTCGGGTTAACGAGAATCCACTGTATACCATATTATACATATATTTTTGGTGAAAGAAAAAAAGGCGATTTTATGATTTATATTCGAAAAAAAAACAAAATCCAAAACTAATTGTAATGAAAAACAACTGATGGCACCATACAGTAATAAATATAGATAGAGGGAGTATAAGCAATTTTTATATGTCTCCAACATGGTTAGATTACGTTGTCTGATTGTGATATATTTTTAAATCCACAATTTCACTATATCGTTATGAATGTATATTACAATGAATGAAATACCTATATTTATTTGAATGATTCCCGAATAAAATGCAAATTTGAATATGTGGAATCCAATATTTTCCCTAATTGTCGAATTTTTAATAAGCAGAATATTTATTATTTTTTGTCTCTACCAGTTGAAATTCAAGGTTTGGCAACTTTTGCTCTCCTATTGTCATCGATTGTTTAGATAATTATTTCTATATATTTTGAGATAATGTGAAACGTTAATTCACTATGGGACATAAGAAGTGCGTTCTTTGTGGAGAAACTCGCGAATTGAGTGAAATATCTGTACTCACTGATATGTTTTCATTTCCGCGAGCTTCATGCCAAATTTGATAGTTCATGTTGGGGACAAAATTTGCTTAATGAAAATGACATATGCTCCCTCTATCTATATTCATTAATCTGAGGATGGCATCAATGCATTCAACTGAAAAGAGTTCCTGTAACCGAAAATCAACAGTTCGCGTGATGTTTGAGTTCTTGTGTTTTTTTAAAAATTTCTCACCCTACTTCATTTTTCGTCAATTTTTCTACGTTAACCAAGTTTGATTTGAATTTTGGATTTTTTTCATCAGAAAACGATATATAATAATAATGACTTTATTTTCTCAATATACATAAGTATTACAAAGAGGAACATTTATTATATGTATGAAAAAAGCAAAACTATGCTGTATTAGATATTGAATAAGAATTAGTATGATTTCAAAGTTGGTAAATGAAGAAAAGAATTATAAATTTATAATATAAATTTGTCTGCAACTTTCGAATCTCACAATTAATGTATGACAAAATTATTATAACAACTTGACAAATTCCTTCTTTATTTCCTAAGAAGGTTTTCGTTAGAATGCAGGCACTTTATTTTTTTTTTTTCATCAGATTTTGATTTGAAAGGGGAAAGAAGCAAAGAGAGGAAATTGATGAATGAAATATTTTTTATATGGAATTAATCTCTAAATTTCATTAGAAAATGTATTCATAAAATAATTATATTTGAAAGAACCTCCACCATTCCACGTGCCCTCCATCTTATTTCTTCAAATGTTACCTTCCGCCTGAAATTAACTCTCAATTTTCTCGACGCTTCTTGTATTCTAACGATGGTAGAGTTGCACTTCTAGCTGGCTACGAAAATATTCCAGAATTATAATCAAATTTGGTCAACGTGGAAAAAATAGACGAAAAATGAAGTACGGTAAAATATCTTTCAAGAATCATAAGAACTTCAAGACGTCCTGTGTAATGAATATTGCCTCATCCTTTTTGAACATTTGCTCTTTTCTCAATTATTAATTTTGAGAGAAACGAGAGCCCTTGATAAGAAACTTTCTCGAAAAATTAACGTTCTGAATCGCAAAGCTCTTAAAGTTAATATTAATTAATACATTGAAACAAAGGTATGAATAAATTCCATGAAAAATCGTATTGATGAATTCAGTTATAACTTTCAGCCGATGAATAGCTTTATTAGTACAATGAAAAAATCATATTGATGAATTGTTATAATTGTATCATTATGAAAACCTTCAATTAAACAAATAAGATGTTCATTATTACAATGTTCGATTCATCATTCAATCGGTTGTACTTAATTAATACTATTTAAAGAGGTAAATTCTATTCAATTAATATTTCATCGAAACAACGAACACTCAACAAATCAACAACAACTTCAGAATCGTGATATATACCTGAATGAATGGATGAATAGGGATTTATAATTAAATTTCATTTTATTGATGAAAAAGTACATTGTATCAATGAAATCAAGTTGATGATTGCCAGTCTTTAAATGAAAGAAGAATAAAAAATATTTTTAGATTAATGAACCCATTTAAATTGCTAAAGACGAAATATTTTGAGAAGATGAGGCATCATCTTAGTGTTCGTACATATTCTTGTCTGTCAATGATTCACTCCACGGTGTGTTCTGAATAATAGTTATTTTTTTTTGTTCACCCCTGTATATAACAAAAAACGAAGTAACTCTGGACAGCAGTCATGTTCCAGAAAAATCAAGCTACAATGAAAAAAATTGGGGTTTCAAGAGAAAATGTATCACCAACTGATTTTGCTGGTGTATATATTATACGATAACATTATGAAATAGACAATTATAAATTGTATATTATCAATTTTCATTCGAATTTTGTTTTTTGTTTTCCAACCCGCGATTTGTAAATTAGATATTTTTCAAAGGTTTTTACAATATCTTACGCTGTATAATTCTATTAGGTTGCTTTTCAGGTCACTGACAAAAATTTTGCTCTGCTGGAATACTGGAAAATTATTTCTATCGAATTTTCCCTGCAGAAAAAGATAAAAAAAATTCATATTGTTGTTAATTAATTTTTCTCACAAATTGATAATAATAATTGAGTTTTATATTTTCGAATCTTGTTTAAAAATATTTGATTCGATTCAATACCTATTTTTATATAGGTATATTGGTTGTTCATTTTCGTAAGTCATAATTTATTAAAATATTCGAGACAACAAATCATTCAAGAAAGGCAATAACTTGACATCCTAGACTATCTCAGTCGAGACCTCGGTAGTACAGTGGACTGAAAAGTCGACTGTGGTGCAGAAGGTACCGGGTTCGAATCCTGGCTAGGTCATGGATGTTGTGCATTTCTGGTGGTGGGTGATGAATTTGATAGAGTCTCTTATAGGTAAAGAAATGTTCGTTGTGTAGATTAGGGCTGGGAATCATGAATGAATGATTTGAATAATCATTGAATAATTATTCGAATAATTGCATTTTGCATTATTCGAATAATCATGAATATTCACTGAATAGTTGAATAATCAATGACTACTTTTCTATTCATGAATAATCAGTGAATAGTCGAGTATTCACTGAATAGTTGAATAATCAATGACTACTTTTCTATTCATGAATAATCAGTGAATAGTTGAGTATTCACTGATTATTCAGTGAATAGTTTTCTATTCAGTGAGTAGTTGGATATTTATGAAGTTACGAATGAAAGTTTGAATGATCACTTGACTCACTATTCAGGAATGATTAAAACAAGGTTTTGTGATTCAATACCGACCAATCGTTTCATTAATATTAAAATTACTGGAAATTTATTAATATTGAAATTGATAGACACAATTGAATTGAAATTATAAATAAACTCCTGTCAGTGTTCGGAATCCAAACAAAAAAATTGTCATTCAAATTAGTACGTTGTCGTTGAAGAAATTGGCTAATTTTGATAAATAAGATTATTTGAGGAACGATTTTACTATTAATTTATAGACAGAAGGAACGAGATAAATGCCGTAAGTTCGAACTTGAGGTTCAACTAGTAAATACGGCTTTTTACAAAATCTGGGGAATGATACAGGATTCAAACTTACTGGTATTAATCTCGTTCCTTCTGTCTATCAATTAATAGTGAAATCGTTCCTTAAATACTCTTATTTATGAAAATAAGCCAATTCCTTCAACGAGACCGTACTAATTTGAATGACAATTTATTTGTTTGGATTCCGAACACTGACAGGAGAACCAAAAATGGCGGTGTGTGACGTCACACTAATAGAGCGTATATGGCGAGAGGCAAAATACCAAAACGATTGTACCACGTCGCAAAAGGTATATTCACTCATCAAGACGCTCGGAATTTATTGGTTCATCAAAACATGAGTTTAATCACTGAATATTGACTGAATATTCTTTGAATAATCACTGAATAATCATTGAATAATCAATGCATAATCATTGAATAATCACTGAATAATCATTGAATAATCACTGAATAATCATTGAATATTCACTGAATAATCAACGAATAGTTGAATATTCATGACTACTCATGAATAATAAACATGAATAGTTGTTTGAATGAATTATTCGAATAATCGAATAAATTTATAGGCGAATATTCGAATACAAAAAGGCGAAAAAGTCCCAGCCCTAGTGTAGATGGCTGACGTAGCCTAGCACATATAAAGGAAAAAAAATTGGCACCATCAGATAGCGCTTCTCAACTCTCTAAGAACATTTATTGTAAATTAAAACATTTTTTATTTTGAACTTTTACGAGCTCATTGGAGTGTAATTAGCATTTTCGGCAAAATGTAGGTATTTTTCTATTCATAGAAAATGGTTGTTGAATGATTAGGGTTAACAATGAAGATACAGTTGTCAAATTAAATTCTTTCCTGCCGATAGGCACACGATAACTTTTAAAAGAAATTCGTTGAATTTTATTGTTTGTCGGACGCCGACGTGATCAATCATCAACAAATTTCTAGTTTCTAGAGACTTGAAATTTTCAAACTGAGTTTGTTATTGTAACAAATATTCATCTGAAATTTGGTTGATGGTAAAACCATCAATTTTTGTGCCTTAGCACACTTCTAGCTTTCATGTTTTTTTCTGCAATCCAAAAATTATTCTGTCAGTCGAACTCCATTAATATCAGTAGCGTACGACGAGAGTCGAGAAAATCACACCAACCAAATTTCAGATGAATATTTGTTACAATAACGAACTCAGTTTGAAAATTTCAAGTCTCTAGAAACTAGAAATTTGTTGATGATTGATGACGTAGGTCTCCGACAAACAATGAAAATTTAACGAATTTCTTTTGAAAGTTATAATGTGTCTATTGGCAGGAATGAATTTAATTTGACAAGGGTATCTTCATTGTTAACCCTAATCGTTTAACAACCATTTCTGAGAATTTGAACTAAGACTGTCAATGCATTGTATTATTATTAGTATTTATTAGTATTAGTTACAAATAGATACAAATAGACACTTTCAAAAGAAACGTAGAGGCACTACTATTTATTGTTATTATGAATCATACATTTGCTGCTTCGGACAATTTCAATGAACAGTAACCGATCCAATAATTAACCGAAAGTTGTAATCATGATTATTTCATAGGTTTAATGGCGATTGTTCTTCGATACAATGAAAAAAAATGATCAATATGTTGAATGACTTTTCGTTGTAATAATGTTTCTGTTCATGGGTTCAAAAATAATGATTGAATTCATCAATAAAATGAACTTTTTCATTGATTTCATGTACACTTTTGGTTGAGTGTATTGCATTGATAGTCTTAATTACAAATATTATGAAAGGGAATATGAAAACAAACTTCAATTGTCTAGAATTTTTCTTAGAGGGTGTTTTTCATCTTTTCTTAGTACATGTCATTTATTGAACCGGAAATTATTTTTCTCGATACATCTTCCGGTTATTAATTTTGCTAAAAATTGCATAAAAACGATGAGATCAAAAAGAACACAATTGAATATTTACTCACGACTCCATAAATCTTAAAAAATTCTAATTTTCAATAACTTTTGGTTCATAAATGAATAAATCTCCGACAATACATTTTTATAGAAATCCATAATCTCTTCTTATCGTAGTAAAACTAAGGAAAAGGAGAAGAAAAACCACTCATAAAAGGTTTTTTCTTCTCCTAATACATTTTATTCTCTTTTCGGTCTACCTAACGATTGGGTAACGATTAGTTCACATAAAGTTAATTCAAAATTCTTAAAAAGTTATTATTTTGTCCTATCTATCTCATAAAATATATCATTTTGTAGAGTCGGGATAGAAAACACTGAACTTCTTCTTTGAAAATTTCATAAGAGTGAGGCTTCAATTATTTGGTATATATATCCAAATTGAATTTTTATCTCTCCATCAACTTCAGTTCAATTCGCTTTCAATTTACTAAAAAAGATATAACAAAGAGCCTTATCTGGAGAAAGAACCCTTGTCAATGAAAAGGCCAGCCATCAATTCTTGTTCCTAATTTTATACGAAATGATTCGAATTTATTTATAAAAATGATACAGTCCAGATGCAAAATTAACAATATGGGTCAAAATTTCTTTTTCTCTTGATAAAAATCTCATATACTACCTGGATTCTTATATCCCCAGAATTCGTTTAATGGTTTTAATTTTTTTTAGATGTTTGTAAATAATTTTTTATTTATTCAAGACATACAATATAACATATACCTACAATATACATAATTATTAGAATAGAATAAGTGTCTTTCTAAAAAACTCAGGCTTATGTCTTTTTGAAAACTCAAATTTTTAGATGAGAAGAAAATACATACCAACAGCGTATGGTGCAAAATATATATTTTTTTGTTTAAAAATTTATTCGAAAGAATTGTGACATAAGGTCAAATAAAAATGAAATTCTCATAATTTTTTAGAAGTAGATCCGAGAATACACATAGAAATATCAAATATTCAAATGAAGTATTATTCTCAGAACGAAAGTTCATAAATAGATATGTTTGATGAAGAGCTTTGTATGAAAAATAAATTTAAAAATTTTAGTTTATATTTTGTCAATGAGAAGGCTAGCCATGAATTGTTGTTCCGAATTTTGTACACAATATTTCGAATTCATTTCTAAAAATAATACAGTTCAGATGCAAAATTAATTATTATTTTGTCCTATCTATCCCATGAAAAATCTCATTTTGGAGAGTCGGGATAGGAAACACTTAACTTTTTCTTTGAATATTTCATAATTATGAAATATCTACATCAACTTTAGTTCAATTCGCTTTCAAATCACTGAAAAAAAATATAACAAAAACAAAGTGCTAAAACTGAAAAAATAATTCGAGACCTGTGTCAATGAGAAGGCCAGCCATCAATTTTTGTTCCGAATTTATACGAAATAATTCAGAACGAAAGTTTGTTCTCCGAGCTCTATGGTTATCCATAATTGAATAATAATCAGCATGAAGCTACAATTTTTTATTTCAAGATCCGAATTGAATTTTCATATATCCGAACTCTATCTCCATAAACTTTAGTTCAACTCGCTTTATATTTACCTAAATAGATATGTTTAATGAAGAGCTTTATATGAAACATAAATTTAAGGATTTTAGTTTATATTTTGTCAATTAGAAGGCTAGACATGAAATGTTGTTCTGAATTTTGTACGAAATATTTCGAATTCATTTCTAAAAATAATAGAGATCAGATGCAAAATTAATAATATGGTCAAAATTTTTTATTCGCCTGATAAATCTCGTATACTACCTGGAATTTTTATTCCCAGAATTCGTTTAATGAATTTGAATATTTTTCTAATAATTAAAAATTTATATTTTATATACTGAAGGACATATAATCAAAAAAGTTGATAATTATCAGAATATAATAAGTTTTCATTCATTTGAAACCCTTTCTTTTGTTATTTTAAAATTCAATTTTTCAGATGAGAAGAAAATATGTACTACTAACAGTACTAACAACGTACGGTGAAAATAATTTTTTTTTTATTAAAAATTTATTCGAATGAATTGTGACAAAAATTGAAATGAAAATGAAATTATCGTAAGTAATTGCACAAGTGCATCAAAATTACCGATAATTTTGCAAGACAGCGTGTTGTCATAAAAACTGCATAAGTTCATTTTCATTTTTGGAGAAAGAGCCCGACACCGAAGGTGGAGGGCAGTTTTTCAAAGAAAACACGCTGGAATGCGAAATTATCCGGTCATTTTGATGCACGAGTGTAATTCGGGGGAATATTTCCCGAATAAACTGTTAACTTGTCAAAGTGACATAGATTCCATAGATGCCATAGATTCGAACTGTGAAAGATGCATAGAAACTATGCATCTATGAACAGAACAATTATCGCAGTGCAGTTTCGCTTCCTACAATGCAATTATCGCTGCAATTTTCGATAATTGTTCTCCGTATACATAGAATTTTTGACAGGAGGGAAATATTCATAATTTTTTAAAGGTAGATCCAAGAATTCACCTAGAAATATTCAATTTTCAATTAAAGTATAATTGTTAGAACGAAAGTTTGTTTTTCGATATCTCTGGGGTTTACCATAATCGAATAATAATTAGCATTTGAGATAACACAGAAGCCAAAATGTGGAACCGCAAAAATCAGTACAATCACGCAAAAGCTCAGATTCAGTACCGGTCGGGGTTAGTGGAGGAGGGGATGAGTAGGTACCTAGCCCTACTATTGGTCGAAGTCGCAAAACCCCCACCCCATGGTAATTTCGCTACTACCGTTAGAGGGGTAGGGGGTACCGTTTATAAGCTACTGAAGACTTATTTCGTTCAGTTAAACTCGAAGTCTCTAACTAAGAACGCTCGAATCTAAGCAATTGTGAAGTTAGCGAAACACGTGAAGTTACTCGTGCGATTTCAGCAGCGTAAACTTGGCGCAAGTGTTGTATCCTTTCTGCAGAACCTCTGGGGGTAAGAGGGTGACAGTCAAGCCGTCACACAGGGACCCGCGAACCTGCCTACTGCCCTGCGCTCAGTTCGCGCTCGTCCGTCGCTCGTATTGATCGTCTGGACAAAGGAACTGACCACCGGTCTCCGAGATCTCGCAAGAAACTACTCGACACCAGTCCGCCGACCAGCACGCTACGGCCTGGCCGATTTATCGGAAGTGAAGTTCGTGTTGTTGTGTGAACCCGCGAAAAATACGCGCCTGCGTCTCTACGGCGCCCCGCAAGCTCGATTGGAATACTCGAAACGCAAGTTTGTGTTTGTTTCCATCAACTTTTACTCTGACCAGTTGAGATTTTTTTTCTTTCTGCGCACATCGTTCCTGTTTGCTATTGGTCGACTGTCACATTGCCGTTACAATCGACACGTGGTGAGATACCAACGACAACCAGACAAGTTTGTATATTTATGTTCAGTGCGTTTCCCGATAAGGACAATTATTAACGATGCCTCCTACCAAAGGAACCAGCAAACGTGCCACACGGGCCAAAATGCCGTGGGAAAAGATGAAGGCCATAACGCGCGTTAGAGCCGGCGAGAGTAAAGCTGCAGTTGCCAGATCCATCGACGTGCCGGAATCGACCCTTCGAGGATGGTGCAAAAATGCCGAAAAAATCGAATCGACTACCAGACAAACTTCTACCAGTCCCCCCACATCAGGTGATTCGACCGGACCTAGCGAAGGAGGTAAGAAGGCGACTTTGGATGGTAACGCTTCGCCTCAAAATGTGAGTGGCCTTCCTCCACCGCCGCCAGAAGAACACTTCAACTATGAAGGCATCATAGATCTGTCCCTGCCTTCTCCGCAAGCTTCATCTTCTGCAAGAGTTGAAAGTAGGATGTTGCAACAAGCTCAAGATTTTACTGCCATGTGTCAAGCCGCCCATTTGAATCAGGTGGTTCAGGCTCTCAGACAGGCCCAAGATTTGAGCTTGAATTTGGCCACTACTGCAAGCGGTGCCGCGACTTTGCCCAATTCTCGTATGCATCCCAATGAATCAGTGAGACAGTGGTTGAATATGCCTTCGCAGATATCGCCCATCAGTTCTGGTGCTACCCTTTCGACCCCGCAGCATAACGGCCAACATACAACATCCCCGATCGCTGGAAATACTCCGGACCAGCCACATATGTACTTGGAATGGTGCAGGGCCCTGATGATGTCCCGACTTGGAGGCATGCCGATGCCGCCAACCTATGTCCCTGCTGGTATGCCCAGTCTTTATCACCAAGTATTACCGAACAACAGTGCCACCGAGTCTTATCCCGCAACCCCTCGTCAGCCGATTGGCGCCCAAATGTCTCCAAATCAACCCCGCGAAGAGATCGAGGTGCCAGAGATGAACTGCGGTTCTTCGATGTCTCCTGAAGCTATGCAAGAGTATCAATCGTTGGCTGTCGATCTGAGATCTCCCCAGGCTAGAAGTCGCAGATTGCAAAGTGCCATACGCGAAGCTAGTGATCAATTAGCGAATACGACCGATCAGGCTCCGATTGCCGATCAATCGTCAAGTATGCCGTTGCAGAGTGAAAACTCGACGAACGAAACTGCCGACATAAAACCGCCAGTGCGAAAGAGAAAATGTGCCTCTTTGGAAAACATCGTTTCCGAATTGAGAGAAAGTGCCGAAGAGGGAGCTGTTGTGAAGTGTGAACAAGACCAAGGAGCTCCAGATCTCCAAGAATGCATTGCTATTGGCGAAAATTTCCTGAGTGCGTTGCAGAAAAATTTACATCATCCCAGTATAACTGCTTTCCACGTAAAACAAGTGAAATCCTTCATTAACAACTATACAGCAGCTCTCGGAATATCCCCCCAGAAAAAAAGGAAGCTAGAGTGAGTAAACACCTATGTGAGTGAATGTAACATTTTTTGTAAATATGTATATACCTATGTACAAAATGAAGGCTGTTTGAAACCAAATTTCAATGTTAATTCATAAATGAATAGTTTATGTAGAGATTTTAAAATGATGTATGTTTCAAATTACAATAAATTGAATATTTTGTATTTATAGCTTAGTTATACATGTAAAAATTTTTGTAAATATTGTGTGTTACCATATTATTTCAATTATTGACTTGAAACATCTAAAAGTCATTTTATTTATAATAAACCTTGCATTTGTGATATTGTAGATATTAGTATGACGTTTTAATTTGCTCATATCTCTAGTCATTTGTCATTTTAATTCAATATAAGCTTGTCATTTGGTGCCAAATACCTTATACTTATATAATTTTCAGCTCAATTAGTTTTGTAATAAGATCTCATCTATGACAGCTTCCTACTTTTTTATTTACTGAATTATGATTGAATATGATGTAAATTGAAGATTTTATACAGGGTTATATAGATCATGTAAATTATTTTTATACAAGAAAAATAAATTCATGAAATTAATTTATGTTTCGTTTTTTCCCCTCAATCCCAAAAAATAAAATATGCACTCAAATATAACATAGATAACACTTGTTATCTCTTTAATAATAATAATAACATATATTCATCATCAAAGTTTACAGATACATGAATTAAACAAAAAGTACCCCCTCAAATTAAAATATCGATTTATATGAGGGACTAATGACATGAATATACAAAAAATAGAGAAAACCAAGTGAAATGGTTTTCTGTTAGTAAAATCACAAACATTCTGAAATTTTACATTAGCCTTAGTGTGTAGGTAAGTAGATGCAGAGTATCATTCCATTTTCGGTCTTTTCTCAGTCCAATTCAGGTTCAGTGTCGCAATTCAGGTGATCCATATCCGTGTATTATGTCACAATTCGGGTAAATTCTCTGTTATCAAGTAGTTTGTCAAGATTCAGGTAAGTAATATATATACATTTATTTTATTATTTATTTAGAGTTTATAATATTGTAGAGTAGTGTTCTTTCGGTGTTTTATATCCATACTTTTAGCTTGTATCTAAACTGATAACAATTTTGGATATTCCTTATATCTTCAGGTAGAATGCTGAATATTCTTGGAGCCAAGTATTTGGATTAATTGACAAGATCAATTATTAAGGTTGAAGTTATATTTAATAATGAAATGTTTGAACTTCTGACGAATTGTCAAAAAGCACAAAAATAATAAAAATTTACACGAAATGTAAATTATATTTGATACTATTTCACTTCAAATTGTCTGAGCAATCTCTGCCGAATTGATGTTATAACTTATATTTAGATTCATTTCAATAGAAGTGAGGTTAGGTGTATGTCTAATAACAAAAAATTAAACTTTCATGATTATATATATATAAATTTTTAAATATATATATATATATATATATATATATATATATATATATATATTGAACAATTGTTCCACAATTCGTTTTACAGAATATTAGTGTTTCAAGTTTAATCGTATAGATAAGTGAATTTGTATCAGAACTCGGTTAGGTGGATTTCCATATACCTGTTGATAAAGCGTTCTAATATCTCATTTTTTAAAAAGGATAAAATTTTTATATTTTAGACATATATTCTAACAAAATAATTAATTTCAAATACTTAATTTATGAAAGAGATGCATTAAAGAAACTGATATCTTTTTATACTAATTGTCAACAGAATGATTTTTTTCTCGATGATGGTCACAGAATCGTGGAAATTACAAGAGACCAACGAGTTTATAAACAAAACAAAAAATAATTTCATTTTTCAGGAGTTATCGGCGGAGCATCACAAAAAATTTCAAAGTTAAGAAAGGGTTTGACGCCTGAAAAATATCTCACTGTAGATTCACTGGGCAAGTTGGATGATGTAAGCTCTGGAACGTAACCTATTTTGAATGTTATTCTAATTTTTTCGAAAACTGAAAAAGAAAAATAAGAAAATCTTATTATTTAAATGCTTTGCAGATCGGTAACAGAAACAAAATCGTTTTATATAGATACATTGATAATGAATTTTTATCCATACTGTATAATCCAGTAACTCTATAGCTTTCTTCTAAAACATGTGAAGATTGACATAAACATATTTTATGATGAACATTGAAATCCTTTGGATTGTTTACTATTTTTTTTTGATTTCCGATACATATTGTAAATATTTAGAAAATTTCAGAATTTGTCGAGAAAGAAAACATTTAGTTCAAGGAAAATTTAAGGCAAAAACTCAACAATTTTTATCTTTTCAGATGATAAATATGATGTTTATCAAATAGATTTCGCGACAGTACTGAAGTTGATTCAATACGTTAAGAGAATGTTTCGATTATTGTGTGAATGAATTATTTTATATACCTACCTATTATAAAGTTGGAACTGTTGGAAGAATAATATTATGGACTAAAATTGGTAGTTCGAAAATCCAAAAATTTTCATTTGACGGGTAGACAATCGTCAAGTATGCCGTTGCAGAAAGAAAACTCGACGAACGAAACTGCCGAGGTAAAACCACCAGTGCGAACGAGAAAATGTGCCTCTTTGGAAAACATCGGTTCCGAATTGAGAGAAAGTGCCGAAGAAGGAGCTGTTGTGAATGGTGAACAAGGAGCTCCAGATCTCCAAGAATGCATTGCTAATGCCGAAAAATTCCTGAGTGCGTTGCAGAAAAATTCACATCATCCCAGTGTAACTGCTTCCCACGTAATACTAGTGAAATCCATAATCGCCGACTATACAGCAGCTCTCGGGATATCCCCCCAGAAAAAAAGGAAGCTAGAGTGAGTAAACACCTATGTGAATGTAACATTTTTTGTAAATATGTATTTACCTATGTCCAAAATGAAGGCTGTTTGAAACCAAATTTCCATGTTAATTCATAAATGAATAGTTTATGTAAATATTTTAAAATGATGTATGTTTCAAATTACAATAAATTGAATATTTTGTATTTATAGCTTAGTTATACATGTAAAAATTTTTGTAAATATTGTGTGTTACCATATTATTTCAATTATTGACTTGAAACATCTAAAAGTCATTTTATTTATAATAAACCTTGCATTTGTGATATTGTAGATATCAGTATGACGTTTTAATTTGCTCATATCTCTAGTCATTTGTCATTTTAATTCAATATAAGCTTGTCATATTTGGTGCCAAATACCTTTATAATTTTCAGCTCAATTAGTTTTGTAATAAGATCTCATCTATGACAGCTTCCTACTTTTTTATTTACTGAATTATGATTGAATATGATGTAAACTGAAGATTTTATACAGGGTTATATAGATCATGTAAATTATTTTTATACAAGAAAAATAAATTCATGAAATTAATTTATGTTTCTTTTTTTCCCCTCAATCCCAAAAAATAAAATATGCACTCAAATATAACATAGATAACACTTGTTATCTCTTAAATAATAATAATAACATATATTCATCATCAAAGTTTACAGATACATGAATTAAACAAAAAGTACTCCCTCAAATTACAATATCGATTTATATGAGGGACTAATGACATGAATATACAAAAAATAGAGAAAACCAAGTGATATGGTTTTCTGTGAGTAAAATCACAAATATTCCAAAATTTTACATTAGCCTTAGTGTGTAGGTAAGTAGATGCAGAGTATCATTCCATTTTCGGTCTTTTCTCAGTCCAATTCATGTTCAGTGTCGCAATTCAGGTGATCCATATCCGTGTATTATGTCACAATTCGGGTAAATTCTCAGTTATCAAGTAGTTTGTCAAGATTCAGGTAAGTAATATATATACATTTATTTTATTATTTATTTAGAGTTTATAATATTGTAGAGTAGTGTTCTTTCGGTGTTTTATATCCATATTTTTAGCTTGTATCTAAACTGATAACAATTTTGGATATTCCTTATATCTTCAGGTAGAATGCTGAATATTCTTGGAGCCAAGTATTTGGATTAATTGACAAGATCAATTATTAAGGTTGAAGTTATATTTAATAATGAAATGTTTGAACTTCGGACGAATTGTCAAAAATCACAAGAATAATAAAAATTTACACGAAATGTAAATTATATTTGATACTATTTCACTTCAAATTGTCTAAGCAATCTCTGCCAAATTGTGATGTTATAACTTATATTTAGATTCATTTCAACAGAAGTGAGGTTAGGTGTATGTCTAATAACAAAAAATTAAACTTTCATGATTATATATATATATATATATATATATATATATATAAATATATATATATATATATATATATATATATATATATATATATATATATATATATATATATATATATATATTGAACAATTGTTCCACAATTCGTTTTACAGAATATTAGTATTTCTAGTTTAATCGTATATTTGTATCAGAACTCGGTTAGGTGGATTTCCATATATCTGTTGATAAAGCGTTCTAATATCTCATCTTTTAAAAAAAATAAAATTTTTATATTTTAGACATATATTCTAACAAAATAATTAATTTCAAATAGTTTATGAAAGAGATGCATTATAGAAACTGATATCTTTTTATACTAATTGTCAACAGAATGTTTCTTTTCTCGATGATGGTCACAGAATCGTGGAAATTACAAGAGACCAACGAGTTTATAAACAAAACAAAAAATAATTTCATTTTTCAGGAGTTATCGGCGGAGCATCACAAAAAATTTCAAGGTTAAGAAAGAGTTTGACACCTGAAAAATATCTCACTGTAGATTCACTGGGAAAGTTGGATGATGTAAGCTCTGGAACGTAACCTATTTTGAATGTTATTCTAATTTTTTTGAATACTGAAAAAAAAATAACAAAATCTTATATTTTAAATTCTTTGCAGATCGGTAACAGAAACAAAATCGTTTTATATAGATACATTGATAATGAATTTTGATCTATACTGTATAATGCAGTAACTCTATAGCTTTCTTCTAAAACATGTAAAGATTGACATAAACATATTTTATGAATAACATTGAAATCCTTTGGATTGTTTACTATTTTTTTTTGATTTCCGATACATATTGTAAATATTTAGAAAATTTCAGAATTTGTCGAGAAAGAAAACATATTAGTTCAACGAAAATTTAAGGCAAAAACTCAACAATTTTTATCTTTTCAGATGATAAATATAATTATTTTATATACCTACCTATTATAAAGTTGGAACTGTTGGAAGAATAATATTATGGACTAAAATTGGTAGTTCGAAAATCCAAAAATTTTCATTTGACGGGTAGACAATATGTACTCAATTATACAAATATTTTATGTGTTCATAGTATTCATTTCAATCATTATCACAATTTTTTCCATTTTTCTCCACATGCCTTCAATACACGTAGAGACAGCATAACAACAAGTTGTAAGTAACTTATTCAAATATACGATACGTACAGACAGCATAACAACTAGTTATTACCTACTTACAAAAATGTTACATACAAACGTGGAAAAATATTCCCAATTAACTGTAATAGACGAAGATATTTTCGGATATAATGTTTGGA
This sequence comes from Harmonia axyridis, assembly GCF_914767665.1. NCBI lineage: Eukaryota > Metazoa > Arthropoda > Insecta > Coleoptera > Coccinellidae > Harmonia > Harmonia axyridis. The sequence continues at coordinate 27,611,261 of NC_059501.1, forward strand.
AGAAGAAACCTACAATCGAAAAGAGATATATTACTGATATGCAATGGGAATATCAAAGCAACTTAAATCTTCAAAGATATTCCTCTGTCGAAAATATAATTGAAATGGAAGTTGAATACCCTTCCGAAACTACAAATGGTGCTAGTGATATGAGCAATAATGGAAAATTACTGAAAATCACGAATAGAAGCACAAATAAAGAAATGACGTTGATAAAACGTTCATGTTCATGTAGATGTGGTCAAATCGAACCGAGAAATACTGAAAACCAACGGAAGAGAAAAATCGATGAAAACAGCAACATAGTTTCATTCTCCCCTAAGACGAAGATTAAGGAGAAAAAAAATGAAAGAATAAAGAAAATTAGGCTTATAAGTGAGTACGAGAAAAAAGTGGATGAAACACAGTATCTTTTGAAAAATTTGTCATTGAGTTAAATTAGAAAGTTCGTTTATGATAATATTGTCATTTACGAACATGACAGAATTTTTTATAGATTCTCCTGTGTAACAAATACATATACTTATATGTTGAATGATCGTTTGAAATAATTTACGTACAGTATGTTCACACTTTACACACATAATTTTTATGTGGCGTTGTCGGTAATATATTTTAGGTTTTATATATTAACATTTTATACAATTTATTATGATGAAATTGAATAATGCCTTTCTATATCTATTTGTAGAGAAGTAAGTTTACTAGTTATAGACAAATATAATTTTTACTCTATGTACAAATATACAATCAAATAAATAAGTGGAATCTGAGCTTATTTTTTTATGACCTAATATTATGGGTCACTGAGTCAATTTTATTGCTTAAATACACAATATCAAGAGATATTCTTAATAAACTGATATTCCTTGATTCAAACATTAGGAACCAAAACCATATAATTCCGTCATACATATTTTTCTCTCTGAATACTGGAGATATTGTATGTTGAATCTCTAGATTAACTTTAAAAATAAGGTTTAATTAATAAATTTCTCAAGTTAGCACTTTCTGTGATAGAATGTAACACGGAGTTTATTGTTTCGACGTTTTTATAACTTCAGAGCTATTAGAGCTAGGACTGTGCTGACACTGCTGAGCTCACGTTAGTGCTGTCCTAATTTTTAATATGAAACAAAATAATCTCTTCTAACTCGATTCTATACAACTGTCTTTGCAGTAACTGTGACACTAAGCGAAATTATTTCAGGATGTATAATAATAATTTCACTCTATTTTTAGTGGTGATATCAAGACAAAAGTAATATTATGGTATTATATAATACCAAACTCATTATTTGTAATTGACAGAGTACTATCAATTATGTTAGCAATATAAATATTTTGAAAAATTAGTATGAATGCGCTGGGTATAATATGTCTGAAAAAATGAAAGAGAAAATTACATACCTATTCAATTTAGAATTTCAAACAAAAATCTGAAATCAAAACTGTAGCTGTAGGAGTTGTGAAAGCTAAATCATTTATCACTTTTTGCAATCATTTTCTCGAAGAAACAAAAAAACATATAGCAATGATGGAATATTCAATTTTTTGCCTTTATATTAGGTCTCCACCAGGTCATGGAAGAATTATTATAGATATTATGCATTTAAATTTGTCAGTTTTGAAAAAAATAGATGTTTTTATTGAAATTGTAAAATTTTTTGAAAATAATCTTGGTATTTCTTTGAATCTCATCGAAAAATATTACTTGGTGCGTTCTTCGATATTTTGATATTCTCAGAACTATCAGATCAGAAAAAATATCATTTTCCCTGTGTGAAAGCTACATTTCCGTTTTTTTTTTGATACCTTTCTTTTCATACATACAAAATTTCATAATGTTGAGGGAATAGTCTCTTAATTATACGATCATCTCGGAAGTTTGAATGGATTTTTTTTGTTATTTTGCAACTTATTTCCAAAGTTGAGGCCGATCGCATGGGCATTTTTTTAATTATTTTGAAAATAAAATTCCATATGAGAATAACCTCGAATCCTCTAACAGATTTTGGACATTAACGAACTCATCCAATATATTCTGATTAAAAGAAGGGAAAGTTGAGCGAAATTTGATGGAGAACAACATATGGGAAAACCCCGTTTTTCTGACATGTTGAGATCACCAAAATATTCAGAGGATCAAAATATTTAAGTTCCACTAAACCAAATTTTTCCACAGGGTCGAGTGCGATAACTATTTACCTATAATTGTCAAAATTGATTTTGTGTTTATCTGTACGGAAGTAACGTGTGCCCCTACATCTTTTCATGTCGAGCAAAAATTTCGTCTCCTGTTCGATAATAGCCTCGAATTGACATTTGAGTGCCAAAAAAAATAATACATTTAGGGTAGGCATTTAAAAAAATATTTTTCAGTGCATAATGTAAATTTTCATTTCAATATATCGTCAAGCTTCTGAATTTCAAATCTTGATTTTAAGCCTTCACGATCAATGGATTAAGGAAGCAATGTTAGATTATAGCAATTGATTTTTTACGAATTTAAACAAGAATAGCTCTGAGCATTTCACGATAACTGATTCGAATTTTGGATTAAACTAAGCTATGGCAAAACACAAGTGGTCATAGAACTTCTGGGAATTAGAAAAACACAAAATTTTGAATATGATAAAACACAATTAAATACAATTAAATCATCGTCAATAATCAAGACATCATACACGATAAGCATAGAAAAAACCTGGAATTCAGGACTGAACTCCAGTATGAAAGCAAACCAATGAAATCATCCCAGCTGAAATAATTCCAGACTGCATAGAAACTAAACTAGCGAATTATTACGATTCGGTTGGTGAGATAATAAAGTTCAACATTGCAATGAGAGCAAAAACAATAAGCGCTCATGAATGGGGGTTATGAATGAACCGTAGTAGAAAACGTAGTAAAACTACAAAACAAATAAAAAGCTCGACTTCATTCGCTCTACTTTCCTGTTTACATTCCTTCTGCGTTCCAGTGGCGTGGACGGAAAATTATTTGTTGTCAAGTTCTCTATTCGGCTTCTCCTATTATTGCGTATCATTCAGTGTTGACCCCTGCATTATACGCTTGACTTTTATAGTGAATTCCAGTTATGCCTTAGATGAATTCCGAGTCGGGATACCAGTGCCGGATTTAAAAAATTTTCTCCCATGCATAGTGAAAACACCGATTTCAATAATTGGGCACTGATGAACATAATGAAATAATTATGTTATGACAGCAGTCAAACCAATAACGTAAAGACGTGAAAAAATTACAATTTCATGATTTGGTGTTGGAAGTGATAATTTGTTCCAATTCCTTTTGGGGTTCTCTGTCTTCTACTTTCTATTTAGATATATCCCTATTGGATCATAATATAGCAGTGAAAATCTGAAATCATATCTGCTATTTTGGTATTGTTCCATATCTAGGAAATATAGTTATGCAGAGTGAGTTTGTGAGCATTTCTTTCAATCCATATATTTTTATAGAATCACAAACATATGTTTTTGTAATTTTTTCATCATCCAAAATAAATAAAAAATATATTTTCAGAAGAAAGTTATCAATGATTTTAAAGCTCATTTTCGCTTTGCATTATAAAAAATAAACTTGGTGCCTAGATCAAATCTTTGGAGCTGAGTAGGTATTCAGTTAAATACCCTGAATATAGTTTGAGCTTGGATATACATTATCATCTAGAATCAACAAATTCAAAAATATAATAATTCATTGAGTGTTCCATCTAGAAATGTTTTTTAAATCCTGGAAATGAATGCGCTACAAAATTTGAATTTATTTTCCCATTGAGAAGCCAGTGAAAACTGTACTTAAGATGTTGATTTTCAGATATTTTCAGATTTCGATCAATAATATCGAATTCATAGACTCACAATATGATAAGATATCAATTAAAAATCATTCGCTTATTATTCATAGCCGTTTTAGGAAACTGATCCTTGAATTTTGAAGGCCAAAAAATCAGGGACTCTAGATATTCTAAACGCCTGACCTAAAATTTGATATTAAATTTTTCTATTCATTTGAGAGGTTCTATCAGATAGAAATGATGTCTTCAAAACCCTATGTGGAATTTAATGTGTTAACACTTAAAATTCGTAACTACGAACATATTTCAAAGAAGAGGATTGACGAAAATATTTAAAAAATTATAATGAATCTACTAGATATTGATTTAAAGTGAAAGATATAAATTTACATCTTCGGATGGAGAAGGCTTTTATTTTGAGATAGTTCATTTCGAATTGACAATTTTTTTTATTCCATTCAATCCATATATTTTTATAGAACCACTTACATATGTTTCTGTAATTTTTTTGTCGTCCAAAATGAATGAGTCAGTGTTTCTAATTATTTCTTGAATATTTCTTGCTAATATTCAATTCTGATGAATATTTATGTTAACATTATCATTAGGAAAAATATTCCTTATTATAATAATAGGCAGTCTAGTAGGTAGTATTAAGATGTTATAATATGACGTTACTCACATTGTAAAAATATCGAAAGTTAAAAACATAGTTACTGATGCACAAAATATTTTTAGATCAATAAAAAACTCAACATCCTAAGGCAGTTATCACAATTTTCGATGGTATATCATTGCAAATCAAATGTTTCGAATTATAATTGTTTGATATTGGAGAATTTCCAATTCAAATACGTGGTATCAGAATTTTTCAAAGCTATTGAAGCTTTTCGCTTGAGGTCAGATGGTTTTATCTTAGATGAAAACAGTTAAAATTTTTTTTCTTGAATAAGCTACATCGACTATGAAACTGTATTTTCAATAATAAACTAAGCTTGAATGGCAACAAATAACAAATTTAATTCTGTAAATCAGTCTTTAATAAAGAAAACATACTTACAACTAAAATTGAAAACTACGGGATTGGCTTTAACATATTACAATGAAACATTCCGTTACGCTACTGACTTCTGTTTCATAGCGAGAAAAATGGACGAAGACCTGTTGAATGAATTATCATATGAATCAATTCTTCTGTGTCGTAATTTTTCGCTTTGTTGTGAGGGATTTATTGACGACGGATATTGAATGAAGTGAAGAATAAGATGCGGAAGAAGAGAGCTTTTGCTCACGGATTCGTTCGTGTGGGAAACGAAGGGCGATTGTTTCGAACCCTTTTCTTCCGTTTAAAGGATTTCATGTGATATTCAATGATTGTAGATATTTTGAATTTGGTTCTGAATGCAGTAAATATATTCAATATTTATTTATTAATAATTGTATGTCGTTCCGAAATACGATTTTTCCCTATATTTTTTCCTCTACGATATTTTTAGATTATTTCGAAAATTATGTCATCAATTTTTTCAAGCCCATTATAAATATATTCATATACATATACTTTCATAAAAATATTTCCAAGACAACAATTGTACTCAAAATAAGAGATATTTAATATACTTTGAATATGAAAAGCGTATTAAATACCATCAATTATTATAGACCCTCAAATATATTGCTTAATGATTATTGCGGTCGTATATTATGTTAAAATAAATAGTTGAATTGAAGCCAGTTCTCTAGTTTAGTTTTCTATGAGGCTCATAGAAAAAAAATATTTTTGTATAGGTCTGAGATGATAAACGTCTCTACATTCGTCATAATATATTTTCTCTAATTCTGTGGTTATTCCGTTCATTCTTCCACATCTTGTAGAACAAAATCGTGCGAGAATATATCAGAAACGCACAGTTTTCATGGTTATATTTTATTATTCTATGTTGGTACTCCGAACTTTCCGCCACGGCTTTATCTGTCAATTCATCAATTTGCCTTAAAGATATCAGTTCTGCCAACCAACATTTTTCAATGTAAAAATCACTAAATGATACTTATGGAACTATTTCATTAATTTCAATAAAAATGCAATGAATTAGAGAAAATAATGTATAATACTCGTACAGAAGGCTCATTCTATCAATATCAATGCCTTCTGCACTTGTATTATAAATAACTATTTCACAACTTTCATTAATAGATATCAACAAAATATTCAAAATGAATAGGGAATGGTTAACAATGATGGTTTCATCATTTCTATATCTCATAATTTAGGAGGCGAATTCTGGGACAACCTCAGATTCGAAGGGAGTTTATCAAAGGTTTTATTACCAAATAAAGTGTTTTACACGAAGTTTGCAAGGTGTTCGGCAAAACGTTGAACAATCGAAAATGGGAGTAGGTGGAGTCGTCTGCTACTTACTCAGCCCCAAAGATTTAACGTAGGCTCCAAGAAGTTTATTTTCTTAATTTTCGGAATTTTAAAAGCACCGCGAAATTGATCTTTAAAATTTTTTTAACACTTTTTATAATCAGAGGGTCTAGCAATAACCTCATACAAATACCACTTTTAAAAATACACTCCGACCATTGAGATCTGACTAAAAAATTATATTTTCGGAAGAGAGTTATCAATGATCTTCATGCTCAACTTCGCGTTGCATCATAAAAAATAAAGTTGGGGCCTAGGTAAAATCTTTGGAGCTGAGTAGGTAGTATGTTCCGCTGAACACCTTGAATATAGATTGAGCTTGGATGTACATAATATATATCATCTGAAATCAAAAAATTGAAAAATATAACAGGTTATTGAATTTTCCATCTGAAAATGTTTTTTAAATCCCTGAAATGAAAGCGATACAAAATTTGAAATTGTATTTCCATTGAAAAGCAAGTGAAAACTGTGCTAAAGATGTGTTGATTTCGGGAGCGTTCGTTCTATAATATCGAATTCATAGACTTCAATATGATTAGATATTAATTAAAAATCGTTCGCTTATCATTCAGAGCATTTTTAGGAAACTGATCCTTGCATTATGCACGTCAAAAAATCAGCGACTCTAGGTATTCCATCCAAACGTCTGACGTTAATATTTGCTATTAAATTTTTTCCATTCATTTGAGATGTTCTATCAGAAAAAAAATGATATAAACCCTTATGTGGAATTTTAAGCGTTTTTCAAATGCAGTTAGAACCATTACTACTATTATTAGTTCTAATTGCATTTGAAAAACATTCAAAATTCGTAACTACGAACATATTTCAAAGAGGAAGATTGACGAAAATATTTAAAAAACTATAATGAATCTACCTATATTAAAGTGAAAGATATAAACTTACATCTTCGGATGGAGTAGGCTTTCATTTTGAGATAGTTCATTTTGAATTGACAAATTTTTTTTTTCCATGCAACCACTTCTAATATTTCTATTGATCTTTTATAATAATTGGGATTTCGTTTATAATTTTGTGTACAGTACTTAGCCACATTTGAACATAAATTCTTCCGAAACTATTCAACCTCTACAAAAAAAAGGTATTAAAACTTGAAAAAAATCACATTTGAAATGGTTAAAAACATGAGTTATATATTAAGTGAAGTAAAACCACTAAAGAAAAATATGAAAAAATGGTTGTGTTATAATGGAACCTATAATGGTATTATAATAAATAAATCATTATTTAAAAAAAATATTCTGTTTTTAATTTTATTTTTAATTTGAATGAATAATCATTATTTTAATGAACGTGATTGGAAACCAGTCCTCATAAAAATTAACGCCAGTTACAGAATCAAATTTAAATAAGCCAAAACCCCTTAGGGTGAATTTCCTGAAAATTTTAGAACATGAGTGAATAACTATGGTTGGAAACCCTCTGCACGATATTAATTAATATGTGTTTTTCACACTAGTTGAGAAATAATGCGATAGATAGATAGATAGGAAAAGACCCATAGTATAAAATTAGCTGTATTTTATCACTCCTTAGAGGTAACAACGGTAGTGAAATGTAGGTCATAGTCGAGATTTCAGAAAACAATGCATCTCTTCTCGAATTCTGTCCATACAAAAATGGATCGTTTTGCAGTCTTATAATTTGCAGGAACCAAATCATTCAACTATTCTTTGGTACAGTAGAATTCGCGTTGACTGCCAGAAGATAAAGAGAAAATCAAATCAGATAGCAGAACCGTACTCAAAAATCTATAAGCTATTAGTACTTGATTATTGGGTGATTAACAAGCATTGTGAAATAATGGGATAACAATTTGGAGTGTACAATGACTGAGTAAGATATCTCCTGTCGAAATATAAATTCTGAAAATCAGACAATAACAACATTTCTATAATAATCTCATAAAATCCCAACGGTTTTATAGACTTTTCCTTCAACTGCAACAATATTTCTGAGTAATTTTTAGAGAACTTTCTAGAAAATTTACGCTTGAAGATATGATGTTAATTTGCTCTTAGTGAACAGGCACAGCGGGGTTGTAATTGCTGTAATTTTCAAATCTTTCGACGACACAGGTGTTCAATGAAGGAGTTCTACGGACGAAGAATTCGTGATTAAAATTAATTATGTCTGTCCGTACATTCAGCCATATTGTCGTTTACAAGAAAACTTTCGAACGGATCAGAGATTTGAAATTTACAGGGTACAGGGTTCAAGGTTTGAATATTTTACATCATTTCGTCAAAGAGCAATGATTTTGTTTTCTCAACAATTTAAGAACAAAACGATCGAAAATTTTGAAATGATTTCTTGAATATTGAGAAAAATATCCGGTTAAATTTCGCTATAACATACTGTTGAACTTTGGCAATGCCACTAATTTTACCTGTAGAAGTGGTAAAATTCATGTTTTCATTTGAGGAGATTATTATGGACCGTGTTATATTTTTAAAAAGCACTCAAAATAAAGAGAAAATTTATAGGTTGTTTCATTGAAAAAGACTATGTTATAGCTATCAATATCACGAAAACTATGCAACGCCCGGAAAAAAAATGTACCTTACTGGATTCTACGTTAAATATCTACTTATAAAACACGACATATGAAGTTAGTTAATTATTGATTAATAGACACAAAATTATTAATAATTTCCATTTATCATTAACCATTCCATTATATTTAATTTTTATCAATTAAATATCAACTTATTCAATAAAACTAACTTGCTGTGTAGTTATACAGGGTGTTCCTAAATTGAACGTACAAACGAAAACGGGAGATTCCTTAAGTGAGTTTAAGAAAAAAAAGTCCCATAAACATGGGGTCGCAAACGTTTCGTTTTCGAGATACAGAGTGTTGGAATTTGAATTTTTTTCAAGTTTTTTTCTCATAGTATCTACACTTCACAAGATATTCAACTGAAATTTGGCATAGATATTACATTTGAGATTTCTCACCACGTGACATGGCAATTTCGATAGAAGATCTACAGGGTGATATTTTTTTGGAACACTGCCACCTGTTCTTCTGCAGAACTTTTTTTTGGTGAGCAACTGTTAATTTGAAAAAATGTAAAAAGAAGCTTTGTTCTTATACTAAACTTTTCGGTCTCTTGTAGTTTTGTCGTATCTACCAACGATTTCGAGAAAAAAAATTTTGAACGATTCTCTCGAAATCCTCGTGAAAATCCAAATTATGATGGGAAGGCCACTTTGTAAGCTGTGGTGAATGAATTCAGTGTCAGTTTTTATGGAAATTTTCCTGATCTGTAGCGATGATTCATAAAGATTCGATAAACTCGTATAATCAACACAAAAAATGTATTACAACAAGAAACACTCTGTATCTCGAAAACGAAACGTTTGCGACCCCATGTTTACGGGACTTTTTTTCTTGAACTCACTTAAGGAATCTCCCCTTTTCGTTTGTACGTTCAATTTAGGAACACCCTGTATATATTATTGTTGAAGACTTAATTATATTTCAATGCTCATGTAGTCATTATTATCTTCCTAAATAAATTGAAAAAAAAGAAATTCTTAAGTGAATTTTTCATTGAAAAATATTGTAATGAAAAAAATTTATATAGTTATTCTCATAAAGAAATAGAAATTATCAATAATTAACAAACTTCATATGGCATGTTTTTGACCGGGACTACCGGTTGATCTCAAATGATGCTCTAATCACGTACTCTCCGCGATCTATCCCGAAAACGATTTTACATATAGAAAAATTTTTGAAACAAAAGTTATAGAGAATTTTATCCACGTCAGTATTGATAATCGCAGCAAATAGCAAAAAACCTAGAGGAAACGAGAGATTTGCAAAAAATGTGACCTTTGTCCTAAGATTTCAGTAGTAGGGTGTAGGTACAGCTACCATATAGGTAGGTTTTGAGATAACTTCTAGGATGTCCAAATACAAGTTTTTAGCGGGATATCTCAAATTCCAAGATTAGTAACTGCTTTTTACTAAGATGACAGGACTATTGATATGTTTAATGGAGAATTTTTGTGTCTGAGTAACTAAATATTGATATAATTTATTATTTGATGGTTATTTTCAGCAACTAAATGTTTTTAAAAAAATATAGGAATTTCCAATCAGAAACCTTTAATATTTTGCTCGTATAACTTTAGTTAAGTTTAATGGATTTGGAAGTTTTTCTGTGGTGTTTTCTCTTGTAGATTCATTGTTGATTTTCCATAGATCTTTGTAATTTGGAGATCATGTAGTTCTAGGAGTATTAAAAGTCTTGAATAAACTGTGGAAAAGCCAAATGGAATAATTCGTATATTCTAAAACAAGTTGCAGAATGGGATCCTATTGACGAATTCGCATGATGGATTTGCCTTCTGCAACAAGTATTAGACGATATTTTCTCTATTTCAGTCAAGTTTTGTGATATATATTGTCGAAATCCAATGAAAAATTCAGTTTATAAGTCCTAGTGATTTTTGGAATGTATCTTGGCAGTTGGTGTGACTGTTACATAAATTGACAGATTACTGAATTCGAATTATACGATTCAAAATTTGAAATAATTCATAATAACGCATTAAATTCGTGAATTATGTGTGACGAAAACGATTAAACAAAACCAGAATTAAGAGAAATTGCATATTATGTTGCGAATCATTTCACTTCATGCAAATTATATTACATTGACAATTGACGTGTGTTGAAATTTGATAGGATCGGAAGTCAATGTAGACAACCACAAAACGAAAAATATAACTTAATATTTCCCTCCTGTCAAAAATTCTATGTATATGGAGAACAATTATCGAAAATTACAGCGAATATTCCCCTCCTGCCAAAAATTCTATGTATATGGAGAACAATTATCGCAAATTACAGCGATAATTGCATTGTAGGAAGCGAAACTGCACTGCGATAATTGTTCTGTTCATAGATGCATAGTTTCTATGCATCTTACACAGTTCGAATCTATGACAATTCCATTCTACATCAGTTTGACAAGTGATGTAACAGTTTATTCGGGAAATATTCCCCCGAATTACACTCGTGCATCAAAAAGACCGGATAATTTCGCATTCCAGCATGTTTTCTTTGAAAAACTGCATTCGATCATTTTCATTTTTGGAGAAAGAGCCCTCCACCTTCGGTGTCGGGCTCTTTCTCCAAAAATGAAAATGAACTCATGGAGTTTTTATGACAACACGCTGTCATGCAAAATTATCGGTAATTTTGATGCACTTGTGCAATTACTTACGATAATTGCATTGTAGGAAGCGGAACAGCACTGCGATAATTGATCTGTTCATAGATGCATAGTTTCTATGCAACTTACACAGTTCGAATCTATGGCAATCCCATTCTACATCAGTTTGACAAGTGATGTAACATTTTATTCGGGAAATATTCCCCCGAATTACACTCGTGCATCAAAATGACCGGATAATTTCGCATTCCAGCGTGTTTTCTTTGAAAAACTGCATTCGGTCATTTTCATTTTTGGAGAAAAATCTTTCTCCAAAAATGAAAATGAACTCATGCAGTTTTTATGACAACACGCTGTCATGCAAAATTATCGGTAATTTTGATGCACTTGTGCAATTACTTACGATAACAATGCTGTAATGAGTTTGAGTTCATTACAACACTGTTTTTAGTATTGCAATGAACTCATTACGATACTGAAATAGAGAAATCAATTATCTTGATTACTGTACATATTGTTGGAAAACCACGAGAAACGTCAAATAATAAATAATTATTATGATAGATAGATAGAATTTTTGAAATGATCGACAAACTTATGATTTTTATAAAATTTTGCCAATAATTGTGGGAATAAGTGATGAGCGAAAAGCTGAAACCCACTATGTAGACCAAAAAAAAAAAATAATCGCGACTAAAGAGGACTTGCATAATAATCTTATCACAACAAAATTCATCAAAAAAGTGGTCGATATCGACACAATGAATATACGGCCGACGAGAAAGTGATCCCCCGTAGTGTCTGACGCCAACGTTTTTCCCCAATCTGTCGGTGAGATACGTGCCTGGTAAATATCCGTCAAAACGAAACGAACCCAAGGGCCATCATCAGCGAGCCTGGCGATCGACCGCGTCGTCGGACCCAGGCAGCAAGATGGGTCTCTGACGCCGCCGTGAGGGACCCGCACCACCAACCGGCAAAACAAGAACAAGAAACAATGCAAAAACGCCAAGTGCAGCTTGCGATCACAATATCGCGTTATGAATGTGCTACGGGTTCTCTCTTATCTCGCCGGTTAACGGCTGTCGGTCGCCCCGCCGTTCTTTTTTTTTTTCTACCTCCCCCCGCGCCGAGCCCCCCTCGCGCTTGACGTCGTTGAGTCCCGGTCCCGTCGAATTATCACCGCGAGCTGCTATCTGGGGCATGCAGGCATCGGATGGGCATATACACACGCAACACTGTCCTCGGAGACGAGGACGGGGGCCAAGTCTGGAAAGGAAAAAATTCGACGAAAGTACTTCTGCGCGCTTATATCGTTTCAGTGTTTTTTTGTAACTTTTTATTTTGTTTTCCTCTTTTTTTATTTTTTGTATAGTATAACCAAAGTCACTTGGAGGAACCCAGAATATTTCAATTATACAAGGGTTGCCCAAGTTTCCAGAAATTCCTTGGCACTGAGAGAAGTGTTTTTTTTTAGATCAACAGATAAAATTTATTGTCAGTTTTTATTTCAAAAGATTCAACTTGTAGCAACTTTCTTTTCTGCTTTGCCTTTTTTGGCAGGTTTCAAAGGTGATTCTGGTTCGTTTGAATTCTCTGTTAACCAAAGCTCTATGTGGCAGGGGGAAGACATAAAGGGGTTCATTCTACCATGAGCACGGTACGTGCGTCTTCTCAAGCATGGTGCACGATTTATTTGATATGATCGAAAATGCATTATAGTTAATAGATCATTTATTGGATATATGGACAAACAAATATTAGTTTCATGGAAATAAATAATTTATTTTCAATCCCACCAATAATCATCGTTTATTATTACACTTCATTTATTTACCCATAACTTATATTAATAATGCTGAAGAAATATCCATTTGAAGGAAATAAATATAGTTGAGGTTAATATATTATTGAGTAATAATTAATAAACCTTATTTATATGTAATATGTATATGCTGAATAAAAAAAAAACATTTCAATTCTGTAATGATTAACGTATTTCTTAGTTAATTATTTAATAGATTATCCGATTTTTTAGATTCCATATCGAGGGTATCCGGGTTTGAACTCGAGTCTTCTTGATCGCATCTGTTTCCTCTAACCACTGTTCTGCCAACATCACGACTAACTAAGCAGGTACACACGATCTTAACCCAAAGTTCAGTACAGATGTGCTAAGCGGCGTTGAATAAGCCCATAGTATCATAGATTTTATGTTTGAAAAGGAAATTCAAATCAAAGGAAAAGTTCAAGGACATATCCTTCAAGGAGATGCGCTTCTCATTGAGGGATGTGTCCTTAAACTTTTCCACAGATTGGATCGCTAGAATTATGTTAGTTTGTTAATTATTAATAAATCCTATTTTCTGAGTGAAGAAATTATTGAATTCTTGAGTTTATTTATAAATAGCAAATGTTCGTTAACTACCATTTGAAAATTTGTTGATAATGAATTTATATTATTTGTGGAGATAACGTAAGTTCATATGAATTATTTATAACCGAAATATATTAAATATTATCAAATACCTTGTAAACAAATATTTTATTCTCTATTAATAAACTTTTTTGAATGCATAATTTAACTATTAATGAATATATTAAATATAAATCTCCCGGTATTTTGCGGATCATGGTATCCATATCAAAGGGACATCTGACCAAGCGTTTCCATGTGCTAGTTCAAGTGACTTTGGATATACTATACTAAATGCATTCCAAGTCCAAGATTTGGCATTTGACTTAATCTATTTTTTCGGCAACCGTCCGGGAAGTGCTCACTTCCCAGACGATTTTTCTCTGAGAAAGTAGCATTTCCCGGCCTAGTCTGGAAAGTACGTACTTCCCGGACTAGGCCGGAAAAGAATCATAGAGTCCATAGCAACCGAGATAACGGCTGACAGTTTATATGAAATTAGTTATCAAAAATTTGAATGTTTTTTGATCGCAATCGCAATAAAATATGGAAAGCAGCAGCGATAGTGTTATTTTACATGGTTGCCGAAAAAATATTGTACGCAACACGCCCGAAAATGGTTTTTTTGGACTCACAGACTTCCAGAACTCGCTTACGCTCGTCCTGGAATTTTGACTATTCGTCCAAAAAAACCCTATTTTCCGGACTTGTTACGTAAATTACTATTGTTATATGGAATAAGCATACAAAAATAGTTGTTTTCTACGATTTTCTCAAAATGAGATATATCTCTCGGATAATAGAATTAATAAGAATGGAATTGATATGATTATACTCAGCTGACCGATGAGAAGAAATTTGATATATGGTCAAAAAAGGGTTAGATTTTCTTTATCGCACTCAAAGATTCCAATAGAAAAACTCATCTATACATGGTGCGACAAACTTCAGGAGGCAATTCTGCTAAAAAAAATATGACACTGCGATACAGGGATCTCGGAATACGAAGCATTTGCGAATAAGAGTTACACAGGGTGTTTCAAATTAAGTCGGCATCATTGCTAACTCCGTTATTATCGATGCTACGATGTTGGTTAAATGGGCAAACTAGTAGCATTTTTAGTGGTCTTCTCTATGCCGAAATCAAAACAAAAATTGACAGTCGCGTTGTCATAATATTTCATAAAATGATATTTTTTTCCAATGGAACACTCATATTTGTTCATGCATTTCGATTCGTAATAGCATTCTCAACAACAAAGCTCATTTGAATTTTTTTCGTGAAGGTGGAAATAAGACAGTTGTATTAATAGGAAACATTTATAACAAACTGATTTGATGAAGCGCTATAAAATACCGAGTAAATGGTCAAAAACACCGTCTTCTTGTTGAACACATATTTGAACCCTTCTATTGACACTATTGATTCACAAAATGAATGCGGCTAGCGGAATGGCTTTGAGATGGAAATTATCGTTTTGTCTATTAATATCAAATAGCTTTATGGTGTCGATTCAGTAGTGCTACATGATGATCGCGGGTTTCACGAGTTCACATCCCAGCGCCCTTTTTTCTTTTTACTGTCTTATTTTGCTATTAGTAACAAAATATTGTCATTCGTATAAGTACAAAAAAATGGTTCTTTGGACAATCATGAGTTTTATTCGCCAAAACAAATGAATTTTTTGTACTAGTGAAAGAAATAAATACTTCAAAATAAGTCGCTCATTTTCCACTTTAGGAAGAAAAGTGTTATGAGCTTTGTTGTTGAGAATGTTATTACGAATCGAAATGCATAAAAAATATAGGGTGTTCCATTGAAAAAAATATCATTTTATGAAATATTATGACAACGCGACTGTCAATTTTTGTTTTGTTTTCGGCATCGAGAAGACCACTAAAAATTCTACTAGTTTGTCCATTTGACCGACATCCTAGCATCAATAATAACGGCGTTAGCAATGGTGCAGACTTAATTTGAAACACCCTGTATATAAATAGTTACGAAAAAATTTTGGTGGTGATTCCTTGTCAAAAAATAGGGTGGGTCTTTCATATAAACTATTTTTTTTTTTGAGTCCTCTTGCTTAGTTACAGCCCCCTAAAGATGGCATCCGAAAAATAGTTTTCAATTTTTTTCCTAAAAACCAAGAGATTCACGAAAATGGAATTAAGCTGACATTTTATACTGGCAAGAAAAACATTTTTGGTGGTGTTCGTCCATAATACAAAAACCCACCCTTCAATCTTGTTTCGCAATAACTTTTTCTATATTTATATTTTACAATAAGAAAACTAATTTTGGATAGATTGATCAATTCTCAACAAATAATATCACTTATATTTTTTTTCTAAAATTCACGGTTTTTGGGAAAAAACATTACAATATATAATACGCCTGAGTTGTGAAGGCTGGAATTAATATCTACTTTAAATTTATCCAATAGGCGGATGTCACAACGATATTCTTATTGAGGACTGGTACAAATATAAAATAAATGTTACAAAAAAAAATTAAAAATTTTCACAGAATAAAAACTACTTTACGAGCTGTTACTTAGCAGGGGGGTCGAAAAAAAAAGTTTTCATGAAAGACCCACCCTATGTTTTGACAAGGAATCGCCCACAAATTTTTTCGCAATTATTCATATACACACTGTATAACCCTTGTTCGCAAATGCTTCTTATTCCGAGATACGGGGTATTAAATTTTTTCTAAAAAATTGACTAATAATTTATTTATCTCATCACTGAGATATTCAAAATTAAAATCTATTTTTGAATACTCGTTCAATTTGTGACAAAACATTTTTCATGCTTTTTTTCAAGCAAAAAAAAGCTAAATATAATTAAACTTGAACTCATTATAAAGAATCTGATAATAGATAATTTATGACTTATTACGAGAAAATTTGAAATATCTGAATGACGTACCGTTTGTTTTAAAAAAATTTTGTGACAAAGAACGCGTGAAATTCTTAAATGCATATCATCATATTAACTACCTCTATCTATGAATATCTCGACGAGTTTTGGTGTAATAAATAAATAGTCTGTTTTCAAGAAAAACTTCAACACCCGAAGCATTTGTGAACAAAAATTATAGATTCCAAAATACTCATATCTTTCTCTTTCTATCGATTTATCGAAAATCAATGAGGTAAAAAGCTGCATTGTCGAAATACTTTAGGTTAATTTTTTTCTATTGTAAACTTATGAAATCGTTCGAGAAAACAAGAATTTCAGCCCTCCTGAAATTTTTAGATTAATTTTTGGAATGTATAAAATTAAAATTCAAAAATCGAATAAAAATTCCGGCCGACCGTCCACAGATTTTCTCAGAAAAATTAGAGTTTTTGACGCGAAATTTTTCACACCAATCGATTGCTATATCTTATTGATTCTCCCAACTTTTTTTTGAAGCAAAATAACCTGAAAACGAATAATTAAAAATTCAACTTTCACAAAATCAATTACAAGTGATAATGATATTGAAAATATATATTGTACTCTTGTATTTTGACAGTATCGTGTTTTCGATTTTCTTTCGATTTCTCATCAAAAATGGAATTAAGTATGCAGAAACTAAATATGTTACATTTGTATTTTAGTTGTTTATATTCGTATTTTAGTTTGTCTTTCTATTCAAATAATTATTATTCAATAATACACAAAAATAACTTTTAATATTAATTCATTGAGATGTACAGTAAACGTGTTACATCGCCATGATTCACAATTGTCTAATTGACGACCATCGATGACAAAGCAGGGGAGTCACTTGCATGACACTTGGTGTTGCCAACAACATTATATTATAATTCGTCGAAGAGATAAGATTTCTGAGAGTAAAACTAATGATTTTTGACAGTTATAATGTACGTTAATGAACATCTGGCTTAAACTTAACAATCCTTATCATTTTTCCCTTACAATAGAGAGTGGCGAAGTTTAAATTCCGATTCTACTACTACTTCTAGTTTTGACTGGTAATACTTCACCTCCAATTGATAAAATTTTCAAACTGAGTATTAAATCAAAAGCATAATAGTTATAACAACAAAAAATTGTTTTCATTTCTCGCTACCTAAAAGAAATTCAATAACAATTATTGAATAAATAAAAGCCTTGGTAGATTGTTTGTTTTTTCTAAAACTGGAAAATCCAACTCAAGGCACCTATTTTCGATCGATGAAAGATACAGGTTGTCCTGTGGTTAAACGGTCCAGTAGGTTTCTCAGGTAAAAATATAATATGTTGGCTCAAACGACAGCAAATGAGTCATACTAACACGTCATCCAAGGTTCACTTCTAATTTGGAAACACCCTGTATGATACGAATTTCTGTAGTTCTCTGGAATCATATCTAAAACTTTCTTCTTAATTTGCTACCTTTTTCGAATTATTCACAGTCAAATAAGCTTTCAAACGATAATTAGAAAGAGCATTAACCTGATATAAAATTTATAAGCTCCATTGTTCGTGAAGCTATGATGCATTCAATAAAAAAATCAGAATACTTGGAAGCACTTGCGTCTAATACACCTGTATAAGTGCCCTCAATGCAATTGCAACGTTGAGAAGTGGAGGGTGTTTCGGGAAAGGCATTCTATGAAGGTGAATGTGAACAATATTATGAATAATACATTTCTTTTTCAGGTACCTTTTTGTTATGATAAAATGAAAATATCACGTGTCTATGACTTGTCTTCTTTTGAGAGTTATTAAGCTCAAATGGGGTGAATATGAAATGAACGAGACCACTGACATGAAAGCAGAAGTTTTAAAAGACCCTTCAATCATTTACTTATTGGAGACAATAGAACTATTGCAGTAATTATTATATGAATGTGATTTATGATGGTATTGCTGTCGATTAGTCTGAAAACACGATCCTCTTGAAATTCGTTATGAACTTTCGACTAATTATTTTACATACACAAACTAAATTTCAACCTAGTCCTATTTATTTTTACGGAAATACTCAACATTTTTTCGGTGTACTGCTTGACTTTCTATGAATATTTCCCTCCTGTCAAAAATTCTATGTATCTGGAGAACAATTATCGAAAATTACAGCGATAATTGCATTGTAGGAAGCGAAACTGCACTGCGATAATTGTTCTGTTCATAGATGCTTAGTTTCTATGCATCTTACACAGTTCGAATCTATGGCAATTCCATTCTAAATCAGTTTGACAGGTAATGTAACAGTTTATTCGGGAAATATTCCCCCGAATTACACTCGTGCATCAAAATTACCGGATAATTTCGCATTCCAGCGTGTTTTCTTTGAAAAACTGCATTCGGTCATTTTCATTTTTGGAGAAAGAGCCCTCCACCTTCGGTGTCGGGCTCTTTCTCCAAAAATGAAAATGAACTCATGCAGTTTTTATGACAACACGCTGTCATGCAAAATTATCGGTAATTTTGATGCACTTGTGCAATTACTTACGATAATAGTATCGCGATCAAATTGATCTTTTGCATCACACTAAACTAAATTGAAAAATTTTGTTTATTGGTGAATAGATAAAAAATTTAAGCAGATATCGCAAAAGAAATGATGAAAATACTTGATCTTTCGGTGCTGGACCATTCATGTACCAATTGTGCACTAATTCCTATACAGGGTAATTTACCGGGATGGCCCATTAGATGTTTATAGAAAACTAATTAAAATTTTGAGCTGAAAATTTGCATACTGGGGTTTGAGGCAATGATCTTCTAAAATGAATACTTTAAGAATTATCGAGGAAGAACTTTAAATGAGTAAAAACTACAATTTATAACTGTGTGGAGTAGTCTGCGACTTCCGGAAAATACAGAAAGAAACTGAAATTCGATGTTTGGATATATAAATTTGACATTTCAAGAATTGTAATGAATTATTTGTAACTGAAAATTGTATTGGTTCATGGATTTCTCAACAATCCCAATGAAAAATTAATTATAATTCATGAAATGCTAAATTTAGTTATCCAAATATCGAATTTTAGTTTCTTTCTGTATTTTCCGGAAGTCGCAGACTAATCCACATAGTTATAAATTGCGGTTTTTCCTCATTTAAAGTTCTTCCTCGATAACCCTTGAAGCATGCATTTTAGAATTTGAAAATCTTGAGTTTTGATGTTCATTTTTGGTCCGAAACGCAAACAGTCTTATAATATTACGTATTTGCAGAATCGAAAAAGAAAAAAATTATCGAAAAAAGCTTTCTCTACTGAAAAAATCAAAAAAATGTGATGCAATGATATAGTGGGTTGGAAATAAGGATGTAGTAGTCTGTTTCCAGTATAACCGGAAGTTGTAGAGATCTGAAAATATTTCAGGGAGAAAGATTATCCTCTCGAACCTCAATATGCACATTTTTAGCTCAAAATTATAATTAGTTTTCTATAAACGTCTAAAAGGCTATCCCGGTGAATCACCCTGTATACTTGACGCATGAATTAACTAACGCTCAAAACCTCCTGATAGAGCTTCCCTCATTTTTAATTATTAAATTAATTGATAATCTTCTCAAACCGTAGGTATCATCAGTTTTCCTATCAAATTTAATCTAGTTTCGGAATGTAGAATGAACCAAGGACTTTTAGGAAAAAATTTTTAATGATAAGACTTTGGCTCATTTAAAGAAAACAAACCAAGTTATATGAACTTTCGACAATATATCAATGAAACCAGAAAATACTTTGATCAATATTAACATAATATTCAACAACACCTGTATATCAAACTAATTACTGTAGTATTCGCGATTTAAATAGGGATGATGGTCTGTGGTAAATTCTAGAAGTAAAGTAATTACGAACTATTCTACTTGCTGGGTAGTAATTAGTTCCATATCAAGGATAGGTTTCATGAGACAGCTGCTTCCGTTTGAGAAATTTCAGTTTCTTAAAGTCGACAATGCCGCACAGAGCAAAAATAAGTGAAAACAAACATTTAGACCTATCTCTCTAAGGGTTCAATAGCAGCATAAATGAACGTTCCCTCAAAATCTCCTGACACCAATTTTTCTCGATTTTTTTTTATCGTTTTGATATATTATTGTTTTGTATATGTTCATGCATTCGAAATATTTTTCTGAATTTTGTTTATTTTTCCATACCTATATGATGACATGGGTTGAAAAATTCTATAAGTGTTTTTCTTTGAATTTTGTGCTTCGTGTACCATATTGAAAAGTTCGCTATCTATAAGCTGTCACTTTTGTCATATTCGACATTTGACAAGTAAGAACCTGCCATTACTAGATCTGAAACGATACACGCTTCCACAACACACTGAAATTGTTAAAATTTTGCAGTTACATAGTTCGAAAAACTAAAGCACTTTTTGGTCGTCGGCATGAAGCACTTTCAAGGCCAGAAATACTGAACCTGGTGGAATAATTCGAAGAGCTGGGACAAGTTGGCGATGTGGAGAATCGGAATTGTGTGTGTCTCTCTCAAGAACAACTGAGAATATTGTTGCTGTAGTCCGTAGTGTTGACGAAAACCCAGGTTTGTCGATTCTTGGGAATTAGGCTATGATTGATGATTTTTTTAATGGTCATAATTGAAAGATTTTTATGTGGGCGTCGTTCATTTTCAACAAGACGGCGTTATGTGCCCCACAAGCAACGATATAATTGCACTTTTGCAGGAAAAATTTCCTGGTTGTAATATTTCTAGAGCTGTTGATCACAATGATCGAGATCTTGTGATTTAACACATTTACACCCAGTTGCAGGAACGTTTATTGAAATCCTCAATGCCGTCATTAACATTTTAACGAGTGCCCTATTGTCTACCTGTGTCGTTCAATGGAGGATTTAAATTTTAATGAAAGTTCCTGCAACTGGGTGTTAGACTTTTTGTTTGGAGCCACGTGAAACATTAGGTGTATGGCAATGGTTCACAATCAATTCAAGACATTAAAGAAATCGTCACGTTATCGAGGATATACAGCCGCAAATGTGTGAATTTGTCAGGAGAATTTCATGAAAAGGATATGATTCTGCAACTGTCGCCGTGGCGGCTATTTGGTTTATATAGTTTTTCATCATTGATATCATACATGCCTTTTCTTTTATAATGAAATAAACATTCATTGATATCTTTTGAAATAGACCTTCTTCTTTTCTTCACTATCAAAATGAAAAATTTATGTGAAACGCTTTATTAGAGTATAATTACTATAAACCTCGTCACTATATGAAAAATATTATCTTATTTCGTGCCATTCTCATAGATTATACCATGAATATTTGTATAATTCAAATCCAATATTTGTATGACGTAATTAGAAACCAACTGAATTGGGGGAGTTTACGATGATGTATTATTGGCACTTTCGTCAATTCTGATTTCGGATAGATTGCTATAGTAAGTCAGGGCCACCGCCGAACATTCTGGCGTCCCGGCAAAATATTTCGAACGCCCTGCTTTGTCTTATTTATTTGAATTTTTATTGAAGCAGCCTTTATTATTTCTTTTAGGCATTTTTTCAAATTCATATGAAATCGTCTTTTTTAACTTGAAATCACGTCACCATCCGTCAGTGTACGGCGCTCTATAGTGAAAAGACAACGTACATAGATCTTAAAGGTGCATTTTAGTACCTATTTGTATTTTCATAACTATAGTTGAAGGCAACTATTTGATTAAAAAAAATTGGCTCTTGAGATTTCTATTATTTTACTACTAAGAAAACACTTTTATCAAAAAGTATGTCTTGTTTATAACTGACTTTGTGTCCCTAAAATTTGGCGTCACGGCAAAATGTCCGGTTTGCCGGTCCTGGCGGTGGCCTTGAGTAATTAAGTAATAATGAAAGGTGTAACAGGCCTTAGCCATTGTTCAATGCATATTGTTGTGCAACAACATTATTTTCCATCAAAAGCTGTATAATAACCCTTTTTTTCTCTAATTCTGTGGTAAATCCGAATTCTGAATTCTTATCAATGAAATTACATCATCGTAAAGGTATTTTCATGAAGATGAATTTTGTCTTACAAAGTTTTCTCATTTATTGTTGTTCTCATTCATTTTCAATATATTTCTATTTTTTTTCGTATCTTCTTAACATGGTTAGATTCTCCAACATGATTAGATTACGTTGTCGGATTGTGATATATATTTTCAAATCCACAATTTTACTATATCGTTATGAATGTATATTATATTGAATGAAATATATTTATATGAGTGATTAAATATACAAATTTGAATATTTTGAATCCGATATTTTTCCTATTTGTCGAATTTATAATGAGCAGAATATTTATTATTTTCTGTATCTACCTGCTGAAATCTCAAGGTTTGGCAACTTTTGCTCTCCTAGTGTCAAGAGTTGTTTCACGTCGTTTGGCGCGCTTAAAGTTTATTTCCTGAATTTCTTATATATTTAGGTAATTATTTCAATATATTTTGAGTTAATATGAAAAGTAATTCACTATGGGACATAACATAAGAAGTGCGTTAATTGTGGAGAAAATCGCGAATTGAGTGAAATTTCGTATCACCGATATCATTTCCGCACGCTTCATTTCAAATTTAATGGTTCATGTCGGGGACAAAATTTGCTTACTGAAAATGACATATGCTCCCTCTATATATGTTTATTACTCTGAGGTATACAGGGTGTCCCGTAAAGACCACGTCAAACCGATGGAGAATGTAGATCAAAGGATAACCCACCTGCTATGACAAAATTCCCATTATAAAAGTCTTACCGTTTTCGAGGTATTTTTTTTTTTTGAGAATCATGAATTTTTGCCCCTTTCAATAGTTTTGTACTTGGTACAGGGAGACTCTTCGCTCCAAATGATCTTATTGAAAAAATCTGGATCTGCATGATGTTTTTGCAAAATTTGCCGGCAAAATTGAATTTCGTTGAGGTGAATAATTAAGCGAGTAATATTTTCGCACGTAAACAATTGCCATTGTTCACTAAGTAATGCAATATCGAAGATTTCTTAACAGAATTGACAAACTTGATTTTGTCAGAAACGTACCCATTTGGATAAGAACAACCATATATTTTTTCTTTAAATAACAAATGACTTGTGTGATACCTCTTTGAAATCACTATAAAATAGACAATTTATTGGTGTAATGTGCAGCAGTAGCTCGGTACATTTTTTTTCCACTACAATGGGCTAAACTTCATGAACAAAATAATCCACTACCAAAATTTCCAATAAAAATATTTCTCATAGCCCCCCTTTGAAATGTTCGGAGGCTGTTTTTAATGTAAACGTTAAAATCATTTTTCAGCAATATTTTACTGAAAAAATTAACCTAAAAGATGTAAAATTGTACCAACTGTAAGGACAAAACTATTGAAAGGGGCAAAAATTCATTATTCTCAAAAAAAAAAATATATCTCGAAAACGGTAAGACTTTTATAATGGGAATTTTGTCATAGCAGGTGGGTTATCCTTTGATCTACAATCTCCCTCGGTTTGACGTG
The DNA here is from genome assembly GCF_914767665.1 of Harmonia axyridis. NCBI lineage: Eukaryota > Metazoa > Arthropoda > Insecta > Coleoptera > Coccinellidae > Harmonia > Harmonia axyridis. Next base: position 27,635,605 of record NC_059501.1, read on the forward strand.
GTCTTTACGGGACACCCTGTATATTCACTGCTACTCAACTTCGGAAAGATTATATTTTATTTAGTTTATTTTTCATTTTGGTTTTGTCCCTCCATGCATATTCTTAGAGCCCGGTTAAAACCGCGGGCTTCTGTTAGTGTTTGATACTTATACAGAAGCTCATTCTTACACTCTTTCCTTGAAAAAACTCGCCACTTCATGGCCCGTTTTTGAATTTTGGACTCGTGGAAAAGTATCAATGCCTTTTACACTTGTATTATAATAGTTATTTATAATACAAGTGCAGAAGGCATTGATACTCTTCCACGAGTTTTTGAATGAACGAGTGGTAGAATGAGCCTTCTGCACGAGTATTATATATTATTTTCTCTAATTCATTGCATTGTTATTGAAATTAATGAAATATTTCGATAAATATCATTTGGTGATTTTCGCATTGAAAAATTTTGGTTGGCAGAACTTATTTCTTTAAGGAAAATTGATGAATTGACAAATAAAGCCGTGGCAGAAAGTTCGGAGTACCAACATATAATAATAAAATATAACCATGAAAACTGTGCGTTTCTGATATATTCTCGCACGATTTTCTTCTACAAGATGTGGAGAATGAACGGAATAACCACAGAATTAGAGAAATAATTATACTTAGTAGGACATCCAGTTTAATACGATCCGCGAATCGCTAAACCCTATCGCTTCCATTCAACATAATCATCCGTTCTCATCGTCATAAGCGAACATTTTTCGATATTCAGCGAAAACCTCCTCATAACCCATACCATCAACCAATTACGGGACGAACCTTAACGACGGTATCGGCGTGACCGTGCCGTGTTCGGCGGCAATAACCTTAAAAATTGATGGACTGTCAAGTCGAGAGAGAGACCCCTTTGTACCTGCGTAGGGTGTTTGGGCAGATTTCGGCGTCGTTCGCCGGGTATTTCGGGTCGCCGTCCAAGTGAAATATGGCATCATGCAGAGGAGCAGGATGGAAACACACAAAGATTTCGCAGAAACACGGCCATCTGGCGTCAACGTTTAGAGAGGCCGGCAGAGAGATCGCGCTTGGCGGTGGCTTCACCCGGATGGGGTCCGCGGTGGTCCCCGCTCCCCCCCTCTCAGGCACCATGATCCACGTCGAAGGACCAAATCGCCGTGTGTGTGTGTGATGTACGCCGCGCGCCGTCCACGGCTAACCCAAAATGTGCGCCCCGTTTTTCCACTTCCGAAGAACGTTCTAGAACCCGTAGGCCCCTAAGCTGGCGGCGCCTTTTGTATACGGTCGCATGGCTTGGCTATGGTGAGCCCTAGCGTGTCCCAAAAATTATACTGGGTGTCCCTTGATTGGAGGTACAAAGGAAAATGAGAGAACACTTGTATGATTTTAAGAAAAAAAGTCTAATAAACATGGATCTCAAACGCTTTGTTTTCGAGATAAAGGGTATTCCTTATAGTCCATAGGGTAATAAACATAGAAAGAGGAAGTATATGCAATTTTTACATTTGCCCAACATGGTTAGATTACGTTGTCGGATGGTGATATATTTTCAAATCGACAATTTTACTATATCCTTATGAATGTATATTATATTGAATGAAATATATTTATTTGAGTGATTTCCGATTAAATATGCAAATTTGAATATTTGATATTTTCCCTATTTGTCGAATTTATAATAAGCGGAATATTTATTATTTTCTGTATCTACCTCTGCTCTCCTAGTGTCATTGGTTGTTTCTCGTTGTTTGGCGCGCTTGAAGTTTGTTTTCTGAATTTCTGATATATTTAGGTATCTTTTTCACTATATTTTGAGTTGAAATGAAACGTTGATTCACTATGGCACATAAGAAGTGCGTTCTTTGTGGAGAAACTCGCGAATTGAGAGAAATATCATATTAAACATATGTTTTCATTTCCGCGCAACTCATGTCAAATTTGATAGTTTATGTTAGAGACAAAATTTGCTTATTGAAAATGACGTATGTAATGATATAATGACATGTGGTTCTACTTTTTTGTGATGATCGTACCAGTTCATTGAATCTCTATTAATCTTCGATACATATTTGGGCGAATAAGTACCGAAACTTATATTTAGTTTATTCATTACAGCTTACCAACTGGATCTTTATAATAGTTTGGATTTTCCTGAGGACAAACTACAAGAAACCAAAAAGTATATTATTGGACTAAAGTTTCTTCATTTTTCTAAACTACCAGTAGTTTACTGTTCCAGGAAAAAAACATTACTATGTAGAGATTTGCATTCATAATTAGTATAACACATGATAAATTGGAAGATCTATGCTAAATTTAAGTTGGATATCTTGAGAAGGACGGTACTATTAGAAAAAAACTTGAAGAAAATCCAACTTTAACATCCTGTATCTCGAAAACAAAGGGTTTGCGAGCTCGTGTTAATAGGAGTTCTTTTTCTTAAATTGATCCAAAGAATCTGCTATTTTCGTTTGAACCTCCAAACTAGGAACACCCTGTAAATTTTCCTGTGAACGGTTTTCGATCATTTCGAATTTAGGCTTGTTGAAGGGTCTCGAACTCTCGTATCTTGATATTCTCTTATAGGGCAGTTCGCGGGCAATGTAATGAAAATGAACTCGAATAATCTGCGTGGTCATAAATTCAAGCTAGCTGAAGAACAGATCGGGATGACCGAAATCAGATGTTTTCAGCGAACAAAATATTTAATGTTTGGAACTCCCTACTTCCAACTGTCGTTGTTGAAATATCGGTGAACGGGTTCAAGAAAAGCCTTCACAGATGGATGACCTCAGCGGGTTGATGGAGTTCATAAATTTCATACATTTATTATGAGCGCTCGTTCTCCGAACCTATCCCGCTATTATTTCATAAAAATTTTTGAATTTTGTTAGTTTTATTAAGGGGCAAAATCGGAGGAGAATTTCGTATACATATATTTATTTCAGTTCGAAATTTTGTGTTCAAGAACTACGTGTTTAGAACTACGAATTTGATCTAGATAAAAATTTGCATTTGGAGGATATCCTTAGAATGACATACAAAATTTAATGAATTTCAGAGTAATTTCGAAAAGAATATTGAGGAAAAATATCTTTCCGAGATCATAAATCGAATGAGTTGAGATTTTCGGAGTTGATTGTGATGTTATACCCAACTTCCACTACCATCATTGATCTATGCTACATGATATGAAATAACAATGTCAGTTACGTGGTTTCCAAAGCTCAAAAGCTTCTGTCCTAAGATCAACGCTTTCCTCGTTTTTGATCAATTATATTTCATAATTATATGTTCCATCATATATCTCCCTCAAGAAGAAGCTTGTGCAGAAGTAGGGATTCACGACTCTGCTTGGTATTCAAGCTCAAGCTCAAGAAGCTTGAGCTTGAATTTAAATCAACTCAAGTTCAAGTCAAATAGTCGTTTTTTAATATCAAGTCAAGTATTTAATATCTAATTGTTTTTATACGCCAAATTAAAAATAAATTCTTTGGTATTAAAACAAAATCCAAAAAAAAAATTTCAAAAATGTTGATATCTTATTCATACAGAGTAAAAAAAAAAAATTTCTAGTCTAGTTTATAACACCCTGTGGAACAGTTCGGGAAATTTGTAGAGTTCACTCTCAGTCCATTACAAAGACCATCCTTTCTGCCATCTATTAGTTTTTATTTCACCTTGATATCACAATAATAGGACGACAACGGGACGACAACATCCGTTGTCGTCCTATTCTACCCGAAACACTTGATGAATTGCTTTTTGCGTTATAATCTGAATATGATACATTTCCTAAAGATCGATCCAATTATTCGTCTACAAATATTTTTTTCACACTGAATAAATAGGCTATCCATATATTTGGAAAAAATTTCTGGAGTTTGTTTTGATACCTAAGAACTTATCATCAATTTGGCGTAGATTCAACTGAAATCTATGAAAAGTTACGAAAGTTTTTGGAAAAAGAACTTCAACAAAATTTTAGGTGGTCGAGTTTTTTGCCGGTGAGTGTATTGTATTGGTACTCGGAATTCTCGCACGGATTTTATCTATTATTTGTCAAATTTGTGAAAACTGTTCTGCCAACTCACATTATCGATGCAAAAATCGCTAAACGATATTCATGGAAATATTCCATGAATTTTAATAAAAACTCAGTGAATTAGATAAAATAATGTATAATACTCGTACAGAAGGTTCATCCTACTACTCGTTCATTCAAAAACTCGCCATTGGAATTTTGAACTCGTGGAAGAATATCAATGCCTTCTGCACTTTCATTATAAATAACTATTCTTCGGAAATAATAGACGTATTCTTACATCATAAGGATTTCGGAAACCGCGATATTTCTTATTTATAAAACATAAAACAAGCGAAGTCTGGCATCACCGCGTCCTTGTTCTAAGGGGCTTCTGCGAGAGCAACGAAAAATCCGCAACGTCGTATTCGGACCCCACCCGGTATTTCGCGTGAACGCGATTGTTTGCCGTACCGTCGCCGATCCGCGTGATGAACCCACAGCCCGCAGCTGTCGCGGGACCCCAGAGATGGATTAGGGTGGCTGGTGATTTATTTCGGTTCGTGACTCGCGCCCGGTTGCTGCAAACTACGTTTCGGGATTCGGGCCGCGCGCTATGCGAAAGTCCAAGATAAACACGTCGGGATTAAGAGTTAACGAATTTCAATATGTTCCAGCCTTCCCTTCCTGTTGTACCTCTACCCGGGGTAGACGACGAATGTTACCGTTTCCGCAACGGTTGCATCCGTATCTAAGATCTTGATTTCATGAAATTCGCAACTAAGGCTTGGATTAATTTTCATTTGTTCGCCAATTTCAATAGGGTAAATGCACTGGTTCTCGACCAGTTAACAGAAACATCGATGTCGAGCACGATTTTTTCACACATAAACTTATCAAATTTCAATGGTGTTGGTGTTCATCGATTCTTTGGCGAGTTTTAAATGATTTGTCATATAATTTTAAACGTTCTTTCCGCATTTAACCTTTGAAATGTGGAAACATAGAAAATCTCAATAACCTTCGGTTCTCGACCACGACGCAGAGTTCTCGACCATTTTTGTGTTAGTTTTCGACCACTAATAATAGTGGCCGCTCCACTTGAAAATTTTATAAAGAACTTTAGAGCGAGATGAGTGATTAGTACTTACTTTCGTACCGTACCATCGACATCACTACCTATCACTCAGATGGGTTTCAGATGAGCTAATCAAGTAAAAAACACTCGAAACGTAAAAAAAAATATTTTTCAAAAGTTTCCACTTTCTATAAATATTTCAAAATAGCAACTCATACAACATTATTTGGTTATTTTGCTCTTAATATCTATTTAGAAACTGATGAGTAAATAAAATATAAAACACCGACCACCAGTGGTCGAGAATTAAGTACAATCAAATTGGTTCTCGACCGCGAATAAACAAAGGGTAGAAATAAGTTTTTCAACGTTAATTCGGTGGTCGCAAACTAATATTCAGAAAGTAGATATATAAATGAATCAGGGTATCGAAAAAAAAACGAAAATGATCCAACAGAAATATATCGGTTGACATAAACAATTATTGAAGTAACATATTGGTTCTCGACCACTTTGGTCGAGAAATAAAAAAAACAAATTTTCCAATACCAGTTCGCGACCGCCGAATATTTAACAAAAAAATATACATTTATCTGCTTTTTTATTGAAATACACTCAAAAATATATCTTATAATTGATATGGAACAAAATATACACACATAATTAATTTAAAATAAGAAATAATTAATTTTTTTCTGGTCATATATCACAAAGCACTTTTCTAAGAGAGGACGAGAAGAACCCTTTTCTATGATAGACGATTATGAACTAATTTTTAGCGCGAAAACTTTGACCTATACCCCTACTATGCAAACTATCTTGGAAGGGTAGAATGGTCGAGAACACGTACCGCGAAAATATTTCGCACTACATGATATATTTTTATTATTATTTTATCACTGGTATTCGTGTCCTGACTTTTTAAATATTCAACTATGTAGTGGCAAAGAGGACAGGGGAAAGAAAAATCCTTAATGAGATGCCGACGTTTCGACCTTTATTTCTGGTCTTTTTAAGGATTTTTATTTCCCCTGTCCTCTTTGCCACTACATAGTTGAATATTATTATTTTATCTCAAATCACGGAATGGTCGAGAACCAGTGCCGGTCGGCTAACCAGTGCATTTACTCTAGTCGATTGATATTTTATACGAACAGTCGAATGTGTTCGAATAGTCTGTGGCAATATTAATTTTCCTAACAAGTGTGGAAAGTGATACTTTTCCGCAAGAGACTGCATGTCGAGTACGGGAAAGACACTTTCCACATGATTAGGAACAATATTTTTCACACAAGCGTAAATGAAACACTTTCACGGATAGTTCTTGTCTTGATACCGACTGACGTTATAAGAGATAATAGTTTTTTATAGAGAAACGTTTGTATTTTATGATTAGCGCATAAAGACATATCAAAATTTAATGATTTGAGAATTTTTAATATTTGCGTGCGGAAAAAACCCTAGTTTTTAGCAGGGCTTTTTTTCTGCATGAATTTGGAAAAGTACCACTTTCCAGACGTCAATGTGTGTGGAAAGTAATACTTTCGAAACGCTAGTAGAAAAAATTATTATCAAACGAATATTTGACTACTACAATATCCGAAAGTTTCAAGCGGCGCGCATATTGTTAGTCAATTCATATGTAACTCTCAATCATGCTGTTTTGCCTTTTATTTGTTTTTTTAAAGTTGGTAATACATGTGGCTGGAACTTCTTCATTCGTTTGTATGCCTTATATTAATCGCGTAACCAGGACAATATTCACGAAGAATATCGAAATATCCGAATCGCAACAATGAGAAGCAGGACTATTTGAATCATACATGGCAAATTGTACAAGTCTTCTTTTTGTTTAAGGACTGAAATTTATTTCCCTAAGCCTCCACAATAATTTCCCCTATTTTCTAATGTTGTCTAATTGAGAGACCTTTCTCCTTTCTGCATCTTACTTTGTTCTTCTATTTGATTCTTTGAAAGAGGTATTTGCTCCTATCTGTCTTTCTTGTTGGAATTTGTATTATCTTTCTTACTTCTCTAGTTGGTTACCTATTTTCTTAATTGTTTCAATTTTCAATTCTTCTCTAATTTGCTGGTTGCTAATATACCAGGGGCACCAACGGCTGTTCTACTCTATTTAGTTTACTTTGCAACTGATCTTTCATTTTGTCTTTCGTATTATACCAGGTTACTTCTGCATACGTAATGCGTAATTTTGTTTTCACATCAGTCTGAAAAAATTCAGATGAATGCACAATAAAAATATATGCTGAAATATTATACAAACCATATATTATTCATTCCGTCTAGAATATAATTTAATTGAAAATGTCTCCATTTCAAACATGTATATTTATTAAAAATAACGGAGAAATATTCATTGCAGAACTCAGTTAAAGAAGTATTATAGAGTTGAAAATCAAGTCCACTCGACCACAGCACTAAGCATATTGTCACCGCAAATTGCAGTGGCGGAAGGTCTTTTTCGGCTCTGAAGAGTAACAATGAACTATTTCAGATCTTCAACGTGAAAATTGAAATTTTGGGAATTTTAGCAATGGGGGTGTTTTGTTCAATAACTTGTTCATTTCGGAAGTAATTGTACAATTTTCAAGAATAAAACCCGGAATATAAATATTTAAATGTCCTTTCTCCTTTTCATCTTCTATTTGTACAAATTCTATGAGATTTTATCGAAAATTTTCATTCGCTATCAGTTTGACACTTTTGTTATTCTTTTATTCATTTTATTTTGTTCAAATCGTTTTTTTACGATATAATTCTGAAATTGTTTATTTTTCCGTTTTTTTTCCATGTATGTTCTCTATGATGAATTTTTTCAATAAAAACAAAATCGACAAAATCATGAAATTCTACAAATTTATAACAAAAATCGAGAAGAAAAAGTCAATTAAATATGGATAAAACAGAAGCTCCTTACAAAATTTTTCACTTCAAATGAATTTATCATGTCATTGAATTTCCATAATGCAGTTAATTGGAATGTATTACACCATGAATTTAAATATGAAATTCAAAATAATTGAATTTATTAGAGTAAAATTTTTATGGGAATAGGGAATATCAAATAAAGAAAACCACTTTATGTGTTGGCCAACGTTTCGAAAATTTTTATTTTTTCATCATCAGGGCTCTAGAATTAAAAAACACATCAAGTAAATCAGAAGCACACACCTAAGTAGATACAAAATTCGAAAGAACAGATCGCAAACAACCACAGCTCAAGAGCAACCAAAAGGAAAACAAACCAAGATGAAATATTGCACAGGGCTCTATCACAATACACATAACATCAATACTAAAAAATGTAGACAATATAGTTATAGATGGATAATAATTTTTTTTTATAAGAAATTCTTCAACAACAGTGATTTTCAACTTTGATAATAAAATACTCACATTCACAGCAGTGTTTTATTTTGTCGAATAGTATAATAATTAAAAGTATAGGATTTCATATAACAGAGGTAAATAGAGGAGAACCACGTATTCAAAGCGGATACTCAGGAGAGATCGACGAAAACGATTGTTTTGACATATGCAGACGCGACCACAAAAAACGGAAAGATGTCAATCCATGAAACATTTTAGGTTTTTATTCTTCCTAATAAATTATAATAAGACGTGCTCAAACCGTCTATGTCAGTTCTTTTATTAACAGAATTCGGATTATTTTTAATGCATATCATCTTCTGTAATATTCGCCTTTTATAATTTGGAAATGTGGCTAAGACTCTAACATTATTAAAAGCAAAATCATGCCCGGTTTCTATTTTGTGCTCTACCAGAGCAGTTGGATTTTTTTTTATTGAAAAGTTTTTGCTGTCATTACGATGTTCATACAACCTTTGCTTCAAATATCTACCTGTCTGACCTATATAGCATTTGGGGCAACTTCCACATGGTATTTCGTACACGGTATTAGAAACATAATTCATGTCCGTTTTAGGTTTCAAACGAGTAAAGTAAGTAAAGCTTTGAAGGGTATTTTAACAGTTCTGGACAATCTTTAAATTCTCCAACTTTCGTTCAACCATCTTTTTGATTTTCTGCGAAAGATTATCGACAAAGGGAATGTTAAAATATTTACTCTGGCTTACGTCCTCTTTCGCACTCGATATTCTCTGCCTTAAACATTTCTTTATCAGAGATTGTGGAAAGTGGCCAACACATAAAGTGGTTTTCTTTATTTGATGTTCCCTATTCCTATAAAAATTTAACTCTAATATTGTTACTGGAACAAAAATAAATTCTATAATTGAATTTATGTAGGAGTATGTGGGTTATTCATGTTTAATTCATATTAGAAATGATAGACTAATGTTGTAAGGATCAAAAAGCAGGAAATTGATACTATGTCAGTTTGTTGACGTTTTGGAAGTATATTTTTCCATCATTTCCATCATTCAATGAACATTCAAATCAACTTCCAATAATTTGCATTGAAAAAATCATAACAGAGACAAACATTGCGACCGATTCAAAGATTGTAAAGACAACGTGTCGACAGACCAGAATTTAGTATCAAGTTTTCAGGGGCGTATCTTTCAGATCAAAATAAGCATTTTTTTCACAAACATGAATCCGCAAACGCTTCGTTATCGAACTGCAGAGCGTTAAAGTTTCAAGATTTTTTTAGTTTTTTATTCATAACTCTTTCAGTTTTGGAGATATTAAGATCAAATTTGAAATATGGATTACGTTTTAGGGGTTTACATCATCCAGTAAGTTTGTCGAGAGATTGTAACAAGCTACAGGGAGATATTTATTCAGGTGTCGAACCCTTTCTCATTCCATATATTTTTTTGTATTACACCGCTGGTGGATTCTAAGTTATGCAATTAATTCTATATTTTGTTCATCCCTTTTTTGTGTCTCTTGTAATTTTTACGCATCTCCGATTTTATCGAAAAAAAAGTAAAATCATTTTTTGTAATTCGCTTAATTTAATCAAAACTTTAAACGAAAGTTAGGGACCTATTGTCACAATGAAAACGAAAAACTGTACGTATTTGGTTTGTGATCTAAATTACAACTTTCCTTAAAAAAACCTATACATATTTCGAATTCGATCCTGATATCTCGAAAACTGAAATAGCTATGAAGAAAAACTAAACAAACCTTGAAACTTTAACGCTCTGTAGTTCGATAAAGAAGCGTTAGCGGACACATGTTTATGGAAAAAAAGACTTATTTTAACCAGAAAAATACGCCCCTGAAATCTTGATACTGAATCTTGAATCACTCTCAATATTTGAAATTATTGGGTGGCATTTTTGCGAGAGCTGAGGGGTGGCAAATATCTTAAGACGGCTCTGCCCCTAGTCGGATTTCGCCCATTAATATCAACCACGTCATTCGAGAAAATAACGTTCTCTGATATTTTCAGAATACGGAAAATATTCCTCAAACCACACACCAAAAAAAGATTATTATCGAAAGCAGAAACTTTCACGACTAAACAAAATTCCTCCTATCAGACCACGCAAAAATTGACGGTATAGAGAACGCGATAGATGATCCCATCGCGATTTGATCGGCCGACGTCAAGAAATATGGGACGTTGAACTGAATCATCGAAAACCAGCCTTCGCGTTCGGCGGATCCGCGCCTTGAAAAAAAAAGGAGAGAATTCGCAGAATCGCGTGCTGTCTCGATCGCGGTGTGGTGGCGTCGAGGGAGGGTGGGCCGAAGGGTATACAGACGTGGCCGCCGCCGACGACGATTACGAATACGAAGAACGGGACCATTATGTTCCTGGACTTACGCTGACAAAGCCGAAATTACTCGGTGCTGGCCGTTCCTTCTTTAATCTTATCAATTTGGCGGTCGCATGACGCCACCTTGGGAAGTTTTACAACCGAAAACCGGAGTCCGAATGTGTACCTGAAGTCTCTCGGACACTTTCTGGGTTTGTGCGTTTTGACGTTTTGATGGGACACTTAGGTGTAAGATGATGATGGATGTTGGAATTTAACGGTGATGTTATGTTGGGATTTCCAAGATATTGTAATCTCGTGTACTTTCTAGCGTTTCGGTACATTTCAGGAATTCGGCTCTTCAAGACATGGACATCGAAAATATGAACTGAATTGACAATTGACATTTCATTAATATGATAATGCTAACATCATATTATCAATACGATCACTAGAAACATTAATATAATATCGGTAAAAATATTTAACTGGACATTTTCAAAGTTTTTAAAAACAAGTTATGTCCTATTCTTATTAGACATGACGTCCACTATAGAATAGTTTTATTAATGTACAAGATTGCATTTCTTCCGAGATGAATTGAATATTGTTTATTTTTTCTTTGGGAATTATTCCACGGAAATATTATTGTACGATTCATTTGAGAGAATATATTAAATGGTTGTTAAATTGTTTTCTCTATTTCAGTATCGTAATGAATTCATTACAGTATTAAAAAATGTGCAGTAATGAATTCATTACAGCTTTGTTTTCAGTTATATTTTCGTTTGGTGGTTGTCTATACTGACTTCCAAGTCTATCAAATTTCAACACACGTCAATTGTCAATATAATATAATTTGGATATAGTGAAATAATTTGCAACATGATTCGCAATTTCTCTTGATTCTGGTGGTGTTTAATAGATTTCATCAGACATAATTCTTGAATTTAATGCGTAATTATAAATTATTTCAAAATTCGAAACGTAAGATTCAAATTCAAATTCCGTAATCTGTTAATTTTCCTAACGGTCACACCAACTGCTAAGATACAATATAAACGTCACTAAGAAGTATAATCTGAAGTTTTCATTGAATTTCGATAATATTCCACGAAACTTGACTGAAATAGAGAAAATATCGTCCAATACTCGTTGCAGAAGGCAATTCCAACACTCATGCGTTCGAAAACTCGCTCCTTTGTCGTTCGTTTCACATTCTTGTTGGAATAGGTGAATAGGAGCCCATTCTGCAACTTGTTTTAGAATATACTATTGCCACTAATAAGAGTCAGATACATGAATCCCGAAAATTATTTCAACTATTGTAACGCTTGAAACAAAAAAAAAAACAAAATCAAATCTTACGATTGTTACAAAGTGCTAGGTAAAAAATAACGCATTCAAATATTGGATTGACTCGGTGTTGGAAATTCATTTTAATCGAAATTAACTGACACTTATTCTTTTTTATATTTTTTATTATATAAATAATAATTGTTTCGTTACATAGCAGCTTCTTCAGATTTGATTCAGATTCATTTATTCAAAAGGTAATATCTGAAGAATCTACTGAGAAGCGGAGGAATTGTTATTTAAATAATAGGAAGTGGAAAAAGATTAACTGTCATTTGATTTCGATATTATATTCAGTGTTCAGCCGTCTTCAGCGTTATGGTCTTTTCATTTTTTCTTTACCGCGCATTGTTAAATTATGTATACCATGTTTTTGTCAGTTGTACATTTCACTTCGTCTATATTACGAGTCTGGTTGAATTTATATTATGAAAAAAAAAAGGAAAAGTATACATATGATTTTGATTTCATTTTTGAGCTATTAGAAGTTTTTTTGTTAGGTTGGAAAATCGTCCTGAGATAAGAGGATTAATACGGTATAGCAATTGATTTTTGTTGTTCACAGTAAATTGAAAATTTCATCTCTGCCAAAATATAGATTTAACTCTTGAAAATTTTTCGCGTTATGAAAATTATCACATTCGACGTTGTCTTAATGAAGAAAAATGCATCTCTCAACTAAATTCAACTTTTGGTGATGAAACACCATTTAGAGCCACTGCATATCATTTGTACATTGAATTCAAACTTGGACGTAGTCCACTCACGGACGAAGTTGAAGAAGATCGTCCAAAATACGTTGTTGTGCCGGAAAATAATGATACTGTGCGAAAACTAATTGGAGAAGATCCTGATGTGATATATCAGGAAATCGAGGGATATTTAAGCATTAGTATGACTAGCATACATAAGATTTTGTACGATCATTTATGTGATCGGTAGCTCTGTGCAAGTTGGATTCCACATTTGTTGAATGACTCTCAAAAAATTGCTCGTTTCGAGTGGTACCGTAAAATGATTTTGAAATACGAATGTGCTGCATCCAAAGCAGTATACAATATCTTCACAGGTGACAAGTCGTGGATTTATGCATAGATACGAACCAGAAAGAAAAGCCCAGTCAGCAGTGTTTCAATGTGAAGCCAAGCCAACAAAAGTTGTTCGTTTTCGAAGCTTTAAAGAGCAAATGGTGGCGTCTTTCTTCATGGAAAGTGGTCCTGTGGCAATTGTGGCTCTAGGAAATCAAAATACCATTAATTCAGAGTGGTATGAAACTATTTGTTTGCCTGAAGTTTTCGGTAAATTGAGAGAAACAAACCCCAAACAGCGAATCATCTTGCATCATGACAATGCAAGCTTACACACATCAAATGCAACGAATGAGTATTTGGGCACACAAAAAATCGAGTAAATGGGTCATCCACTTTACAGGCCGACTTGTCACCGAATGACTTCTTTTTTTCCCAGAAATTAAAATAAACTTCGTGGACAACGATTTTCATCTCTTGAATATGCGGTTGAGGCATGTTTTAGAAATACATAGGTACCATCTTCTGACTGGAAAAAATGTTTTGAATGATGGTTCAATCGCATGCAAAAGTGTTCAGATCTTGAAGGCGATTATTTAAAAAAGCAATAAAAATATTTCGCATCAAAATAGCTTTGTTTATTTTTTGTATTCTCAATACGTAAATAGTAATCCTCGTATATTGCGAGTCTCTATCGAAATATCGAAATAGGCAGATTATCAGTAACACCAGTCTCAAACTCAAGACACCCCTCTACAATAAAATGCAAATTAATTTCTAATTCGGTAAATAATCGACGTATCCATCGAACACTACGCTTTTCGATAGTAGAAGCCGAAACGGCGCGTCGCGAATACAAAGACTCCCCCTCCTGATGATGCACGCGTCGAACGATCTCCAGTAACGTCGAAATAATCCGGCGAATTCAATTTCGAATCGAGAACGCGCGTTACGGCCGCGAGAAAAATCGAACATCGGAAGAGAGAGAGTCCCCTGCCTCCCCTGCCTGCCGCCTGCCGAGCACACAAATCCATCGCGCGGACCCTCCAAGACGGATTTCGGTAATGACTCTGGGGCCCTCGTTGTGGACGTCGAGGAGGAGAGACGTGGGCGGCGAGGGGGGCCAGGACGCGAGGGGATCCCGACCGCGGTCAGAAGGACCGGAAATACCGCCGCGGAATCTACGCCGACCCGCCGCCCCACCTCCCCGCGCGCCTTACTTGCGAATAACGATCTTTCCGTGGTAATTAGACCTGACAAGTGGACGGCCGTTACACAATGGACCGCGATAGGATGTGTGCGCCTTCCTTTAGCCGGGACGAAGGTCGCAGCACCGCAGGAAACGGACTAGCTATATAGCGAGCTAGAGCTAGCACCGCGATGCGTGTGCAGGAATCGATAACGATGTGAATAGGTTGTATAATGTTTTGTATAAGTGCACAATAGGTCACCTACCTTTCTGCCGATTGGTTTTACGACCAGGTTAGGCTCGTTCGATGAGGTTGTGTGATTTTTTTCGATATTCGTCAGATCGCTACGTTCGGTGACCATCCTGTAGGAAATCAAGTTCCATTCGCGATGAAACGCTTTTAACTAAAAATAGGTACTATACCTCCCTTTCAAATCTCAATGAGGTACCTTAATTAAGTTACCCAAAGAAAACAGAAACTAGATTGTCTGCTGATGAAATTGATGTCATCTTGAACCAAGTACTGAAAGTATCTGAAAATATTAGTCAAACTAAGCAATCAGCAAGTACGGACTCGAAATTGCAATGTGAAAACATAAAAGGAAAGAAGCATGAAATTTTGAATATCCTTGCAGTTCGAAACAAACTAAAACAGAAGGGTCATTGATGTTATTGGAATCTGAAATGAAAGAATCTATAAGCGGTATCCTGAATAATGCTTCATAAAGAAATTCACAATTTTTCCTCTGTACAATTCACTACATGAAAAGACAGTTGATTTCTATTATCAACAAAAATAGAGCGTCCATGGGGCGCCATGGGCATGAATTTGTTATTAAATCATGTAAATATTCAGTAGGTTATGTGCCTGTGCGATTGGTTTTATGACCAAGATCGTTCGATAAGTTCATATCATTTTTTTTTCTTTAATTTTTATCAGATTGTTAGGTTGGATGACCTGCCTGTGATAGGATGTGTGCGCCTTCCCTTAGCCGGGACTAAGGTCGCAGCACCGCAGGAAACGGACTAGCTATATAGCGGGCTAGAGCTAGCACCGCGATGCGTGTGCAGGAATCGATAACGATGTGAATAGGTTGTATAATGTTTTGTATAAGTGCACAATAGGTCACCTACCTTTCTGCCGATTGGTTTTACGTTAGGTTAGGCTCGTTCGATGAGGTTGTGTGATTTTTTTCGATATTCGTCAGATCGTTACGTTCGGTGACCATCCTGTAGGAAATCAAGTTCCCTTCGCGATGAAACGCTTTTAACTAAAAATAGGTACTATACCTCCCTTTCAAATCTCAATGAGGTACCTTAATCAAGTTACTCAAAGAAAACAGAAACTAGATTGTCTGCTGATGAAATTGATATCATCTTGAACCAAGTACTGAAAGTATCTGAAAATATCAGTAAAACTAAGCAATCAGCAAGTACGGACTCGAAATTGCAATGTGAAAACATAAAAGGAAAGAAGCATGAAATTTTGAATATCCTTGCAGTTCGAAACAAACTAAAACAGAAGGGTCATTGATGTTATTGGAATCTGAAATGAAAGAATCTATAAGCGGTATCCTGAATAATGCTTCATAAAGAAATTCACAAATTTTCCTCTGTACAATTCACTACATGAAAAGACAGTTGATCTCTATTATCAACAAAAATAGAGCGTCCATGGGCATGAATTTGTTATTAAATCATGTAAATATTCAGTAGGTTATGTGCCTGTGCGATTGGTTTTATGACCAAGATCGTTCGATAAGTTCATATAATTTTTTTTCTTTAATTTTCGTCAGATTGTTAGGTTGGATGACCTGTGATAGGATGTGTGCGCCTTCCTTTAGCCGGGACGAAGGTCGCAGCACCGCAGGAAACGGACTAGCTATATAGCGAGCTAGAGCTAGCACCGCGATGCGTGTGCAGGAATCGATAACGATGTGAATAGGTTGCATAATGTTTTGTATAAGTGCACAATAGGTCACCTACCTTTTTGCCGATTGGTTTTACGACCAGGTTAGGCTCGTTCGATGAGGTTGTGTAATTTTTTTCGATATTCGTCAGATCGCTACGTTCGGTGACCATCCTGCAGGGAATCAAGTTCACTTCGTGACAGTAAACGCGTTTAACCGAAAAAAGGTACTACCTCCCAATCAAGTGTCAATGATGAACCGAGTAGGTACCTTTAGTAGTTACCCAAAGGAAATACAGGGTGGCCATTTGAAAACGAAACAGACGAGATTACAGACGAAATAAAGTTTTTCGATAGAAATGCTCGGACAGTTCGATTTCTGTTTCGAGGGGGACAACTTGAGATGTAGGTTACGGACGCATAGCGCTTCAACCCTTGCTACTACAACCCTCACCCCCAAATTTTGAATAGGGAAGATGGGGTGAGTGATACCTCATTTGAAAGGTATTTTTATACTGATTTCAGCACAGTAATTGTTTTTTCATTTTATGCATTAGTTCTCGAAATATTCTTAACTAAGTATTTGAAAATGAAGTGGTGTTTTCATGGCACTTGTAGTGTGTTGTGAAAAATCGACATTTTGAGCTTCAAAACAACCATGACTGTGGCTTCCTTCCTAACTAACTAACGCATGAATATTTCGAGAACAAATGCATAAAATGAAAAAACAATAACTGTGCTGAAATCAGTATAAAAATACCTTTAAATTGAGGTATCACTCACCCCATCTTCCCTATTCAAAAATTGGGGGTGGGGGTTGTAGCAGCAAGGGTTGAAGCGCTATGCGTCCGTAACCTACATCTTAAGTTGTCCCCCTCGAAACAGAAATCGACCTGTCCGAGCATTTCTATCGAAAAACTTTATTTCGTCTGTAATCTCGTCTGTTTCGTTTTCAAATGGCC
Source organism: Harmonia axyridis (assembly GCF_914767665.1). Taxonomy (NCBI): domain Eukaryota; kingdom Metazoa; phylum Arthropoda; class Insecta; order Coleoptera; family Coccinellidae; genus Harmonia; species Harmonia axyridis. The sequence goes on from NC_059501.1 coordinate 27,652,866, forward strand.
ACCCTGTATAAATTTCACAATGGAAGATTATAGATATATTGTCTACAGATAAATTGAGTTTGAGATCATCTTGAACCAAGTACTGAAGGTATCTGAAACTATCAGCTAAATCAAGCTAAAACTCACGAGCAAGTACGCGAAACTCGAAATGGCAATGTGGAAGCATAAAAGGTCCTTGAAGTTCCAACATGCTAATTGAGAAGGGTCATTGAGGTTATTGGAATATGAAACGAAAGACTCTTTAAGTGAAATCCTATGTTTCATAGAGAAATTCACAGATTATCCTGTGTACAATTTACCACATGAGAGAACAGTTGGCTCCATTATAGACAAAAATAGAGCGTCCATGGGCATGTAAATATTCAATGGGTCATATGACTGTGCGATTGGTTTTATGACCAAGGTCGTTCAATAAGGCTATACATACCATTTTTTTTCTTTGATTTTCGTCAGATTGTTATGTTAGGTGACCAGCCTGTGAAGAATCAATTTGGCACGTTTAGCTGAATAGAGGTACTACTTCCCTGTCCCTCAATGATGAACCGATTACATCTAGATAACCAAAGAAAACAGAGACTTCACACTAAATGAAATTACGTATATTGTCTGCAGAAAACAATTGAACTCATCCTGAACCAAGCTCCTATAGAAAATGAGTGAAATTATCATCCGAACTAAGCAAAGAGCAATACGAAGACAAGTAGGAGAAAACTCATGGCAATGTGAAAGAATATGAAAGGAAAGAATCATGAGATTTTGAATGCCCTTACAGCTCGAAGCATACCAAAAAACAAGGGTCAGGTCAGGTTATTAGAATCTGCAACGAACGAATCTACACTAGTGGAATAAATTAAAGGATCAAAATAAAATTCGAAATTTTAAGCGGTTTTTCAAATGGCTGTATTTTCGATAACAATGGTCGTATCTCAATTCGAAAAGAAGCTTTTTGAAGCTTGAATTTATAGTTTAGAGATCTCATGATGAAAAAATTTTTCAAGCAACGTGTACCGCTCGATCCTAATGAATACAGTGTCTAAAATTTCTGCGAAATTTTTTCAGTTTTTATTTTTGGCCTACAGATTTGGAATTTTTTTTTCCAACTCAACCACTATATGGATGACATAACTTGTTTATTCTGCTTCAATGTCCTTTTTCCGAAATTGTCTTTAACCATGAATATCTCACCAATTAATGTTTGCACAGAAAATTTAGGGTATGTTTTGAAATCTCGAATGAATTCTCTACAAGAATTAGCTTCGGTATTCTCGGAAAAAATTCTCTTCGTTCTCTACATTAATTTGAAAAGTTGATAAAAAAAGGGCTTTTTGGGGCTTTTAGGATAATCAAGCTCTGAATTGAAAATATCGAAAAAACCATCAATGTTGAGTGTGCGTTTTACAGTTCAATATCACCACAAAAATCCCAGAGAATTTCAATTCAATCCATGGAGCGGTTTTTTGTTTAATTCGATCCAATTTTCAAAAAATTAAAGAAATATTTAACATGTTATGTGGCCGATTGGTTTTATGTTTGGTGATACGTTTGATGACCACCCTGCAGGAAATCAGATTCCATTCACAAAAAAACTCGTACCGTACTACATTCTTCTCACTGATAACCCCATTACGTTCAATTCACCAAATAAAATGGAGATTTCACAATAAATTATTAGATAAATAATTTCCGCAGAAGGAATTGAGATAATCTTGAACCAAGCATTGAAAGTAAGTTAAATTATCATCCATACTAAGCAAAAAGCAATTTTCTAATTACTAATTGTCTTCTGATAAGTACGCGAAGCTCATCGAAATATAAAAACATGAAATGATCTACAACAAATAAAAAGGGACAGTGAGGTTATTGGAATCTGCAATGAAAAAATATTTCATGAAGAAATTTATAAATTTGTCTTATGTACAGGGTGGGCAAATTTCGATGTTTTAGCACTACAACTTTTAAACCAGAGGAGATAGACAAAATCTGATACCCACTTCTCGATCTCTTTTTCTGAGAAACTAACAAGGGTAGTATTCATTTTTGGCCACCTTCTTTTGTTTTCGAGTTATAAGCGAAAATTAGAAAAATGGCGATATCGAAAAACATTTATATCTCCGCTAATACTGATGATGGAGCTCTGAAATTAAAACATTATACAGGCACTTTTTTACGTAGAATCCAGTGGCGTGCTCGTATTTTCAAAAGGGTTTTCAATTGCGAAGCTATGACCCAAAGTTATGTTTTTTCAAATGGGAACACTAGATTTTTGTGCCGTTTTCTGAAAGCTTAATTTCTCCTGATTTCAAAAATATATAACATCGTATGATTCGTATCAAAATAAATAACAGAAAATGGTCAAAAACCTTTTTTCACTTAAGAGTCTCAATATTTCTATGGTTTCAACTTTTGATGAGCCTTCCTATAACAAGAGCAGTGTCCTTCCGTCAATCTGATTATTTCTATGCTTTTCACTTATTTCTACAAAATTTGAATCTATATTTATTTTATACAAATAGTTTCGAAAAGATAAACGAACTTGGAAAAAGTTTCCTAGGTAGCTTGAACACAGTTTCAAATATTCATCTATTGAAATATCGAGAAGAGGTGTCGACTGTGCATTGTGCAATTGTTGTCATTATTAGGTTAAATATTATTTCTTGTTTGTCCCTTCGTAATTAAAATGTTGAGTTCAATCAGATATGCATTGTTTCATATGCTGTTTAAAATGGATTGGTACTTGTGCGTATTGATTCTGGAGACCTATGTAAATAATCTCCTGATACATGCATCTCAATACAACTCTTTCGATTGAAAAATTCGATCTTGTGGTTTCTCCGTTATTTCCAAATCAATTTTTAGATAAAAAATTTATAAAACATATCTAGATTCGAACTTTGTAGAAATAAGTGAAAAGCATAGAAATAATCAGATTGACGGAAGGACACTGCTCTTGTTATAGAAAGCTCAATTTTTCTGTGTTCATCAACAGTTGAAACCATAGAAATATTGAGACTCTTAGGTGAAAAGAGGTTTTTGGCCATTTTCTATTATTTATATTGATCCGAATCATACGATGTTATATATTTTTGAAATCAGGAAAAATTAAGCTTTCAGAAAATGACACAAAAATCTAGTGTTCCTATTTAAAAAAACATAACTTTGGGTTATAGCTTCGTAATTAAAAACCCTTTTGAAAATACGAGCACGCCACTGGATTCTACGTAAAAAAGTGCCTGTATAATGCTTTAATTTCAGAGCTCTATCATCGTTATTAGCGGAGATATAACTGTTTTTCGATTTCGCCATTTTTCCAATTTTCGCTTATAACTCGAAAACAAAAGAAGGTGGCCAAAAACGAAAACTACCCTTTTTAGTTTCTCAGAAAAAGAGATCGAGAAGTGGGTATCAGATTTTGTCTATCTCCTCTGGTTCAAAAGTTGTAGTGCTAAAACATCGAAATTTGCCCACCCTGTACAACTTGAAGCATGAAAGAACAGTTGATATCCATTGTCGACAAAAATTGAGTGTCCATCAAGATGAATATGTTGTTAAATGATCAAATAATCAAGCTTTGTTGTTTGACTGAGGATGTATATTTTTTTTTCAATTTTCGTGAAACGTGAGACTGTTACTTTAGGTGAACACCCTGAAGAAATCAAATTCCCTTCACTATAAGACTCGTTCAACCGAAGATAGGTACTACCTTGTCTACCTTCCTCTCAATGATCATTGAGATCTCTAGTTACCCAAAAAAAAACGACTTCACACTAAATGATGATTCGCGAATTACTTGCAGAAAAAATGAGTAATCTTGAACCGAGAACTGAAAATAAGTGAAATTTGTAAATATGCTGTAAATATTAACAGGTCATGTACCTCTGCTGGTTGGTTCTATAACCAACTTTGTTCGATTGGATAATATTTTTTTTCCAGTTTTCGTGACCATCCTGTAGGGAATTACGTTTCGTTCGAGACAAGACACGTTTAACCTAAAAGAGGTACTACCTCCCTCTTTCTCAACGATGAACCGATTACGTCTAGAAACCCAAAGAAAATAGGGACATGATAAGACATAAGTTGTATGCAGAAAAAATTAAGATCATCCTGAACCAAGTACTGAAAAACAGTGAAATTATCATGCAAACGAAGCAAAGAGAAATAAGAAGAAAAAATGAGACGAAACTCATCGCACTGTGAAAGCAAGAGAAAAGATGCATGCAATTCTGAATGACCTTACAACTTCAAACATACGGAGAAACATACTAAATGAGAAGAGGCTATTATGATCTGTAATGAAATAATTTATAAGTGATGAAGAAATTCACAAATGTGTCATGTGTACATCTCACTGCAAATCGAGAAAAATGGAGTATTCATCGACACGGACATCAATATGTTTTTAAATGATGAAAATATTCAATAGGTCATGTGTCTGTAGATTGGCTTTATGACCAGGATCGCGCTCCTTTAGAGGAATAGTTCCATTTGCGATAAGAGAGTTGGAGAAATTTGGCGCCAATGAAGCTTTCCATGTTGAAATGATTACGTCCAGTAACCTAACCAAAAGAGAGAAATCATAAAATAGAGGACTTAATATAGATTATCTAAAAAAAAATTAGAGCTAAATAATTTAAAACCACGTAGGAATGTGAGTAGTGAATAAAAGATTTTTAAATTAAACTTTTATTCAAGACCGAATAAAAAGCAACTAGCAGGGTAAATCTTCTCATTTGCGAAAACTGGAAAAGAAATAACATGTCGAATTGAAAATGAGTTTTTGGTATCTGCAATGAAATATTCTATCATTGTGAAGGCTATTATTTTTTTTTATGTTTATGAAATTCACATCAAAAACATGTGTACTACTCAATGCAAAGACAGCAGTTTAGCTTTCTCAATGGAATGTCGTCCACCGTCAGGAATAAATTATGTTTTGTAGAGAAATTCAAAACAAAAACTTGTGTACTACTCAATGCAAAAACAGCAGTTTAGCTTCCTCAATAGAGTGTTGTCCACCGGCAGGAATTGGTACATCGAGTAAATAAACACAACAATTTACCTGCCTCTTCCTGTAGTGACTTGAGTTCCCTACTCGATTTTATCACATGGGTAAGTAAAATGAAAATTCCAACATCCTCCTCAATCAATAAACCGAATACATCTACTAAGCCAGTAAATCTCAATGAATTATTACATCTGAATGGAAATTGGGAATAAGCCGTAACTGCGAGCCTGATAATATTGAAACTCATTTTGTTAAAAGAACCATTTTTTCGTTTACAGACTGACAAAACCCCAAACGGAAGAGAGCTGGATGTTTGGGTTTGGCAACGATTCAAAAACTTTAAAAATGTAATTGTACAATTAAATTGAGGAAAAGTTATAGATAACCAAGTTAATCCGATTGGTTTTATTAATATCCTCGAACGTTAATGTTTAATTTTTTTAATTCTACAAATTGTTCGGAACCAATCAGCATAGAGCTAGAGCAAAATGCAGTTAGGCTCCATAAATTTTGACTCTTTCAACAGACGTTTTTGTGTCTGTTAAAAAAGTCAAATTGTGAATAATGTTTCACACTACACTACAAATAAGGAAGAGCCAAATTTGAGAGTCTGATCGTATTGAATCGAATATAACTATAATATGTAATATAACTAAATATAATATTGCGCCTATCAAATTGCTTCAATTACTCATGTGAGACAAGAATAATTCGCTAAATGAATTGAAATATACCTAGTAATAAGACAGTGTTGAGAGCTTGATCCTCTCAAACCAAATACACTCTCAACTAGAGATTTACGGCTTGACTTGATATTCAAGCTATTTAACTTGGCTTGAAATCAAGTCAAATTGAAGTCAACTATTAGTTTTTCAATGTCGAGTCAAGTCAAGTATTTATTTATCAAGTAGGTACTAGAAAAATCAAGTACATTCTACCAAGCTACTCGATTTTTAGCTGTTTTATATTAGGTAGTGTGCACGTCAATAAAAAAATGATGAAATGAAAAGAAACCTCGCAAAAACACGTGGTTCAGTCAGGAATTTGTCTAATTCATAACGCCAAGCCATTTCATTTGCTCGATTTACTAGAGATTTCTTGAATAAACCTAGGAGATTGATGTCAATCCACCTATTTATCCTTCGAAGATGATTATTTTGTCTAAGCACGCACGAAATTGCAGAAATATAAGTCGCACGACCCGTTTGTATCAAGCTCAAGTAATTTCAAGTATAGTTTGATATCAAGTCAAGCAATAAATATCACGAGCTTGATTTTCAAGTCAAGTAGTCGATCGACTACTTGGCTTGATGAATCCCTTCTCTCGAAACATTTTTTCCAGTTAGATAAAGAAGAGAAAAATTTAGTTTTGAAGGAAATTTTATCCCAGAACCATCAAAAAATATACAGACTGCTCTAAAATGATCAAATAGGAACGGACCATGTTTTTGGGATCTGCAACAAAAGTACCTGTGGCCTGTGGGTGCCAATTGCCAATACTGCCAACCATAGTTTTGGCCAGAATTTTACGACCTGTGTACAAGTCAATTCAGAGACAAGTTTTTGCGCTTCATTATCTACAAGAATTGGGTGTCTACCGACATAAAGAGACTATATCAACAATATGTCACCTACCCCCGCTGATTGATTTTATGACCAGGTTCGTTCGAAGATAATTTTTTTACGTTACGTAAGGTAACCCCGTGATAGGACCAAAATTACCCCCACGATGAGGCTGTTGGGGAAATTTCCCTGATAAAGTGATGCCACATATTGGAAACCAGAAAATAGGTACTAAACTAAATATGCTTTTACAAAGATCATTGGCACTGCTAAAATGATGAAAATTACAGTAATTGAAGCGTGGCTAAGATGAATGAGAATTAGACAAGATTTTTGGGTTCTGCAAAGGAAAATTGAAAACCAATATGGCGTTCATAAGAAAAAAAATAAGTGTCGCGTCTGTGAAACAATGAAAAACAGGAAAAATCCCCTATCCCTGTAGAGCCCCTCTAAATAGTTCTAACCTCAGAGGAAAGAAAAAATAGAGGTGTCTTATAGCATTTGTTGTCATCGCTATATCATTTTTGTTTACAAATACGTTTAATGTACAGTGCATCCCATTTTGGGTGATACAGCCAGGTTTCTCGCTTGTTATTTAAGATAGAGCCTTGCGGTTTTCACGTTCCTCTCATACTTTTTCGTGAAACTCAAGTTGGTCTATTCAGATTTTGCATAACTGTTTCCGTTCAAGAGATACAGGGTGATTTTGGAAATTGATACTTTTCGGACCCCTCCTTTATCTCCGAAGTTAGTAAAAATAATGCTGAGGTAAAAACTACATCTGAATCAGAATTCTGCGTAGAATCCAGTGGCGTACTCAATTTTTTTTTTCGGGGTAAGGTTTTGAAGATTCAACACAAACTTATATTTTTTTAATGAAACACCCTGTATATTATTACTTCGTTGGATTCGTAATTTTTTTTCCTTCAAATTGATGTAGATACCATGTAGGTAGGATGTTCAGAAATATAAAAAAACATTAAAACATCAAATAATGATGGTGATGGTAATGAACAGCAATTTGAAGAGTTCAATCTGTAAGATATTATACAATGTTTATGAATTTTTGTATTATTTATTTGTTGCTATTAGGTAGGTACCTACGTTTTGTTTTTCATGTTAGTGATGAGTGTATTATCTTTGTTTGCTTACTCTACTATAAATAAAAATCACAAATGAAAATTATCCAATTGATTCTTTTTTTATATTGGAAATCAATTGCCCGTTAACAAAAAAATCATCATTATTTGATGTTTTAGTGTTTTTTTAACATTTCTGAACATTCTACCTATATAGTATCATACATCATTTTGAAGGGAAAAAAATAACGAATTCAACGAAGTAATGATATATAGGGTGTTCCATTAAAAAAAATATAGGTTTGTGTTGAATCTTCAAAATCATACCCCGAAAAAAAAATTTGAGTACGCCACTGAATTCTACGCAGAATTCTGATTCAGACGTAGTTTTTATCTCAGCATTATTTCTAATAACTTCGGAGATAAAGGAGGTGACCGAAAAGTATCAATTTCTTGAATCGCCCTTTATCTCATGAATGGAAACAGTTATGCAAAATCTGATTAGACCAACTTGAGTTTCACAAAAAAGTAGGAAAGAAACGTGAAAACCGCAAGGCTCTATATTGAATAACAAGCGAGAAAACTGGCTGTCTCACCCAAAATGGGATGCACTGTACTGCGTTGCCATTCTGAGGAAGAAGTAAACTCTCCTCCGTTTTGAATAATAGCTTTTTTCGAATATTCTGTAGATTTGGCAACAAAGTTCTCTTGTTGTTATTTGCATGTCACATCTAATGGTACATTAAGTGTTAACTTCATTCTATTTTCACGTTTGTAATGGGATTTATTTCATACTAGTATGTGAATTTTACGTTACATATTGTTATTTTTAATTATGGTAAAAACTCGAAAAACATGTATAGCGTGTAAAAAATCCGGAAATGAAAACCTAACATATCATAGGTAAGTCACGTTTGGAGTCCATAGGCGTAGAATATATCTCGTCTATGGCGTAGTATTTGCAAGATATCGAAAACATAATTCAATGCTTACATTTGTAGGTTTCCTGCATTACTTCTCAAAAAAAAAATGAAACTAGCTTTTTTTCATTTTGAAATACATGTCATTTATATTTTGTATTTATGTTCGATGTCGATTTTTGTAATATTAATCCCTAATTAGGAACAATTGACTACGCCACTGCAATGTTAACTGTACTTCTAGTAGTCAATTTTGCAGGTTTGTTGTTTTCCTATCCTACTTTATCATCATACTGTTGCAATTGATAACAATACAACGCTATTTACTTTTAATGGCACCTCTATCTTTTCTCTGAGGTTCTAATCCTGTATAGAATTTTACTTTAGGGACCAATAAAACGAAACTTCTTTCTATGTGTTCTTAGTTTCATCACGAAGAAATTTCAGTGTTTAATGGAATATCACAAAGCCAAATAAATATGTCAATAATGTCAGACGAAATTCTGCGCTAGGACCTTAAAATCACATTAAGATTTTCGAAAACTATTATTTAGCAGGTCCCGAGCCAAAATCTGACATTCGAAATGACAATTTATATTGACACATATTCACAATCTAATAAAGACGTCTACTTAACTCAAAAATGTCCACCGGCATGAATAGGTTGTGAAATGTTCTTAAGATACACTCTACCTTTAGTTATTAGTTTTATGACCAGGCTTGCTCAAAAAGGATAGATAATTAATTTTTGTAACTTTGTTCGCCCGTTACATCTGCTCACCGCCTTGCCTGTAGATAGTGAAACTCCCTTCGCAATGAGGCTTCTGAGATAAGTCAAGGCAAAACAGAAAATTATGTACTTTCATTATTGATGAGTGCAGAAGTTTTGCTAGTGAAACAAACAAAATCATCTTAAATAAAATAGCGATGACTTCATTTGAGGGAAAAAAATCTAATGTAAATGAAAGCCTAAAAGATTGATGATTTTGAATCAGATGTAATATTGTCTGATTTCAAAGGAATAATTTATCAGGTATAAAGTCATTCAAAGATCTTATTAAGCTCTTTATTAAATTTGGCTTAGCTTTCGGTCATTTACATGGCCATCTTCAGGTCAAATTAATCTGAACCTAACAATGAAAAATTAGGCAGAACCATAACAATGAGAGTCACCTTTTAATAAAACTTCTTAGTCATAAAATTAAAATCTCAGAAATGGGTATAATCCACAATTCAATTATCTTAAAAGTACAATAGATATCTGTCTTTTTTTGTTTTTTTTTATTTTAACTTCAACATAAGTACACTTATATTTCCCTTGTCAGATTTGGTCAAAATCAATTCACTCTTATCCCTCAGAAATTTTCTAGCAGACTTTATTTCTTTAATTCACATTGCATTTGAATGTGGGGTACTATCTTTAATATAATTAGTAATTGAATTAGTACATCTGGCTCTCAATATATCAGCACTGTTAGATCTAACTCCACTGATTAAATATTCCATATCTGCAAGGAATCCCTTCAGATCAACTTTAGTAGGATCATCGACAACAAATTTAGGACTTAGAGCCAAAATTCTTTTGACATCTAAAGGAATATTGAGGTTGAGGTTTTCAAACCAACCATCTTTGAAGGGTATATCAAACTCACGCTTATGATCGACTAACAATCGTTCAAACTTACGAACCTGCTTTAGTCTCGTTTCATTAAAAAGTCTCGTAAGTTGTTCACTCTTGTTTTTATAAAACACATTCAATATACCATCAGGTAATGACAAAGTTGGTTTGGATTCTAAGCTAATAAGAGATTTTTTTAAAAAACAAATATTCTCATTTACAACTTTGATTTCCATATTGAGGATTCTCAAATTCAACCTACTTTCAATATTGGTGATGTCTTTCAGGTGCCTCTCAGGTATGAAGGATGCTTGGATAGGAATATTTTGTCTCCTTCCACCGATTTGTTTCGGGAGAAGTTTATTTTATTTATTTATTTCACAGATATCTATTGTACTTTTAAGATAATTAAATTATGGATTATACCTATTTTTGAGATTTTAATTTTATGACCAGGAAGTTTTATTAAAAGTTGACTCTCATTGTTATGGTTCTACCTAATTTTTCATTGTTAGGTTCAGGTTAATTTGCCATGGCCATGTAAATGACCGAAAGCTAGGCCAAATTTAATGAAGAGCTTAATAAGATCTTTGAGTGACTTTACACCTGATACATTATTCCTTTGATCTTGTTACAAATTCGATAATTCTTTTCTCGCAAATTGTCTGATTTCATTTAGTTATAGAATTACAGAAGATTGAGTTTGGTATGGAATTCTTTACAACACTAAACAGAAAGAGATATAAAACCCTCATACACATTACAAATTCAATGGGAATCTGAAGTTGGGCAAAGAGATCCTCTCATACTTTCAGAAGAACCATTAGATTAGATCACTTATTAGAAGATTCCAGGCGTCTTAGCGGTAGCTTTTTAAATGTGAATATGTCAGAGATGTCTTAGTCTAAGATCAGTAAATCACAAAGTGAATATTTTATATACGTAAAACCACCTATTCAGTTTTTCTTTGATATGAATTCACAAAATTATATAAATTACAACTCAATAACGAATAGGATTGTTTTTATTAAATACACGCTCCGACAACTAGGTCATTAACGTTTATGTTACATTAATTTATAACATTATAATATTACAGTAAGATACTAACTAAACAATTATATCTTAAAATTGATATCTCTGATAAATTCCAGGTATTCTGCACTTGAGCTCCATTATTGCCAAAAATGGATTGAAAACCGAAATGAATAGGAATTGTGTATTGATTTTATGATCAGAATTGTTCTTTGAAGGTAGTTCATATTCTTTTCAACGGCCGTTATTTTGGGTTACCGTCTTGTAGGGACTTGCTTGAACTATCTTTGTAAAAAGATAGATTCTTCAAAGTCTATCGTCATAAATGTCTTAAATGTGCATTACTTAAGCTAGGTTGACATGGGTTGTGTATGGGGTTTCTTTGATTTCACTTCATTATTCACGCGATTAATATGACGTATATTCGTATTCCAAAAACCTATTTGCCAACACTATGTTGTTTCTTCGTCGGCACAAAGGGAAGTCGACAAGCCCTAATGAGTGTACCTGTCTTTCAGCGTCAATCTGGATATTTATGACTATAATCGGCACCCTTCTGAATGGATTTATCTTTGACGGTATTCCTGCTTGCTGTTTATGACCGAATTTAATCCAATTCGGAATTTCTAAACATGTCACATTCTTGACTGAGAATTGTTTTATAGAATTGGGCTATATACAGGGTATCCCAGGAAGAATGCGACGAACAGATACATAAATGAAGGTGATCATGGAGAACTTGTATCAAGATCGCCTGAGTGTTTTCGTTTGCTAAATACAGGGTGATGTTAATCTAATAAGTGAAATTTCATAGTTCAATAACTCTTTAACTTATCGACTGAATAATTTCAAATTTTGGAGTGTAGTCACTCTACTATCGCCTTCCTTCAATATTTCTGAAGTCGCGAACAAATCACATCTGGACATTTTCTATTTTCGGGAATATTGGATCACCCTGTACGTGTACTTTATGATTTTTTTATCGATTTCGTGACCACAAATATTTAATTCATAGTGAAAATTCAAAAACCATTATTGGCAGCGTCATACAGGGTGATCAATAAACATTATCTTCCTTATGAGTGAAATTCGGTGTAATATTGTGCTATTTGAGCCGATGGACCTAAGGTCGATGGCTCTTGACTTTGAGTCAATAAAAACATTTTCTCTCTATTATGCTATTTTTTTTTATTTTTTATTTAGTTGGCGTCGACTGCTACGATCATTAGCCTCTAACCTAACCATCACCAGACATGCACAACATCCATGACCTAGCCAGGATTCGAACCCGGTACCTTTGGCACCACAGTCGACTTTTCAGTCGACTGTACTACCATCTCTGTTATGCTATTATAATTAATTTCAGATATTAAGCAATTTTTCTAATAAATAATACTTTTCCTCATTTCACTTCATGTTTTGTTGCTTGTATGATTTTACTAATTCATAATATGTGTTATTATCCACTCAAAAACTAAAATATTAACATAACACCAAAAATAACTCCAAGGACTGCAGCTCTCTAATATCCCTAAAACAAACGTCAAAATGTTAGTGTCAAACATGTGTGAGAACTTCATCCAAGAAGTACAGTGCATCCCATTTTGGGTGAGACAGCCAGGTTTCTCGCTTGTTATTTAAGATAGAACCTTGCGGTTTTCACGTTCCTGTCCTACTTTTTCGTGAAACTCAAGTTGATCTAATCAGGTTTTGCATAACTGTTTCCGTTCAAGAGATACAGGGTGATTTTGGAAGTTGATACTTTTCGGACACCTCCTTTATCTCCGAAGTTATTAGAAATAATGCTGAGATAAAAACTACATCTGACTCAGAATTCTGCGTAGAATCCAGTGGCGTACTCAATTTTTTTTTCGGGGTATGGTTTTGAAGATTCAACACAATCCTATATTTTTTTTAATGGAACACCCTATATATCATTACTTCGTTGAATTCGTTATTTTTTTCCCTTCAAAATAATATATGATACTATATAGGTAGGATGGTCAGAAATGTTAAAAAAACACTAAAACATCAAATAATGATGATTTTTTTGTTAATGGGCAATGGATTTCCAATATAAAAAAAGAATCAATTGGATAATTTTCATTTGTGATTTTATTTATAGTAGAGTAAGCAAACAAAGTTAATACACTCATCACTAACATGAAAAACAGAACGTAGGTACCTACCTAATAGCAACAAATAAATATTACAAAAACATTGCATAATATCTTACAGATTAAACTGTTCAAATTGCTGTCCATTTTCCCCTAATACATAATTGACAAAACTTTTCAATACGCCTGAGTGCATTTTATATTATAAAAGGGCGGTTCTGTAAATCCTGGAAAACAGCTCTGTTGATGCAGGAAGTTCTTCGAGACTGTTGTGTCTTTTACTGTAGTATATGATATGTATTAGGGAAAATGGACAGCAATTTGAAGAGTTTAATCTGTAATATATTATACAATGTTTATGAATTTTTGTATTATTTATTTGTTGCTATTAGGTAGGTACCTACGTTTTGTTTTTCATGTTAGTGATGAGTGTATTATCTTTGTTTGCTTACTCTACTATAAATAAAAATCACAAATGAAAATTTTCCAATTGATTCTTTTTTTATATTGGAAATCCATTGCCCGTTAACAAAAAATCATCATTATTTGATGTTTTAGTGTTTTTTTAACATTTCTGAACATCCTACCTATATAGTATCATACATCATTTAGGGAAAAAAATAACGAATTCAACGAAGTAATGATATATAGGGTGTTCCATTAAAAAAAATATAGATTTGTGTTGAATCTTCAAAACCATACCCCGAAAAAAAATGAGTACGCCACTGGATTCTACGCAGAATTCTGAGTCAGACGTAGTTTTTATCTCAGCATTATTTCTAATAACTTCGGAGATAAAGGAGGTGTCCGAAAAGTATCAATTTCCAAAATCACCCTGTATCTCTTGAACGGAAACAGTTATGCAAAATCTGATTGGATCAACTTGAGTTTCACGAAAAAGTAGGACAGGAACGTGAAAACCGCAAGGTTCTATCTTAAATAACAAACGAGAAACCTGGCTGTCTCACCCAAAATGGGATGCACTGTACACATAAAAAGGCATCAAATTTGATAAGAGAGAGGGTTAGGAATAAGAATGACATTGTAAAGAATATTAGTTTTAAATAAAATTTTAACTGAAAGTTAGCCTACAAAAAATCTCGAGAAATAACAAAAATCGAATTCTTTTTGTTCACTCACTTCAGCTCGTGTTTGAATTAGAAACCTAAGAATTAAATACTTCTCTTCATTCCATCAAGATCATACTTTCTCATTAAAGGGGTTTGCTTCAGCAATACAAACAACAAGAAGAAACGATGAATTAATAAAAGGCGTTGAAATTTTTTCAATTTTCAATGTATTTTACTTCATTATAGGCATATCGGTTTTCCTTTATATCGACATCTTCTCTCACTTAAGATGACGCTTTGGTAATTTGTGTAATAGTGTAATAGTGACCAAATAGAGATTTCAATAAAATAACGATTTCCAAGAAAAAAGCATTGTAATACAGTAATATATGGATAATCCGAAGTACCGTATAACCCGAACGGGCCCAATTGGTAAAATGATATGTATGTATATACATATAATCCGAACAACTTGAACTCTGCAATCCGAAAGAAAGAATGGAATCCAGAAGATTTGATTCCTTTGAGTGAATTACGAAAATTATTAGATACTTGATTTCATTCGATGTGATCCTGTTCAGAAAGTGTCCACTAAAGAGGCGATCACATCAATCAATTCATGTCTTCGATGGGGAGAAGAAATTAATTGCCACTGCATGAAATGATTCTTCTAAGAAGAATTCGACAAAAGGCTGTCGATATGAGTTCAAGGAACTCATGAGAATTTGGTAAAAAGAGGGAATTGACAATCTATTAATAGTGATGTTACTCAAAGAATTAATGTTTTTTTTGATGTAGGTAAATATTGTGAATTTTTTTTTCAATTTCGAAAACATATTGTTATATAAAGTACAGCATTTTTTCCATGAAAATGTGCTTGCAAGCGTTAGAAATGAATCTATAATCCGAACGTGTTTGGATTATACAGGGTGAGTAAAAAATGTGTACCGAGCTTTCTGTGGGTGATAGTACATTGAAAATTAAGTATAATTTGATGAATGAACTTATGACCCAAAATGCATATCAAGAGTAAAATATCATTCCAAAGTTGATAAAATTGAAAAAGTTTCTTCGCATAACTTCTAAACGGTAAATACCACCAGATTGAAATTTCGTGCATAAATGTATATTGCTGAAATACACTTTTTTTATTTCACTTCTATATTTCTGATTTTGTTATAAAATGTGTTTTTTTTGGGTGAGTCATGAATTTTTGAGATAACATTTTTCGTTGTATTCGTTTTGGTAAAAAAAATTGACGTATTCGATGGAGCAAAAAAAACTACATGAAACAGGTAATCCTATCAAAATACCAAAAATTGAACCGTTTTCGAGATATTCGAGTTTTTGTAGTCACATGATGTTAGGACATTCATTCATAGCGAGATTTAACGATAAACATAGAAGTTGTCCTAAAAAAATCATACTCAAAAAGCACCCTTTATAACAGTATCAGAAATGTGAAAGTGTATCAAAAAAATTTATTTCGACAACATACATTTATGCAAGAAATTTCAGTCTGGTGGTATTCACCGTTTTGAAGTAATGCGGAGTATTTTCTCTCAATTTTGGAAGAATATATCTGAAAATATATGCATTTGGGGTCATAAGATTATTCATCAAACTATGCTTATTTTCAGTGTACTATCACGCCCAGAAAGCGCGGTACACATTTTTGACTCACCCTGTAGTCAATTTGATTTCTATAATCCGAATGAATTGATAAACTGAACTTCCTGTTCGGGTTATCCATATATTACTGTATTTGTAAAGTAGAAGTTTGGGACTAATATACGGAACAACGTATCTGGTAAGTGACTCCCATGGCTTTGAGTTTGAAGTATACTTTTTAGAAAATAAAATCGAAAATAACGTGTTCTCGAATATCAAGTGGAGAAAGTTTCCAACATGAAATTTAAATTTAGAAAATATTTTTTGTGAACTATTTTGAAGAAATTTTCCATAACGGCACTGCATATAAGTATGCGGCGAAATTTTATTGATGCAGTATCTTATTGCAGCCTTCAATGCTTGAGTGGTCGCAGGCTTGTTGGCATTTACCTGTAACTTGAATAACTTCACTGCCAATAGTCCAAAGGTGTCAAATCACAATAACGTGTTGCATATTTCATGTCACCAAATCGAGAGGTGATAAAATGTCGAAAGGACTCGTACAAGAGCATCAATATTTAGTTATATTTATTGATAGTAATCCAAGTCGAAATACACAATATATGCTTTTATTAATCCTTTAGATTGAGAACATTCAATATAGGTCAAGTCATTAAACTTCTGTGTGAAGCATTAAGCTTCTGTGCTCCAATCGGAATTTTTTGGAAATCTATGATTTCACCTTCGACGGGGTTTATAATGAGCTTAATAGTAGGTATATTTTTTATATGATTCCCTAGTACATCTAATAGAAAATTGTGTGTCATGTTTTCTTACTTTCATATGTCACCACACCATATGTGTAATGACATAAACAATGTATCCTTATGACAATCAAATTTTGCGCTTCTCTTATTATAGCCCTCAAAAGAGTCATTAATTGTAGATCAAAATGACTTTGGTCTAGTAGGTATATGCTCAAATATCTTGTAGTCACCTAATTCTCTTGAGGGACTTGAGGATTGGTATCTTTCGCTCTTTTCCTATGTGGAAAAAAAGAGTTCTGGTATGACGAATAGTATTGGAGGAAATTGAAGAGCTGATGAACTTGCGAAAAGAATATTAGAGTTAACACATGTTATCCCTGAGCCTTTCTGTGGGTTTGGATCGGTATAAGGCAGCGGTCCAACAATGGAATTGTTGAACAATAGTATAACCCTAGGAGCACTGTTGGTCTTGTTCAGGAAAAGAAATTCGAGGTGCTTTCACCGACCTATACCAGAATGCTCTCGAAGTTGCCAAGAAATGAGCTTCGGGTAATGGTAATTGGTAGGACTGCTAACAGTGTCCTGTCAGCAGTCCTACCATTATCCGAAGCAAAGTAGTAGATTGACTGCCGCAGCTGATAGTTCATAGCTGAGCCTAGAGAGACTAGGAATTCAGCCAATGCAGTCAATATACTTTACTGCCGAGTTGAATATATAATTTTTTTTTCGATTGTTCATAATGATACATGTAGGATATTGTATTTGCAAATTATTACAATTCCTCGCACAATCTTTTTATTTTTCTCGGGGTGAAATTAAAACGAAATTTGATAGAAATCGCAATTTATAGAATGGTTGATTGCTAAGGAAATGTATATGTCCATGATAATAATAGTTTGACAACTTATGATTGAAATATCTGACAGTTTTTCGGAAAATATCGGATATATTTATTATGGATCGTGACAGCGACTTAGAAGTACCTAATCAAGAAATAAAGAAGGTGGCAAAAAATATTGATTGTTAGAAAATGTTGAATGTTTTATTCGCATTGAGAATAATCACTTTGCAGCCTAGACAGGAAAGTAGTTACTTTGCTGCCTAGGAAGGAAAAGTAATTCTTTCCTGATTGATATGTGTCTCCAAAACAGTATTTGTTGTCAATCGGAAAAAAATATATTTTTACCACATAGGTAAATCAACAGCTGAACAAATAATGGGCAAATGTCCATGGTTGACTGTCCTAAGAACCACTCATATGGGAAAGTCAGTCCTGGATACTCACCGAGATAACAGCCAAATCTTTTAAGAATGTTGTCGGTTTCTTTAACAGTATCGAGGGCTTTCTTGGGTTTGAGTAGGTAGGGCTAAAAACAAAATCTGTCACAGATCCCAGAATAATAATAATACAAATAATAGTGAAGTTCGTGATAATGAATACATGAATCAATACAGATACAGAAACCACTGAACGTAGAGCTGTATCTCGATATATTCCAATAAATTCTTGAATGAATAGAGGCTATACATGCCACACTTAAGACGTCAAAGTATAAAAGCTAGAAGTATCTATATAGAATGTCTCCAATAGGGAGAGGTAGGAATGAGCACCAAACAATTTATATCATTGTGGCTGGGGTTTGTGTTCTCTTCGAAGTATTTACCATTCGAGAAAACATCTTTTGGTAGTCGTCCAAAAAAATGATATATATCATATAAATTTCAGCTCTGACGCTTATGACCTGATTTGGTTCCAATTTTATACACCTTCATTACCCGCAACCTGCCAAAAATTCTAAATTTTTTAATGACCATTCCTACTTCGATCTTATTGAAACTTTTATACCACGACTTAGGTCCGGCGTCCACCGGCTCTTACAAACCATTACCCAAATTCCCAAACCCATCAAACGCCCGCGTGGTACCCGAAATTCGACCATCGCATCTCATCATTTCATCCCAGGCAACTTCTACGCGTTTCGAACTTTATCGAAGACGATAATGTATTCTGGGATCTTCGCGGACGACGACGTAGACCCGTCAGGGGACGGCGGGCGGAGGCGGTGGAGAGAGAGAAGGAGAGAGGGGGGTGGGAGACGGACGACGCGGCGCTCTAAGTTATTCATCGTGTTCCTGTTAGTTTGGCGAGTCCGTCGAGAGTTAACGTTTAATCCGGGCAACGTCCATCCTGCCTGCGAGGGGGGTCGACCCCGCGGGGGGAGGCGGTGCGGATGGCCGCGAAGCCCCGCGAGGCAATCAACCGTCCCCGTCCCCTGCCCCCTCGGTTCCCCCTGGTCGTCGTCCTCCCCTTCTCGCGCGTCCGTCACGCACACACCGGGCGCGCTACGCTGCTGGGTCTTCTAGTTTGCGAGGCGCAAAGGGTGTACAGGGCAGGGTCGGCGGGGCTAGATTAGGTCCTTCGGTAACTAATTCCGAGGGATCGCAGAGTGGTGGACCTTGCACGTCCGTGCTTATTTCGGCTTTGTAATTACGCCTCGAGGTGGTCCATTATCCATAATAGCTTATTATGAATTTTCAGAAATCTTTTGGTAGGCGATCGAAAATTTTTTGTGGCTGCCGGCACACGCGAATGTTCAAACACTTGAATTCCTTCTCCATTTCGACTTGCAACATATTTCGAGGTCGTTTGTGGAATTGGGTTATTTGATGTTAGTTTGGTCAACTTACGTTGAAATATAAGGCATTGTTGAGAAAATATCCAGCGAGTGTGATTCACGGAAAAACCCATTGCTTAGTAGATAAACCAATCCAATAGATCGGCATAGCCTGAAGATATCGAATACCTGAACATCTGCAATAAATGTACCCAACCGGTAGAGCTACAAAGACTACATATATGCATATCTAGCAGAACATATTCATGACCACGATTACTTCATGATTTGAAATGATGGCGATGTTTTCTCCTGTTTTTCCTCTATTGAAATCAATTGAATAATCTCCAACGACGTTTTTTTTTTTATTATACCAGTTCCCAACTTTTTTCTGATGTCATGACCTCTTCAATAAAATGTATGTTGGAATAAGACTTCAATAAAATGTGTATTGCAATAAGACGAAGATTTTCAATACTTGATGGTGACTTTCTACTCATTATACGTTTTACATGTGCTCTCATCCAAATCGCTACCTCCCTTCAACTTCGCCGATGACTATGATTATAGAAAAACTATCATCAACTTTGTTGGAAGGCGTTATCTCGGAGCTTATTAACTAACTGAATGTCAATATCGCAAACTCATATCCCTTCATCAATTACACAATTTTACAATACAATACAGCAGCTACTGATGCCAAACAGGTAGCCCAGCAAGAGACCCAAGAAGCAGCAATTATTGTAGAGAAGGCCAAGTTGGAAAAACAACAAAAAATTGTTCAAGCCGAGGGAGAAGCTGAAGCTGCCAAAATGTTAGAAAAAGCCATAGACAGGAACCCAGGTTATATAAAGCTGAGAAAAATTAGAGCTGCACAAAATATTTCAAGAACGATTGCATCAGGGATTCACGGCTTGGCTTGCTATTCAAGCTATTTGACTAGACTGGACTAGACCACTGGGTCGCAGTGCAATATGGAACCCCTTAAATTTAATCTAAATCTTAATCTTTTCGATCTTTTAGTTATGAAACGTGTTGTGGCTAGACAAATGCCATCATCACACCCTATTTTCCTGCTGAACTCAAGCGTTAATTAGAACGAGTTGAATTTTACCCCAAATCAAAAAAACGCATTGTTTCGCCCTCAACGTTTCACTCTTATTTAAGTTATAAAATATATTAATTAGGCTTACAGATTGATGATAACGTCCCTGAATAGAACTAAACTGATTCAGACCAATGATGAAAAATAGTGAACAATTTCATCGTCAAACTATTTATTCATGAAAGGCCACTAATTTCTTACTTTTCGGTTTATCTGCCTGTTTATCAAATTCTTTCTCAGAAATATTCAGCATAAGACCATTTCCATTTAAATAGACCTTGTTTTGAGAGGATGCAATAAGGGATTCACGGCTTGACTTGATATTCAAGTTACTTGGCTTGAGCTTGACGCCCTCCATGATTCAACTATACTTATGCCACTGCTGGCGATCGCTTCAATCACTTCGGAGCTTATTTTTTCTAAGCGCGCACGAGCTTGCATAAATATATGACGTATTACTCGTGCGTAAGTAGGTCAAGTAATTTCAAGTAGTTTGATATCAAGTCAAGCAATAAATATCTCAATTCAAGTGAATAATCCAGTAGACAAATACAAAGAAGGTGGGTCTGCTGGAAAAAAATCCAAACTTAATGAAACTACTACAGGTTG
This sequence comes from Harmonia axyridis, assembly GCF_914767665.1. Lineage (NCBI taxonomy): Eukaryota > Metazoa > Arthropoda > Insecta > Coleoptera > Coccinellidae > Harmonia > Harmonia axyridis. Next base: position 27,673,977 of record NC_059501.1, read on the forward strand.
TTCGGAGGTGTTGTGGGACTACTCTGTCAAGTTATCCAACACGAGGACCCTGTGCTAACTTGAGGGCCGCCAAAGAATCTAAACTTTTTTCAGTTTTTTGCTCATAACCTCTAAACTAAGTAGTTTTCGACCAAAACGTTCATTTTTAAAGTTGTAGAGCATTAAATTCTCTACAATTTTGTATTCACAAACTTTTTCGTGAGCCCAATATCAATTGAGATACAGTCGATCAAAATTATAGCCCTGTAGACAAAGCAAAAAAAGTGGAGTCTGCCGGAAAAAAAATTCAGAACTCTTGAAACTTCTACAGATTGTTCGGGGGTAATGTGGGATGACTCTGTCGAGTTATCCAACACGACGACCCTGTGCTAACTTGAGGATGGCCGAAGAACCCTAACATTTTCGGGCTTTTTTCGGTTATATTCAATCATTATTTTAATTAATTATTGGTTATTATTTATTGATTTTACCCAGTCGATCTGATTATTAAGGTTTAAATTAATTATGGGTTGATAGGAATTCACAGTTAGGTGATAACATCCCACGATAACATTGAAATATCTACTCTTCACATAAACATAGGCTTTTAGTCAAAGCTACCTCCCCCTTCACCTCCCTATGTTTCAATATGTCGATATTGATGAGTTATTACTATTATTACCATAGAACGGCTGGTAATTGTTAGTTAAAGGATTAAAACCTTTGTTTTTCTGCCAATTTTTTGAGAAAATTCTTCTAATTCTAATTGGCTGCATCTCGATTGATATAAGGTTTAGAAAAAAGTTTTTGGAAACGAAATTATAAAGAATTCAATTATCTACAACTTTGAAAATGAACGTTCTGGTCGAAAACTAATTAAGTTATAAGCAAAAAACCAAAAGAAGTCGGAAAATTTTGGGATTCTTCGGCCCCCCTCATGTTAGCACAGGCTCCTTGTATTGGATAACTTGACAAAGTCATCTCACAACACCCCCGAACAACCTGCAGACGTTTCAGCAAGATTGGAATTTTTTTCAGCAGACCCCATTTTTTTTGCTTTGTCTACTGGACTATTATTTTGATCGACTGTATCTCAATTGATATTGGGTTTACGAGAAAGTTTGCAAATACAAAATTGTAGAGAATTTAATTCTCTATAACTTTAAAAATGAACGTTCTGCTAGAAAACTCATTAGGTTAGAAGTTATAAGCAAAAAACCGAAAAAAGTCCGAAAATGTTGAGGTTCTTCGGCCCTCCTCAAGTTGGCACAGTCTCCTTGTGTTGGATAACATGACAGAACCATCCCATAGCACGCCCAAACAACCTGTGGAAATTCTATCTATTGAACTAGAAGTAAAGTTCGAGTATGTAATTTTTCACGAGCTTGTTTTTCAAGTCAAGTAGATGGTTTAAATATCAAGCTACTTGGCTTGATGTATCCCTATTTACCACCGTTTTTTGGTTGTTTTGGAATCAAAATCAACATGAATTCTTAGTTAGCACGATTCCCAACCGAATTTTCATAAGTAATTGCACAAGTGCATCAAAATTACCGATAATTTTGCATGACAGCGTGTTGTCATAAGAACTGCATGAGTTCATTTTCATTTTTCTCCAAAAATGAAAATGACCGAATGCAGTTTGTCAAAGAAAACACGCTAGAATGCGAAATTATCCGGTCATTTTGATGCACGAGTGTAATTCGGGGGAATACTTCCCGAATGAACTGTTACATCACTTGTCAAACTGATGTAGAATGGAATTGCCATAGATTCGAACTGTGTGAGATGCATAGAAACTATGCATCTATGAACAGAACAATTATCGCAGTGCTGTTCCGCTTCCTACAATGCAATTAACGCTGTAATTTTCGATAATTGTTCTCCATATACATAGAATTTCAGACAGGAGGGAAATATTCATCAAAACGAACTTGTTCAGATTCGGGTCGCGCCGTCCCTGCAAACAAACAAGGTCAGTCCGTTCGGCCGTCGCGGCGTCCGAGAGAGCGGCGTCCCCGATGCCGCAGCCCTCCCCCCGTTACACGTACGTGGGCCGCGCCACCCACCGCCGGCGATCACATTGAAATAGGCCCCCCCGAAACTCCCCGCAGGACCTTCCTACGGAACGACTTATCGATAAACCATCCGCTACGCCAAATTGAACATTTCGCCCCCATTTGAATAGCCTAGCGCGCGCTTCCCTCATCGCGCCCGCTAGATACTACGTCGTCGGCGACATGGCGGCCTTTCTAATTTTCCCCGAACACAAGAGTAATCTCGAGTCAGCCGTCCACGATCTGGTGGAAAACGAGACGAAGATCGATACGTGTATGGATTGCCTTAAGGCCTTCAAGGGATATAGACCTGAGCCGGTATTGTGATTTTGGTCGAAAAGTTTGAAATACAATCAAAATTGTACACTTTGGTTCATTAATTTATTATTTCAGTTTTCCAGAAAAACTGAATATTTAATTCTCTCAAATTTTCGAAAAGTCCGGATTTATGATACATAAACTGCTCAACTTAACCTAACCTAACCTATATTATCGCATGCAAAGAAAATCAAAATGAAGAATAGTTATTTATAACACAAGTGCAGAAGACATTGATATTCTTCCACGAGTTCAAAATTCAAAAACGAGCCACGAAGTGGCGAGTTTTGGAACGAACGAGTGGTAGAATGAGCCTTCTGTACGAGTATTATACATTATTTTCTCTAATTCATTGCATTTTCATTGAAATTAATGAAATATTTCCATAAATATCATTTAGTGATTTTTGCATTGAAAAATGTTGGTTGGCAGAACTGATTTCTTTAAGGCAAATTGATGAATTGACAGATAAAGCCGTGGCGGAAAGTTCGGAGTACCAACATAGAATAATAAAATATAACCATGAAAACTGTGCGTTTCTGATATATTCTCGCACGATTTTGTTCTACAAGATGTGGAAGAATGAACGGAATAACCACAGAATTGGAGAAACTATATTTACGATCATATTTTAAACTGAGAATCATTTTTGAATTGCTCGTTCAATTTTTAACAAAATATCTCTCATGCTTTCTTTTTCGTATGTGGCGAAATGTGTGAAATAGATAATTAGGTCCCATATAAAAAAGCATATAGCGTTGATAAAAAATCCTTGGCTATTTTGGCCAAGTTTGGATAGATATTTCTGAAACTACCAAAATCTACCAATAAATTTCATAGAAATGTGTGAAAACTACTAATAAAATCTTACTGGCGAATGCTTTAGTCTCTCGGCGCTCGAGGAATCCCCTTATTTAGTTTAAGCGCGCACGAGATTGCAGAAATATATGCCGAGCGACGCGTGCATATCAAGCTCAAGTAATATCAAGTAGCTTAATATCAAGTCAAGCAATAAATATCTAAAATCAAGTCAAGTCAAGCTCAAGTCTGTAATTTTTCACGAGCTTGATTTTCCAGTCAAGTAGTTGGTTAAAATGTCAAGCTACTTGGCTCGATGAATCCCTAGCCTCGACTGGTTTCAGAGCAATGAAAACACCCCGTATCTCCGCGAACTAAACTGTCATATTTTTTTTCAGAATCAACTCCTGAAGTTTGGCCCACTTAGGGGGCCAATCGTTAATCGAATGAAAACATCCATTCTCATTCCAGAACGTAAACTGGGAAAATTTCATAGGGTACATTTCTTTTCCTCGAACGATTCAAAAAGCTTATTTTTAAAATAGTAAATCAAAACAGTAACACGATATACTGAAATAATGAAAAATATAGGTGAAAATCCTGAGTTTTGATGAATTTAAATGGTCCAAGTTCATATATTTTTGGTCTGAACTACAAACAGTTTTATAATACTACGTATTTGCAGAATCGAAAATAAAATATTTAAAAAATGTCAGTCCTCATCGCCACCATTTTTTTCATAAGAACCCCTTTAACTCATGGACCGTTATGGAGTTTTTGTCCAAGGTATGGCATATTGGTGAAATTGTCATGGAAAAATCTACCTAATAATGCAATAATATACTGGGTGTGCCATTTGAAATAACGAAGTAGTAGTCGGTTGATCTGCAAATATTTTAGGGAGAAAGGTCATTGTCTCAAACCCCAAAAAGCAAATTTTCAGGTCAAAATTATTATCAGTTTTCCATAAAGGTTTCCGAGACATGAATTTTTTGAATGATGTTTTCTTGATTTTTTTTCTTCATATTCATGGATTGTGTTCTCGAGCGTGTAGGATCCCTGCGTAGGAGCAACAGATTTTTGTATTTATTCAAAAGCACCTATCATTGCCACAAAAGACACTGTACGGTAGATGCCGAAATACTAAAGTATATTCTATTTTTTCCTATGTATGCTGCAATTATCATCTTATTTATGAGGAACTTATTTATTAATTAGAGAAAATATCGGATTCCAAATATTCAAATTTGCATATTCAATCGGGAATCACAATCACTTAAATAAATATATATAGATATATATATATATATATAGATTCATAACGATATAGTAAAATTGTGGATTTGAAAATATATCACAATCCGAAAACGTAATCTGACCGTGTTGGGGACATGTAAAAATTGCGTATACTCCTTCTATATATGTTTAATACTCGATAGGTATAAAAAATAAAAAATTGAAACTTCCAATAATTCCTATTTTATTTTTATATGCTTCTTACCTTCGTGTTTCAAAGTGAAAAATGACACGTTGAAAGTATCACGCCCTTCTATATTTTCATGATACTTACCAAAATCACAGACCAGGAGGTTTTGAGTTCAGATTTACATTTAGAAATCTAGTACATATTGAAGCAAAATCTATTTATTCCATGGCCACCTCGTTTACCAGATGTGTCTTGTCTGGATTTTTGTTTTTGGGGGACATAAAAGAACTGATGTACCGTAATGAAATAAATGACAGACAAACTTTGATGGAGAACGTTGTTGCGACATTGCGAATATCTTGGTTAGCTGGATAATTGAACAGTCAAAAGCGTACAGTGCATCCCATTTTGGGTGAGACTGCCAGGTTTCTCACTTGTTATTTAAGATAGAGCCTTGCGGTTTTCACGTTCCTGTCCTACTTTTTCGTGAAACTCAAGTTGGTCAAATCAGATTTTGCATAACTGTTTCCGTTCAAGAGATACAGGGCGATTTTGGAAATTGATACTTTTCAGACCCCTCCTTTATCTCCGAAGTTATTAGAAATAATGCTGAGGTGAAAACTACGTCTGAATCAGAATTTTGCGTAGAATCCAGTGGCGTACTCAATTTTTTTTTTCGGGGTATGGTTTTGAAGATTTAACACAAATTTATATTTTTTTCAATGGAACACCCTATATATCATTACTTCGTTGAATTCGTTATTTTTTTCCGTTCAAAATGATGTATGATACTATGTAGGTAGGATGTTCAGAAATGTTAAAAAAACACTAAAACATCAAATAATGATGATTTTTTTGTAAATGGGCCATGAATTTCCTATGTTTCGATAAGAGGATTATTACTTTCGATTTTTAAAAGTAGTAGGTCATTGATGATACAAACATCCTTGTTATTATAGCTACTATGCATTTGGGATCATTGTTTTATCAAGTAGGCATTGGAGGGAAAAAAACCTATCTGATCTAGCTGTCATCGCTATGAATTATTGTTACTATTATTGATTCTTCTTTTATATGAGAAATTTTTTGTCCATTAACAAAAAATCATCATTATTTGATGTTTTAGTGTTTTTTTAACATTTCTGACCATCCTTCCCATATGGTATCATATATCATTTTGAAGGGAAAAAAATAACGAATTCAACGAAGTAATGATATATAGGGTGTTCCATTGAAAAAAATATAGGTTTGTGTTGAATCTTCAAAACCATACCCCGAAAAAAAGAATTGAGTACGCCACTGAATTCTACGCAAAATTCTGATACAGACGTAGTTTTCACCTCAGCATTATTTCTAATAACTTCGGAGATAAAGGAGGGGTCCGAAAAGTATCAATTTCCAAAATCACCCTGTATCTCTTGAACGGAAACAGTTATGCTAAATCTGATTAGACCAACTTGAGTTTCACGAAAAAGTATGACAGGAACGCGAAAACCACAATGCTCTATCTTAAATAACAAGCGAGAAACCTGGCAGTCTCACCCAAAATGGGATGCTCTGTACATTAGAAGTAATGCAGCAATTTTTGTGAACATTTCAGTTGTATTAAAACTTATTTTTAGGTGTTTCTTTCCAGAGTTCATTTTTGCATCCTGTAAATCCAAAACGGAATAGAGTTATTTTTTATTCAGAATTCTTTGTGAATGTGCGGTGGTTTTCTCTTTGAATAAATAGGTAAGAAATTCGATTCATTTACAATATTTTATTTCAAATTAATTCATTAAAAAAAATTCAGCTTGTAACATCTTCAGACTTCACGTGAGTGCTTTTTCATTTTTTTGCCTATGGCCATATGATCATATCCGAAGAAGTAATCTTAATCTAACAGTTACATTTGTAGTTAGTGTTTGAGTTTCAAAAGACAATTTATTTTTACCGATTTTATTGTAAGTCGAGAAGCATTCCTTCTCAACCGTTATTCTCAGCCCTTTTTCGTACCGTATATCTTAGGTCGACTTTGGCTTCATCATTACCTAAGTCTCCAGTTTGGTTGGCGGTGTTTGGAATGCGTCCCTAATACTAGAAAACGCGGCTGTGAGAATACCCTGTTTCCTTTTGCACGGCATGTCAATGCCCATAGGCACGTATTGCTCATTTGGACACTACAACTCCGAATCCCTAGAGCAGTGGTAGCGAAAATATTTTGGAAGTTTTCGTCCCCTTATTTTTGCCATTTCTTTGATGATATCTTTTTCAGGACGATGTGTTGACTTTACGAAAAGTCGTGATAGAAAATATTGAAACGTTGTTTTCTTCACAGAAAATGCTTCTCCCCCAATGATTATATTTAAACGAGAATAGATTGAACTTATAATGAAGTAAAACATTTTGAGAAACGCTGTAATAGTGCGTCCTCTCTCGATAACACCGCCGATTTTGCTACACTATTCGGAAAAAGTCCAGCTGTAACTTTGGCAAATAATCTTTCACTGAATATACCAATACCACTAGTTATTTATTTCTCCTTTAATTGTTGTCATTCGACTAATATAATATAATGTTGATATTTGTATCGAACTCAAGTCTTCATGAATATCCGAAAAGGCAATAATAATATATACAGGGTGCTCCATTTTATAAGATTCTCTTAAATAGCTCCTTGTGAAAAGTTTCGATCAAGGGGGACATCGAATGCAGATATCAATGAGTTTCATTTCAAGGTCATGTAGTTTTTTCAATTATTTTCTTTATAAAAAACTCGCAGCATTTGCCTCTTTCTTTCTATAATAGAATGAATCGTTGTGGGGATTTTTATATACGACTGCTTCATTTTGAAGGTATTTGACAACTGAATTTGCTGCATTTTCGTTACGTAATGACACTGATTACACAACTCAAATTTCATTACGTATAACGCATTTTTTCGGAGAAGAAGTAAGACAATAAATGAATAAGTACCTAACCAATAACCGGACGGCACTGCTTCTTCTATAAAGGATGGAAGTATTTTTGAATCACTAATTTCGACCATACACATCCATTTTATAAGATTCTCTTAAATAGCTCCTTGTGAAAAGTTTCGATCAAGGTGGACATCGAATGCAGATATCGATGTGAACTTAGAGTTTCATTTCAAGGTCATGTAGTTTTTTCAATTGGGAACATAATTTCTTCATAAAAAACTAGCAGCATTTGCCTCTTTCTTTTTATAATGAAATGAATCGTTGTGGGGATTTTTATTTACGACTGCTTCATTTTGAAGGTTTTTGACAACTGAATTTGCTGCATTTTCGTTACGTAATGACACTGATTACACAACTCAAATTTCATTACGTAACGCATTTTTTCGGAGAAGAATTAAGACAATAAATGAAAATAACCGGCACTGCTTCTTCTATAAAGGATGGAAATCTTTTTGAATCATTAATTTCATATACATCAAATACCAGCCGAAAATTTCGCTTGAAAGGCATTATTTACAATCAAACTTGATAAAAATCGAGTGGTTGTCAATGTATTTCGAGGATCTCAAGGCAATTGATATCAACTATGATATTTTCAGTTTAGTTTCACAAAAGTTAATTACAATATTGTGTTCATTCTAGGCAGTCGTATAGATAAAACGTTCTACTATACATGTATGATAATGCATCATTACTATATTCGTGTGCTTAGATAGCTCGTGCTACGCACCCTATTGCAACTTATTCACTCATATAGTAATGAACAATAGTTATAATGAAAATCTCCTACACACAAACTACTAAGCACATTTGAAGAAGTGAGTGCTCATATGGAAGGACGAATGAAAAATCAAGAATTAATTTTTCAATTAAATGATGCAAACAAAATTATATTGATTTCACATTTCAATAAATTAAATGTTCGAAAGCTTCCCTATTATTAGCAATGTACAGGATGTCCCAAATTTGATGCTCACTGAGAGCTTCTCGACAACTATAAGAGAAATAATCTTCAAGGATCCCCGAACTCTGTCTTCGAAATAATAATATATCGGCATTTAGATCGTAGATATTTTGCTGAGTTCTCGAGTTGCAGGGTGTTTCTGAAAAATAACTGTTTCAACTGTTTCGAGATATTCGACAAATTCTTGAAAGTTTTTTTCAGTGATTTTTATGCTTCATATCTCATAACAAATCATAGACATTAATTACCGTTTTAAAGTTGAAGTTGCTGAAGGACTCGTTGAAAATTCAATTCGGAATTGGATGAATACAGCAAATACGTAGATATCTTCATTACCTGGCTCTAGACCAGGCGACAAATACTTCACATACACACATAATTTCATCTTCAGAAAAACATGTTATAGAAGATTCTTCACAAAATACATGTCGCCAATGAATTAATGCACCACTTGAAAATAGACGTAAGTTTAAGATACATTTTCGTCAAAACTACTTGTCCGATATGGACATTTTTTTTTTTTTGAATGACAGGTTATTTTCTCCTGAACGTTAGTATGTGGAATTTACCTGGAATTTACAAAATAGAGTTGTTTTTGCGTATACGGTTTATACGATAACGTTCAGGAGAAGATAACATGTCTTTCAAAAAAAAATGTCCAAATAGGACCAGCAACTTCCACGTACTTAATTGTATTTTAAACCTTTGCCTAAATTTTCAGTGAATATACCATTCCGTAAAAGAGCAGCCTAGGTTTAATTTGTAAATGTACATAGGCGTACAACTTTGCTTCCGCCGTTTTTTCCGGAATTCGACGCTTTATTGTGAAAATCTGGTTATACATTAATGATTCAAAGTATTGTCCATCGCTGGCCACTACTTTTTCCTATCTTTCGGGCAGTGTATGAAAAAACTGGTCATCTTTTGAAGCGATCCACGAATCGATCCAATCTTTTACTTCTTCATGAGACCGGAAGTGCTGGTCAGCCAGGCTGTGTGCCATTGATCGAAACAAGATAGTCCGAGGGAGCAACGTCTGAAGAATACGGCGGGTGGCGTACTTCCCATTTCAACGTTTCCAAGTATGTCTTGACCATTTTCGTAACATGGGGTCGAGCATTGTCATGTTGTAAAATCACTTTATCATGTATCTCGTTGTATTGTGGCCGCTTGTCTTTCAATACTTGGCTCAAACACATTAATAGCCTGTGATTGTTTCAGTTGGTTTTAACAACTCATAATACACTACATCCAGCTGGTCCCACCAAATACTGAGCATGACCTTCGAACCGTGAATATTCGGTTTGGCCTTCGACGTGGAAGCAAGGCCGTGATATACCCATGATTTTCTGCGCTTGGGATTATGGTAATGAACCCATTTTTCGCCTCCAGCCACAATGCTATGCAGAAATTCCTTCCGTCTTTGCCTTGCAAGCAGCTGTTCACAAGCAAACAAACGCCGTTCAACATCTCTCGGCTTCAACTCGTACGACACCTAATTTCCTTGTTTCTGAATCTTTCCCATGACTTTCAGGCCTTTTGGAATGGCTTGTTGCGTCACTTCCATTGTTCTTGCCAATTCTTGTTTCCTTTGACACGAGTCTTGATCAAGTAATGCCTCCAATTCCGCATTTAATTTGAAAAAGTAGAATATCCACTCAAATGGCGAAGTAAACGATATCAACGACACCATAATGAATGACGCAAGAATGAACGAGCGTTCGAAAGCTCCCGAATAGGGCTGGGACTTTTTGGCCTTTTTGTATTCGAATATTCATTCTTAAATTTATTCGATTATTCGAATAATTCATTCAAACAAATATTCATGCTTGATTATTCATGAGTAGTCATGAATATTCAGCTATTCGTTGAATATTCAATGAGTATTCATTGATTATTCAATGATTATTCAGTGATTATTCAATGATTAATCAATGATTACTCAATGAATATTCAATCAATATTCAGTGATTAAATTCGTGTTTTAATGAACCAATAAAATACGTGCGTTTTGATGAGTGAATATACTCTTGACGACGTGGTATAATCGTTTTGGTGTTTCGTCTCTCACCATATTGCGATCATTTCCACAGTAACGCAATTGGACGTTCGTCAAAAAAAAAAAATAAATAAAAGTCAAGCTCAGTGAAATGTCATTGAATTTTGCAAATTCATATTTTAGAATCTTAGATTCCATATTTATATTTTTTCATTGATGAAATCCCCATTCTATTAATTTTTCTTTGGATCGTTTCTCCATTCCTCAATATCGTTCTGAATAATTTTAATTCAATTGTATCCATCAATTCCAATATATGTAATTTCTAGTAATTTTAATATTAATAAAACGATTTGTCCATAGTAAATCACAAAACCCTGTTTTATTTTTTTTTATTTAAATTAACGTGTCTCAGCAGCTAGGCCATTGTTTTTATCATTTCTGAATAGTGAGTTAAGTGATCATTCAAACTTTCAGTCGTAATTTCACAATTGATTTATAAATATCCAACTACTCCCTCAATAGAAAACTTTTCACTGTATAATCAGTGAATACTCAATTATTCACTGATTATTCATGAATAGAAAAGTAGTCATTGATTATTCAACTATTCAGTGAATACTCGACTATTCACTGATTATTCATGAATAGAAAAGTAGTCATTGATTATTCAACTATTCAGTGAATACACCAACTATTCACTGAATATTCAAATAATCATGAATATTCGAATAATTCAAAATGCAATTATTCGAATAATCATTCAATCATGGGCGCCCGCAGAAATTTTTCTCAGGGGGGGGCAAAATGAAAATAATTGAAAAACAATAAGGCATCCATGATTATCATAGGCGACTTCAGTATTCCGTTTCTTTCTATTTCTGTATTTATATTTATCACCAGCGTCTACTCTGAATTTCAAAAGATCACTAAAAGTGGTACAGGGTGGACAAAAATACAATAGTTTCGTGTGTGCTCATAAAATAACGCATAATATTCTTTATTAGTTAAATTAACAATATTATCGAGAATACTTATTGTCTAGCGCTAATTGGTTTGAATGTAACACCCTGTAGTTTGTTACATTTTTAGATTAATAAAATTGAGCTGTTTCCAAACATGTTTGGTACTTTTGGTCTAGCAGACAGAATATGAAAGAAATTATTTCTTATTTTTATACATTTTTATCAATCTAAAAATGTAACAAACTACAGGGTGTTATATTCAAACCAATTGCCGTATTTTTGATAATATTGTTAATTTAACTAATAAAGAATGTTACGCGTCACTTTATGAGCACACACAAAACTATTGTATTTTTGTCCACCCTGTACCAATTGGAATCAAAATGTGATACATTTTTGGAATCTGCTCAGCCAGAGTAATCGGAAAATTGAGTCAAAATGGGGGTATTCCATTAAAAAAATGACGCTGACGTCATTACTCGAAAGTAATTCACCCTGTACATTAGATTATTATTTTAAAATACGGTAAATTAAAATAAAGAATCGACATGTTTCAGGATTATTTCTTAAAATGGTCTGTTTAGCTGAAAATGAATTTTGTTCCATACTTAACGGTTACGGACGCAGTGTATAAGATGAATTTATAAACAAATTGACACGCATGGAGTGCTTTCGGTTCCATGATTTTTCTTCACCCAAGAAGTGCTCAACGCGCCTAAAAAAGTTTTTGATTCAAAAAATACCTCTGCCGATTATGGATTATATGTATAGTATGTAATTCCATTGAAAACCGGAAAATAGTTGTGAATCTATTACTTTCCTTTTTTCCTTGCCCTTTGGATTGAGAAAGTAATATTGAGGGTGTTGTGCTGAAAAATGAGGCATCCAAAATCTCAGGGGGGGCCATGGCCCCCCCTGGCCCCCCTCTGCGGGCACCCATGCATTCAATGAATATTCGAATATTCAAATCATTCATTTATGATTCCCAGCCCTACTCCCGAAACCACAAAGACTAGCCAATTGTGCTGGATCCAACACTGGATCCACGTGTTGCTATTATTCCTGAAAAAAAGAAACAGTGCAGTTGCACAACTCTCATGCACGTAACAATGGACATCAAAAACTCGGTCAAACAAGTTTTCCGATCGAGAATCAAGACGGGAGAAGAGAGACGTCGTCCGAAGTGCGATATTATAAATCATCCGGGCAAAGCGAGAGAGATTGAATTCGGACGACTTCTAACTGCTTCATTACCATGAATGAGTGAACGAACAATAATTCCATTCCGCATTCAGTTATTCCCTTTCGGAAGCGGAAAGAACCTGTTGCTCCCGCAGCGGATGAATCAATGGAATGTTTGGAACAATAATAAAGTGGGAGCTTATAAATTTCACAACAGGTGCTTTTATCTCTCGGCCATTAATCAACGTTTGTGAACATTTGTTGGAAATTGACTCGTGTGGAACGCTTGATGCGAATGAAGAGTTATGTTTGTCTTTTTACGTTCTGTTCGGACGGTAACACGGTTTCGTCATGCCATTTATAATGGGAATACTATAATACGAGTATGAAGAATCATGAGCAAGTCGTGGAATAATCGTTAGTTATTTTTTTTCGGTCCATTATTTCCAATAATCTATTAATCTATAGATAAGTAATAGAGAAAAGCATCTATTTGGCGTCAGGAGCTTCTGAGCGTTCGTTCGTTGCTACAGGTCTTGTTTTTTTTTAAGAACTGGAATTGGTTTTCCTACGCCTCCACTATAATTTCTTCTATTTTCTACTTGCGTCTTTTCTCCCTTCTGCATGTCACTTTTGTCAACTATTCGATTTTTTGAAAGAGGTATTTCCTCTTATCTGCCTTTCTCATTGAGATTTGTATTATCTTTGTTGATTCCATATTCTCATGCTCTTTTAGCTTCTCTACCGTCTTCTCTATTTGTTTGTTAACTCTTCCCTCAATAGTTTCAATTTTTCTCTGATTTGTTAGTTGCTTATATACCATAAGGGATCAACTGCTGTTCTGTTTACTATATTTAGTGTACTTTGTAAGTGATCTTTCTTATTGTTTTCGTATTATACCAGGTTACTCCTGCATACGTAATGCTTGGTATTAGCACAATTTTTATTATCCTCAGTTTGTTTTCTAAGGAAAGTTTACTTTTTGGGTTGAGCAGCGGGTACAGTCTTCCTTGCAATTTCCCTTGCCTCTATCCTGTTTTCTTCTAGCTGTTTGTTAAAATGCATTCTTTAGTCTAGAGTTACTCCTGGGTAATTTGCTTCCTTTTTCCATTCTATCGTATGATTTTCTATTTTGACGTTTCCTGCTTTCTCTTTCTTTACTGTTGTTCCTTCAATGTAGATTGCAACTGTTTTCGTCGTATTCACTTCAAATCTCCATTTCTTGTAGTATTCCATCAGCTAATCTATCTCTAACTGCTTTCTGTGTTCTATTGTGATACTAGATAGCGGTGTCATCTGCAAATTGGGCTATCTTGCATCTATTCATTTTTGGTATGTCTGCCATGTATAAGTTGAACAGCAGCGGTCCTATCACCGATCCTTGGGGAACTCCGGCTTCTATTTCTCTAATCGTCGACCTTATACTATCGATATTCATTTTATTCTATTTACTAGGTACGATTTCATTATTCTCGTAAGTTTTGTTGAAATTTCATCAACTTCATTTTGTATATCAGATATTGATGCCACATTTTATCAAATGCCTTTTCTTTTCTTTTTTAGAGTTAATTCTTGTCTTTTTTGGATAACTGAATTTGTAGATAGTTTGAAATTCTTCGTCGTCTTCTTTCGTACGTTAGAGATCATAGAATATAGGTAGATATAGGATAATTCGAAATTCAGTATCAAGATTTCACGGGCGTATTTTTTCGGTCCAAATAAGACTTTTTTGCCCGCAAACACAGATTTTTAAAGTTTAAAGATTTTTTAGTTTTTTTTTGATAGCTCTTTCAGTTTTGAGATATTGAGATCGAATTTGAAATATGAGTTCGTTAGGTTTCTCATTATTAGTTAATGTTTGAGGAAAGTTGTATTTTTGTTCCCACTGAGGTTCCTACCTTTGGATGAACACTTCAATCGAATGTAGCGAATTACAAAAATTGATTTAGTTTTTTCCCGATAACGAGAGACAGAAAAATTCCTGTCGGATAGCCTAATGGGTAATCTTCCATTTTCGTCTATGACACTTTTTCACTCAGAGATATGTAGTCTGTTCGAACTCCCTAAAAGAATTCTGACTATTATTCTGTTTGTTCGAGTGGTCTCCATTTCGAAATATGAACTAGACTATCTGACAGACCAAAAAAATTCAGGGAATGCCATTTGAAAAAATGGTCTTATGTTCATTTTTATGGTCATTTTCAAAAAATTGCAGTATCTTTCGGACCTCCTGTAGAGTGATCCGTAAATTTGCTGAATTCGATAAAAAATAAATCGTCAATTATCTCTAACGGTTTTCAAGATATGATGATCTTCAGTTTAAACCATTAAAACCATAAAATTCTTCGAAAAAAGTGGCCTATGTCAAAAAGTACCACAGATGAATGATGACAATTGGGGACAGTGGGCTATTTCTACATCAGAATTTCATTTAGATTATAAGTACCTATGATGTAAATATTGGGCATTCCCATTTGAAAAAACAAGATGGTATCATGTTTCACCTCTTTCAGACCAGCCAGTTGAGTCAAAAATGACTAGAACTTATGCGCTGAGTGCTGAGTTGCCCAAAATTTACAGGAGTTATGGACCGATCGAGCACTCTCCCTGTTTATGTTGTGTCAGGGGGCAAGTGCCGCATTAATGAACGAGCGCTCAAAAGTCTCTGATTTCACGAAAGTGATTTCCTCATATATTCGAATTGATTGAGTTATTTAAAAGAAAGGACAGAAAGAAAATTATAATAAATTATTGGAGTGTTTTCAACAGATATTATAGGGTCTTCTTCACTAAGGAACTGATATTTTCAAATTTCAGGTTGAATTTAGTAATTAGGTTATTTAAGCAGAACAGGCGTAGAATTGAATTCGTTATTACAAAAGTCAGTTCGTCTATTAGGAAATCAATTATGATTAGAAACTGGTACATTTGGACGAAAAGTACACAAACGCAGTATATTCAATTCTGTTTTTCGTTGAAGGAATTCCGGAGATTAACTCATAATGCATATTTGCTCGGGATATATATCTTGTTTGGAGAGCGGCGTTTGTGATCAGCGGAATAACGAATCAGATAAAGCGAATGTCCGGACAGAGCGTAATTCAATAGAAATTCATCGATATAATTATATTAATGCACCGCAAAGTTATCGAAAACAAATGCATTAGTTTATGTCGAATAGATGTTTACTTATAACGAACGTCAATAACATCATTGTTGAAAATTGGGATAGGCTAACTGAAAAACGACTATTAGATGAAAAACTGTGATTAAATTTGATAAAATTCACAGTATGATTATGTTACGAAGAATTATTAAATATTCTATGTTCTCCAAAAAAAAAAATACTTTTTTTAAGAACCTTTGAGAGGATTATCGACATTAATTCTGTCACTGATTTCTGCGATACGCTTCCCTTACGGTCTTTTAATTTTTTATTTCATTTCAGAATATTGCTTTGAATTTTTAAATTTCGTCTGCTGAGGCTAGGAAAAGTTTAGATTTCTAGAAATAAAATTCACAGATTCGTTCTCCGAAAATGAAATATTACGAATTTCTGGTCATAAAAATCAAATAATAAATAATAATTGTGACAACAATCGATCAGCATCAACACCTGTACCTTACTTAACTTAATTCGTATATTGCTCGTATTCAAACGTAGGTCTAATTAGACCATGTTTTTGGTTCTAACAGAAGCCGACAGTGCCAAACTCACACATTTAAGAAATAAAAGGAATTCGTCATCTTACCCCATTTTCCCCTACATCATCATTTACAGGTCTAATTGAATAAGTAGAGGCACAAACGAAAGTGACAGATTCCTTGGATCATTTTAATGAAAAAGTCCTATAATCGGCAAATGCTTTGTTTCGGAGATACAGAGTGTTGACGTTTGATTTTTTTTCAAGTTTTTTCTCATAGCACCTTCGCTTCACAAGATATTTAACTTAAATTTGACCCAGATATTACTATTTAAAATCTTCACATTTTTTTTAGTGGACATCTGGTAGTTTAGAAAAATGTAAGAAGAAACTTCGGTTCGGCACTACACTTTTTGGTTTCTTGTAGTTTTGTCGTATCGGCTACTATTCTCTAGTAATCCTTAGGAAAATCCAAATTATTATAAAGATCCAGTTATGCTGTAATGAATAAATTAACTGAAAGTTTTGATACTTATTCACACAATCTGTAGCGAAGATTAATAAATATTCGATGACCTGGTATAATCATCACAAAAAAGTAGGACTACAAGAAACACCCTGTATCTTGAAATTGAAAACGAAGTGTTTGCGAGACCATGCTCATAGAACTTTCTTCTCAAAATTATCTAAGCATCTCTCAATTTTCTTCATACCTCCAGTTTGGAAACATCATGTATGTATACCAAGTCATAAAATAATTCTGTGGTATCCAGGGACGCAATTGGCGCATGAATGAAAAGGTCCTGACTCTTTTTCAGTGTTTTTTTCGAATTTTCTATTTCTCTGCATGAATTTTCTTTGTAGACGATATACCAATTTGAATGAAGAATGACTGATTTTTTTTTTTTTATTTTGACATTAACAGTTCATAAACTTGTTACTATGTTATTCTACGAAAAGTATATTCTTCCTAACATGTTAGGAAGTAGTCGAAATATTTTATTTCTTTGGTTATGCTTTTTCACTGGCAGAACTGGCAGTTAGTTTATTTATAGCAATACAGCATTGACAACTAAGGTCATTAGCTGAACTGGCGGAATGGAATGTGTCGCTGTTCAAATCGAACTCATAAATTTCATGAAATGATAATAGAGAAGATAAGGAATGAGGGTTTACGAACTGAGTAATTCTTTGTGAAAATATGCAAAACGAATAGTTTTTGAACAGAGGGTGCAGAAATGAAAAAGAAGGATTAGGTCCTTCCTGAGAATTGAAAGCGGACGTTACCTGTACGCGAACCTTTTGGGGTACCCACACCCACGACAAGATTCCTTCTGAACTAGAAAGTTGCAAACGCTGTATTTCCGTTGCCTATTGGTTATCTGGCAGTGGCGACGCCAGCTTTCGAAAACAGGGATGGCCAAGAGGTGGCCGGTTTTTTTTTGGGGTGGCGAAAGTAAAGCGAAATAATAGTTCTGCCAATCTTTTAGCTTTGGTAGGTCAAATTTTAGAAGGGGGCCACTGTTATTTGGATTCAACAAACACATTTCGAATTTTGAACTGAAAAATTGGACAGTTGAATTTTTTTCAGTGAAAATCATTGTTGAAACAAAAGGCGAGGCAAGTAAGATTTTCATGAAAATGAAAAATTTACTAACCAGAACTCTTCATTAACTTAATAGATAATGTTAAAAGTTTTGGATTGGGTCTCATTCGACATAATACACTGATGAGGCATGACAATAAATTACTCTATCTTTAAAATATTATTTGAACGCATTTTTAACTATCGACTGCAATGCTCGCTGCGAATTCTATTTTGGAAAGAGGATACAGAAGGCTGCAGATATATCTGAGAAATACAGTTGTTGCTGTTGTATTAAAAAGTATCAACTTTTTGGTCTGAAATTCATTCCTAACGATCTTCCGATCTGTTTTTATATCAAACTCGTGAGCCTCTTTTCCATTTTATAATATGAAACTAGAAATCAATGTTTTTTGTTTTCATTATTGTGTGTTTATAATAGACTTATTTTAGTGTTCTCTACAGAAGTAAGTTAATGTAGGAAATTCAGGTTTTTTGAAGGGGTAATGCGTTTCATATCTAAAAACTGGTCCAACTTGCTGTTGAATGCACTCATAAAAACGTGTTTTTTTATCAGCACGCGCGATTCTGTTAGCGTTGCAAGATTTAATTTGAATTTTGTGGATATTAAGTAGTATCTAGCATCTAGCGTGAAAAAAGTCATATCTTTTGAGTTGGACTGACAGATAGAAATGAATAGAGTTTATGATAGTCAAACTCGCCATTTTATACAAAAAAGGTACTGCTAACAAAAATAAATTCAATTCAATTCATATATAAACGATCTTCAGTTAATTCCTAATTCGCACAGAATGGAATTTGTTTTTTCCTTCAACAAGTCTATACGCACGTACTCATGCATATGTCTACTTTTTTTCAAAATGCGCCAAAATCAGTTCAAACAATGGACCAACATTTTCTATTGAAATGTGTGGATCACGATTATTTTTTAGTTCGTCCTTCATTTCGTTGGATATCAGTTATACTCATAACTCTTGGCAAAAGTTACATGAATTTCTTGATTGTTCGAATGACCGGATTTGATTGAATTCATTTTTCACGATATCATAACAAACGGAGTGTCATTTGATTGAAAAATATCGTTATATGCAAAGTTCCATCCTTGAAAATATCAAATTTTGTTACAAAAATAAAGAATATTATTGATATTGATTCGATCTATGCACCAAATATTCTAGACTTAAATCACTCAAACTGAATTAATTGAAATTGAGCAAAATTCTAAAAACGTTTTTGCAGGAATTTCTATGATTTATATGATACTCATAACAGATTATAGAAATTAATTACAGTTTAAGAGATATAGAGCAAAGTTGGAGTTCCTTAAAATAATGGAACTCTCCATATTTTTCAAAGCAGATTTTTTGTCCACATATTTGTCGAAAAGCAACCTGTTATCGGTTTTTCAAAAATGTCATCCATTTCCCATCAACTCATGAACCGTTGAGTTTTTAACCAAGGTAAATTTGCTGAAATTGCCATCAAAAAAACTATCTAGTGATGCAATAATATACTGTATATGCATTTGAAATAAGGAAGTAGTAATCTGTTTCCGATATAACCGAAAGATGTAGAGATCTGAAAAATATTCAAGGGCGAAAGATCATTGTTTCAAACCCCAACATGCAAATTTTCAGCACAAAATCATGATTAGTTTTCCAAAAACGCCTAATAAGCCACCGCGGTGAATGAACGTGGTGAAGTCAAATACTCAATATCTTTGAAACGGATGACATTTTTGAAAAATTGATAACGGGATAGTTTTCGACAAATCTTCGGGCAAAAAACTGCGTTGAAAAATAAAGGGTGTCCCACTTAAGAAACACCCCCTTTGCTCTTTTACCCTTAAACGGTAATTAATTTCTATAATCTATTATATATATTCTCACTATGTAACAACAAACTCATCTTACCCCCGTTTTCCATACATCATCATTTACTGGTCTAATTAAATAATTAGAGGCACAAACGAAAGTGACAGATTCCTTGGATCATTTTAACAGAAAAAAAGTCCAATAATCGGCAAATTCTTTGTATAGGAGATACAGAGTGTTAACGTTTGATTTTTTCAAGCTTTTTTCTCATAGTACCTTCGATTCCCAAGATTTTTAACGTTAATTTGGCACATATATTACTATTTGAAGTTTTCATAATGTGATAAGCCCTGTTAATTTACAGGGTGATATTTTTCTGGAACAGCGCCAGCTTCTTTCCTTCAGAACTTCTGGTAGTGTAAAAAAAATTAAAAATAAACTTTGGTTCGCTACTACACTTACTGTTTTCTTGTAGTTTTGTCGTATTGGCTATCGATTTAAAAAAAAAAATAATCAAACCATTCTCTAGTAATCCTCAGGAAAATCCAAATTATTATAAAGACCCAGTTAGTAATATGTAATGAATGAATTAACTGAAAGTTTTGATACTTATTCACACAACTTGTAGCGAAGATTAATAAAGATTCGACAAACTGGTATAATCGTCACAAAAAAGTAGGACTACAAGAAACACCCTGTATCTTGAAAACAAAGTGTTTGCGGGACCATGGTCATAGAAATTTCTTCTTAAAATTATCTAATCTATCATTTTTCTTTATACCAGTTTCCAGTTTCGAAACATCCTGTATGTATACCTAGTCATAATTCTGTGGATCCCAAGGGCGCAATTGGCGCATGAATGAAAAGGCCGACGTTTTTTCAGTGTTTTTTTAGAATTTTCTTTTCGACATCATTTCTCTGCAGGAATTTTCGTTGTAGACGATATACCAATTTGAATGAAGAATAACTAATTTTTGTTTTTTTTTTTCCAGTTCCTTATTATTTCATAAACTTGTTACTATGTTATTCTACGAAAAGAATATTATTCCTTTCAATTTTGTACTGATTTGATATTCTGATAATAACATGTTAGGAAGTAGTCGAAATATTTTATTTCTTTGGTTATGCTTTTTCACTGGCAGAACTGGCAGTTAGTTTATTTATAGCAATACAGCATTGACAACTAAGGTCATTAGCTGAACTGGCGGAATGGAATGTGTCGCTGTTCAAATCGAACTCATAAATTTCATGAAATGATAATAGAGAAGATAAGGAATGAGGGTTTAGGAACTGAGTAATTCTTTGTGAAAATATGCAAAACGAATAGTTTTTGAACAGAGGGTGCAGAAATGAAAAAGAAGGATTAGGTCCTTCCTGAGAATTGAAAGCGGACGTTACCTGTACGCGAACCTTTTGGGGTACCCACACCCACGACAAGATTCCTTCTGAACTAGAAAGTTGCAAACGCTGTATTTCCGTTGCCTATTGGTTATCTGGCAGTGGCGACGCCAGCTTTCGAAAACAGGGATGGCCAAGAGGGGGCCGGTTTTTTTTTGGAGTGGCCAAAGTAAAGCGAAATAATAGTTCTGCCAATCTTTTAGCTTTGGTAGGTCAAATTTTAGAAGGGGGCCACTGTTATTTGGATTCAACAAACACATTTCGAATTTTGAACTGAAAAATTGGACAATTGAATTTTTTTCAGTGAAAATCATTGTTGAAACAAAAGGCGAGGCAAGTAAAATTTTCATGAAAATGGAAAATTTACTAACCAGAACTCTTCATTAACTTAATAGATAATGTTAAAAGTTTTGGATTGGGTCTCATTCGACATAATACACTGATGAGGCATGACAATAAATTACTCTATCATTAAAATATTATTTGAACGCATTTTTAACTATCGACTGCAATGCTCGTTGCGACTTCTATTTTGGAAAGAGGATACAGTAGGCTGCAGATATATCTGAGAAATACAGTTGTTGTATTAAAAAGTATCAATTTTTTGGTCTGAAATTCATTCATAACGAAAAACAGTCTTGCACGATATTTAGTTCAATTTCAAACACTTCCGATCAGTTTTTATATCAAACTCGTGAGCCTCTCTTCCATTTTATAATATGAAACTAGAAATCAATGTTTTTGTTTTCATTGATGTGTGTTTACAATAGACTTATTTTAGTGTTCTCTACAGAAGTAAGAAAATGTAGGAAATTCAGGTTTTTTGAAGGGGCAATGCGTTTCATATCTAAAAACTGGTTCACATTGCTGTTGAATGCACTCATAAAAACGTGTTTTTTTATCAGCACGCGCGATTCCGTTAGCGTTCGCAAGATTTGATTTGAATTTTGTGGATATTAAGTAGTATCTAACATCTAGCGTGAAAAAAGTAATATGGTTTGAGTTGGACTGACATATAGAAAGGAATAGAATTTATGATAGTCAACTCGCCATTTCATACAAAGAAGGTTCTGACAACAAAAATAAATTCAACTCAATCCATATATAAACGGTCTTCAGTTAATTCCTAATTCGCTTAGAATGGAATTTGTTTTTTCCTTCAACAAGTCTATACGCACGTACTCATGCATATGCCTATTTTTTTTTTCATAATGCGCCAATATAAGTTCTAACAATGGACCAACAGTTAACAGTTTCTATTGAAATGAGTGGATCACGATTATTTTTTGTTCGTCCTTCATTTCGTTGGATATCAGTTATACCCATAATTCTTGGCAAAAGTTACATGAATTTCTTGATTGACCGAATGACCGGATTTGATTGAATTCATTTTCACATAATTATTTGGACAATAAGGTAACAATAGCATAAAATTTCGAAGATTCAATGTAAAATTTGCTTAGATGGCTTTTTGAATTATATAATTGCTGGGATGCGTAACCAAGGAAACAAAAACGATAGCATAACTAACGAAGCGTCATTTGATTAAAAAACATCGTTATATGCAAGGTTCCATCCTTGAAAATAATAAATTTTGTTAACAATTAAACAAAAATAAAGAATATTATTGGTGTTGATTCGAGCTATGCACCAAATATTCTGGACGTACATCACTCAAACTAAATTAATTAAATTTAAGCTATTGAAATATCAATATTCTATAATAATAATAATAACATTTATTCATTTGTAAAGAGAAAAAATACATTTTTATACCATCATAGATTGAATAAACTGATGATTTAACTTTTTGAGTTTTATGAAAAGGGTGTCCCAAATTTGATGCTCACTCGAATCATCTCTAAAACTGTTTCAAATATTTCGGTATATTTCGGTTTCTATTTGAGAAAACATTCTAAAAACGTTTTTTGCAGTAATTTATACAAGATTATAGAAATTAATTACAGTTTTAGAGATATAGAGCAAAGTTGGAGTTCCTTAAAATAATGGGACTCTCCATATTTTTCGAAGCAGCTTTTTTGTCCACATATTTGTCGAAAAGCATCCTGTTATCGGTTTTTCAAAAATGTCATCCATTTCCCATTAACTCATGAACCGTTGAGTTTTTAACCAAAGTAAATTTGCTGAAATTGCCATAAAAAAAGCTATCTAGTGATGCAATAATATACTGGATGTGCATTTGAAATAAGGAAGTAGTAATCTGTTTCCGATATAACCGAAAGATGTAGAGATCTGAAAAATATTTTAGGGAGAAAGATCATTGTTTCAAACCTCAACATGCAAATTTTCAGCACAAAATCATGATTAGTTTTCCAAAAACGCCTAATAAGCCACCGCGGTGAATGAAGGTGATGAAGTCAAATACTCAATATCTTTGAAACGGATGGCATTTTTGAAAAATCGATAACGGGATGGTTTTCGACAAATATGCGGGCAAAAAACTGCGTTGAAAAATAAAGGGTGTCCCACTTAAGAACACCCCCTTTGCTCTTTTACTCTCAAACGGTAATTAATTTCTATAATCTATTATGAGTATCATATAAACCATGAAAATTACTGAGGAACCGTTTTAGAATATCTCGAACAGAAATCAAGATTTAGCGCAATATTTGAAACAGTCCTGTTTCAGAAAAATCCGTTAACTCAAGATTATCTGTTATCTGCTTTCTGTTATCTTATTATTTCGAAAAAAGAGCTCGGGAATTTTTGAATATTTTTTCTCTGGGTCTTAAAGTTCTTTAGATGCTTTCAGTGAGCATCGAATTTGGGACATCCTGTACAATAATTTTTCGAATAATTCAGCTATGTTCCAATCAACAATATAATCAAAAAAATATTTTTTTTGAGTTCAATCGGTTTAATTGGCTATAGCATGAATTTCGACAAACATTTTTGTTTCGAATTCCTCTTTATCTCGCTGCTCTATTATCTTCAAATTTAAGAGGTCTTAGAATAACATCAACTCATTAGCCACCATTTGCGGTCGTCGCCGAACGGTGATGATAAGTTTGTTTTCAGAGAACTACGTCGTTTCAGTGAATCATTGCGCGTTGTTTGCGTGGAGTCGTTGAAGATTGGTGGAATGCGTGAGTGACATTAAAGTTGATTGCCCGTTGTCGACTGATAATTTTTGAAAGTACACACAAATATCACTCACTATCAGTAGGTACTTAGATTTCGACCGAAGGGATTCCATGGAAAAAACCCAGGCATATAGCGGTTGTTGATTTATTAGTACCTACAAATAATATACAATAAAAAAAATTCTAAACAGTAAAGCATGATAAATCTCAATATTAGCAGAGAAAACGTGAACGCGGCATCATACATTTCAACGTATAAGACAAGAGCAGGTATAAAAACCTCCGCAAAAACTTTGTCTTCCCATATAGGTGTAGTACCTAATTGGATTTGTTTACAGCATAAGCTGACATATTTATAGTTAAGAGCTTCATCATCTTCCAAACTAAATCTTTTCCATCCTTCCGCTTCATCAAAAATTGACGACATAGGGTAAATGCACTGGTTCTCGACCAGTTAACAGAAACATCGATTTCGAGCACGACATTTTCACACATAAACTTATCAAATTTTAATGTTGTTCATCGATTCTTTGGCGAGTTTTAAATGATTTGTCTTATAATTTTAAGCGTTCTTTTCGCATTTAACCTTTGAAATGTGAAAACATATAGAAAATCTCAATAACTTCGGTTCACGACCATGCCGCACAGTTCTCGACCATTTTTGTGTTAGTTTTCGACCACTAATAATAGTGTCCACTTAAAAATTTTATATAAAACTTTGAAACGAGATGAGTGATTAGTACTTACTTTCGTACCGTACCATCGACATCACTACCTATCACTGATATGGGTTTCAGATGAGGTAATTAAGTAAGAAACTCTCGGAAAGTAAAAAAAAATTATTTTGCAAAAGTTTCCACTTTCTATAAATATTTCAAAACAGCAACTCATGTAACATTCTTTGGTTATTTTGCTCTTTATATCTATTTAGAAACTAATGAATTAATAAAATATAAAACACCGACCACCAGTGGTCGAGAATTAAGTACAATCAAATTGGTTGTCGACCGCGAATAAATAAAAGGTAGAAATAAGTGTTTCAACGTTAATTCGGTGGTCGCAAAATAATATTCAGAAAATAGATATATAAATGAATCAGGTTCAATAGAAATATATCGCTTGAAATAAACAATTATTGAAGTAACATATTGGTTCTCGACCACTTTGGTCGAGAAATAAAAGATACAAATTTTCCAATACCAGGTCGCAACCGCCGAATATTGAACAAAAAAATATACATTTATTTGCTTTTTTATTGAAATACACTCAAAAATATGTCTTATAGTTCATATGGAACAAAATATACACTCATAATTCATTTAAAATAAGAAATAATTACTGATTTCTGGCTATACAGGGTGACCACTTTTTCAATGGGATTGTATTGGTAACTTTTAAACCATAAGAGTTAGAAGGTCGGTCAAATGGAGAAAAAGTTGCATTCATAGGAGCATTGTCAAGCAGTTCAAACAAATCGAGATTATCAGGGCCGGTTATTGAGATATCATAGAAAAAGTAAATTCTGTCATTTTGATTTTTCTTTTTTTCCCACTTTATTTCAAATATTATCAAAAAATGTTTTAGGAATTTTTTATTCGACAGTAAATTATCCTCAATTTGACGTAATCAGATTTCGTATCCAACGTTTCGTACTCCCTGGGCCACCCTCAACCTCATTATTTTCAATACGGACCTGCATATTTTATGACACTTTTCGAAATAACTTTTAACGCTGAATTCAACGATATATCATACAATGTCATTCAAAGTTGATTTTCAGGTGATTTTTACCCTTATCCAAATTTCTTTGGGTCGGATCTGTATTACATTTAGGTACTTTTAGTTCAATTAATTAACAACATGCAATACATTTCGATAAGAAAATCAACGAACTCATCTTGAACTGAATGGAACATATTAGAATCAAAGCAAGAAACAAGTAAAAATTATTTACATATTTCAGTTCATACTATTCAAACGGAACTATCATTTAATCAAAGATAAATAAAATTTTTATTCGAAACTAACTACCTAAATGAAAATTAATGATATCTCAAAAATAAAATTTATGATACTACGAACCCGATATTCTTCGCGAGAAGATTGAGAATGTATTGGAAGGAATTCAAGGAGATGAAATAAGCAAATGTATAAGAAGTATGGGTTCCAGAACCTTAAAGTGCATTTTACAAAATGATGGGCACTTCGAACAATTACTTCATTAATTTTTATTCACTTCCGAATAATCTAATATGTTCAATTCAGTTCAAGATGAGTTAGTTGATTTTCTTATCGAAATGTATTGCATGTTGTTAATTAAACTAAAAGTACCTAAATGTAATACAGATCCGACCCAAAGAAATTTGGATAAGGGTCAAAATCACCTGAAAATCAACTTTGAATGACATGGTAATCATACGATGTCATTCAAAGTTGATTTTCAGGGAAGGTTTAGGTTTAGGTTAGTTCTCAACTGGAAGCTTCATTATTAACAGTTTTGTAAAATAATCAGTCGAATGTTCATGTCATGCTTCGGTCTCTAATAGCTCCAATGTGGCAAATTTGCATACCATACTATACCTCACTTTCTGTTAAATTTCTTCGAACAGTAGCTGCAGAACAGTCCCTTCTGTTCAGTACCTGATAACATGGGCGTCGCCAAGAGGGGTCAGGGGGGTGCCGCTGCCCCTCTGCCATTAAAACATAAAATACGAAATAACTGCACATCATATTTAGTAACGATATTGCACTAAGTTTTGAATCGGGAATGATGATAACACAGATTGATAACGAAGTTTGAACCAAAATACTCGAAATATTTTTTTTTATTACCAATTCGATTGTACTTATTTTATACTGGGTGTTCCTGAATTGGAGTCACGCAGGAAAATGAGATATTTCTTGGATAATTTAAAAAATAAAATGGCCCATAAACATGAGCCCGCAAACACTTTGTTTTCGAGATATAGGGTGTTTCTTGTAGTCCTACTTTTTTGTGAAGCTTCACCAGTTTATCGAATCTTTATTAATCTTCGCTACAGAATTGGTAAATAAGTACCAAAATTTATAATTTATTTATTTATCACAGGTACCTAACTGGATCTTCATAATAATTTGGATTTTCCTAAGAATTACTATAGAGAGCTGTTTCAATTTTTCTCTCGAAACCGATTCCAAATCGACAAAACTTCAACAAATCAAAATGTGTAGTGTTGAATCATAGTTTTTTTTAATTTTTCTAAACTATCAGTGGTTCACAAAAAATAACTCTGGAGGAAAGAAGCGAGCATCCTTCCAGAAAAAATTCACCGTGTAGATTTGCATTCAAAATTAGGATATCACATGAAGAAAACTTAAAATTGGAATATATCTGTGCCCATTCAAGTTAAATATCTTATGGAATGAAAGTGCTTTTAGAGAAAAACTTGAACTCTAACACCTGTATCTGAAAAACGAGGCGTTTGCGGACTCATGGTATAGGACTTTCTTTCTTGAAATGAACCGAGAAATCTGTCATTTTCATTTGTACCTCCAATTTAGGAACACCCTGTAGATATAGTCAATTCAAAACTGATGTCTTAACAAATAAATTGCAATTTGAATGAAACACAATAAATTGTACAACACAGCTCAGACAATTTTTCGATGTGAATTACTCAGTTCGATTCTTTGATAACTACAGTATTGACATTTTGTGACGAAAATGATACAAAAAACCGAAAACAACGGTTTATTGTATACCGATGACGAATGCAAAAATCACATATGGCAAATAAGGGGCGATGCCGAGAAAGCGGATAGATAAATGAAAATAATAAGCATCGGACAAAGACGAGCTCGTAGTGCAATAAAAGTACTCGTCTCGAATGCGATAATAAACTCATTGGGCCAATTGCACCATTCAAAGAATAAACGCTGTTTGCCTAATCAATGTTTAGTACTAATCGATGATTATAATTTCTACCGATTGCACTGTTTGATAATAATCGATGTTTAACTAAACATGAGATATGTTTGGCAACATTTCAAAATATCGACGGTGATCATAGAAATATCAGGAATTTCAATTTTCTATAAGGTGTGTGAATAAGTCTTTCCCGTTTTTTTTCAAATTTTGAGCCTTTATTGTGAAAAAATGGTTACAAATGAATTATTGAAAGTATTGGCCATCGCTAGCTACAACTTTTCCCCATCTTTCTGGCAACATACGATTCCCGTTGCGAAAAAATTCGACCGGTTTGGCCTCTATCCAGTCATCCACCCATTTTTTGGCTTCCTCGTAGGAATGGAAGTGCTGGTCAGCCAGGCCATGCGTCATCGATCTGAAGAGATGGTAATCAGACGGAGCAATGTCTGGACTATACGGCGGGTGGGGTAGGACTTCCCATTTGAGCGTTTCTAAGTATGTTTTCACCGGCTGTGCAACATGTGGGCGAGCATTGTCATGTTGCAAAATAACTTTGTTGTGCCTGTCGGAGTATTGTGGCCGTTTTTCTCGCAGTGCGCGGCTCAAACGCATCAATTGTCGTCGATAGACCTCGCCTGTGATCCTTTCATTCGGTTTCAGAAGCTCATAGTAAACCACACCTAGCTGGTCCCACCATATACAGAGCATGAGCTTGGCGCCATGAATATTTGGCTTGGCCGTCGATGATGATGCATGGCCGGGTAGTCCCCATGATTTTCTTCGCTTCTGATTATCGTAACGGATCCACTTTTCATCGCCAGTCACGATACGATGCAGAAAACCCTTTCTTTTATGTCGCTGAAGCAGCTGTTCGCAAGTGAAAAAACGCCGTTCGACGTCTCTCAGCTTCAGTTCGTACGGCACCCAATTTCCTTGCTTTTGGATCATTCCCATGGCTTTCAAACGCTTTGAAATGGTTGTTCGGTCAACTCCCAATGCTTCAGCAAGTTCTTCTTGCGTTTGACACGAATCTTCATCAAGCAAAGTCGCCAATCCTTGATCTTCAAAGATTTGCGGCCGCCCGGAACGCTCCTTGTCTTCCACGTCGAAATCGCCACTTTTGAAGCGTCGAAACCATCCGCGAACACTTGAATCATCGACACAACCTTCTCCATAAGCTTCCTGAAGCAACCGATGCGCCTCGGCAGCAGATTTCTTCAAATTGAACCAATAAAGTGAAACTTCCCGCAAATGACGTCGACTCGGCTCAAATTTCGACATTTTCACGATTTTAAAAATTTATGATGCGAAAAAATTTCAACTAATGTGTTAGTGTGGAATTGTTGACAGATGAATAAGCTTTGATTATGACATATGTAACCATTAAATACTCGCACAGTATTGGTGGCGCCATCTCTTACAAAAAACGGGAAAGACTTATTCACACACCTGATAGTATAATGTTCTCTGTTCTTGTGGTGACAAAGTTAAAATAAATCACAAATTATCATTATAAATTGTCATTGAATGATAATTCACGATCTGAATCAGAATCCATATTTCAATTTTGAAATTCCTCACAAAACCAAACACAGAAACATATAATGTGACACCATCAGGTTATGTCCATAAAGACATAATGTTTATGGTTATGTAATAAGTCATATGTTTTGACGTTTTGAGTTGAGCAGAACCATAGACATTATATCAAATTGATATTAGGTCAATGCGCAGAACCCTGTTTAAAACTAATCGGGAAAATAAACGTCCAAATTTTTCTGTTTAGTGTAATCGGTGATTAGGCCACATTAAACGTCATTTGACAGATGGTGCAAGAGAAATCAGAAAGTAATCAATGTTTTAATTTTTAATCAACGATTAGGCAAATGGTGCAACTGGCCCATAGACCGTAAAGAGGTCTGATTTTTTACTGAAGTGTCGAGTTCAAAGGGAAGTAAAATGATTATTATTGGTTCATTTTATGGAAAAATTTACGTCCTTCGTCTTTGCGAGATTCCTGAAATTTTATATATTGAAATTCTTGGGAAGGAAGGGTAATTACCCCCCATTTCTACGCCCTTGTTTGGCCCCCCAGGCCCAACGGCTGGCGACGCCCTTGCCTGATAACTCAACTTACTCAACAGTCAACGTTATCACGTGCGACCGGTACTGTCCCGTGCTGGCAGGTCCGAAAACCAGATAGCCTATCTAGGAATTCCAAGAAACCCAAAACCTTCCACGCCGACGGCCAATATTTCTGAGACCGACCGTGGTTGATGGTTTTGTTTGCGGCCCCTTCCGTCCCGTAAACGACAATTGAATACTTTTAGAATTGCACGGTGCCGTCACAGCGTGATCTTAAGCTGATAAGCGTAACGTTGAGTGCGTAGGCACTTTGTGAAAGTCCCTCGTAAATCTTTAAATTCCAACTGCGCTCAATAACGCTGGTCGGTTATTTCGGGTAATTTTGGCGGCGGGTACGGATAGATATATGACGGCCTCAGGTATACGGAATTCCGTGGCACCTTTTCGCGATGGGAGCTGCTGCGTATACAGGATGATTCGTGAAAATGTCGAACCGTGAATAACGGTCGGTGTCGAAAGAATTTCAGATTTAACTTAACATGACAATAATCTTTCTCTATTTCAGTATCATAATGAGTTCATTACAGTACTAAAAACAGTGGTGTAATGAACTCATTACAGCATTATTTTCAGTTATATTTTTCTTTTTATGGTTGTCTACCCAGACTTCCAATCCTATCAAAATTCAACACACTTCAATTGTCAGTGTGATATAATTTGGATTTAGTGGAATGATTTGCGACATTATTCGCAATTTCTCTTAATTACGTTTACGTCAAATCAAATTCGTCAGATATAATTCACGAATTCAATGCGTAATTATGAATTTTTTCCAAATTCAAAATGTACGATTCAAATTCCAATTGCGTAATCTGTCAATTTTCGTAACAGTCACAGCAACTGCCAAGATACAATACAAATGTCATTAGGATGTTTAATCTGAATTTTTTATTGAATTTTGGCAATATTTCACAAAACTTGACTGAAATAGAGAAAATATCGTCTAATACTCGGTGCAGAAGGCAATATACTGTAAATATATTCTGTCTGAATATCTTTCTACAAGATTCTCTATATTCAATTTTGAAAATTACCCTACATATTTTTTTCTGAATTGGAAACATTTCTCCATTTACTCCAGTCAAAAACGATTTCATTCAATTTGACAAAAATAATTATTGAATACGCGAAAAAATACTTGAGACCTTTTTTTTTGCAAGAAAAGAATTATCGACTTTGTAACAGTATCAAATGAATAAGTTCTTTATTAAACTTGGCCAAGTTTAATAAAGAACTTAATAAGATCCTTAAGTGACTTTATACCCAATACATTATTCATTTGACTTAAGACCTTGAATCATTCAAATCCAATATTACGTCATGATGAAGAAACAGGATTGGACGAATTATCGATGACGTCAGCTTTTGCGGTGAACATATAATGTTATTTGTATTTTCATTTGTTGGCGTTCAGTGCTTTGTTGCGAATTTCGTCATATTCTACAGGGTGATTCAAAATTCAGTATTGAGATTTCAGAGGCGTATTATTCAGGTTAAAATAAGACTTTTTTTCCATAAATATGTCCGCAAACTAAAGAGCGTTAAAGTTTCAAGATTTTTTTAGTTTATTTATCATAGCTTTTTCAGTTATCGAGATATTAAGATCAAATTTCAAATATAGAAAAATAGACAGATTGTGTAAGGATCAAAAAGCAGGAAATTGATACTATATGAAAAACATGAGTCCGCAAACGCTGTAGCCGAACTGCAGAGCGTTACAGTTTCAAGTTTTCTTAGGTTTTTCTTCATAGCTTTTTCAGATATTAAGATGAAATTCGAAATTGTGATTGCAACAAGCTAGAGGGAATTATTTTTTCAGGGGTCAAGCTAATAAAACTTTGTTGTACTACGCCGCTGGTGGACACTAACATATGAAATGAATTTATGTTTTTCATGAATTTTTTGGTTTCTTGCAATTTTAACTTATCTTCGATCGTTATCGATGAAAAGATAAAATCAATTTTTTGTAATTCTTTACATTCAATTCGAATTTTTAACCAAATATAGAAATATAATATCACAATGAAATCGAGAAACTCTACGTATTTGGTTTGTGATCTGAATTATAAGTCTCTTCGAAAAATGAAAGGAACTTAAGGAACCTATATTTTAACTTTGATTCTAATATCTCAAAAACTGAAAGAGCTACGGAGAAAAAAACTGAAAAAATCTTGAAACTTCAACACTCTGCATCTTTTAATCTTGACCATGTAATGTATCGCACGAAGCTAGAATTTTAAAATACATATTCACGTTCAGGAAGCATAAGGGAATTTTTGTTTTATAATACGGCAATACGCCTCAAATATTATACACATATTTTTTTGTACTAATTTGATTCATTAGAGCTCAAAAACCATGAAATAATTGATTTACAATGAATTTAATAAACATAAGATTCGAATGAATTTGAAATTACAGAATTATAGATAGATATTTATAATAAGTTTTCAGACGTACTTGATGCAAAAATTCACACTATTTGGAATCGATTATGCGTTGTGAACTGTACGTGTTTTTGGGTGTAATAAATTTTGAATCTATCCATTTATCATTTAGTCAAAAATTATCCTATAATTTATATATGTATTTTTTGTTGTTGATTGTTAACAGAGCATAAAGAATATGATGTTTATTTTAGTTGGGGAGTTGAATCTTTATACCTTTTTTGTTTTTATCGTCAATAGCGATTGCCTTTTCGATGACTAATTATTTGTTCCATGTTTTTGAAAAATCCACTTTGTAATTGAATTTTTGTGAATACACATTATCATTATTATTATTTATTTATCATAATTTGCTCCTACATATTTTCACAGCGCTCTCAAAAATCACAATTACCAAATTTCTTGTGATAAGATATTCTCTGAAAAACTGATCCAAAATATATCTCATGAAAATAATGAGCGACTTCTAACTAACGCAGATAATGAAATTCATGATGCAGATAGATATTTATGAAATACCTGTACTTATAGGCACCGAAAGACATCGAATTGTTTTCCACTGCACCCATCAGACTAAGTGCTCTGAAAATGGCTATTTACATCGCGTATATTCGAATACAACATACATTCCAGCGGAGTTGATCAAGAGCGGGTCTGATAAACTTTTTGAGATGATCGCCTGGTGTATGAATCAATACTTAAACGGTAACCCTATCCCGGAAGAATGGAAGGTCGCTCACATAACATCAATTCATAAAAAAGGAAATAAATTAGATTGTTCGAACTATAGAGGCATATCGGTTACTAGCACGCTTAGTCGACTTTATGGGAGAGTTCTGCGAGACTTGATTGAGATTGAATATGGAGAACAGGAGGAGGAAGAGCAGTCAGGTTTCCGAGCTGGAAGATCTTGCGTGGATAACGTCTTTTGTTTGAAACAAATCATAGAGAAAAGATCAAATACTAATATGGAAACTCACCTTTTGTTCGTGGATTTGCGGAAGGCGTATGATACAGTTCCCGTTAAAATGTTATGGAAAGCACTAGAGGAAACAAATATCAGTTATACTTTAATAAAAGCACTGAAAAATCTCTATGATGGATCGACATCACGAATAAAAATTGGTAACAACGTGTCAAGGAAGTTTAACGTAGATAGAGGTTTACGCCAGGGATGTTGCATCTCCCCGACACTATTTAAGATATATGTAGCAAGAGCACTGAAGCAATGGAAGAAAAAGTGCAGCGGAATGGGGATCGATTTGGGAGAAAAATGCTTATACACTCTCCAGTTTGCAGACGACCAGGTCCTCATAGCGAATGACAAAGATGATCTGGAATATATGGCTCGAAAACTGCACGAGGAGTATAAAATGTGGGGTCTAGATATGAACACCGAAAAAACGAAATACCTGCCAATAGGAGCTCCGCCACAGAATATTCAGTTAGAAAAAGAAGAAATTGAAACATGTACCGAGTATACTTACTTGGGGGTTGAATTTGACTCAACAGGAAAAGACGACAAGGAAATTAAGAAAAGAATAACCCAAGCCAGACGAACCATAGGCTGTTTGAATGGAATATGGTGGAGCTCTGATATTGGTAGAAAACAGAAATACACCATCTATGAGACCTTTGTCAAGAGCGCTCTAATATATGGCGCAGAAACATGGAGATTAACGGAAAACAACAGGAGGAAGCTCGAAGCGACTGAGATGGATGTTTTTAGACGATCTGTAAGAGTATCCCGAAGAGATAGGGTCAGAAACGAAGACATCAGGCGGCGTATGGGAGTGGATGGATCATTGACAACAGATATTGAAGGAAAACAGCTAGTGTGGTATGGACATGTACAGAGGATGAATGTGGACAGACTGCCAAGGATGACCATGCACTGGATACCACCAAACCGCAGGAAGCGAGGAAGACCCAAGAAATCATGGAAGGAAGGAATAACCAAGGCTATGAGTGATAGGAATCTAAGAGAGGACCAATGGAACGATAGGAACGAGTGGAAGTTAGGCATCGGACAACGTCGCCGGACGTTCTAAAACCGATTATATATATATATATTCGAATACAATCATGGTACTTCGGTCATACCTTTCAAATTAAAAACATATCACACAGAGCATTAGCGTAATAGAAACGCGACAACTTATTTCTCGCAGTTTCGCAATTAGTCATGGTTAGCATTCATCAAAGGGACGAATCATTCGAAAATATCATTTTCGAGAGGTATATCTACTTGTGTTCTGAAAGATGAAAATCACCTGATGGGAATATCACAGTGTGTTGATTTGAATCCTCACACAAATTGCTCTGGTAAATACTGAGTACAGTGCATCCCATTTTGGGTGAGACTGCCAGGTTTCTCGCTTGTTATTTAAGATAGAGCCTTGCGGTTTTCACGTTCCTGTCCTACTTTTTCGTGAAACTCAAGTTGGTCTAATCAGATTTTGCATAACTGTTTCCGTTCAAGAGATACAGGGTGTTTTTGGAAATTGATACTTTTCGGACCCCTCCTTTATCTCCGAAGTTATTAGAAATAATGCTGAGGTAAAAACTACGTCTGAATCAGAATTTTGCATAGAATCCAGTGGCGTACTCAATTTTTTTTCGGGGTATGGTTTTGAAGATTCAACACAAACCTATATTTTTTTCAATGGAACACCCTATATATCATTACTTCCTTGAATTCGTTATTTTTTTCCCTTAAAAATGATATATGATACTATACAGGGTGAGTCTTTGACTTGTACATATATTTCAACCGAAGATTCCTGAGGTCAAAAGAAACACTTTTTTCTTTTATAGTTTTTTCCGATTCGGCCCGGTTACAAAGATACAGGCTGTTGAAAATCGATAAAAAAATGTGATTTTCAGCTATATCTCGTAAATGGTTCTATTGAAGGAAATGATTTTTGGAATATAGCTTTTTCTTGATGTTATACATCTTATCCGAACACAAGATTCCCTACACATCTTTCAGTTTCTTCATTATGAACATTACATCACATAAAAATACCAGAAATTCGAACAACCCAACTCTTAAAAATAATTTGAACGTTCATTGAACAATATTTGGCTAATTTGAAAAATAAAAGTATTCTTCATATTTTCTCCTACAAAGCGCCGTTTTTGAGTAACTTGATCTTAAAAAAAAAATTATCTGTGAAATTCGAAAAATTGTGTACTTTGGCTAAATGCAACTCTGTTCTGTTGTGGAAAAAAAACCACAGAAATGAATATTTACTTTGATGTCATGTTCTCAGATTTTAGAATTGAAGTACTAGCCAACTTAGTTTGAAAATGAAGTTATTTGAATAAGCTCACCTCAACTCTTCTATTTGATCACAAATTACTGAACTTTGACACAGCTCTTATAATAAGAAGATACTTCATTAAAATCAACATTCTATTTTGAAAAGTCCATATTTCCCATAAAGCCCATGTTCAAAAAAGTTTTCACAAAATAGTCCCATTATAATGGCAACAGTCAATATCCCACTAAAGACTGCTGCTATCGAACAATACTGTATTCTTCGAGGGTCATTCAAACTCACATCGAAACATACCACTAAGTACATACTAGACAAATTTTCATGTGATTGAGATTAAATACTTTTATTCTTTTGATATTCCATAAATTCATCCTAGAGCATATGATTGACATACTTCCAAGAGTGCCATAATTGTTTGAATATGAAAACAAATAGGTGAGTTGAAAGAAACAGGATATTCAACTGTGGATATTTATATTGAATACTTCTCATTTATTTTCAATGGCAAAATTAAAATGCATCAAGTAGTAGAGTTGGCTATAATGTAGGTACATATTATAGAACAAATTTGATTACAAGTGGAGTCTAACATTTTCCATTGATTACAGAGCCATAAAACTTCATTTACATATTTTCACACTGGTGGCTTCAAAAATATTGATGCAGATCATTATTTTTATGAGATAGTTGGAACAAATCAAATGCTTCATTTCATAAAGGAATTACTTTCTATCAGAATGCATACTTATTTATTTTGTATCCACACAATTATTTTGGAAATTGTTTTTAAATTTCTCGAAAATATGTATGGAACTTCAATATTCTGTTGGGATTCTTCAAATCTTCGATGATTTTCATTGCAAGCTAACATAATAATCATAATATCAAATATCATAATAACAACAACAGTGTAATCTGTAAATAGTGTAAATGAATATTTTAGGTTAGAACATAGATTATTCGAACTGCTGTGTTTAAATTTGCAACACTCGAAATTTAAGGTTCAAACTTAAAACCACAGACAACTAGTCTGTGTTAGAACTTTTACAGATTTATTTGAGAATGTGAGGTTAATTGTACGAAATGAAATAAACAACGATATATTATAAATGCGATATAACGAATGAATGGATATGAAGTATGACTATCAGAGCTAAGCTAATATGGGTGGTAGCGAGCTCAATTCGTTATGATTATTGAAAATGAAATAGAAAATCAAGAGAAAAATATTTAATCTTTATCGTCAATGAAATTGGGATAATTGTATAATAAATACTACTTTGTTCAACAAATGGAATGTTAAAAGTGAGTTTATGATGGTTTTTCCAATCTAGTAGCTTATTTCCAAGGTTCAAATTGTATATCTTATACTTGCGAAAACTTCAGTGTTCCGGTTACCAGGGGTGAATTAGCTCATTATGAAAATTTAAAATGGTTATATCTTTTTAACAGGGCCGAATCGGAAAAAATGGTAAATGAAAAAAGTGTTTCTTTTGACCTCAAGAATCTTCGGTTAAAATATATGTACAAGTCAAAGACTCACCCTGTATAAGTAGGATGTTCAGAAATATAAAAAAACACTAAAACATCAAATAATGATGGTTTTTTTGTTAATGAGCAATGGATTTTCCATATGAAAAAAAGGATTAATTGGATAATTTTCATTTGTGATTTTTATTTATAGTAGAGTAAGC
This sequence comes from Harmonia axyridis, assembly GCF_914767665.1. Lineage (NCBI taxonomy): Eukaryota > Metazoa > Arthropoda > Insecta > Coleoptera > Coccinellidae > Harmonia > Harmonia axyridis. Next base: position 27,711,671 of record NC_059501.1, read on the forward strand.
AAACAAATATAATACACCCATCACTACTATGAAAAACAAAACGTAGGTACCTACCTAATAGCAACAAATGAATAATAAAAAAATTCATAAACATTGCATAATATCTTACAGATTAAACTGTTCAAATTGCTGTCCATTTTCCCTAATACATATAATATACTACAGTAAAAGACATAACAGTCTCGAAGAACTTCGTACAACAAGAAAGGCAGTTTTCCAGGATTTACAAAACCGCCCTTTTATAATATTAAATGCACTCAGGCGTATTGAAAAGTTTTGTCAATTATGTATTAGAGGAAAATGGACAGTAATTTGAACAGTTTAAGAGGTAAGATATCATGCAATGTTTATGAAATTTTGTATTATTTATTTGTTGCTATTAGGTAGGTACCTACGTTTTGTTCTTCATGTTAGTGATGAGTGTATTATCTTTGTTTGCTTACTCTACTATTTCTAAAAATCACAAGTTAAAATTATCCAATTGAACCTTTTTTCATATGGAAAATCCATTGCTCATTAAAGAAAAATCATCATTATTTGATGTTTTAGTGTTTTTTTAACATTTCTGACCTTTCTACCTATATAGTATCATACATCATTTTGAAGGGAAAAAAATAATGAATTCAACGAAGTAATGATATATAGGGTGTTCCATTAAAAAAAATATAGGTTTGTGTTGAATCTTCAAAACCATACCCCGAAAAAAAAAATTGAGTACGCCACTGGATTCTACGCAGAATTCTGATTCAGACGAAGTTTTTAGCTCATCATTATTTCTAATAACTTCGGAGATAAAGGAGGGGTCCGAAAAGTATCAATTTCCAAAAACACCCTGTATCTCTTGAACGGAAACAGTTATGCAAAATATATTTGACCAACTTGAGTTTCACGAAAAAGTAGGCCCAACATACTAATGCTAGTGCTAGTTAAAAAAATAAAAATTGCGGTGCTTGACCTTCATTTTGACACTTCAGGGGATTAGGTTCGATAGAATTTCATGCTTATTGCTTCAAGCGTCATAAACAGGCCTGAAGCCATTAGAATTTTGAGCACGGGCCGTCAGGCTAAGAAATTTGCACATTACGGCTTAGTATAATAGGGGTTTAGGTGAGACCCAAAGATGAGGAATTTAAAGTCAAATCCAACTTTCGAAAGAGTCGTCCTAGCGACTTAACAGGGTAAAATACTAAAAATACCTATTTAAACAGGGTAGGTCTGAGTTCAAAAAATAACGGGTGAAATCGGCCCAGTCATTTCGCCGATAAGATCTGAATCATTTTCTCTATTTCCGTGTGATTCTTCATATGATCTTGAGAATTGCGAAAAACATTTGTTGAAAATTCACTTGATATCTAGATATTCTCGATGGCCCAGTTTTCATAGGTCATAATGAAGGTTTCATTTTGATATAAAATGGGTATATTTTAAGATGAATTAAGGGATGCTTATTTTATTGTAAAGAGGCAGTTATGCCATTAACGATAGAAGCGATATTAGCCAAATGGCCACCACGGTTAAGGTTGCATCACCATATCCTTTTCATGAAGAAATTCACATATTTGCGATCGTATATCCCCGATAACTTCACGAATTCCATCTTGAATCGATTGTGAAGCATTGGCACATAGACCTTATACATATTTCAAGTGGCCATAAAGAAAAAAGGTGTTTGATCGCAAGATCTCTGTGGCCAATTGCCACCTTTTCAAGAAAACCAGAAAACTTATCCTTCATAATTGCGATTCGATAAACCTGGGTTTTCGTCAACACTACAGACTACAGGAGCAATATTCTCTGTTTGTTCTTGAGCGATGCATACAGTTTCGATTCTTCACATCACTAACTTGTCGCAATGCGTTGTTGAAGGGTATATTGCTCCATTTTTTGTAGTGGCGTAGTTTTTATTTATCAAATGTCAAAAGATTACGACCATGGACAAGCTCAGAAAGCTCCTATAGAGAGGCAATACCTTCTTATCATTTTTAATTTTCAAAACTTTTAAAATCAAAAGCTGGCCAGAGTTCACGTCGGTGTTTTTTCCGTTATAACAACTCATGGACTTTGGAAATCTTTATTGAATATACTTAATAGCAAACTTTAAATTCATATAAGACAAGAGACTAAGACTACTTCAGTATTCTCGTCTGAAGTCTCGCAGGAAGGTCAGGTTGTGAGTTATCGAATTCTTTCTGATATATTGATATCATTCAGAAAAAAATTATTCATTATACCTTGCAAATGTTTCATCAAAATCCAAAGCAACGTGCCTCAAATTCAAAGTCTTTTTCCAAATGAGAAATATAAAATTCTAGAAAGGCAATAACCTTTTGTGCTTTTGAAAACTACAGCACTACATCATATGAGATGTACTTTATATGATGTCATCGTTGTTGGTTAGATTATGTGGTAGAGGGCTTCTGATGGTATGATCTTCCTCAAATTCGAAAAGAACATTTGAGTGATTTTTTTGTATAAACACTAAATTTTCAAATTTTTCTGATCTGTTGTTACGGAAATAGAAAGTAAAGTTTGGAATTATTATTTTATCTAACTATACTCAAAATCCCCAATCGGTCAAATCTGTTGTCACTGTAATATTGAGTATTCATTCTCGATTTACTCCTTCTCAGGTTTTAGTTGAGCTATCAATGTAAAATTTAGCACGACGTTGATAATTGTTATATTACATCAAAATACGCAATTTTATCTCGATTGAATTAATTGTTTTAAAATTAAAATTTATTCAATGATTCATAAATATTCGGAAATTTAGCGAAAGAAACATAGGACTATAAAAAACACCCTGTATCTCGAAAACAAAGCATTTGGGGTTCCATGTTTATGGGATTTTTTGATTTTTTTTGAGACGAAATGCGCTCAAAAATGGTTTAGAGCGTTTCGAACAACTAAATTGCATTTTCAATACAAAATTCCTATTTTTTGTTCAATATTTGTTCGAAAATTGTTAAATACACTCGAGAAATGGAGGTATGAGGCACTGTAAACAAGCTAAATAGCAAGTAATTTTGAAACCGCGACTGAATATAGAAGACAGTTGTTCAAACTCAGCAACCAAAAAAAAATCGACATTTGGTCGATAAAATCGTGGTAATATGTTCAAAGAATGTATATTTCAGAAATGTCAGTCTAACATATCGTTGAAGGTTCCAAATATCTAAGTGATTTCCATAAGGTTCTTCGGAGATAAGAACTTCTGGCGATGAAATACAACAACTTGGGGTGGCCACGTATCCCTTGCCTGGCCATATCTTTCGAGTATCTGGTGTACCAGCCCAGACCCAAGAACAATTTGCATGTTAATTGACGGTGCGTGACATAATTACCGGTCTTGCGGTCCTCTGGGCGATTAACATTTCAATTAATTATTTATTTGTTCAAAAACTTCATTCACCTATCAAGAAATACTCAACTATATGCACTATAGTATATAATTGGAAGTTGAAGATCCATGGATTGTTCTAAATATTCAGTGAAATTTCTTAAATTCAGTTATTTTAGATTGAAGGTGCCTTTCCAGACACGATCACAAACTACACTCGCGAGCAACCAAATCGACTCAAGCCCTAAGTCTGCGTACAAACTCTATTTTTACGAAAAGTATACAAGGTATTTATAAAGACGATATATCATTTGAAAGCTCAATATGCAAGCTTTCATTTAACACTAATATTGATAAAAGAAATTAATTCTAACGGATCCATTGTCGCATCAATAGGACTTTGAGTAAATTCACTCACTACGCTACCCGCGCCTTGCGCTAACTGCCACCCCTATAAAATCTCCCGTAACCGGTATACCTTATCAGTCGCTTATCACAAGTTGACAGGTACACATCTCCGTAAATTGCAATCATTGTTTCCACGAAACCATGGACACCACACCTGCAGAAGCCGCTCAAGTTGTTGCCTTGTTGGAACAAGGACTTAGCCAGCGAGTAGTCGCTGCCCAGCTTCGCTTGAGCCAGTCTGCTGTATCCCGGGTATACAGACGATTTCGGGAGACCGGTGCCTTCAATCGAAGACCAAGAACCAGCCGCCACCGGTGTACTTCTGATAGAGACGACCGTTTCATTGTCTCTACCTCACTGCGAAATCGGCATCTGACTGGTGTTGATGTGCAACAACAACTCAGACGCGTTCGAGGCTTGGCTGTGAGCGAGTGGACAGTAAGAAGACGTTTGAAGGCAGCCAACCTGACTCCAAAAAGGGCTGCGACGGGGCCCAAATTGACTGCAGCCCACCGACAAGCGCGTCTTCAGTTTGCCAGAGAACACATCAATTGGACCATTGCCCAATGGCAGTCGGTTCTGTTTACTGACGAGTGCAGAATGTGTCTGCATGGCAACGACAGGAGAGATCGAGTCTACAGACTTCCAGGCGAGCGGTTTGCCCAATGCTGTTTCGCATTTGGCGGTGGTTCCTGTATGATGTGGGCCGGAATCTCTTTAGAGGGAAAGACGGTCCTTGTTTTCGTGCCTGGGGGAGGCCGAGGAGGCGGCCTAACAGCGGATCGGTACATCGCCGATATTCTCCTGGATCACGTTGTTCCCTACGAAGGATTTTTAGGCGAGGACTTCATCTTAAAGCACGACAATGCTCGTTGTCATACGGCGCGCATTACTCAGCAGTTTTTAAATGAAGTCGGAATGCGCACAATGGACTGGCCTGCGCTCAGTCCAGACCTGAATCCGATCGAGCATTTATGGGACCAGCTGAAACGAACAGTACGAGCCAGAGATCCGGCGCCCTCGACCTTAGGAGAATTCAAGACAGCTTTATTAGAAGAGTGGAACAACATTTCTCAAGAGGACGTCAAAAAGTTAATAAGATCAATGAAGAACCGACTTCGAGCTGTAATTAGGGCTAGGGGGGGGGAAACACTAAATATTAATTAATAAATTGTAATGTACTGTTTTCACAATTTTCTTTTATTTCTAAAATACCCAACCACAACAACCTCTCCCAAATTCCCTGTATTTCCTGCATTTATGTTCAGATATCATTAATTACAAAAATAATGAACGGATATTGATAATGACGATATCTCATTAAAGCTGAAGTTTCAAGCTTACAAATGACATATTGTCTTCATAAATACCTTGTATACTTCTCGTAAAAACAGAGTATGTACGTAGAGTAAGGGCTTGAGTCGATTTGGTTGCTCGCGAGTGTAGTAAAATTTATAATAAAATGCAGCCTTCTTAAAAAACCCCTCAGCCAATGCTTCTTCCTTCTCCGAGTCTCCGATCCCAAGAAATCAGCCCTCCACAGTTATTTTCGGTCTGATAACACTATTTGATTTACACAATATACGCAACACATAAAGTTTAATAAAAAAAATATTGAATTTCTCAGGAATTTCAATATCACACCGGTCTTCTTTTTGTATAAGTACTGGAATTTTATTCTCAATGCCTCAACTTTAATTTCCCCAATTTTCTACTGTTTTCTAATTGGGAGAATTTTTTCCCTTCTGCATGTCCTTTTTTCTTCTATTTGGTTCTATGAGAGAGGTATTTCCTCTCATCTGTCCTTCTTATTGGGATTTGTATTATATTTCTAAATTACCTATTCTCATGCTCTCTCAGTGTCTCTATTGTTTTCTTTATTTGTTTGTTTACTATTTCCTCACTACTGTCGATTTTCAATTCTTCTGTGATTTGTTGGTTGCTAATATACCATGGGGTTCCAACCACTGTTCCGACTATTATACTTCTTGTACTTCTTATTGGGATTTGCATTATCTGTCTTAATTCCCTATTGCCATGCTCTCTCAGTGTCTCTATTGTTTTCTTTATTTGTTTGTTTACTATTTCCTCAATAGTTTCGATTTTCAATTCTTCTTTGATTTGTTGGTTGCTAATATACCATGGGGTTTCAACCACTGTTCTGACTATTATATTTGGTGTACTTCTTGTATGGATTTGTATTATCTTTCTTAATTTCCTATTATCATGCTCTTTCAGCGTTTCTATTGTTTTCTTTATTCGTTTGTTAACTATATCTCAATAGTTTCAATTCTTCTCTGATTGGTTGGTTGCTTATATACCAGAAGGTGCCAACCACTGTTCCGACTATTATATTTGGTATACTTCTTATTGGGATTTGTATTATCTGTCTTAATTTCCTATTTTCATGCTCTTTCAGCGTCTCTTTTGTTTTATTTGTTTGTTAACTATTTCTCAATAGTTTCAATTACTAATTCCCCTCCGATTTGTTGATTGCTAATATACCATGGGGTTTCAACCACTGTTCTGACTATTATAATTGGTGTACTTCTTGTATGGATTTGTATTATCTTTCTTAATTTCCTATTATCATGCTCTTTCAGCGTTTCTATTGTTTTCTTTATTCGTTTGTTAACTATTTCTCAATAGTTTCAATTCTTCTCTGATTGGTTGGTTGCTTATATACCAGAAGGTGCCAACCGCTATTCTGATTTCTGTATTTAGTGCACTTCTTATTGGGATTCGTATTACCTTTCTTAATGTCCTATTATCATGCTCTTTCAGCGTCTCTATTGTTTTATTTGTTTGTTAACTATTTCTCAATAGTTTTAATTACTAATTCTCCTCCGATTTGTTGGCTGCTAATATAGCATGGGGTTCCATCCACTGTTCTGACTATTTTATATGGTGTATCTACTTCTTATTGGGATTTGTATTATCTTTCTTAATTTCCTATTATCAGATCTTTCAGCGTTTCTATTGTTTTCTTTATTTGTTTGTTCTCTATTTCTCAATAATTCCAATTACTAATTCTCCTCCGATTTGTTGGTTGCTAATATACCATGGGGTTCCAACCCCTGTTCTGACTATTATATTTAGTGTACTTCTTATTGGGATTTGTATTATCTTTCTTAATTTCCTATTATTATGCTCTTTCAGCGTCTCTATTGTTTTATTTGTTTGTTAACTATTTCTCAATAGTTTCAATTATTAATTCTCCTCCGATTTGTTGGTTGCTAATATTCCATGGGGTGCCAACCGCTGTTATGATTACTGTATAAGTGTACTTCTTATTGGGATTTTTATTATCTGTCTTAATTCCCTATTCTCATGCTCTTTCAGCGTTTTTTATCTTCTTCATTTGTTTTTGTTTTACTATTTCCTCAATAGTATCAATTTCCAATTCTTCTTCGATTTGTTGGTTGCTAATATACCATGGGATGCCAACCGCTGTTCTGTTTACAGTATTTTGTGTACTTTGTAACTGATCTTTCTTATGGTCTTTCGTATAATAACAGGTTACTGCCATGTATAAGTAAATTGTAATATTCCAATCAGAATACTCACATTTCTCAAAATTTCATCAAAATCGAACAAGTAGAACGCGAAATATTAAAATATCGTGTATTTCACGTTTCCGCATGAGCAAATTTTTTTTTCTATCCTTTATATGTGCTTGGCTTTCTCAGCTATCGACACAATGACAATGAACACTTCATTTCCTATAATACTCTTTCAGATTCATTAATCATCACCAGACATGTATAACATCCATGACCTAGCGGGGATTCGAACCCGGGAACTTCTGCGCCACAGTCAATTTTTTAGTCTACTGAACTACCAAAGCAGCCCACATAATAGGTGATAGTTGAAGAATTTGTGCCCGCACATCTTTGCCACAACCTAAATTTCTACAATTCTTATATGATTTTAATGAAATTTTAGATCGGCCCATACAGAATTCAGGATTTCGAGATGTGCTGAGCATGGCCAAACATTAAATTTACGGTATTTTCATATCTCACGTTCTTCTTGTTCGATGTTGATGGAATTTAGCACGAATGTGATGTGATGAAAAAAAAATATGATCATTAAATGTTCTCTGCTCGAAAAACCAATCCTTCTGACAAGAGAACCGACCGAGATAAGATTTTGCTTGCAAATGCAGTGTGTTCCTAAGTTGAAGGTACATACAAAGAAAAATGAGAGATCCATGGGTAATTAAAAAAAACGAGACCTATAAACATGTGCCCGCAAACGCTTTGTTTTCGAGATATAAGGTATTTTTTGTAGTCCTACTTTTTTATGATTACACTGAGAGAAATCCATATTTTTTATTAATAAATCCCTCATTTGGAGGTTATTTATTCACAATTATTATGGCAGATTTATATTTGATATATTCATTAATAGTTAAATTAAGCATTCAAAAAAGTTTATTGATAGAGAATAAAATATTTGTTTACAAGGTATTTGATAATATTTAATAAATTTCGGTGATAAATAATTTATATGAACTTACGTTATCTCCACAAATAACAGAAATTCATTGTCAACATATTTTCAACTGGAAGATAACAAACATTTGCTATTTATGAATAAACTTTTACAAGAATTCAATAATTTATTCACTCAGAATATAGGATTTATTAATAATTAACAAACTAACATAATTCAAGCGATCCAATCTGTGGAAAAGTTTAAGGACACATCCCTCAAAAAGAAGCGCATCTCCTTGAAGGATCTGTCCTTGAACTTTTCCTTTGATTTGAATTTCCTTTTTAAACATAAAATCTGTGTTACTATGGGCTTATTGAACGTCGCTTAGCACATCTGTACTGAATTTTGGGTTTAGATCGTTTGTACCTGCTTAGTTATTAGCAGTGTTGGCAGACCAGTGGTTAGAGTGAACGGATGCGACCAAGATGACTAGGGTTCAAACCCCGAATACCCTCAATATGAACTCTAAAAAATTACCTAGTTTGGCAAACGGTTTGTTTCAGACCCTAACAATTGGATAGTAGAAATAACCAAATAATTATCTAAGAAATACGTTAACCATTACTGAATTGAAATATTATTTTTATCCATCATGGATACATATTACATATAAATAAGGTTAATTAATTATTATTCAATGATATATAAACCACAACTATATTTATTTCCTTCAAATGGATATTTCTTCAGCATTATTAATATAAGTTATGCGTAAATAAATAAAGTGTAATAATAAATGATGATTATTGGTGGGATTTCAAATGAATTATTTATTATTCATTTTATTATATGTTTGTCCATATATCCAATCAATGATTTATTAACTATAATGTTATTCTGATAATATCAAATAAACACTTCTCTCAGTGTGGACCAAAGTTTCCTCTCACATTTTTCTAAACTAAAACATTACAAAAAAAAAAATAAAGTTCCGAAGGAAAGAAGCGGACACTGTTCCCGAAAAAACATCACACACACTGAAATCCTAGAGAGCTGTAGATTTCCATTCAAAATTAAATTAAGATGTTAAGGGAAGGTGCTATGAGAAAAATACTTGAAAAAAATGAAACTTCAACACTCCGTATCTCGAAATCATAGCATTTGTGAGCCCATGGTTATAGGACTTTTTTCTTAAAATCATCCGAAAATCTATCATTTTCGTTTGATTTCAAGATACGGAGTGTTGAAGTTTCATTTTTTTTCAAGTCTTTTTCTCATAGCACCTTCCCTTAACATCTTAAATTTAATTTCGAATGGAAATCTACAGAATGATGTTTTTTCGGGAACAGTGTCCGCTTCTTTCCTTCAGGACTTTTATTTTTTTTTTCTTTTTTGTAATGTTTAAGAAAACAATTCAAATCTTCGTGCAAAATTTTTTTTTGTTCATTTAGCTAAGGCTAAAGAATTTCTGAAATAGTGCTTTCTCGACTTCTACCTCATTTTTTTTGTAAATTTCTTTGTTTATGTTTATACCTTCATAATAAGTATTTCAACATTTGTAATCAATTTTAGGGTTGCAAGGAATTTTTACTGTGAAATACATCAATTAGGGAATTTTTGGCATCCATTGAGGGAATTTCCAGTTCAAAAGGATGGGAATACTGTTCTAAGGATGCAATTGGCGCATAAATTATCGAATCTAAAAAGCTCCTGACTTCACGTTAGTGCTTCAAAATTTTTATTTATGTCAAAGTGGAAAAAACGAACAATTAAAAAGATATTTTGCTATTTGAGTAAATATTCAAGTATTCCAGAGATGAAGTGATAAATTTGCAATATTTTTTCCAGATGTTCATTATGGGGGGGACTAGGGGTAATAACCCCTTTCAAGACTTCCAATATATAAAATTTTAGAGTTCTGGCCAAGACAAAAAACGAAAATTTTTCTACAATTTTATTCCATTGTCTTTCCAAGAAAAAGACTATCTTCGCCCTTGTATCGAGATATTCGAAAAACAACACAAGTCCGAATTTTTCATTCGTAACTTATTTTACAGAACTACCAACTGATACACGAAATTGTTCAGTAATAACGATGTTATTCAAAATTAGTAAAAACTTATGATATTATAGGATTCCGTGTCGAGATATCGCAAAAACGCGCCAATATTGAACTCAATTTCAAAGTTAGTTTGGAACACGCACAAATTTTTTCCTACGGAGCAAACTGGAAAAAACACCGGCCTTGATGAAATTTTTTCCTCGGTTGTGTTCACATCATAGAATGGCGTCGTGCTCCGAATTCCTCGCTACGTCGATCACGGCTTGGTGGGGCCCTTTACCTGACGGGTGACAGCGCTAGTTCGCGAAGGGAGGAAGGGCCGAAGGTGCAGGCACCGGCCAATACCTCGGCGTCGGCCAACTGGACAAAGTGTTCGCTGTTGCTACGTTTTCTTTTTGAAGATTTTCTACTTGAATTTTCTATGGTTTCGACAACGCTATCAACATGAAATTTGGACGTAGCTTGAAATTCTAGTATCTTTATTCATATAGATGCAGTCGAGACCTAAACGGATCATCCGTGGCCATAAAAATATTGGATATTTTTTTTCAATATTCTTCGTGAATTTTTTATGGTTCTGACGATGTGATCGGCTTAATATTTTGCAAAAAGATTGAAATTGTTATTTATATCTACATTGCTGATTTAACAACTAACGTCGTTTTGTGGTCATTGAAGTATATTTTTTTCGATATTCATTTTGAAGTTTCTCTGGCTTTGGTATCACAATCCACATGGAATTTTGCATGAAACTTGAAATTTCTATTTCTCATCTAAGTGAATGACAAAATCAAAACAGTGTCTGAAATAAAAAAAAAACAATACTATATCAATTCATTTCATATAATACAAGGTGTTTCCAAATTAGACGAACCTTGCTGTAGATTGAACCATATTTATTGATTACCGAAAATCAACAGTTTCCGAGATATTTGAGTTGTTATGTGTTTTTAAAATATTTCTCACCTAACTTCATTATTCGTCAATTTTTTTCTACGTTACCCAAGTTTGATTTGAATTTTGGATCATTTCCATCAGAAAAGGATATGATATGTATGCGCCACTACGCTGTATTACATGTTGAATAAGAATTTGATTTAAATTTGGTATATGAAGAGAAGAATAGTAAATTTCTAATATAAATTTACCTGCAACTTTCAAATTCCACAATTTATGTATGACCAAATTATTTTAAAAACTTGCCAAATTCCTTCTTTATTTCTTAAAAGAGTTTTTATTAGAATACAGGCACTAGTTTTACTATTTTACTATTTACTATTTATTTATGACATGTAGAGATACAAGCATAAAAATGCACCATCAATATTACATGGTAAGTCACAACAGCAGAAATTTACAAATATGTATATAACATAGGACGTATTTTATACAAACTATTTTTGTTTTGTTTCAGCAGAAAAGAAGCAAAGAAAAAAAACAATGAATCAAATATTTTTCTATTGCAATTAAACTCAAAATTTCAGTAGAAAATGTATTAATGAATTATGTTCATTCACCATTTCTTATACGAGCACGTGCCCTGTTTCTTATTTCTTTAGTTGTTATTTTCTGCCTAAAATTTTTCTCTGCTTCGTCTATTCTAACTGTGTTCGATCCCGACTTCTTGCTGGACACGAGATTAATCCAAAATTATAATCAAATTTGGAAAAAAAAAGTGAGAAATATTTTGAAAATCATAAGAACTAAAATATTTCCTAAATTGTCAAATGCAAAGAGTCATACTAATCGTACTCCAAGATTCACAACTTATTTGGAAACACCCTATATAACTTCATATAACTCATTTTGTATGGTTCCAGATTTAAGAAAAATCCATAAGGCATCTTTTTGATTACTTTGACATCTTCTGTCACTTTTATTTTTTTCTTTTCCTTTATATGTGCTAGGCTTCCTCAACCATCCATGCCGGGATTCGAACTCGGTGTACCTTCGGCACCATGGTCAACTCTTCAGTCGACCATACTACCGAGGTAGTCTGTCACTTTTATTCTCTCAGGGAAGATGTCTACTTATACCTGTGAAACTTTCAGACTAAACGGGAGATTTTTCAGATTTATACCTACTTGATTTCGAGGGATCGCGTCTGTTGCAGATGGCGCATACATCGTTTATATTTGACATTTCTCTCGATTCTCGGCTCTCTGACCTCTGAGTTTAGAACAATAATATTTTATATTCTATGCTCGAAGCAATCTTCTGTACTCTGTCATTATATTCCATTCATTTAATCGAAAATTCAAATAGAGCATCCTGCATATCATTATTTTTTTTTGGTTTGGTGCATCTTCTTAATTATTTATGTATTAACTTATATTCAGCGGTTTTCTAGTTGATTGATTCACTTCTTTGTTGTGCATAACAGCTTCAATCAAATATTCATCACTTCAGTACAGTGGCGACGCTAGGGCATCCCCTAAAATTTGACATACTAAGGCTAAAAGATTAGCAGAACTTTAATTTCACTTTACTTTGGCCCCCCAAAAAAAATCCAGCCCCCTCTTTGCCACCCCCTTTTTTTTAAGCTGGTGTGTGCACTGCTTCAGTACTTGAAATCTTAGAGAGCTGAAATCGGTTATGTATCACCAATATCTCGTTTATAATTTACGTGTAATAAAATACGTCATAATCATTCATGGTTGTTCGAAATGACAAGATTCTATGAGACATATTAAAATGATAAAAAAGGCGTTTTTTCGAGTAGAATGACCTGATATCATAAGATGTATTGAAAGAAAATGAAATTTTTCCTCAGACGACATTATAAAATATTCCTATACTTAAATTCCAAGGTTTCATAATTAGAAGCAAGTTTTTGTCCCAAAATATTGAGATACATTCATATTAGATATGCGGTAGTTATTTATAATACAAGTGCAGAAGGTATTGATATTCTTCCATGAGTTCAAAATTCAAAAACGAGCCACGAAGTGGCGAGTTTTTGAATGAACGAGTGGTAGAATGAGCCTTCTGTACGAGTATTATACATTATTTTCTCTAATTCATTGCATTTTCATTGAAATTTATGAAATATTTCCATAAATATCATTTAGTGATATTTGCATTGAAAAATGTTGGTTGGCAGAACTGATATCTTTAAGGCAAATTGATGAATTGATAGATAAAGCCGTGGCGGAAAGTTCGGAGTACCAACATATAATAATAAAATATAACCATGAAAACTGTGCGTTTCTGATATATTCTCGCACGATTTTATTCTACAAGATGTGGAAGAATGAACGGAATAACCACAGAATTAGAGAAATAATTTACCGAAATTTCAGTACAACTTTTCAAACCTTCAAAATCAGAAGATTTCCTCTCGCGCTTCCCGCTCGATGCAGTTGACCAGTTGACAATATCCAGGGGGTCCGACCGGAAGGTACAGCAGCTCGGGGCGCTAATGACGAAGATTCGCAACGCAGGTTCCCATCGGGCCGGCCCCCCTCGCTCCTCGGTCCCCGTATCGATCGACATGTTCACGTACACATACACATTGTTCTGGGATACAAACGCATCGGCAGCAGTCTGTACCAAATCTACTAACCCGATACTATAATTTCTACCATGCCCCGTCGTAATTGCCATCAATTCTATGAGAGAACACTTGGGTAACGCGTACGTCACTGTCGCCAATCCAGATTTACTAACTTTATGCCTATTTCGATTTCTGGTTTCCTGCGAAATATATTCGACAGCGAAAAAAATGTTCGACTGGTATAGACGAAAACGATTATATTTTAACTCGGGCTTATCCTAAAAATAAATTCAACTTACCAACAATTCCCAACAAACAATAAGAAAACAAACAAGAGTCATCCATGTGAGTTCATTCATTTATCACAAGCAATTCTGACCATTCAAGAAAAAAAAATAAAGACATAATTGTAAATATATACAAGGTGTTTGCGAATAAGTGCGATGAATTTCAGAGCGTGATTCTGCATGAAAAAATAATAACAGTTTGCTGTATATTTTTTGTTCGAAAAAAAAAATAATAAATATTTATTTATAGCCCTAAAACCGGTCGAGATATTCAAATAATTTTTTTTTAATTTCAATAGGTATTTATTGCGCATTCATTGACATGCAATTGAGAATTTCATGTTCATCATTGGCACGTATACGTGTACCTAATGATTTAAGTACGCCACTGACATATTTCAAGCAAAAAAACATTTTCAAATTCTTCGTTCAATTTGTGACATCTTCCATGCCTTTTTTTTCGTATGGGGCGCCGTTTTTATGCAGAAAATAAAACATCTCAACTTGTATTTTCAATTTCTTCAATAAATTATTTACATATTATTCAGCATGAAAATAACGCAACATACGAAATAAAGGCATGAGATAGGCGTACCATTTTTGACTTTAAATTAATTGAAAGTAATAAATAAACCTTCAGTAACTTCAATACACCGCATCTCGGAAAACGAATCTCTTGCGAACAAAAGTTATATGTATATCAAACTGTCATTATTTTTACATGCCATCAGAATCAGTAGTTTGTCGTACTATAACAACCATTATATGTATAACAGAAGCACCGTCCAAAAATCAGAGCTTTGAATTCGAATTAATGTAATTAATAATTGCAAAAAAACATTCAAATATGTCTAAGCAGCTCCCTGCTGAGCTGATGACCACAATAGATAATTCTGCCTTTCGGAAGTTATCATGTTAAACTTTATTATTTTTAATAATGAAATCTCTTTTACGTATTATGGATTTATGTTTGTAAATTAATCGATTAATATACGAATTGTCAATTTCCCCTAGTCGATATAAATAAGTTGATTTAAATATAGCTATATTTAAATATAGCTATATTTGGATTGGAGTGAGTTGACTTGATATTGCTATTTTTAGCAATATCGATCCTCGTGCAAAATTTTGTTTTGATGGGGGAAGCACTGTCATGCAGTCAGGAGCTTTGAGCTTTTTTTGTTCATGCGCCAATTGCACCCTTGGACACCATATACAGACCATACATATACAGGGTGAGTTAAAGTATCGATCGATCGACAACTTTTGGGCATTTTGGGCTAGGAGTATGATTCAAATTTTGACGGAATCGACAGTAGGTACTCAACGCATAAGCTTAAATTATTTTTGATTTTACAGGCTGTTTTGATTGTGGTGAAACACGATACCTTACAGTATTTTAAATGAGAATGCCAAATTTTTATATCGTACTCATAACATTCAAAAATTCTGATTTCACACTTCATAATTTATCTCTGGTACTTTTGAAGAAGGCCACATTTTTCGACGAAATTCATAAATCTAAAGGTTTGAACTGAAGATTATATCTTGAAAACCGTTCGAAATAATTGTACGATTTTTTTAATGCATTCCCAAAAAGTTTTCAAGCCTTCTGAAAATTTACGTATCACTTTACAGGTGCTCCAAATGGCACTGCAATTTTAAAAATGATTTTTAAATATTGTCAATAAGTCCATTCACTCAAATGACATACCCTGTTTTTTTTTCTGCCTGTCGGATACCCTAGTGAGTAGTTGTTGTTGAGACATGTTTTGCCTAAAATGAATAGTTTTCAAAATGCTTCGCATTTCATGTTTTGTAAAGGTGGTTGACAGAATACAAAGCGAGGAAAAATCAACAGTCAGCTGGCAGGGTCAGGGCATCAGTATTCTGGGATGCGCAAGGTATAATATTCATTGATTCCCTCCAAAAGAGCCAAACCATCAACAGCGATTATCATAAAGCGTTATTGGATCGTTTATACTTTATAGGATGAAATCGTTAAATTTGTTTCATCAAGACAATGCGCCTTGTCACAAATCAATGAAAACGATGGCAAAATTGCATGAATTGGGCTTCGAATTGCTTCTGCATCCACCTGCATTCGCCAGATCAGGCACTCAGAGACTTTTTCCTGTTCTCAGACCTCGAAAGAATACTCGCCGGAAAGAAATTTAGCGCCACTGAAGAAGTAATTGCCGAAATTGAGGCCTATTTCGAGTCGAAAGACAAATCGTAATACAAAAATGGTATCGAAAAGTTGGAAGATCGCTATAATCGCTCTCGAAGGCAACTAAGTTGAATAATAAAATTGAATTTTGCCAAAAAAATGTGTTTTACGATGGTAGTCTGGGGACTTTTCAATTGGCCTATAACGCATAATTTTTTCGAATGCTATGAAATGATCCAATTTTTTTCATATTGAAAAAACTAAAAATTTTTCAAAACCTCTGCCGCAACATGTTTAAACGTCTATATAACTGAAAAAATAACCATGACAAACCGTGTAAGAAAAACATCACAAACTTTTTTTTTTTCGTTTGGCTCCAATTAGGGGTGAATCTGGTCGTATTTTCTTGGGGATAATTGGTCCACCCGAAAAAGGGATCCCGGATCTAACAGACCGCGCCATCCCCGTCGCGCCGAATGGTCAGAAATGAAACGCTCGCATGTTCCAGGGGGAGGGTGAGGTGGGCAGCGGCACCCTTCCAAGGGCGGCGAATTTCCTTAATCCTCTAACAGACGCCACGTCGCGTGTTCCACGGGAAATGAAGGTTCGCGGGTCACATCGAGGGGTCCCCTCGTCCCTTGCCCCTCGCAACCCCCCCTAGCCTATAACCCCCGTCAGCGAGCTCTTCTTTGAATTTATTTCCTTTCGACGTTCAGGTTCGTCTGGAAGTTTTTTTTTCGGTCGATATAGGGACGGAGGATCTGCGAAGGGAGAGACTTTGGTGGATGAAAAATTGGATCTAGACTTCGTAGTGGGATACCTGATAGTAAAAGAGGTATTCTATGCTTAATACACTTGTGAATTATACAGGGTGTTAGCAACAAAATAGGTAATCACAGCTTGAGGATCGGTGAACAGCAAAAAAGAAAAAAAATTTTTATTATATTTGCCAACGTTTCGTATCTTTATTGATTCTTCATCAGGACTACAAAAGATTCTTAAAAAAATCACTAAAATTGATGCCACCTCATTAGAGGAACAGAAAACAACCCCAAAAAAATTCAACAAAAAGATCGTACATCAAAGAAACCTCAAAATGAAGTTTCTTTTAAAATGAAAATTACACAATCTAAATACTAGAAAAACTCACTAAGCCAGATGAAAGCTGCCTAAGAAGTCAAATTAATAAAAATGTAAAGTAAAGGGTGTTTTTTTAGAGCTATAGAACTTTAAATTGCAATAAAACAACGATGGATTATTCGATTGACATGAATTTTATTTATCCGCATAATAATCTAGTGGCATTACATATGATTTCTGGCATATGACCGCCACTGCTGTCTCGGATGTAGTCCAATCTGGACGTCCAATTTTCGATGACTTTTTCCAACATTTGTAGCCGTATATCGGCAATAACATGGCGAATGTTGTCTTCCGAATGGTCAAGGGTTTGTGGCTTATCCGCATAGACCAATGACTTTACATAGCCCCACAGAAAGTAGTCTAGCGGTGTTAAATCACAAGATCTTGGAGCCCAATTCACAAGTCCAAAACGTGAAATTAGGCGGTCACCAAACGTGCCTTTCAATAAATCGATTGTGGCAAGAGCTGTGTCACATGCTGCGCCGTCTTGTTGGAACCACAGCTCCTGGACATCATGGTTGTTCAATTCAGGAATGAAAAAGTTAGTAATCATGGCTCTATACCGATCACCATTGACTGTAACGTTCTGGCCATCATCGTTTTTGAAGAAGTACTGATCAATGATTCCACCAGCCCATAAAGCGCACCAAACAGTCAGTTTTTCTGAATGTCACGGTATTTCGACATACACTTGAGGATTAGCTTCACTCCAAATGCGGCAGTTTTGTTTGTTGACGTAGCCATTCAACCAGAAGTGCGCTTCATCGCTAATGGACGTAGTGTGCGATACGTATTCCGCAGAGAACCATTATTTTCGAAATAAAATTGCACTATTTACAAGCGTTGTTCAGGCGCGAGTCTCTTTATGATGAATTGCCAAACCAAACTGAGAATAAACCACTTGACAGCTGTTGAATCGGTCGCTATCTTGAACAGTAATGCCAACTTGAAGTTATATACCTCGAAAAAAAACACCCGTTATAAAATTTTAATATAAGTCAATAATCCATTCTTATTATATTTTTTTATCATTTTTTTATATACAAGAAAAGAAAGACCTTTCACAATTAATTAGTTTTCACCTTATAATAATCCTAACAAGTGAAAAAGGCATAATACATGTTATCGATGTGAGTTCAGACTGTTTTATGGTCTAAAGAAGTCTGAGATGAAATTTGGTGGAGAGATCTATAAAACCTAAGAAAGTGGTGAGCCTTACATTTGAAGCAATGGGGAAGAATGAAAGAAAAGAATACCGATTGTATATAAAAAAATTAACAAAAAAATATATAATAAGAATAGATCATTGACTTATATTAAAATTTTTATACTTTACATTTTTATAATTTTGAATTCTTAAGCAGCTTTCATCTGGCATAGTGAATTTTTCAAGTCTTTATATTGTGTAATTTTCATTTTAAAAGATACTTCATGTTGAGGTTTCTTTGATGTAGGTACAATTGTTTTGTGGATTTTTTCTGTTCCTCTAATGAAGTGGCATCAATTTAAGTTGTTTAGTAGTTAAGTAATTCTTTTTAAATCTTTTGTAGCCCTGATGAAGAATCAATAAAGATTCGAAACGTTGGCAAATTTAATAAAGGTTTTTATTCTTTTTTGCTGTTCACCGGTCCTCAAGCTGTGATTACCTATTTTGTTGATTGATAACAAGGACGAAATTTGAATACCACAGGGTGTTCGGTTAGGTTATGTGGGTGTTTCGTGGATGAAAGACACTCTCTGAGATATTCGCAGCTAGAAATTTGTCGTTTATAAAATCATTCATGCCGTTTTTCGTAAGGGGGGCCGTTTTTATACAAAAAATGAAACAGGTTAGCGCGTATTTTTCATTTGTTTAAAAGATAATCTATTATTAGATGAATGTTTTTCATAAATAAATCGCCCCATACAAAAAAAAAGTATGAGAAATTTTTTGTCAGCATGCTCTTCTTTGAATTTATTTCCTTTCGACGTTCAGGTTCGTCTGGAAGTTTTTTTTTTCGGTCGATAGGGACGGAGGATCTTCTATATGTGCGAAGGGGGAGACTTTCGAGGATGGAAAATTGGATCTAGTCTTCATAGTGAAATACCTGATAGTAAAAGAGGTGTTCTATGCATAACACACTTGTGAATTATACAGGGTGTTAGGTTAAGTTAGAGGGGGTGTTTCGTGGATGGAAGCCACTGAGATATTTCCAGCTGAAAATAATGTTTGAATTTGTTGTTCATAAAATCTTTCATGCCGTTTTTCGTGAGGGGCAAGGGCGTAGAAATGGGGGGTATTGGGGGTAATTACCGCTCCTTCCAGATTTCCAAAATTTAAAATTGCAGAATTCTCGCCAAGAAGAAGAACGAAAATTTTACATAAAATGAAACAATAATCATTTTACTTTCCTTTGAAATCCACATAGCAGTGAAAAATCGGACTCTTTTATGGTTTATGAGTTTAACTTTGATTGCACTTCGAGCACGTCTATGTACGAGGTTTATTATTTCCTTTATCCATCCGCTTTGTCGTCCCCTTATTTGCCATCTGTGATTTTTGCATTCGTCATCGGTACACTCGTTGTCTTTGGTTTTTTGTATCATTCCCAACACAAAATTTCAATACTGTAGTTATCAAAGAACTGAACTGAGTAATTCGCATAGAAACATTGTCTGGGATGTGTTTTTCAATTTATTGTGTTTCATTCAAATTGCAATTTATTTGTGAAGACATCAGTTTTTACTATATCTACACGGTGTTCTTCGATTGGAGGTTCAAATGAAAATTACAGATTTCCGGATCATTTTAAGAAAAAAAAGTCCTATAACATAAGTCCTCAAACACTTTGTTTTTGAGATACAGTCGTTAAAGTTTAAGTTTTTTTCTCGTAGAACCTCCCCTTTACAAGATATTTAATTTGAAGTGGCCATAGATATTCCAATTTAAAGTGTTCACCATGTGATATGCTAATTTTAAATGCAAATCTACAGGGTGATATTTCTTCTGGAAGGATGCCTGCTTCTTTTCCCCAAAACTATTTTATGGTGAATCGCTGGTAGTTTAGAAACATGTAGAAAAAACTCTGGTCCAGTATTACACTTTTTGGTTTGTTATAGTTTTGTCGTATCTGCTATCGATTTCGAGAAAAAAAATTCAAACAGCTCTTTAGTAATCCTTCCTTATCAAACTTCTCCTTCTCACATTACAGATATGAGTAAAAGTTATCGTCAATAAATTTTTTTCGATTACCCCTCCCCTTAAAAAAAAATATCTACGCCTTTGGTGAGGGGGGCCGTTTTACACAGAAAACAAAAGTGGTTAACACGTATTATTCATTTGTTAAAAAGATAATCTATTATTAGATAGTTTGAAGTTGAGATGATTTATCTTTTTCGAAAATACGGCGCCCATACAAAAAAAGTAAGTAAATGTGAATTTTTTGCCTTGAAATGAATAAGTAGTTCGAAAATGATTTTCAGTTTGAAATATCTCAGTGACTTACCAATTTTTATATCAAAAATTGGAGAGCAATAAATAAATATTCAGTTTTCAAGAAAAACAACACCTTGTATCCTGGAAAACGAATCATTTGCGAAAAAAAGTCATTATTTTTTCATGCAGAATCACCTCCTGAAATTTTGCATTTATTTGCTTATCCCCTGTATATGTAAAAAAAATGTTTCTTTTACGCTATAGATATCCCATTCTTTAAAATGAAATGAAAAATCTGATTATCTTTTCCCCACGCCTCTATTGTAATTTCTCCAATTTTCTACTGTTGTTTATTTGGGAAACTTTTCTCCATTCTCATGTTATTTTTTTCTTCTAATTGGTTCTATGAAAGAGGTATTTCCTTTTGTCTGTCTCTCTTAATAGGATTTGTTTTATTTTTCCTAATTCCCTATTCTCATCTCATGCTCTTTTAGAGTCTCTTTCATCGTCTTTATTTGTTTGTTAACTATTTTCTCAATAGTTTCAATTTTCAATTCTTCTCTGATTTGTTGGTTGCTTATATACCATGGAGCGTCATTCGCTGTTCTGATTACTGTATTCAGTGTACTTTGCATTTGATCCCCCTTTTTGTCTTTCGTATCACAACAGGTTACTCCTGCATACGTAATGCTTGATCTTAGCATTATATTTATTATTTTCAGCTTGTTTTCTAGGGAAAGTTTACTTTTTGAGTTGAGTAGATGATAGAGTCTATCCTTCAATTATCTTGCCTTTTTCCTGTTTTTTTCTATCTGTTTGCTAAAATTCATTCTTTCGTTTAGAGTTACTCCTAGGTATTTTACTTCCTTGTTCCATTTTATCGTCTGATTTTCAATTTTGACGTTTCCTGCTTTCTCTTTCTTTACTGTTGTTTCTCCAAAGTAGATTACAACTGTTTTCGTCGTATTCTCTTCGAATCTCAACTCCATCAGTATATCTAACCAAGTCTATATTATGTAACTGACTTTCCGTGCATTCCGTGTTCCACTATGATAGTAGATAGCGGTATCATCTGAAAACTAGTCATCTATTTATTTTTGGTAGGTTGCCCTGCATACATAAAAAAAAATTTGATATTTTTCCGAAAATTTCTTTGTACAAACACTTAATTCCAAACTGCACTGAATGCATGTTTTCAGACTTTCATAAAAAGTGACAAAACTTTGAGTGATAATGGATATGAAGACTTGCATTCAACAGGCACTTAGCTTATGTGAAACAGTCCCAAATTCATTAACGTAATCTTCCATTTTCGAAAATATTTCTAAACTAATGCTTCATAAGGTTCTTAGCAAAAAGGCCATTATCGTCGTAAGCTGCTCTTAAATTATTCCAAGCGTCCTTCTCGGCGTCATTAGCTTTTTCGCACTGTTTGAATCATCAAGCATATTGTAGTTAAACGTGGAACCGCAATGGGACCTAGTACCAGCTTTGCAAATTTGGTGTTGAATGACCTACTTGACTTTGTCTGCGGTAGATTGAATTTAGATATGTAGATGACACTCTAATGTTGATTCCTTTAGAAATGTGACAAACTATTTTTGACCTGTTCAACTCATACCATCCCAGTATAAGGTTCACTAAAGAAGATGAAAATGAAAACAAAATTCCTTTCTTGGACCTTTTAGTGACCAGAGAAGAGAACAATTTGACGACCTGTTGGTACACAAAAATCATAAGTTCCAACAGGATTATTAACTACTACAGCAACCAAAGTAACACCTAAAAAGTCAACACTGCAATTAGTCTGATGTATAGAGCATTATCCTTAAGTGACAACAAATTTAGAGATGAAACTACACGGAAGGTTTACAAAATTTGAAGGAGAAATAACTACCCAAAATATATCGTTCAACGTGTTGCATATAATTCAATATCACCACAAAAATCCCAGAGAATTTCAATTCAATCCATTGAGCGGTTTTTTTGTTTTATTCGATCGAATTTTCAAAAAATGAAAGGATCACGATTTTCGATTCAAATGTTCATAATCTCCAACAAAATGAAGAAAAAAACTTTTTTTTTCTTTTTCAATTTTTTTTTATTGATTATTATTAATTCGTGGTCCTTTAATCTTTTGAAAATTGGATCGAATGAAACAAAAAACACCGGTCCTTGGATTGAATTGAAATTCTCTGGGATTTTTGTGTTGATATTGAACTGTAAAACGGCTACTCAACATTGATGGTTTTTTCGATATTTTCAATTCAGCGCTGGATTATTCAAAAAGCCTCCAAAAGCCCTTTTTTTATCAACTTTTCCGATTATAGTAGAGAACGAAGAAATTTTTTTTCCGAAAATACCATAGCTACTTCTTGTAGAGAATTCATTCAAGACTTCAAAAATCTCTTAAATTTTCTGTGCGATCATTGATTGGTGAGATATTGATGGTTTAAGACAAAAAGGTTCTTTTCAATTCGAAGTTCGATATTTCAGAGAGGAGTGCTCGTATCGAAATTTTGAAAAGAGCATATTGAAGCTGAATGGACAAGTTATCTCATCCATATAGTTAGAAAAAAAAATTCCAAGTCTGTAGGCCAAAAATAAAAACTGAAAAAACAAAAAAAAATTTTAGATACTGTATTCATCAGCATTGAGCGGTACACGTTGCTCGAAAAATTTTTTCATCATGAGATCTCTAAACTATAAACTTCAATAAATAATATAAAATTGGCTAACACCTGCACTTGGTAATGAATGAGGAAAATACAAAGAGAAAACGAAGTACGATTTCTATTTATTAAGTTCAAGATTGAAAAAAGCTTTTTTTCAAATTGAGATACGACCATTGTTATCGAAAATACAGCCATTTGAAAAACCGCTAAAAATTTCGAATTTTATTTTGATCCTTTAATTTATTCCCCTAGTGTATTTTGACAACTTTCATGCATATTTTAAGCATTTTAATGACGTTGAATTCGAATGTTTTTTGTTATTAGTATCAAGGGTTCCTTAATTTATTACAGGTATACAATAACCAATTACCAATATGCATGAATTAATTTCATTATTTCATTATCCATTACTTTTCCAATCCCCTTCAGTTGTGAGCTTCTTTTCGATCTCTCCGAGTTGCAGCGAACATCATCTTCAATAGAACGTTGATGGTCGATTCCCAGGCTAGGGCACATCTTGCCGCTGATTTCTTTTCTAGGAGGCTATTCTGTTCGTTGAAATCTACCCCGTCTGTACAATACCAACAAAGGCGTTTTTTTTTTGTTGTTGCACCGCTAAATGTGCAAGACCGGCTTGGGAAGCGGATCCACGGTCGCGACAATGACAGTGTCGTAAACCACCCTGTAAAAACGGAGTGCCTGGTCCGCAGGTCGAAATACGGATGTGGATGACGGGTTGTCTTAACTTAACGGTATTGCGGACTCTGTTGGGTATTTTCTAGGTATGGAGAAATAACACCGGTTTGCCGATGGTTATTCCGCTCGTAATCCCTCGAAAAGTTTAGTTGTTATCAGCAAATTTTGTTGCCTTGAAGTGTTGTAAAATCTATTCTTCTGTCACATTAGTTTGGATTACGCATTTCTCGAGTTTTGAAAAATTTTGTCCCGAAGCACTTTTCTGTCGTAAGGAGGATTTCTTTTTAAAACATTTTCAATAATCCGTAAATTCCGTAAAAATAGTCGTTCGAAATTTTGTTAGTTTGTTGCAGTTTTTTTACAACTACAGGTTCCATCGAACTAATATGTTGTACCTATTAAGATGTGAAATAACAGTTCCAAGCTTCATGTTGATCTCATCACTTATGGTTTAAGTGACGATATTAGTATTTTTTCAAGTATTCTTGCAAATAACTAATAGAAATCAAATTTGAAACAAATAAATGTCTCTGGATAGAAAAAGCTCATTCAATCCTAATATTTAAAGATTAGAAAAAAGTGTTGACTTCAGACCTGACATCATAATCTCTTGATAACTCATTCACCCTTAGGAACCATATTATACATATTGGCATATTGTGACTTACAACCTATAATTGCTGTCGTTTAGTTTATCATGGAGATTCTAGTGGAATGATCTTCTTGAGAATCGGCCTGATCACTCGGAACTTTATTTTTTTGAAGAAACTAAATTTCGATCTGTTGTTACGAAAATATTAGAAATATTTTTTAGATATTCTGCTTGAATTTGCAATGGTGCTTATCAAGCGGACAACATGAAATTTTTCATGATGAAAAAGTGTAGTACCAATGTTTATTTCTACAATTTTCTAAACTATTAGTGGTCCATTGAAAAGAGGTTCTGGGGGAAAGAAGTGGGTTCTGTTCCACAAAAAATATCTCCCTGTATATTTGCATTCAAAAGTAGCAAATCGCATGATGAAATCTTCAAATTGGAATATCTATGTCGAATTTGAGTTTAATATCTTGTGAAGGAAAGGTGCTATGAGAAAAACACCCTGTACCTTGAAAACAGAGCGTTTGCAGGCTCATGTTTATAGTATATTGTATATTCTTGAAATTTACCGAGAAATTTGCCATTTTCGTTTCTACCTCCAATTTAGCAACACTGTATAATTGCGCAATCTGAATTCGGAGGAATATTGAATTTTCTTTCAATATTCTCAAATTTTCTGTATTTCCACATGAGAATAAGACCTGTTTTTCGTTCTGCGAAAGATATTCTAAGATTCAGAAGGTTCTCGGATCAGAAAAACTTGATTATTCTATACCGAGTCAGTGGTCAGTGTTCTGATCACGTGGATTTAGACCACGTGGCATTCTCATGATCTGCCAAAGTTTAACTACTCCCCTCTGCTCAGCATTTTTAAGTTCCTACGCATTTTCAGGATAAGTGAAGCAATCTCAAACGCCCCTCTAATTTACCTTCATTTTTTTACCATATGCAAAAATTCAAAATACGTTTTACCTGTTTATTTTTAATTAAAAAAAAAAGCATTTTCAGCCTTCGACAAAACTTTTTTGTATAATAGTTTCATATGGAAATTCATAAAAAATAAATGATAATTAAATAATAAGGATTAATAATAGTGAAAACCTCATATACAGCGTGTTTCAAGTTCGACGGCCTATTAGACGTTTCTGGAGAACGGGACCGATTTATTATCTGAAAATTTGGAATATGACATTGTTTATGATGCCCTATTCAGCTAAAATATTTTCAAAGTTCCGGCACTTCCGGTTATACAAGAATTGAAAAAAAAATTTCGAAACAAACTTTTTTTTTCATTTTATGTCTTAGATATTATCAAGATTTCCATTTTCAATTACTCTTGCCTAAAATTTTTGCGTTAGTCCTTATAATTTTCAAAATATTAAGGAAAAACCGAAAAAAAGGGAGAATTTCCATAGTCACTATTACGTAGGGTGTTTCAAGTATTGTGCCAAAAGTTGTGAACAAAACTTGATCATAACGTTCGATATTCAAATTAGAACCTTATTTTTTTGTGATTTCGTTGGATTCTACGGTAAAAAATAAGGGTAGTGTCCAAACATGATTATGCTCCCAAATTCAATAATTCAAGAGTTATTCGAGACTTTAGGAATGTATGTAATACGTAGGGTCAATTTCATTCGATCTGTTTTCAGACAAAATAGCAATAATACTCTATGACCATAGAAATTTAAATGTCTAATTACTTTACATGTGTTTTCCTTATCAAATCTACACTTATTTGATTTCACGAATTGAATTTCCGATATTGAAAGGACAAAATTCTGGATATACTTTTCTTTAATCATGTGGCAAATCTGTTCATTCCGGCACATCTCGTGGAACAAAATAGACTGGAACGGATTTATTTATTATCCGTCAAATTTGTGATATAGAAAACTGTTCTGCCAACCAAAATTTTTCAATGCTGAAATCACTAATCGATATTTATGGAAATTTTCGATAATTTCAATAAAAAGGCAGGGAATTCGGGAAAATAATGTTTAAAACTCGTACAGAAGGATCATTCTACCACTCGTTCATTTTGAACTCTTGGAAGAATATCAATAACTTCGGCAATTATGGTATTATAAATATCTAATTCCATATTCATGATGAATGCAATAGAATTATTGGTAGAACTCATCGAATTTTAAATCAGAAATTTCTTCATCTTCTTGAAAGGATGTTTCATACTTTATGAATATCCATTATACTGGAGTACCTACCTAGAAGAAAAAAACCTGTACCTACCAAATGAGATAAAATCATGCGGGACTCCTGTGTGCCAATTCTATTGATATGAAAAAGCGGTAAAATACATTTTATGAATTCAGGAAAAAATCAGCGTGGTGATGAAAAGGGAGTAACAGAAAGTTTGAAACATAGATATCTTCTCGTCAATTGGTGGTAAATGTGGATATTTCTGATTGAATGCTCGACAAGTTCTCGAAACAATTCTGTTGCATTCACCATGGATATGGAATAGATTCAGAATTTCATTATTTGAATAACGGGGATTCATATCGTGAAATTATAATCTACTAGCTTCAATAATGACTACACCTGTCACTTTGAAATAATTGCATATTTCAATTTCTATGATCATAGAATACTGATTTGAAACGCACTCTAGAAACAGATTGAATGAATTTGACCCTACGTATAACATAAATTCATAAAATCTCGAATAACTCTTGAATTATTGAATTTGGGAGCATAATCATGTTTGGACACTACCCTTATTTTTTACCGTAGAATCCAACTAAATCACAAAAAAATTGGGTTCTAATTTGAAAATCGCAAGTTATGATCGAGTTTTGTCCACAATCTTTGGTACAATATTTGAAACACCATGTGATGATATTTCCCAAGTTCAAAATATGCACGATATTCCACATCATTCTAGTTCGAGAAAGTGAATTGAGTATACGCATAGGATATTCATAGTAAAAATTATTCAGGTGATTGTGACTAAGGAATTTCTATATTTTTTACGGTTTTTTCTTGATATTTTGAAAACTATGAGGACTAACGCAATAATTTCAGCAAAGAGTAATTGAAAATTGAAATCTTGATAATATTTGAGACATATAATGAAAAAAAAAATTTTTTTTGGAACATTTTTTTAAAATTCTTGTATAACCGGAAGTGCCGGTACTCTGAAAATATTTTAGCTGAATAGGGCATCACAAACAATGTCATATTCTAAATTTTCAGATTTCAAATCGGCCCCGTTCTCCAGAAACGTCTTATAGGCCGTCGAACTTGAAACACCCTGTAGATCGATGGTGCCTAGCGTAAAATAAGACGTACTAATTTTTGAACTCAATGCTGAAACGGTATCGACCCCTCTTAATAAAACATATAATATTCCGAACAACGACCTACGACAAAAAACCCAAAATCAATAACCGACATTTATTATCATGTAAGCGCGTCGTGCCTCTCATCCCTTTGTGCCAAATTCGGAATTTCCTAAAGAACCGCCGGATTTCTTTCGCCTTATTATCCTAACTACCCCGTCGACGTTCTCACAAAAGGTCCACGCTCGCGGAATGGCGGTCTCTGCGTAATGGCAAACAACAATAATTTGGAACCGGTGATCAATAAAGGCCTCGGCGATGATTTAAGAGCCCCTCTAAAACCTATAATGGTCCCATGTTCGCTCGCAAGGGCGCCGGTTGGACCCTTTAACGGTTAATTTCACGACTCTTTAAAGCCTGCATCCCTCGACCCACCCGCGTATGACCACCGCCACACCACGTTCGTGCAGATAAAGAAACTCGCCATCTGCCGATTGGTGCCGGTGTGTCGACAACCAGATTTCGAGAATAATAGAGAAACGCTGTTTAGTTAGGGTAGAAGTCGGGCTTAAGCCGATGAGGAGGTGTATTGATTTAGGGTCGCTAATTTCAAAGAAATGGTCGAAGAATCGAGATCACTATTTGAAGGGAGTACATATTTCTGTAAATTATCAGTTATAATATCACAAGAGCATAGACAATATTCGATTATACACCGATTCACGAGACGTAGTTCGCGAAGCTCGAGTGGTGTTTCGCGAACTACGTCGAGTGAAGAGATTCAAATAATCGAAATATATTGTCTATGCTCGAGTGGTATTCGTTACGATTCATAACGAATAATTTCAATAAGCATAACCAAAGCACTGCGTTTTTATTATTCAATGACATTTCACTGAGCTTGACTTTTTTTTTGGGAACGTCCAAGAATGTCACTAAGGAAATAATCACAATATGACAGGAGACGAAACACCAAAAAGATTATACCACGTCGTCAAGTAGTATATTCACTTATCAATACGTCGTAACTATAGGAAATTTACGGATTCTATTGGTTCATCAGAACATGAAATGTATAATCTTGATTATTTTTTTCACATGTCAAAATTTGACATTTTGGTGGTTTCGACTAATAGCAATGCATCATTTTAGCCAATCGGAATTATACTGAATATTTCCCTCCTGTCAAAAATTCTATGTATTTGGAGAACAATTATCGAAAATTACAGCGATAATTGCATTGTAGGAAGCGAAACAGCACTGCGATAATTGTCCTGTTCATAGATGCATTTTTGCTATGCATCTTACACAGTTCGAATCTATGGCAATTCCATTCTACATCAGTTTGACAAGTGATGTAACAGTTTATTCGGGAAATATTCCCCCGAATTACACTCGTGCATCAAAATTCCCGGATAATTTCGCATTCCAGCGTGTTTTCTTTGAAAAACTGCATTCGGTCATTTTCATTTTTGAACTCATGCAGTTTTTATGACAACACGCTGTCATGCAAATTATCGGTAATTTTGATGCACTTGTGCAATTACTTACGATAATACTGCTTCATCATCAATAATACCTTGTTTACGTCAAAATTTTATTTTGAATTTGTCATTATTGAAAGCTTAAAATACTTCGAAGTTTATTGAGAAAAGAACACATTGCCATTGCCATCACCCAAGAGAATATCGAACATTTAAAGTATTGAAAAAATAATCTTTCCAAATACAACTCGATCTTCAAATTTTATCAGATAATTTTTTATTTTCATCACTCAAACTTGTTTATTTGAGGCAAAAACATTCAAACAAACCGAATTTGGATAAAATCACGAGTGATTTTATCAATCAGTTTGATTTCATGTTCTTGCCAAATAAACAAGTTTACGTGGAAAAGAAAAAATTATCGATAATATTTGAAGCACTTGTGGTATTACCTTTGATTATTTTTTTCACATGTCAAAATTTGATATTTTGGTGATTTCAAATAATAGCAATGCATTATTTCAGCCAATCATTCGGGATTATACTCTGTATTTTACGATTTTGAGTGTTATATGGTCTCATAAATTACGACAATTAAGGTACGACAAATCCGAGGTAAAATAAATTCTGTCCGTCCGGTCCCTAAAGAAAATAACAATTGCTCAGAGTATCCAGCGACAGCTAGTAAGTGACATTTTGGGTAGGGTCCGTATATCACCTTGGTGGTCCGTAAATGTCGAATTCCTCAAAAAAGTTGATAACTTTGGTGAGTTATCTGTCACCAGAGCAACCGTTCTTTTATTCTGGTTAGGTTCGGTAACCACTCCCACTCCGGTTGGCAGTTGTCATTTTAATTTTCAGATTATTGTTTATGAATATTTTCCATGACATCTAACACTCAAAAACTTTATTATTTAAATTATGAAACAAATACGTCGAAGACCAGCATAGCGATAAAAGAGAGAAGGCTTTCGAAAATGTAGAATCGAGGCATTACTTTTGATCAAGACTCGTGTCGAACGCAACAAGAATTAGCAAGATCATTTGGAGTGACGCAACAAGCCATTTCAAAACGCCTGAAAGTCATGGGAATGATTCAGTAACAAGGAAATTGGGTGGCGTACGAATTAAAGCCGAGAGATGTTGAACGGCGTTTGTTTGCTTGTGAACAGCTGCTTGCAAGCCAAATAAGAAAAGGATTTCCTCATCGCATTGTGACTGGAGACAAAAAATTGGTTAATTACGATAATCCCAAGCGCAGAAAATCATGGGGATATCCCAAGCTTCCACATCGACGGCCAAACCGTTCGGTTCGCGGTTCCAAGGTTGTACTCAGTATTTGGTGGGACCAGCTCGGTGTATTATGAGTTGTCAATACCGACTGTAACAATCACAGGCGATAACGATCACCTGGGAACGTAATTAATGCGTTTGAGCCGAGCATTGAAAGTCAAACGGCCGCAATACAACGAGAGACATGATTATGTGATTTTACAGCGTGACAATGCTCGAACCCATGTTGCGAAAGTGGTCAAGACATACTTGGAAACGCGTTGAAATGAGAAGTCCTACCAAACCCGCCGTATTTTCCAGACGTTGCTCCCTCAGACTAACTCTTGTTTTGATCGATTCGTGGATCGCTTCAAAAAAAGACCAGGATTCAACGCAGGATTCGTACGCAGCCCGAAAGATGTGAGAAAGTATTTTCCAGCGATGGATGATACTTTGAATCAGAATAGTTATTTATAATAAAAGTGCAGAAGGCATTGATATTCTTCCACGAGTTCAAAATTCAAAAACGAGCCACGAAGTGGCGAGTTTTGGAATGAACGAGTGGTAGAATGAGCCTTCTGTACGAGTTTTATACATTATTTTCTCTAATTCATTGCATTTTCATTGAAATTAATGAAATATTTCCATAAATATAATTTAGTGATTTTTGCATTGAAAAATGTTGGTTGGCAGAACTGATTTCTTTGAGGCAAATTGATGAATTGACAGATAAAGCCGTGGCGGAAAGTTCGGAGTACCAACATAGAATAATAAAATATAACCATGAAAACTGTGCGTTTCTGATATATTCTCGCACGATTTTGTTCTACAAGATGTGGAAGAATGAACGGAATAACCACAGAATTAGAGAAATGTATAACCAGTTTTTTTTACAATAAAGCCTCCAATTTCGGAAAAAAAAGCGGAAACAAAGTTGTAATAAAATTAAAACGGCCCTAAAAATCTTGGGTATTGGTGAATCATGAGTGCAAAATGTTGAATCAGTAACAATAGCGGAACGTGCAATTTCAAACTCATCTAGGCTTTCATTAGCGTCTGGAATTGTCAAGAAAAAATGTGAAAACAGTACTTTTAATTTTCATTCGTCAATTTTTAGAAACATGTGAACTGCTCGATTTTAGAAAAAATCTTGTGTGTAATTCGTCCGCAAATTCAATGTCGATTTCAATCGTCAATATCTCATTTTGCGCTCTAAATACACAAATAGCTATAGGTTAATCTGAAGTGTGTAGAGATTTTTCAATAATAACAGGTGCTCAAAAAGCACTATCGTACAACTGAAGGGAAACCCATCGTAACTCAATTATTCTACTACGCCCGCTGGATATAGCTACTGATTACTGCGGGAAGAATGTTCCTATTAGAACTGAATGAAACAACCTGTTGAATGGGCGTTCATTCAAAACCTGAATTCAATCATGGTTATGCCGTAAGAACGATTTACATAGAAAGAGATCTCGATGTGTTCAACCCCCTCTTCTTCATTCATAATTCTGCTGGATTTTCGTACTTTTCTCTGTTTGGACAGTGAAACCGAGGGGTATCCACCTGATATTGAATTAAAAAAGGAAAAAAGGACTGACGTGAAGTCAGCATCTTTTGATAGCTTGTTCATAAATTGTACCCTTGGAGACCACAGAACTGTAAATAGGTATTAGTTCGTCTCCAAGGGTGGTGCAATTGTCGCATGAAAGAACTAGCGCTCAGAAGATCCTTCATTTTTAGATATTCTTCTTTAATTTTCATGATTCCGTTGATGCTAACTGCACGAAATTTCGTAAAAGGTTTGAAATTGTTATTCATTATATGGGGTGCTATAGTTATTCCTGGCCACATTTCAATTCGCAACAAAAAAGGCCTCCTACAGTATGATACAATTATGTTTGGTTGAACCTAATGTTATTCAAGATTCAAAAACATTTTTAAACGTTTCCAAATGTTTTCACTAAAAACATAGTATAAATTGAAAACTGTCATCTTAATCGAAATTCATTGTAGACCATTGGAAACAATGGGAAATTCTCTTTAAACAAGGATGGTTTCAAGGAGATTTTGATGAAATACTCACTTGTTATAGGCAAGACGGAAGCTAGAAAAAATTTATGAGGGTCCGTTGACTTGAGCTTTAGAATAATATTACAAAGTTTGCGACCAATAATTGTACAATAGTAAGATTTTTCAACACATAAATTCAAACAGGAAAGATCACATGTTAATATAAACAACAGACTTATCATATTATACACTGTGTCCGTAAAGTATGGAACGAATTCATTTTTAGCTAAAAAGAGACCATTTTAAAAAATAATCCTAAAACACGTCGTTTTTTTGTTTTAATTTACCGTATTTTAAAATAATAATCTAATATACAGGGTGAATGACTTTCGAGTAATGACGTCACCGTAATTTTTTTTCTCTAATTCTGTGGTTATTCCGTTAATTCTTCCACATCTTGTAGAACAAAAACGTGCGAGAATATATCAGAAACGCACAGTTTTCATGGTTATATTTTATTATTATATGTTGGTACTCCGAACTTTCCGCCACGGCTTTATCTGTCAATTCATCAATTTGCCTCAAAGAAATCAGTTCTGCCAACCAACATTTTTCAATGCAAAAATCACTAAATGATATTTAGGGAAATATTTCATTGATTTCAATAAAAATTCAATGAATTAGAGAAAATAATGTATAATACTCGTACAGAAGGCTCATTCTACCACTCGTTCATTCAAAAACTCGCCACTTCGTGGCTCGTTTTTGAATTTTGAACTCGTGGAATTATATCAATGCCTTCTGCACTTGTATTATAAATAACTATTTTATGGAACACCCTCATTTTGTCTCAATTTTCCGATTACTCTAGCTGAGCTGATTCAAAAAATGTATCACATATTGATTTCAATTGGTACAGGGTGGACAAAAATACAAAAGTTTTGTGTGTGCTTATAAAGTAACGAGTAACATTCTCTATTAGTTGAATTAACAATATTATCAACAATATTATATTATAGGAGGGAGTGTCCGGACCCATCGAACTGCTCCCTGGCTACGTCCTTGGTTATATAGGGTGGTATATGGTTAAATTATACAAAATTTGTCAGTGATAATCGTCGATCAGAGTTTACTCTGAATTCTGCCTCGTTAACAGGACCTCTTGCTACGGAAATATTGGGAAGATTTTTTTAATATGAGGACAAATTTTGCGTGATGTTTGGCATAGCTATTCTATATATACAAGCAAAATTTCAACATCATAGGATTTTTGATAACAGAAATAATTACTTTTCCGATATTGTTGTTGTTGTTAGTTCCTTATTCTGTTCCAGGATTCTAGTCCATCTTCTCATTACAATATTTCATTTTCAATAAGACTCTTTCAAACTTATTAACTACCTCCAGACATATACAACATCTATGACCGAGCAAGGATTCGAACCCGGTACCTTCGGCACCACAGCCGACTCTTCAGTCCACCGTGCTACAGAGGTAGTCTATATGCAGGGCCGCCACCAGGACCGGCAAACCGGACAGTTAATAAAACAAGACATATTTTTTGACACAAACTGTTTTCTTAGTGAAAATTCTACTCTTTGTAGTAAAATAATGAAATAATAATAGCCAGTTTTTTTTTCTAATCGAATAGGCGCTCACAACTATTGTTATGAAAATACAAATACACTGTGTCCGTAAAGTATGGAACAAATTCATTTTCAGCTAAAGAGACCATTTTAAGAATTTATTTAGCGTATGGCATACATGGGTTTAGTTATAATTAGTTAAAATTGTACACATTCACATTACGTCACAAAACATATAAGTGTATACCTAAAAGTAGAAAAAGCAGAAATAGAGTATAAACACAAACATAAATATAAATATAGCACGATTTGAAGTTAAATTTTAAAATCAAGACCATTAATCCAGTCCAGCACAGAGTCAGTGGCCTCATGGAAGTCGCTCATTTCTCCTCCGTATGGAGTAAGGGGGCACACTATATTTTAAGAAATAATCCTGAAACACTTCGATTTTTATTTTAATTTACCGTATTTTAAAATAATAATCTAATATACAGGGTGAATTACTTTCGAGTAATGACGTCACCGTCATTTTTTTAAATGGAAGACCCCCATTTTATCTCATACTTCCTATTACTCTAGCTGTGATGATTCCAAAAATGTATCACATGTTGATTCCAATTGGTACAGGGTGGACAAAAATACAATAGTTTTGTGTGTGCTCATAAAGTAACGCCTAACATTCTTTGTTAGTTAAATTAACAATATTATAAAAAAGACTCATTTTCAATGAACAAATAATGACATTTCACAAAAAACTAGACGACTATTTTTTTTTTAAATTGATAAGAAATAATTTCTTTCATATTCTGTCTGCTAGACCACAAGTACCAAACATGTGGAACCAGCTCATTCAAACCAATTGCCGCTAGACAATAAGTATTTTTGATAATATTGTTAATTTAACTAATAAAGAATGTTATGCGTTACTTTATTAGCACACACAAAACTATTGAATTTTTGTCCGACCTGTACCAATTGGAATCAACATGTGATACATTTTTGGAATCAGCTCAGCTAGAGTAATCGGAAAATTGAGACAAAATGAGGGTGTTCCATCTAAAAAAAATGACGGTGACGTCATTATTCGAAAGTAATTCACCCTGTATATTAGATTATTATTTTGAAATACGGTAAATTAAAATAAAAAATCGACGTATTACAGGATTATTTCTTAGAATGGTCTTTTTAGCTAAAAATTAATTTGTTCCATACTTCACGGACACAGTGTATGTACTCAAATGCACTACATCGTCTTTTTACTATAGACTTATAGAGCGTCGTACTTTTAACCAATTCAGGATGTTTTTTGATGAAATCGACAAAAAGTCCTCTGATGAATTCGACAAGGTGAGTTGAAGTTAAAAAATATGATTTCATATGAAATTGAAAAGATGCCTGGGGGGAATTACAGAGGCTCCTTCAACGAAATTCAGAGAAATTAGACAAAGCAGGGCGCGAATTTTTTTTTCCTGGGCGCCAAAATGTCTGGCGGTGGCCCTGACTATTTGCAATATTCTTCGTGATTTTTCTATGATTCTGATTATGTGATCAGGTCAAAATTCCGCACACAGCTTGAAATTTTGCACATAAACGAACTTAACTGCGATATTCCAGTGCACGACCTACCCTAACAATTTCTAAATTCTGGATCATTCCGTTCGACGAACAGAATCGAATTTGCGGGCGGATTATAGCTTGATAAATCAAACATCACAGACATTGTGACGCAATGATAGCGCGATCAGAGAACGAGTGCTCGAGAACACGAGATAAGAAGGTGTTATCACGTTTTCGATACATATATCCATTCGGCGCGCCTGCTTATTTTTAGAGCCGATCGATCAGCTTTGACGTCACCCGATTAGTTTTGTAAACAGAAGCGTTACGAAATTTGTAAATTCGAATTTAGTCCTATACATGAGATCACGAGGGTTGATGAATGAATGGGAAGGGAACGTGGAAGTTATTTCGATATTCACATGATTTAGTGACGCACAAAGATCTTCTACCTGTTGGGTTTTTCCTTCTGTTCACGAGGTGTTTGGTTACAATTAATACGTGTAGTTATGGTGGAAGTGACAGTGCCTACACTTGATGATGTGCGACGTAATCGCAGGCATACGATACGATTTCAATCGAATTTAATTACCACATGTAGCAGTCTGTTGTCCTTCCGCCTCTGTTAATACATGCCTTGTTAGCATTTTCATTGACGAATATTCCGCTTAAATGTTGTTGTTGCCTTTTTGACAGTTGTTGATGAACGTCATGTCAATATAGGATCGAAAAGATACGGTTTATATTGTTAAAATGAGTGAACATATGTAGTAGGGAGGGTGAACTGTTATTAAAATTCTTGAGACATCAGCTCTCATTTGCAGATTCTCTCACGTGGTGATATCCGAAAATACTCAGGATGAATCATTCATTTCTGTCTTGATGGCATAATAAATGACTTTTGATATGAAATCGTGTGATGCAAAGCGACGAAATATTCAAAAAATAAAATATCGAATCACAACGTTTTTAGTCAGACATTATACAGGCTATTGAACATATGAGAATGGGATATAGGTGGACTCATCTGCTACCCAATCAGCCCCAAAGATTTGACCTAGGCCTCAAGAATTTTTTATTGTTTTTTTTTCAATTTTCGGAATTTTAAAAGCAAAGCGAAGTGATATTTAAAATTGATGTCAACTCTTTTTCATAATTTGAGTGTCCATAACTTTGTTTCTAGCAATAACCTGCAACAAACATATCAATCTCGAAAAACATACCAAACATTAGAATTCGGTTAAAAAAATATTTTCAGAAAAGAGAGAAATTTTAAAGCTCATCTTCGCGTAGCATTGAAAAAACCCTAAGGCCCTAAGTCAAATCTTTGCGGCTATCAAGTATTTAGCAAACGACCCCAATTAGGTACACCTCATTTTTATATGTTCAACGTTCCGCTGAATATAGTATACTACAGAAAGAAACTTTATTTTTATTTAATTAGATTGGTTCAAATGAACAATTTATAAATGTTTAAATTCGTAACTCAACAAATCTGAACAGAGAAGGTATTTTCTGACCATTATCACAAATTTTTCTTTCTTTACTTTCCATTTTTTTCATTGGTAGTGAAATTTCAAAATTAACATAAATATCCTCAATAATGGAAGCCATGGACGTAATTGGTTTATGATTTAATGAGTCCTAAAAAGACTTAACGTCGGTGCTTTCATTATTTCTTTTCGAATATTCTGATTGAATGTTATGCAGTATGATGCAAATGTATGGAATATATTCATTTTCTCTACAACACATTTTCTCTATCCACCCTGTATAAATGGATCTTACAATGATTCGTACCATTGAGTAGGTAATTGAAGGACAGGTGCACATGACATACTTTCCAATTAAATAAAAACAACCGATGACGTCATCAAGACCATACCAATGACGTCATCTCTCCCGCATGTATGTCAAAAATTGAATAATTACTTATAATATCACAAGAGCATAGACAATATTCGATTATACACCGATTCACGAGACCTAATTCGCGAAACACCACTCGTGATGTTTCGCGAATTATACGTCGAATGAAAGGTTCGTATAATATAGTCGAAATATATTGTCTATGCTTGAGTGGTGTTCCTTACGATTATATAACGAATAATTTCAATAACTATAACAAAAGCAAAGTAACATTTCACTGAGCTTGACTTTTATTTTTTGGCAAAAGTCCATGAATGTTACTATGGAAAGGATCACAATTTGATAGTTCATGTTGGGGACAAAATTTGCTTACTGAAACTGACATATGCTCCCTCTAACTATGTTTATTACTCTGAGATTGTAATTGATGTCAATCTCGAAACGATATTTCGTTTACAGAGGTTAGTGGACTATGCTCAAACAAAATAGAAAAGTATTCATCAATTAATTATCTCTCTCATATGCCAATTTGGGGAAAACTTTTCGTCAAATAAATTTGAATATTTAGAATCCCATATTTTTCCCAATTGTCAAATTTATAATAAGCAGAATATTCATTATTTTCTGTATCTGGCTGCTGAAATCCAAGGTTTTGCAACTATTGCTCTCCTAGTGTCATCGGTTGTTTCACGTCGTTTGCCGCTCTTGAAGTTTGTTTTCTTAATTTTCTGACATATTTTGGTATTTATTTCAATATATGTACTTTGAGTTAATATGAAACGTTGCTTCACTATGGGACATAAGAAGTGTGTTCTTCGTGGAGAAACTCGCGAATTGAGTAAAACATCGTATCACTGATATGTTTTCATTTCCGCGCACCCTATGTCAAATTTGATAGTTCATGTTGGGGACAAAATTTGCTCAATGAAAATGTCATATGCACCATCTATCTATGTTTATTACTCTGAAGTTGTAATTAATGTCAATCTCAAATTGATATTTCGTTTTGCTACTAGCGTTTCGAAAGTATTACTTTCCACACGCATTGACGTTTTATAAAGTAGTACTTTTCCAAATTCGACTGCTCGACTGCAGTCTCTTGCGGAAAAGTATCACTTGCCACTCTTGTTAGGAAAATAGGGTAAATGCACTGGTTAGCCGACCGGCACTGGTTCTCGATCATTCCGTGATTTGAGATAAAATAATAATAGAAATATATCATGTAGTGCGAAATATTTTCGCGGTACGTGTTCTCGACCATTCTACCCTTTCAAGATAGTTTGCATAGTAGAGGTATAGGTCAAAGTTTTCGCGCTAAAAATTAGTTTAAAATCGTCTATCATAGAAAAGGGTTCTTTCTCGTCCTCTCTTAGAAAAGTGCTTTGTGATATATGACCAGAAAATAGTAATTATTCTTATTTTAAATGAATTATGTGTGTATATTTTGTTCCATATCAACTATAAGATATATTTTTGAGTGTATTTCAATCAAGAAGCAGATAAATGTATATTTTTTTGTTACATATTCGGCGGTCGCGAACTGGTATTGGAAAATTTGTATCTTTTATTTCTCGACCAAAGTGGTCGAGAACCAATATGTTACTTCAATAATTGTTTATGTCAACCGATATATTTCTGTTGGATCATTTTCGTTTTTTTTTCGATACCCTGATTCATTTATATATCTACTTTCTGAATATTAGTTTGCGACCAATGAATTAACGTTGAAACACTTATTTCTACCCTTTGTTTATTCGCGGTCGAGAACCAATTTGATTGTACTTAATTCTTGACCACTGGTGGTCGGTGTTTTATATTTTTTTTACTCCTTAGTTTCTAAATAGATATTAAGAGCAAAATAACCAAATAATGTTGTATGAGTTGCTATTTCGAAATATTTATAGAAAATATTTTGCAAAATAATTTTTTTTACGTTTCGAGTGTTTCTTACTTGATTAGCTCATCTGAAACCCATCTGAGTGATAGGTAGTGATGTCGATGGTACGGTACGAAAGTAAGTAATAATCACTCATCTCGCTCTGAAGTTTTTTATAAAATTTTCAAGTGGAGCGGCCACTATTACTAGTGGTCGAAAACTAACACAAAAATGGTCGAGAATTCTGCGGCGTGGTCGAGAACCGAAGGTTATTGAGATTTTCTATATGTTTCCACATTTCAAAGGTTAAATGCGGAAGAAGCGTTTAAAATTATATGACAAATCATTTAAAACTGGCCAAAGAATCGATGAAAACCAACACCATTGAAATTTGATAAGTTTATGTGTGAAAAAATCGTGCTCGAAATCGATGTTTCTGTTAACTGGTCGAGAACCAGTGGCATTTACCCTAACTAGGTATTAGAGAGGTTAGTGGACTATGCTCAAACGAAATTGAAAAATATTCCTAAATTGAATATCTCTCTAATATCCCAATTTCGGTAAAACTTTTCGTCAAACCCCCGTACACCTACCCTCGTCCCTCCCAAAGTCCTTCGCCCCTAAACTCGCGTAGGGTTACGAAGGAATTCCACGGCCATAAAAGAGGCACGGACCCATTTACCCCCGACACGTATTCCCGGTTGGCAGCCCTTAGTCGCCGGCAACCCCCTCTCGCGGGTCGAAATATCTATTAAACATTATACCGAAAGTTTTCCGAGGAGGAGCGCGAGCCTGAGTACGGTTCGATGTTCCCGCAGTTAGCGAAGAGGCCGGGGATCCCCCCCTCGTACTAAACCCGATAACAATTATTGCCGATATCGAATTTCTAATCGGCG
This sequence comes from Harmonia axyridis, assembly GCF_914767665.1. Taxonomy (NCBI): domain Eukaryota; kingdom Metazoa; phylum Arthropoda; class Insecta; order Coleoptera; family Coccinellidae; genus Harmonia; species Harmonia axyridis. Next base: position 27,752,259 of record NC_059501.1, read on the forward strand.
GAGAACCTCGCTCTCTCTCTCTGCGGTACCACTACTCCAAGGGGTCGCCCGTTATCCTTTTCGATGGGAATAAGTCCTGTTTTATTTATCGCCACGGCCTTGGAACGAATTTATTTATGACGCGTAGATGGCTCATGGCTGGGAGCCTCTCGTAGATCCCATGCGATGCGCCCGCTGTCTTTTTGGGCCGGTCCGAGAACGTCTTTAGAGGTAGGCAATTATGCCGGGTTCCAGATGTAGGAGGTGGAACGTCGGAGGGTTCCTATCTACGGATGTGCCCACTTTTGGACTTCAGAGACTCATCGTACTTATCGATTTCGATGATGATGTACCGGGGTTTTCACCATAATTTGACCCCCCTTTAACTTTGTTACTAAACAAGGTACAAAAAAATGTTTTCTACAATAGTTTCACGAAATCGACTACTATTTTTTAAAATGATTTCAAAAAACGAAATATATACAGAGTGGGCAACATATTGATTGCAACTTCATTTTTTCAAATGGAAAACCCTGTATATTTTACTATATTTGACTAGCTCCTTTTCCGCTGATTTCGAATATATAACATATGTTTGGCCTATCTCTCTTATTCTGAGTACCACAGAGTTTCAAATTTCAGGAACCACCTGGCAAGCTCAGTAATCAGTTTTCAAGTGGTAGGGTGACATAACTCAAAATGGCCTTTTATGAGTTAACTCGTTGGCAATTTGACTATATGTCATATCGTTGCCAACGAGATAACTCAAAAAAGGGCATTTTGAGTTATCGCAGCCTACCACTTGAAAACTGATTACTGAGCTTGCCAGGTGGTTCTTAAAATTTGAAACTCGGTGGTACTCAGAATAAGAGAGGTAGGCCGAACATAATGTTATATATTCGAAATCAGGGGAAAAGGAGCTAGTCAAATATAGAAAAATATACAGGGTTTTCCATTTGAAAAAATGAAGTTGCAATCAATATGTTGCCCACTCTGTATATATTTCGTTTTGTGAAATCATTTTAAAAAACACTAGTCGATTTCGTGAAACTTTTGTAGAAAACATTTTTGTACCTCTTTTAGTAACAAGGTTAAAGGGGGGATCAAATTATGGTGAAAAACCATAGTAGTCCCAAACAAACTGATAGGGTTACAAACTTTTTTACGAAGCTTGGATTGTTATTTTGTAGCGAGTGCCTACACGCAAAATTTCAACTCAATTGAATCTGTATTAACTAAAATATAAGAATCTTTTTTGGATTTTCGATATTACTACTTTTTCTGACTACCCTATCAACACGAAATTTCTCACGAAACTTTGAACTACATAGACGTTCAACTTTGCTTCCCCTTTATTTTTCCGAAATTCGAGGCTTTATTGTAAAAAACTTGTTTTACATTTATGATTCAAAGTATTGTCCATCGCTGGCCACTACTTTCTCTCATCTTTCTGGCAGCATACGGATCCCGTGTTGAAAAAACTGGCCATCTTCTGATGCGATCCACGAATCGATCCAATTTTTTACTTCTTCATTCGGAGTGATAGTCCGAGGGAGCACCTTCTGAAGAATACGGCGGGTGGGGTAGGACTTCCCATTTCATCGTTTCCAAGTATATGTCTTGACCACTTTCGCAACATGGGGTCGAGCATTGTCATGCTGTAAAATCACTTCATCATGTCTCTCATCGTATTGCGTATCGTTTGTCTTTCAATACTCGGTTCAAACGCATTAATTGCGTTCGATAAAGATCACATGTGACTGTTTCAGTCGGTTTTAACGACTCATAACACACTACGCCGAGCTGGTCCCACCAAATACCGATCATGAACCGTGAATATTCGAATTGGCCGTCGATCTGGAGCACGGCCGGGATATCCCCATTATTTTCTGCTCTTGGGATTACTTAAGACTATTCTTCAGAAATAGTACTCCTGGTGAAAACCTCACCGTTTTCTACAAAATCCGCCTTGAACATTTCAAGATTTGATTCTTCATAAAAAAAGAACCTTCAGATATGTGGAATAAGTGGGATTTCTATTGAAAAATCATGATATTCAAAACAGAAAACAAATTGAAGTAGACTTGCCTCTTATTTTCCAGAACTCCTTAAAAAGTGTTTCCATCTTTAATACCCTTCGTGATGGATTGATAGAAGTGGAAGTATCATGGACCCGTATGAGCAAAAAATCTTTTCTTTTATTCATTAGAAAGTACTTATACCCTAACAGTTTATAAGACCGATTCTGAAATACAATGTATAGTAGAAATATTCTGAAAGTACAATAATATCGGCTCATTCTTTTTAACTTTATTGAATTTTAAAATATGATTCGTTTGAAAAACGAAATGAGGCTGAGTTGATTGAACATAAATGAAAAATTTCATCGAAATCGTACAAGTAGAACGCGAGATATGGAAATATCGGGAATTCCTCGTTTACGCATGTTCAACGCGTATTCCTTAATCCCTGGATATCTACAGCCAAAACCAGATACCCATACCGTATTCTATTCCATTCGAATAAGAATTGAATAAGTTTACGCTGTTTCAAGGGTTTGGATAGACAGTCAAAAAGACAGACAAGAATAGTCTCAAATGAATTTTGCGATCGAAAATCTTTAAATCAAAATTGATTTTTGTGATTACTTCCCCTACCTTCTGTAGTCTGGAATACTAGTACCCATATCAGAGTGGTCAAAGATAATCATGTGATGGATATACCTGAAATAACTCAACTTTTTATGGCAATCAGACAGGTGCATAAAAAGAGATATATAAGAAGTCAAAACCATTTGGAAAGGTAAACAACCACTCATAAAATAACAGGGGGTGATGAACTTTGTTTGACTTAAATACCTGCTCATCATATTATATACGGGTGTCCTTTTCAAAAGAACAGCTTCACAATATTTGTCAATAAAGAATCAGAAAAGATTATGTAGCAGAAAACTGGTTACTGTTTACTTGAATATGAGGTGTAATATTCAAAAGAATATTTACAAGTGGTTATTGTAATAATATGAATACTTGAAATTAGTGATAAAATTAAAAAATTTTATGAAATTAAGTGAGAAAACAAAATTTTAGATTACTATTAATCCGAAATCGCTAGTCAGATTAGGCCTGAAAATTGTAAAAGTTCATGTAATTATACAGGTGATTTGTCAGATTCTACTTTAATTAATGACTTTGGTATCGCTCATTTAATTCTCATTTTCAGTGTAGTACAATATGAATTGATGGATTCAATAATTTCAAGCCTCTTTTTAAAATACAGGTTTGTTATTGTGATACAATCATATTAATTGAGCAAGTTGATAAAACACCCAATACATTGCGCTTCCAACACTTCTCTATCCGTTTCAGATTCTACCATTATAAGTTATTCAGAAGATCAGCAATTGAATTTGAATTTCGAATTAGAAAAAAATATTTTAGAATTTAGAAACAGTTTTGCATCCTTCGACGATAAAGCTTTATTGCCTAGGTCAGAATATTCTCACTTCTTTGGAGCGAAATTTCGATATTCTTCGTAAAAAAAAATTCTCATAAACCATGAAAAACCAAAAAAATTGAAAACACCTGAATAATTACTCATAGTGGTGAAAATCAAACGGATAGAGAAGTTTTGGAAACATAATAATGTTTACGGTATTTTTTTTCAACTTGCACCTCTAATCTGAAATTTTCACAATAAAACCCTGTATTTTGAGGAAGGTGTTAACTGAAATGACTTATTCATATTATACTACACTGATTATTTTTTTTACATCTCAAAATCTGACATTTTAGTGGTTTCAACTAATAGGAATATCAACAATGCATTATTCTAGCCAATCATTCGAGATTATACTGATAACACTGCTTTCTCATTGATAATAACTTTTTTATATTGAAAAGACAAAATTTTATTTTGAATTTATCATAATTGACAGCATAAAATGCTTCGAGAATAATTGAAACATGAACACAATCGATTGAGTGCCATCACCTAAGAGAATATTGAACATTTGAATTGTTAAAAAAAAACCTTCCCAAATACAACTCGTTCTTCGAACTTTATCAGATAATTTTTTTATTTTCATCACTCAAATTTGATTATTTCAGGCGAAAACATTCAAACATAGCGAATTTAGGTTTGTTTTCTAATTTTTGCCAAATAAACAAGAAAAAATTATCGATAAAATTTGGAGCACTCGTGGTATTATGTACTTTTGATAATTTCATCAAAATTGAATGAGCCTCACCAAAATTATTAACTAAGGAATAGGTTATCAGACAAATCACCCTGAAGAGTCTCAATAGGAGCCCCCAATCATAAACCAAATATTGTTTGGAAACTAAATTGACTTGTGTAAATTTCGCCTAAAATCTGAGGGTTTCCTCCCTGTATGATTTGCAGTTTGCAGCACTCTTCCATTTGGTGTTCGTAAAGGTTCTGTGTAATAATCCCCCGTTTAATAATTCGACTTCGATCGAAAAGTATCCCATAGCAAATTAAAAGTCTCACGTGAACTGACCCTTATAAAATCATTATACGCCTCATTTCGATGTGACAGTTCTCGATAAATATATTATGACGATTAGCCCCTTGTATTAGCAATCCTGACCCTCGTTTTTGGTGAACCCTTCTGCAGTCGGCGTGCCCCGCACATCCTTAATAAGGTTTTTATTGCGTCGGACCATTAGTCGAAGATCCTGGACGTATAGAGAGAAGTTTGTGTAGGTAGAGGTGCTCTGAAATCATGGGCCAGCTCGCCCGAAATTGATGATAATCATTTCGACAAAATTAGACAATGTCCCAGCTAAATGGCAACGCCGACGGTCAATGGCGCGGAATTGACGAGGGATGGTTGCTTGAGGCGCGGACAGAGCTGGACTAAGGCGCAGTTTGCGGAATTCGTGGAAAGTTGGTGGGTTCTTTGTCAGTTCGTGACTTACAACAATGGTTGGGACCCAGCGTGAGCCTCTAAGCGTATTTAGGCAAGATGTGTCAATGTCACCGTGTGAATTAGGTGGTATTAGTGATGGTCAAAAGCTAAGAAACACGTGCACAACATGTGCCCAGAATGGAACTTTGATTAGCGTAGGAATTCCGTGTGAACTTGGGTTGATCTTTCCTGTCCAGACAATTATTTTGTTTTATAGATAGGAAATTATTTTGGAATATCGTTTATGATTGGGCCATAGTTTGATAATAAGTGTCAGCTATTCGAGCGTCACTGTCTGGGAAAACACTACAAAGACTTTTCTCGAGGGTGTTGTCGTTCTGTTTTGATTTCCAATTTGATGACTTGATGAATCCCAAATTTAGCAATTCCGTCAAAAAATTCTTGCAGTTATCTCTTGCAAATTCCTGAGAAAGTTGTGTATAATGTAGCGCTTTTCGAACGAGTAAATTTGAATCAAAAACTAAGTCTACAACTGTAGACGTAATTATTGATTGTTGAAACATATTCATTGTCCGAATAAATAATATATCATGAAAGCATAAACTGGACTGTCTCCGAATAGGTTCAATTACCTAAAACAAAGACTAAATACTGAAATAAAAACATAGAATAGACAGATCATCTAATTGATCAAAGAAACATTTACTCATTCTCTCCTATATAGCTCAACAACCCATATCAATGTTGAAAATTTGATGGGAAATGTGAACATTATGTTAAATGAGACGGAAAATTAATTTTTTATATGTAAAGAGGAGAAACAAGGCTTTAATCACATTATATAACTTGAAATTGCATGTAATCTTTAAAAAAAAACGAATATGATTCTCAAAATTGAATTTATTCCATTCTGAAAAGGGTAAGTATACTACAATATATTAACATAAAACTGAAATATTATGTTGAAAGAAGTAAAAGTGGTCTATGTGAAAGCTAGTTCAAAACTGGAATTGGAAAAGTATATTAAATATTGGCAAAGAAGTTTTCAATGTATTCAAATAAATAAGCCAAGTTTTTTTTAAATTAGTTTTCGGGCAATTTATAAAAAACTGATAACTTTGACACCCTGTATCCTGTAACTCAAAAACGAAGTAAATTAAAACACTTGATTAGAGGAAAACAACATTTTTTTACTGATAGAGCTATCCTCAACTAAACATTTGACACTTTGAACTTGGTCAAACTGTATATATGCATATTTTTATCAATTGTAAACAGCTTATTTTATTCATTAACAATATTGATCATTCTTCAGAAAAGCATGAAGAAAAGATTTGGTAGTACACAAAATGTGTATCATTTTCACCGAATATTGCAATGATTACATTCACTTTTGCTCCTTTCTTCTATATGCTTTTAATCAAACTAATCAAAATTTCCAATATTTCTGAAACTGTAGGGTGAAATAATCAAATTTGATTCGAGTTCGAATAAGGAAAAACTGTGACCAAAACAGTTACAAGTTAATGTTTTCATAATTCCATCTCATTTTCTGTTGTTATTTTTTGTTTTATTTTATTAATACAAAAATTGTGAGTTTGATTCAATTCAAACGAAATAAAAATATACCCAAAAAACTTGAGGCAAATGTCAATGTTCTCAATTACTTCTGAAATAACGACAAGTCTAAAAAACAGCATGGGGTAGAAGTACTAGCCATCTGGAGGATATTTACCTAAGAAATACGCTTGGAAATAGGCACGAAAGAGGTCTAGCGTAATGAATATAAAGAGTACAAGAGCATCAGTCAACGTTTTCAGGTAATATCAGGATAAAACAATGTAATGTATTGCGGTGGAAATATTTTTCACTTGAAAAAGCTATACTTAACATTTGACGCTTTGAATCTGGGTCAAACTGTATATATGCATAGTTTTATTAATTGTAAAGAGCTTATTTGGTTTCTCAAAGTAATTTGATCATTTATCAGAAAAGCATGAAGAAAAGATTGAGAGGTACACAAGATGTGTATCCTTTCAGCCATATATTGCAAAGATTACAACCCCTTTTGCTCTTTCCTACTTTATGATTCTACTTTAATTAAAAACAATTTTCAATATTGTTGAAACTATGAGGTGCTCAATTACTTCTGAAATAATGACAAGCCTTGAACATGGCGTAGTATACCAGCCATCTGGAGTATATTTATCTACGAAGTAGGCACGAAAGAAGTATAGTGTAATAAGGGGTTAATGAATACAATGAGTATAAGAACAGCAGTAAACGTTTTCAGGTAATATTAAGATTAAAACGTAGAGTAATGAACTTAGATAGAGGAAGAGTACGCAATTTTTACATGTCCCCAACGACCCCAACATGGTTAGATTACGTTGTCGGATAGTGATATATTTTAAAATCAACAATTTGACTATAACGCTATGAATGAAAATTATATTGAATCAAATATATTCATTCCAGTGATTCGCGATTAAATATGTAAATTTGAAGATTTGGAATCTGATATTGTTCCTAATTGTTGAATTTATAATAAGGGGAATATTCATTATTTTCTGTATCTACCATGCTGAAATCCAAGGTTTGGCAAATTTTGCTCTCCTAGTGTCATCGGTTGTTTCACGTCGTTTGGCGCGCTTGAAGTTTGTTTAATGAATTTCTTATATATTTAGGTATTCATTTCGATATATTTTGAGTTAATATGAAACGTTGATTCAAAATTGGATATAAGAAGTGCGTTCTTTGCGGAGAAACTCGCGAGGTGAGTGAAATATCCTATCACTGATATGTTTTCAATTCCGCGCGCTTCATATCAAATTTGATAGTTCATGTTGGGGACAAAATTTGCTTAATGAAAATGACATATGCTCCCTCTATCTATATTTATTACTCTGAGGTATATATGCATAGCATCAATTGTACAGAGCTTATGTTATTGATATTGATCATTTTTCAAAAAAGCTTGCTTGAGTATTACACAAGATATACAGAGTGTTTCCTAATTGAATATCAATATTTATGGGGGTGATTTTTGGGCTCATTTTAAGAAAAAAACCCTTCATATGAACATACGTCCTAAACGTCTCACCTTTTGAGATACAGAGTGGTAAAGTTTTCAAAAATAAAAAAATGAAATCTGTATTCAATTATGAGCAAATTTGATCTCTTGAAATAGGCACGAAATAAGTATAGTGTAAGAAGGGGTTAATGAATATAATGTGTATAAGAATATCAAACAAAGTTTTTAGGTAATACATATCAAGATTAAAACAATGCATTGTATTCCGGTGAAAACTTTTCTACCCTTATAGACTTCACCATTATTTTGCCTACAAATAAGCAATAAATAGGGGTAGGTGTGCCCCTCCTATTCAATAGATCAGACTGCATAAAAACTGTAAGCTAAAATTCTCATCCGTGGCGCGTAGCATCCCTTGCAACAGCGCGCGGAATTTCAACCCCCGTCCGCCCCTGTTCGCGAGGGTTGGCGGGTGGCCGTTTTGCAGGCACCGTCGGTCGGACGGACGAACGGTCGGGACAGGGAGGCCTTGATGAGAGACGCGGGGGGTCCTATGGCAGGGACCGGGGTTGCCGGGGTCTCGCGGGGTTGGCGGGGGGTGGTCGTACGCGAAGCGGCCGTAGTGCAATGTGACGCGCTCAAGAAGTGATGGCGTCACCGGACCATGTGTTCAAGTCGCCGTAATGGCGAGGATAGCCTCTGGCTCGACATAGCCGTAACTATTGGAAACGGATAGTGGTCCCCGATGGAGCTCCAAGGGTAAACACACGAAGGGCTTGGGCATTCCTGGAAGCTGCGAAAGCTGCTGCCCCGTCAAGACGACGGGTATATTGTAGCTGTTGGGGTTTTTTTGTCGTGGACCTGCTTAGCGCCGTGACCAATCTCGGAAGATTGGGACTTCTTCGACTGTTGTGTTGTTGAATTCGCTGCTTTGATGGTTATCGGCAAGGTCAGGGACGTGCGGGGTTGATACGAAAGGGTGTGCGTGTGTTTTTTTTTAAACGAGTCTTGAATGTGGGTGGCATTGTTTTATTTAGAGATTCGTATGATTTAAATAGAAAAGTACTTAAGAAATTGATCAATGAAACATTAAACATGTTTTATCCCATTCGACTTCATGGCATTGCTTTCATAAATCATAATAACGCTCCTTCCAGAATATACACACCGGCAAAATTAGGGGAACGAACTAAATCTCAACGAAGTTTGTGGTTCATTTTCTCATGAACCCTTTAGCCGATTTCAGCAATTTTTTTTTTCAATAGGAGGTAACTTGATTCCTCGGGAACAAAATCTTCAGATACCATCCCCATTACCTACGTTTTTTTGTTATATACAAGGGTGGACAAAACTAACGAAAATTAAGGTTTTATTCAGAACACACTGTGGAGTGATTCGTTGATAGACGAGGATGTTTACGAACACTCGGATAATTTTTTCTGAACATTTTCCCTTTTCACTAATTGCGATATCGTGATTCTCTCAGAAATTACAGCACTTCATATGGTAGATAATTAATATTTTGAATCGCTGTTAATTCCAATTGATACCCTGAGCTAAAAATGTACATACATTTCTCGAAAAAGTTAATTTTATTGATGAAATTTGATACCATTTTTCAACCGTTGAACAGAAACATTAATACAATCAAAAGCCGTTAATCATCTTGATGAATTATTTTCATTGAATCAAAGAACAGCTCCATTGAACTAATGAAATGTTTATTATTACAATGCATTATTGTTTACTTTGTATCAATAATGTATTACTGTTCATTCAAATTGTCGGAAATAATTAATGTACAACGAACACTATACCTATATAAATTTCAGAATTATGATGATTCATATCAATGAACAGGGGTATGTATACGTTACAGAATGAAATTTTAATGCATATTTATATTATATATTTATTGCACTCAAGATGCAATAATTTCTCTCAAAATTGGGAAATCGCAATTTCTAAAAAGAGGAAATGTTCAAAAAATATGAGGAAAATCCAAGTGTTCGTAAAAATTCTCGTTTGTCAACAATTCTCTTCACAGGATGTTCTTTTAATATTTTTTGTTCACAACTGTGGAGTCAAAAAAACTGATGATTTAAATTGATATTTTATAGGAAAAAACTCATATGGGTGCAGATGTTGTTTCGGAAATATATTTTTTTCGATATTTTGCTTGAATTTTCTATGCTTATATAAAGAAACAAGAACTTTTGCATCAATCTTCAATCTGTTTCAATTGATTTTCGTTGAAATTGCTTGCAAAATTCTTCTCGATCGGACCTGTTATTATACTCGTGATCTGTAGGCACTATAGGTATTATTTGTTCAATATTCTACTCGAATGTTCTCTTGATATAGAAACGCGATCAACAGAATTGAAATTATTATTTCAATCTCGTCTGTCTGTAAACATGATAACTTTCAAAATTTCCACTGAGAAAGTTTATGTTAAAGTAATCTAATGTTCATGTTGAGAAACCTTTCATCAGAACTTCTCAACTAGATATCCATAAAAAATTACGTCATTATAAATCGCATTTCATACCATATAAGTATTACAAAAAATGGGCACTGTTTTTCTCGATTTTTCTTATTTTAAATAATTAATACTATTATTTATGATAACATAAATTACTGATGTATAATTTGGAACAAACTGTTTATATTTAATATTTGCCGAGTATAATATGTATTATAAAGTGCGAGTTATGCATATTTTATTTCTTTTTTGTTATGAGATGTTCATTCATTGATTTCGAGAATCAATATCAGAATTTTTTTGATATTGTATGAGCTGGAACACATTTCATTTTAAAAGGAAAAATTACCCTTCTCACAAAAATCGTATTCTTGATACTTCAAATCTCAATTACCTCTAAGCATCATTAATAAAATGCTAGAAAATATTTATTAAATATTCGATCTTACAAAAAAAAAATGGCATTGAATCGATTTACTTCAATTATTCCGTTTCAGTTGAACATAAGTAATAATCTGTTGCTCGACCTATCAATTCTCCCCATTGATATTTCAATTTGGCATAAGCTATTAACTGTGAAAAGGGGTGAGACCACTTGATGTAATTATGTATTTCAACGATAGTGACGTATGTTTATATTGATTTTGACTGTGAAAAACTTCACAACGAGTATTTTGATTATTTGTTTGTCATAATGGTTATAACATATTATTTCATTGCACTCGAATAAGAGTAATATTGAACAAATGAAAAGTTGTTGCATTTAGGCAGTTTTTGCATTGATTGAAATAGTGAATATTATAGAACATGAAATATTCTAAAATTTTTCAGATAGAGATTGATATTTTCTATTGAAACTTTCTTCAAGTTATACAGGGTGTAACATGAGTGACTGACCAGTGGTGAATGCGGGACATCCAGGCCTTTGAGATCCTAAGACTGTTAGTTTAGGATATACAGAGTGATTTATGAAAATTGGCCTGAATTTCTGATATCCATAACTTGGGAATCAGCAGGCCGATTTTGTTTAAATTTTTTTGGTTTATTCACTTCATGTAACCCTTTCCAAACTTCAAATGTAATTGCAATATTTTCAGGGCAGTACTCAGATTGAGTTTTCTTTTGAATTCAAAACCTTTATTTTTTACATGTTTTAGAGAAATGTCGTTATTGCCATGAAAACGTAAGCGTGAATAAGGGAATCGACCTAAATTTCTTGAATGTTCTTTATTCTTCTGCCAAGCTTTCGGAATATTTTATTTCATCATCATCATCAGGGCTACTACAAAAGTTACAGTAAATAGATGTATAAAACATAACTCTCAAAATAAACGAAACTTTTCACTTACAGAATTTGAAAACTCGAAAAGAATTACAAAAATCGATCTTGTAAGGCTAAGACAATTCATCAGCATGCCAGTACAAAAGTCATTATTTTTTTTTTTATACATTCCTCTCTTATTGAATTTAATTTATGATCTTTATATCTATGTTGTCAATATATGGTCTCATTCGATTTAAAAACCTAACCATACAATCTCGTCTGCAACACGTAATACATCAATTTTAACAAAAACGCAAAAAGACATACAATGACAAACACAAATATAAATCCCTTATTCACGCTTACGTTTTTAACACTGAATGACCATAATACCAATACAATTAATTGCCATGAAATACATAATTTTAGTCTAATGAATTCAATTTTTACTTTGAATGGCACACTTTTTTCGAAAGAGTAGTAAAAGAAATAATCCATGTGTTTTGCAATATTTTCAAAATTCGGTCTCAATATATTACCCTGTGTATCTCAAAAATTGGTCGTAGCAATGCCAATAAATTTGTATATTTGTATGTTTGACCATAGTATAAGGAATCCATTCTTTTTACTATGGTTTGACATTGTGATAGTGTACTCGAACTAAGAGTTATGACAAAAAATTACAAGGTGAATTATGAATGAATTTCATTCTGTATAATGTTTGACTCTCCACGTATCTAACACTCTAAATCAGTCTAAAATGATCACCTTATGGGTAAGCGTAAGGAATATTTGTCTCGCAAAAATGTTTAATTCAATATATTTTTCTACGAGAAATGTTACTTTAAAGAAATGCAATTTTTCAACTTCGACACCCTGTATTCCGAGAACTGATTGAGTTGGTCCCATGAACTCACTTGATCATCAGAATCATATTCTACAAAATACGATAAATTCAAAAAATTAACCGTTGTCAATTTTTTCATTAGGCTGCCGCCTGGTCCTTTAGGAACCAGTTTAATCGATTTGATTATAAACGTCACTTTCTTCCTCGATATCATAGATTCAAAGTGTTGGCACAAATTTCGAGGCTTTTCATCATCTGCACCCTATTCCATTTGTTACCCACAAACCCATATCGTCCCGATCGAAACCACGCCAATGGACGGGATGTGTTGGCAACATGCAAGAAGATGGGTCAGTGATAAATCACCCCAAAACTGAAAGGAGCGGGCGGTTTAATGACCGGTTCCAAATATGCGGATTGTCACACGGTTAAACTCATGGTCAGAAAGGGCCTTGTTGGGTATTATAGTGTTCCATTTTCCTTTTATGATATTCTTCCGTTTGTCCTTGAAGAAACACGGTGAATAATGGGTGAATAGTGACGAGTAGGAAAAACCATGTTATGAAGCTTGGCGGTTCGAGAATTGTTATTACTTGGTGTAGCTATTTGTGTATTGAGAACGCAAAATGATATATTTATATTGTCGATTTGATCGAGTGACAATCTCATTTTACAATTTGCATGCCAATTCCAGCTCTGAAGAAAATTTAGATGAGTTTTTAATTTGTATATTTCGTCATTGTTACTGATTCCACAATTTGCACTTTAGATGATTCACCTTTACCCAAGATTTTCTGTGCCGTTTCAATTTCATTATAAATGCTTTCTTCAATGTATTCTCCGGCTGTAGAAGAACTTTAACAATCTACATGATATTATATGATTCACCCGGTATATGAAAATTCATAATCAACTAGAGTATACTGTAGATTACGACAGAACATAGTTGTAATTGTAAAGATTAACTAATCATGTACTATATTATATTTATAAATAAAGATTCAATTTTCGAAAAATGTTCAGCTTAATAAAATACTGAAATTTTTCAGGGCAGGATTGATTAACAAAATTTTAAAATTCAGAACTTCTTAGCTGTGGTTTGACCGGTTTACCACATTATGTTTCGCCTAAATAGGCGAAACATAATGTGGTAAACTTCTTCCTGCATAAATATGCAGGAAGAATCTTCAAATGTTCTAGGTCATAGATTGTAACTCGACTTTAATTTGCAACTGGTTACAATCGACTTTCAATTTGAAGGAATCCAGCGTCGACTTACAATCTACGACCTCTGAAGATGTTTTGCGCAGTACTAAGCGAAACGTCAGGTGAAAAACCGACTAGACCACGGCTGAAAAGAGGAATTTTTCTATTCTTTTTTAATGTTTCAATCATTTCTAGGGATTCACGGCTTTGCTTGATTTCCAAGCTTGACTTTATTTCAAGTCAAGCTCAAGTCGAGTAGTAGTTTTTCAATCTCAAGCCAAGTAGTTATTTATCAAGTACTTGAATCATATCAAGCTACTTGATTTGTAGCAGTTTTATTGTGTAGTGTCACATCAATGAAAAAATGATGAAATGAGAAGAAACCTTGCAAAACACACTTTTATTTATTAAAATAATTGTATAAACGAATTGGAAATATCAACTTTTTTGAAATAAAAACATAAATTGAATCACTATAAATCATATACGTGAAACGTATAGCCTTTTTTCCAATTCAATTCAACACAAAGGTCCAATATTTGCCGCTTCGGCGAAATTCCTTTTTTTTCCCCGATAAAAAATTCCATTCATTTTAGTTTTTTATATAATTACATATATGTATAAGTGTGTGAAATTTTTTGAATAAATTCTATATATATATTTTTTATAATATTCTCTTTTTCCGAGTATTTTTCATATTGAATAAAAACATTAATTAATTTCAATGCTTTTTCAAACCTGTATTTTCAATGTGGCTCCAGCTTTTAGATTTCTGAGACTACCAAAATTTACCAATAGATTTCATAGAAATGTGAGAAAACTACTAATAAAGTCACACTGGCGAATGCTTCAGTCTCTCGACGCTCGAGGAATCCCTTTATTTAGTCAAAGCGCGCACAAGATTGCAGAAATAGTTGCCGTGCGACTCGTGCATATCAAGCTCAAGTAATATCAAGTCAAGCAATAAATATCTAAAATCAAGTCAAGCTCAAGTATATAGTTTTTCACGACCTTGATTTTCTTATCAGGTAGAGTTGGTTAAATGTCAAGCTACTTGGGTTGATGAATGCCCAATTTCTATTTCGAAATCGAAAAGAATCTATATTTTGAATCCCATCTAAAAAAGAAAAAGATCAAGTCAATGACATTGCTGGTCACTATTTCTGCAACGCAATTAATTTTAATTGCCTAAATTCTCAAATTGTTTTCCATTTCAACCACTGCCGACTTTTCCTCAATTATAAACAGACGCAAAGGTCGCTCGAATAAGTCGGCCAAATGAATTCCACTAACCCCGACCTTGACAGCACTCTGTATGGATCCGTCAGCATCATGGAAGCATTTCCTTTTATTGACCTACCCCAACTTTGACAACGAATACAAACGGTAGCAAACACACGCTCGCTAGGGATTTATCGATCTCTATATCTACTATATTATCTTCGGAATGTCCTAAAGGAATCATAGACTGCACGATCTATCGTAGTGTCGGAAGTGAATTTCGTAAGATATTTCACTTATTGAATTGAAGCAGTTGAAATTTGATGGATATGTTTGGATCCAATAGATATGCTTCTATAAATAATTAGGATACTATAAATTTTCAATGTTTATTTTTCTATGATCTTTTATTCTTCTTAAGAAAGGAAATTTAATAGCCGTTTCGACAATAATGTTGTTGTCTTCTGAAACTACGTGTTGTTGAAAATTCGATATGTTCCGTACACACTTTGTGGCTTCGATAGTAATTTATCTATATCATTTTCAATGTTTAACCGTAGGAATCGTTCATACAAATTCATTACAAAATAAGATAAAAATAATTTCCACAAATATTTTATGGTCTACAACAATTGTTTCGCCAACACTGTGCTTCATCTGGATACTTTTTTGACCACAGACAAAAATGTAGCCTGACAAGCAAAATATTCGTAGATATTACTTTGTTATTATTTTATTTGCTCAGGAACTGATCTAATTAACTAACGTGAAGAAATTTTCACCTTAATTTCAGAACCAGAAAGATTTACCTAAATATTAAGACTAAAAATACGATACTAAAATTTGAATAGCTAATATTGTATAATTAATGAAATTTAAAATGCATTACGATGATACGAAAAACAATTTTTTTACTGCAAAGCCCTAGGACTTATAGTTTCCGAGTAATAAATTTTTGAAATTTCGAAACGAATGACACTGGGCTCGAATATTCGTTCGAGATATTCATTGAAATTTTTAACAATTATAATTTTATATTTCTCTGTGTATCGAGATATTTTACATTGAAAATGAAAATAATGAACTATAGTCTAAAATTTGCAATATTTTTAAATTTGATCAATGAATATTCATTATTGAAACTCATTAACCAAACATATATCAATTAGTCGAGATCTTCCCTCAAACGCGTGAAGAAATTTTTATATGAAAATTTAGTACCAAAAAAATTTAAATATACACAAATAATTTTCCCATCTTTTCAATAATAAACGTTCTATAGTCTATAGTAATCTGAAACCTTCATAAACCTTCAGATGGAGTTCATTTACATACATATTAAGATAAAAATGTACACTATAATTATTTTATATAAGTTTCAATATAATGTAGATAAGTTAATTAGTTGCTTTGATATTCACACTGTTTCACTTTTTTTGTGAATGATGAATATATATTTTTTCAAATTGTTGAAATCTGGTATGTGAAAATGAATAATTATTTAATTTCCATTTCAATGTATATTTGGGTTCATTTCTGGAAGGAGAGAAAATTATGATGTGCTACGTAGAATAGGGGATTTTTCATGAAGAGTTTGGAATTAGCACCCTTAATAATATTGAGGAAAGCACTGACGTGAAGTCAGGGGCTTCTGAGCACTCGTCATTCATACGCCAATTGCATCTTTGTATAGCACATATTTAGGTCTGTGGTCTGCAAAGGAGCTATTGGAGCATGAATAAACTAGCCCTCAATAGCTGTTGATTCATTGCTTTTTTCATATTTTTTTCGATATTCTGCTTGAATTTTCAATGATTCTTATGACGTTATCAACACGAAATTTTGCAGAAAGCTTGAAATTTTTATTCTATATATCTTTACAAGCAAAGACTTATCGGTTGGATCTATTGTCACTGAAATATTTTTTTTTTCGATATTATACTTGAATATTTTATGATTTTGACAAAGCACGAAATTTCCGCCTGGCAGGTTCTGTTATAATAATATTTTCCTTGAATTTTCTATTGTGTTGGTGATTAAGAAACTTAGAA
Organism: Harmonia axyridis; assembly: GCF_914767665.1. Lineage (NCBI taxonomy): Eukaryota > Metazoa > Arthropoda > Insecta > Coleoptera > Coccinellidae > Harmonia > Harmonia axyridis. The sequence continues at coordinate 27,769,240 of NC_059501.1, forward strand.
TTGTTATTTATATCCACATTCAAAATCTCAGTTCCGTCGGTTCTGTAGTCACGGAAATATTGGCTAATTTTTTTTCGAATTTGTCTCTGTTTCAGCTAATGCAATGAACATGAAATTTTGAATTGATCTGAAAATTGTAATTTCACATATCCTCTTTGGATGGACTAATCAATTGGGTATAAAAACCAATTTTTGTACAAAATTTTAGGCGAATAACTTTTATAATATCCGAATAAAATTCTAGAAGTTGCAAGTCAAACGGACATTTTATTTTATTCAATTTTCAGATTCTAGTATTTCCACTTCACATCAATATAATTGGAAGAGAATATATAATTGTTTGATTTATGAATGAGTAAGTCCAAGTGAACCGAAAATCGTATTCGAATCTGTTGAGTATCAGATAAATCTTGCCGTGCATGTTGAGCTTTAGAAAAGTTCCATTTGCAATGACTCACCTCACTAACCCAGAGAGTAAAAGAGATGAATGAAATTCCTCGGTTTTTATTACGACTGAAAGAATGTGTTGCATGATTGTTTTCACATTGTGTATGGTCAGGTTTTCATTGAAGACAAATTAAGTGAATAATTGACTTCTCTTTTGTATAACTCGAGAGGTGTTAATTCATCCGATGGGATTTATGAAGAATATGATTTATCACCTATTCATTCGCTCGCTTTGGGAAATAAGAGCTTCTTATCCAGGTGTTGTGGGAATTCGTATTTGTTTTGTTGTATAGTGGATAGTTACCACCTTACTTGTTTATAGGATTTGTACAGTAAATGACCAGAAGAATATAATGTTTTTGGTCGATGAGGCAGTAAAATATAGAAATATATACTTCATTGATTTTATCTGAAATGGGGAATTATGGTAGAATTAAATGATGATAGATTTCTACTAAAAAAAAATAGGAAAACACTGACATAAAGTCAGGAGTTTTTGAACGTTCATTCAAGCGACAATTGCTACTTTTGGTGACCACATATACATACCTATACTCATTTATGTGGTCTCCAAGGGCGCAATTGACGCATGAATGAACCAGCTCCAAGAGTTCCTGACCCTCCAGATCAATGTTTCCCTAATTTTGTTGATTTATCATTTCTTTTAAAGCCATATTTTTATATACGAATAAATTAATTTATTCCTATGTTATATTCTATTCAGTCTTCTTAACACAGGTTGGAAGTCTGAACTGGTCTCTTATTGTCAATGTACGATCTTCCGCAATAATTATAGAATACAATTACCCAATAAATTTGCAAAGTAACATGCTTGTAAAATTGGAGTATATACTCTCAACACAATGTCATTTAACACTTTGTTGGAAAAAATTGTTGAAGGGAAGAAAAAGCATATAAAAAATTCAAACAATCTTGGTTATTTCCTATTATTTCACCTTTTTGACCGCAATACATATTTTATACCTTTTTGGATTCAAATTGAGACTAATCACAATCAATTTGAAATGAAACAATTTCAAAATGAGAATAAACAACTTCAATATGGTAAGCATCCTCAAATTGGAAATAAACAGTCGCATTGGAACAATGGAACTGAACAATTTCATATTGAGAAATGACATTTACATTTGAATTTGATACTTCAAAAGAATATTAAACTAAAATAGGTAGCGATCGGATAATTAATATAAGTGCTTTACAATATTGAAATGCCAGATTACATAAAACAGGCAGAAGCAACAAATATGAAAAAGCAGATTTATGCTGTTTGCAATGGAGAGTTCGGCTCCTTCATTATTTGACAATTTTCTTTATGAAGTAACAGATTTAATTTTTATTTTTTTTTATTTAGATTAACATGTCTCAGCAGCTAGGACATTGACACATTGTGAATGTCATTTCTCAATATAAATTGTTGAGTCCCAATTCGAATGTGTTTATTTCCAATTTGAATGAGTTAACCAATTTAAAGTTGTTTATTCCCATTTTGAAGATTTTTATTGCCAATTTGATTGTGCTAACCAATTTGAAGTTATTCAATCTCATTTTTTGAAATTGTTTAATCTCGAATTTAATGTGATTAGTCTCAATTTGAAGTTTGAAAGGAATAGAAAGAATCTCCTCTTCAACTTTGAGTTATCCACTATATAGGTACACAAGAAATCTCAATCCGATCATTTCAAGGGAAATCAATGGATGTTTTACTATTTTTATTATTTATTTGTACAAAAATTTCATGATGCGTCAATAAAACATGGAATAATATATCTAAAATAATAGATGTGTAGATACAAATACAAAACATAATATTATCATACAGATAAAATCAACAAATAACGTAAATAGTGTATTACGTTATTTGTTGATTTTATGTGTATGATAATATTATGTTTTGTATTTGTATATGTATAAACGCTAAGATCGGGCGAGGAACCCGTGTATATAGTAAATATATATAGTGCATATTTTTGTTTATTTAATTATAAAGAGGAAGGTGTTCCATTAATGATAGAAAACGATATAGGCCAAATGGCAGTGACGACTACGGTTGCAGTTTCATATCCTTTCCATGAAATTCAAATCTCCATGACCAATTCGCACATTCGCGGCAGTATGTCCTCGATTACTTATAGTTTTACACTAGAAAAAAGTATTTTTTCGATATTTCACCTATTTTTTCGGATTCAGTTTATTTATTTTATCCAACTATAATCTTTCAAGTGTTTTTTATATTTATATTTATACAGGGTGAGTCGGAAGGAACGGGTCAAACTCCAGTTCAACTCCAGTTGAATATCATGTGAAGTTAGATACTATAAGAGAAAAACTTAAAAAAATTCTTTTTCACGTGTACAATAAGCTCCTGGATTTTTGACTGTTCCTCCCGACTCACCCTGTATTTCCAAATTATCCAAAAAAAAGTTTAGCACAATTTAATTGAATATTATCCGATTCATTACATAGACGTTCAATTTTTTTGATACAGGCTTGTCTTATGGTTTGGTCTTTGCAAAATTTGCATTTCACGTCATGAAGACAAGGGCACTTTAGTATGTCCTCAATTAGTTGAACTTCCATAGTACCTACAACCCTCACGAGGGGTTCATGCCAAATGAGATTCTCATGATATAGTCAAAGTTTATCGTCTCTTTTCCCCCCAATGTCACTAAGAAGTCTTCACTTTTCAGGATGAGTGAAACGATCTCAACTCCCCTTTCATTTTTTTTTCTACCACATGCAAGAATTCGAATACGTTTGACCAATGAGAAACATAAACCAAGCACAAGTTGCCGAAAGATATAAGTCGTCAAAATGTAGTTTGAACATTTACAATGCTGTCCATTCATATTTCCTACATACCTACCTACCATACATTCTTATTAGTGTGTCGTTTGGGAACATGTAACATTTTACCATGTGGATCTTTATTTCGTTACCTACAACACTGATATTGTACTGACTTCACGTGGTAGGTTCCGTATCGGGTGGGGTTGGATAAGTGTGATAGAACGTTCACTAAATAAGATTTCTCTAATTCTGTGGTTATTCCGTTCATTCTTCCACATCTTGTAGAACAAAATCGTGCGAGAATATATCAGAAACGCACAGTTTTCATGGTTATATTTTATTATTCTATGTTGGTTCTTTGAACTTTCCGCCACGGCTTTATCTGTCAATTCATCAATTTGCCTTAAAGAAATCAGTTCTGCCAACCAACATTTTTCAATACAAAAATCACTAAATTATATTTATGGAAATATTTCATTAATTTCAATGAAAATGCAATGAATTAGAGAATAGTTATTTATAATACAAGTGCAGAAGGCATTGATATTCTTCCACGAGTTCAAAATTCAAAAACGAGCCACGAAGTGGCGAGTTTTGGAATGAACGAGTGGTAGAATGAGCCTTCTGTACGAGTATTATACATTATTTTCTCTAATTCATTGCATTTTCATTGAAATTTATGAAATATTTCCATAAATATATTTTAGTGATTTTTGCATTGAAAAATGTTGGTTGGCAGAACTGATTTCTTTAAGGCAAATTGATGAATTGACAGATAAAGCCGTGGCGGAAAGTTCGGAGTACCAACATAGAATAATAAAATATAACCATGAAAACTGTGCGTTTCTGATATATTCTCGCACGATTTTGTTCTACAAGATGTGGAAGAATGAACGGAATAACCACAGAATTAGAGAAAATAATGTATAATACTCGTACAGAAGGCTCATTCTATCAATGCCTTCTGCACTTGTATTATAAATAACTATATCAATTTGTCGCATTGGGTTGCATTGCGTGGCATGACAAGAGACAAGTGTGCCTGCCTTCAATCGAAAGATGGAGCAAGAGGGAGAGAGATAGATGAAACAATAGACCCTCGGAATTTGCATCGCTGTAGTTACTCAGACATCAGAAACGGACACGTTCTCGAAATTAATCGACACGTCCAAGAAGCGGTGTTCAGGTATGCGGACGAACCCCAAGAAGATCAAACATCAGAAGAGAAAGAGACATTGCCCAGAGTCCGATCTCCGGGGGCAGTTGCTGCTCCGATTGAATATTTCGAGGCGTGAACGGCCAAGAACAAAAGCTAAATAACTCGGAATCTGCAGCACAGCCTCCCATATAGGATTCGGACCGGAGGGGCAAACAACCGCGAACTTATTAGAGGGTTAAAGGTGACCTCTCCGTAAGAAGAGCACAAAGGGCAGCGAGGCGGACGAGCGGCCTCTCCACGCTGCGTCTAATTCCGGCTAATGGGTCTCACAAAGTGGGGTCAGGTGGAGAAGTCCGCCGGCCCCCGATCGGACCCCTGGGGGACCCGGGGGAGCGGGTTCGGTTATCGCCTGTTCAATAGCCTACACGCTGACCGGCACTATGTATCTTCTCCCCCGAGCTCGGACGTTATTGGAAATACATGAACCATGGGCGTAGGGTACGGAACGAGGAACTGCTGATATTGGACGATGCCGTGGAGATTTTATCTGTTCTTGGGAACGGACATGGGAGGACATGGGAACTGTGATGTTGGGGGTGTTCAAAACTGAGGCGATCAACAAAGATCGTGCGGTTTATCGTATAAATTAATACAAGAGCTAAAAATCCATATTATTACCTATAATGAATCCTAATGACATAAAATTTTGCACACAAATGATGGGTTTTGCAATATGATATTTCATTTTAATATTAAAAAAAATATATATTTCAAAAGAATTCAATGGATGTTTACTTCCATTGCGGCTGTATATCCTCAATAACATTAGGAATTCCATCTTCAAGAGTGTACACTACCTTTCTCACTAGGTTCTTCAGTGCTGATTCATTTTGATTCTGTGCGGAAAACGTTGAATTTTTTGAAGATATTTTTCATAAAAAAGTAATAGCTTTTGTTTCATACAATCGACTCACGTTAACTCGAACCTCATTAACTCGAAATACTCAATAACACGAATTATTTCCCCTTGAAAAAACGTGCTCAAGTCGAAAAAATTACCATGCATAACTCAAGAATTTTCACGCTTATATTTTACCATTTTTACCTCTATAAGTCGATGTAAGTAAAGTTAATTCGAAACCCCGCCGTACAAATCTCGACGTGTCGGTGAATGGATCATATTTAATGATGCAATACTCGCAGTTGCGCCATTTAGTTCTGTAAAGGCTGTGAGAAACCCATCTTTCAATTAATGTTGTTTATCCCGACTCTCCAAGGACTCTGCAGTTCTAGGAATGAAATGATCCTGCGCGTACATTCTAGTACTACTTTGTCAGGAGTAAATTAGTTGAAAAAATGTTGCCTGAAAATTAGCAAACAATAATACTTTGAATTTTGTGACGTTTTGGAGACTAAATTTGACTCCCATAAGAAAAAAATATTCAGAATTTGTCAATTGACCTTTTTTCAACACGTAAAGACATTGATTCATCTGGAAATTTTACTAATGGCAATTCATTTTTCAGTAAATTCATCCAAACATGTACGATCTACTCCAATAGGAGTAATAGAGAATAAATATCACTATTCTCTACCTATATAACTTGAATTTTCATTTGGTTAACCTTTATATCTCCATCTACAATAAGTTGACCGGAAGACAAGTTATCTTCCAATTCCCAGAGGCATATTTGTAAAATATGTAATCTCATTACCTCGGTAACTTGAATTTAATAAAAATACGTGAACTATACGAAACTCGAAAAGAAATCTTGGCACCGTAATGATTCGACTCAACGAAAGCCCACTGTAACACTTTAAAAATTGAAATACTTTTCAATTGATTTTCAATTATTTCAATGATGAATTTCAACAATTTCGGAATTTTATATTATGATGAAACAATAAGTAAAATGTATTTACAGTTTTTTAAAGCATAATTATATGTTCTCGTGTATTTGACTCTGAAAATTCTTCAGAATATCAATGATTGAAAATATTATTAAATGTGAAAGCGACAAATGACAATTGAATCTACAACCAAGTTTTCCCCTTTTTCCTTCCACAACCAGTGAAAGTCTTCGTCGGGTAGTTTCAACTTATCTTTCAATGAGAGCCTTTTGAGAGTAGTAACTGCCATTCTGAATGAAAATGTATTCGAGTGAGCAAAAATTTAATTCTACTGAATGGTGTTCGAAAGATAACAGCGCGGATGAAATAGTTATTTAGATATAAGATATTTTTACTTATCCTAATCAAGAAATTCCGTGTATGCTTACTACAGTTTTGAATATATTCAATAGTATCGGGAAAATGGGTTGCATCAATATATGTAGTAAAGTGATTAGTTGATGAAGGCAATACACCATTTTTTTTCCTACAAATACTAAATTAGATAATCCAGAATGAATAATTTCGAACACGCTCACTTGTACCCCCCTTCTCCCAAATCATACTATTTTTTTTACTGAACTAATGTGGTTTGTTTCGTTTTCTTGCATTAGATTTACTCTATCGGGACGTATTTTTGCCAATCCTGTAGGTATCTCTATACAAAGGTGCAATTGGCATATGAATGAACTTTCCCTCAAAAGCTCCTGATCTGACCTCGGAGCCTTCCTTGTTTTTTTTATTATTTAATATTATGAGTTCATTCGTTCAATTGGATATATGGGAAAGGGTTTTTGATGAGCACTGATTCTAGAACCCGGCGCATTCGCCATTTAGTAACGTAAATGCATGCGAGCCACGATTGCTGGCCCACGGATACGCAATATTTTGACTGAACATGACGCAAAAACAAATGTTCGATATTTAAACCGATGAATTAATCAATATTGGCTTTTTAAGTTGTTATTCTCTGTTAATTAATAAACTTTGTTCCATTCTAGTTCAGTTCTTCATTGTTTTCCTTCGCGCCGCTTGTTTTGCGCGAGTAGTAATTTCTGGAATGTGCCAACATAGAAATAACTATCAATTTGGGGAATTCAATAGAATTTGCATTACTGTTTATGAGAAATAGCAATTAATCTGAACCATATGCAGTGCTATCTGATATTTACTTGAAAAAGTAAATTTCACGAAACAGAGATTCGAAAAAAGCACAGACATGAAGTCAGTGGTTTTTGAGTGCTCTTTCATCCATCCGCTCGAATTTTTCACTGTTCTGTCAACACGAAAATATTTATGAAACTTAAAATTGAACCACAATACAAGATAGAAATATAATTGAATTTATTTTATTATTATATTCTGTAGATCATTTCATGATATTTATTTTTTGAATATGATTTCCGCCATTTATCCGTCGCAGCTACAAGTTGGATAGTCCATTCCATCAGTCCAATTTCTTCACTACTTCTTCCTATAAATCTGGCCATATGGCGTGAATGGTGTCATATTGGATCCGATGCTTCGGGAGTTGATGGTTTGTCGGCATAAACCAATGACTTCATGACCCCCTAAAAAGTAATCGAAAGGTGTTAAGTCGCACGAACTAAGAAGATAGTTGACAGGAAGATTTCTGGAAATAAAGTTGTCGCCAAATGGATTTTGCAATGAATTGATGATTAAGCGTACTGTATCGAAAGTTGTGCCTTCTTGTTAGAACCGAATGTCGTCGAGGTTTAGCTGATTAATTTTCGGAAACAAAAAAACAGTCAAAGGTTCGGTATGCACATTTCATCATTTTGAATCGAGAAGAGTTGAATTAGGGTGAAAACAATCAATAACTGCACGAATTACTTGCTCACTAGGCCTTTTATGTTAACCGTTAAATACACGAAGTGCTCTTTGAACTTCACGAACAGATTTTTTTTCACAATTTGGAAACGTTGTTCTGGTGTTAAACGATTTATAATCAATTGCCAAACCTTACTTAACAAAAATGTTAACCCAGTTTGACATACTCAACTTTCAACCATAGACAACAACCACGACAACTCCTCATGCAGCTAAAAAACCCATTATAACAGTATCTAAATCACAAACTGATCGGATATGTTATACAAACCCTTAAATTCCAGGAATTTCTGGTATACTCAATATGTGTCTTTCATCTAAAAAAGCTCGATTTTGAATGGGATCATATACTGCCCAAACTGAATACAAATTTCATTGAAACCTAAGTTGTTCAGAAAAATTTTTTCTAACCCAAAATTGATCACAATACTTCCACTACCTCCTGTAGACTCGGAAGCAAATCTCAATTATTACCAAACCATTGAGGCAGTTTCACACAACACTGCACGTATTTAATTTGCAAATGATGAATCGCAAAGTTAGTTAAACACGTCTAATAGATGAAATGGAAGCTTCAGCAACCGTTACCCTGGTTACAAGCTAGGACTTTGTGAGTCGAGCACTTGATGTCCTGTCCCATATTATAACATATCCTTTTAATAAGTACTCACAAGAAGAAGCAGTGTTTGTATTAGCCGCGTATGTTCTCGAAATCTCAACTTCAACACACACATGTACCTAATATTACATGAGCTAGTTGCAGAAGCCGATTCCCACTATGTTTACTCTAAGCGAATGTGACGAACATTCGTGCATTAATATGTATTTGAAATTGTTGATTCACCTGCATAGCAGAATTATCAATCAGAAGCATGCAGCTTGAATGGAATCCGGAAAATCATCCTCAGCAGGTCCTGATAGTTCATTTCGCCATTCAATAATGGATTGTATTATTTTACCTGCTTTTTTATACATGGTGTTTCCATATTGGACGTGAACCTTGAAGTAGCTAATAGTATCACTCATTTGCTGATGATTGAGCCGAGCCATATTTATTGATAACCGAAAATCAATAGTTTCCAAGAAATTTGAGTTACATATTATTGTGTTTTTTAAGAATTTAGACCTTACTTCATTTTTCGTCAATTTTATCAACATGAACCAAGTTTGATTTGAATTTTGGATTATTGTCATCATGAAAGGTTATGATATGTATGAAAAAAGTGAAACTATGCTGTATTAGATGTTGAATAAGAATTACTATGATTTGAACGTTGGTATATTAAGAGAAGAATAGTAATAATATAAATTTGCCTACTACCTACTTTCGTATTCCACAATTTATGTATGATAAAATTATTTCAAAAACTTGCCAAATTCCTTCTTTATTTCCTAAGAAAGTTTTCGTTAGTTACAAGTACCATTAGTTTTGTTTCAGAAGATTTTGATTTGAAAGTGGAAAGAAGCAATGATTTGAATATTTTTTATTGCAAATAAATTCAATATTACAGTAGACATTTTTTCATAGATTATGTTTTTTCAGTTGTTCTTCTATCTTCAGTTGTTACTTTCCATCTGAAATTTACTCTCAATCTTCTCATTGTTTTGATCTAACTGTGTTAGATCCAGACTTCACGCTGGCCACGAAAATAATCCAAAATTATAATCAAATTATGTCAACGTAGAAAAATTGACGAAAAATGAAGTAAGGTTGAAAATCACATGAACTCAAATATCTCGTAAACTGTTGAGTTTTGGTTACCACTAAATATAGCTCAAACGACAGCAAATGAGTCATACTAACATATCCTCCAAGGTTCACCTCTAATTTGGAAACACTCTATATAAAAGATACATTTCTGGCTAGTTTTTGAGTTATAATATAAAACTTTGTTCTTTTTCTAACTGCTGTAACTCCGAAGATGCCATCATATGAGATATCGACTTTGAAACCCCTAGAACATGCCATAGAATTTTGAAACACAGGTTTTTTCAATTTTACCTAATTTCTCAGGATAATTTAATTGACGAAATACGAGAGTTTAAGTTTACTTTTAATCTCTTTTATCACCAGATTATTGGAATCTAATATATAATTAGTCGAGAGCCAATCGTTAACTGATTGAAGGTTCCACGAAATTTTCATTTCTTTGTTCATTTTATATTTATTCTTGAATTTATCATAACGAAATAAATTCATCGCTCCTCAAAAGTTGAAATTGATTCATTTTGAGATTCTTTCAAATTATGATTCATACAATGTGTTCCTTTTATTTTCAAAATTATGTTTTCGAATTCAAAATTATATGCATTTTTTGCGAGCTTTTTTCAGAGATTCAGCGGTCTATCATTTTCTCCAAATATCTATTATTTTGAAATTTTAAGCAGAGAGTGGTTTTGAATGATAAGGTTCAACTCATCGAAATTTTCAGGGTCGAAATATCGTTCTGGAAGATGTTTTCTCTGAGTCCTTTAGTTCTAGAGATTCTCTCAGTGAGCATCGAATTTGGAACACTCTGTATGGATAAATCAAAACATTTTTTAATATTGTTCTTGCATTGTACAATGACAAAATAACGATAAGTAAATGCCAATGTGTCTCTAACCGTTAGTCTGTATGAAATAACGGACACTGTGTATTTCAAAAACTGGTAATAGCAAAGCCAATACTGTTTGACATTATAATAGTGTACTCGAACTAAGAGTAATGGCAAAAATTGAGAAATTCCACGGACGACTTTTTTAATTACAGTGAGAATTATAAACTAAACGGGATTCGTTTTGAATAATGTTTGACTCACCCCTTACATAACAATAATTTTTATCAAAAACCAGTCTAAAAATATTATTTCATGAATAAGCAATATTTGTCGGGCAAAAGTGTTCCATTCCAAATGTTTTCCTACGAGAAATGTTACTTTGAAGAAATGCCATTTTCCAATATCGACAGCATGTATCTCGAAAACTAGTTATAGGATTGAGTCGGACCCATAGACTTTCTTGTTCAGGAGGTCATATTCTATCAGGTGTGTGAATAAGTCTTTCCCGTTTTTTGTAAGAGATGGCGCCACCAATACTGTGCGAGTATTTAATGGTTACATATGTCATAATCAAAGCTTATTCATCTGTCAACAATTCCACACTAACACATTAGTTGAAATTTTTTCGCATCATAAATTTTTGAAATCGTGAAAATGTCGAAATTTGAGCCGAGTCGACGTCATTTGCGGGAAGTTTCACTTTATTGGTTCAATTTGAAGAAATCTGCTGCCGAGGCGCATCGGTTGCTTCAGGAAGCTTATGGAGAAGGTTGTGTCGATGATTCAAGTGTTCGCGGATGGTTTCGACGCTTCAAAAGTGGCGATTTCGACGTGGAAGACAAGGAGCGTTCCGGGCGGCCGCAAATCTTTGAAGATCAAGAATTGGCGACTTTGCTTGATGAAGATTCGTGTCAAACGCAAGAAGAACTTGCTGAAGCATTGGGAGTTGACCGAACAACCATTTCCAAGCGTTTGAAAGCCATGGGAATGATCCAAAAGCAAGGAAATTGGGTGCCGTACGAACTGAAGCTGAGAGACGTCGAACGGCGTTTTTTCACTTGCGAACAGCTTCTTCAGCGACATAAAAGAAAGGGTTTTCTGCATCGTATCGTGACTGGCGATGAAAAGTGGATCCGTTACGATAATCAGAAGCGAAGAAAATCATGGGGACTACCCGGCCATGCATCATCATCGACGGCCAAGCCAAATATTCATGGCGCCAAGCTCATGCTCTGTATATGGTGGGACCGGCTAGGTATGGTTTACTATGAGCTTCTGAAACCAAATGAAAGGATCACAGGCGAGGTCTATCGACGACAATTGATGCGTTTGAGCCGCGCACTGCGAGAAAAACGGCCACAATACTCCGACAGGCACGACAAAGTTATTTTGCAACATGACAATGCTCGCCCACATGTTGCACAGCCGGTGAAAACATACTTAGAAACGCTCAAATGGGAAGTCCTACCCCACCCGCCGTATAGTCCAGACATTGCTCCGTCTGATTACCATCTCTTCAGATCGATGACGCATGGCCTGGCTGACCAGCACTTCCATTCCTACGAGGAAGCCAAAAAATGGGTGGATGACTGGATAGAGGCCAAACCGGTCGAATTTTTTCGCAACGGGATTCGTATGTTGCCAGAAAGATGGGGAAAAGTTGTAGCTAGCGATGTCCAATACTTTTAATAATTCATTTGTAACCATTTTTTCACAATAAAGGCTCAAAATTTGAAAAAAACGGGAAAGATTTATTCACACACCTTATACAGGTCCTTTATTACGCTGCTAATGAATAGCTACCTAAACTCCCCATGTAAATATTTGGATGAATTACAAAACTAAGTTGTCGGAGTATCCCTATTTGGAAAACACCTCTAATACTGGAAACCTGTTGCACATGATTTTTGGCCCGATCCATATACCTACCTATAATCTAAATCATGCGAAATTGTAATTGGGCCATTCCGAATGAATTCGGATTTAATTACGGAGTATTTCAATTAATTCTGTTTGTACCAATAAGCGAACGGTTTCCGCGATCTACATAACTGGCATTATGGATCAGTGAGTGGCGAAAGTGGTGATAATTGCGTTATCTGCCCCCTTCGGCAGCACCGTTGCGGTGTGGACCAATAAATTGAATGAGTACAAAATTATTAATTGATGGCCGAGCGCGAAGGGTTGCGCTGGCTGTTTTCGAGTTTCACTTTTACGCTTCCCGTGTGGTTTGATCGGTCGTAGATTAACCTACTATGTGCATTTTATAGCGGACGTTTGTTATTGAATTTTCTGCGAATAAATAGGGTGGGTATTGACGATTGAACCCGTGTTCTACCGCTTTGGATGAAATTTAATGCGTTATTTCAATCGGACAAGAGGTCGTAGGTTGCTGAATGAGTTGAACACTACTAAAGGGTGTTTTTTTCAGAGCTATAGAACTTTAAATTGCAATAAAACAACGATGGATTATTCGATTGACATGAATTTTATTTATCCGCAAGATAATCTTGTGGCATTACATTTTGAATATGATTTCTGGAATATGACCGCCACGGCTGGCTCGGATGTAGTCCAATCTGGACGTCCAATTTTCGATTACTTTTTCCAACATTTGTGGCCGTATATCAGCAATAACACGGCGAATGTTGTGTTCCAAATGGTCAAGGGTTTGTGGCTTATCCGCATAGACCAATGACTTTACATAGCCCCACAGAAAGTAGTCTAGCGGTGTTAAATCACAAGATCTTGGAGGCCAATTCACAGGTCCAAAACGTGAAATTAGACGGTCACCAAACGTGTCTTTCAATGAATCAATTGTGACACGAGCTGTGTGACATGTTGCGCCGTCTTGTTGGAACCACAGCTCCTGGACATCATGGTTGTTCAATTCAGGAATGAAAAATTTAGTAATCATGGCTCTATACCGATCACCATTGACTGTAACGTTCTGGCCATCGCCGTTTTTGAAGTACGGACCAATGATTCCACCAGCCCATAAAGCGCACCAAACAGTCAGTTTTTCTGGATGTAACGGTGTTTCGACATACACTTGAGGATTAGCTTCACTCCAAATGCGGCAGTTTCGTTTATTGACGTAGCCATTCAACCAGAAGTGCGCTTCATCGCTAAACAAAATTCGCTTATGAAAATCGGGAACAACGGCATATTATTTTCGAAATAAAATTGCACTATTTGCAAGCGTTGTTCAGGCGTGAGTTTATTTATGATGAATTGCCAAACCAAACTGAGAATAAATCACTTGACAGCTGTTAAATCGGTCGCCATCTTGAACAGTAATGCCAACTTAAAGTTATATACCTCGAAAAAAACACCCATTATAAGAGACTTCTAGGAGAGATTTGGCTGATTTGAAGTGAGGATTACAGTGACTTAATAAAACACAGTGGCGACAATACGTTCAAATTGAGCTTGAAAATGGCGAACCATATGGCTTAACCCTAGAATACAATTGTCTGAACTTCAGAGTAATGAACATAGACAGAGGGAACATATATCATTTTCAGTGAGCAAATTTTGTCCCCAACATGATCAAATTTGATATGAAGCGCGCGGAAATTAAAACATATAAGCGATACGATACTTCACTCAATTCGCGAGTTTCTCCACAAAGAACGTACTTCTTATGTCCCATAGTGAATCAACGTTTCATATAAACTCAAAATATATTGAAAAAAATACCTAAATATATCAGAAATTCAGAAAACAAACTTCAAGCGCGCCAAACAACGTGAAACAAGAAAAAACCGATGACGGAGGAGAGCAAAAGTTGCCAAACCTTGGATTTCAGCAAGTATATACAGAAAATAATAAATATTCTGATTATTATAAATTTGACAATAAGGAAAAAAAAATTGGATTCCAAATATTCAAATTTGCATATTTAATCGGGAAACACTCAAATAAATATATTTCATTCAATATAATATACATTCATAATAGTATAGTAAAATTGTAGGTTCAAAAATATATCACAATCTGACAACGTAATTAACCATAATTAAATATTGACATAAAATTGCGTATACTTTCTCTATCTATGTTTATTACTCTATGGACTGAACTGAACGTCAAAATTCGAATTATTAGTTCTGATAGTATTTGATTGTATATAGAACAAATTTATTAAACTGAAGAATACTACGGTGACTTAATGAAATGGGCCTTACATTTTGAATGAATCCCAAAAATCAGGTAAACCGAGAATGTAAACAAAAAGCCGCCATATTTGGGCTCAGCCAATCAAAAACGAGACTACGCTTGTCGCCATTGTGTTTTTTTAAGTCACTGTCAGGGTATCAATACGAAGCTTGAAATTGTTATCCTACAGTGCTCGATCTGTCGATAATTCTTGTGAATTTTGGGCTAGGAGAATGATTCAAATTTTGACGGAATCCACAGCATTCAGCGTAGGGTAAATGCACTGGTTCTCGACCAGTTAACAGAAACATCGATTTCGAGCACGATTTTTTCACACATAAACTTATCAAATTCAATGGTGTTCTTGTTCATCGATTCTTTGGTTAGTTTTAAATGATTTGTCATATAATTTTAAACTTTCTTTCCGCATTTAACCTTTGAAATGTGGAAATATATAGAAAATCTCAATAACCTTCTGTTCTCGACCACGCCGCAGAGTTCTCGACCATTTTTGTGTTAGTTTTCGACCACTAATAATAGTGGCCGCTCCACTTAAAAAACTTTAGAGCGAGATGAGTGATTAGTACTTACTTTCGTACCGTACCATCGACATCACTACCTATCACTCAGATGGGTTTCAGATGAACTAATCAAGTAAGAAACACTCGAAACGTAAAAAAAAATTATTTTGCAAAAGTTTCCACTTTCTATAAATATTTCAAAATTGCAACTCATACAACATTATTTGGTTATTTTGCTCTTAATATCTATTTAGAAACAAATGAGTAAATAAAATATAAAATACCGACCACCAGTGGTCGAGAATTAAGTACAATCAAATTGGTCCTCGACCGCGAATAAACAAAGGGTAGAAATAAATGTTTCAACGTTAATTCGGTGGTCGCAAACTAATATTCAGAAAGTAGATATATAAATGAATCAGGGTATCGAAAAAAAAAACGAAAATGATCCAACAGAAATATATATCGGTTGACATAAACAATTATTGAAGTAACATATTGGTTCACGACCACTTTGGTCGAGAAATGAAAGATACAAATTTTCCAATACCAGTTCGCGACCGCCGAATATTTAACAAAAAAATATACATTTATCTGCTTCTTCATTGAAATACACTCAAAAATATATGTTATAGTTGATAAAAAACAAAATATACACACATAATTCATTTAAAATAAGAAATAATAACTATTTCCTGGTCATATATCACAAAGCACTTTTCTAAGAGAGGACGAGAAAGAACCCTTTTCTATGATAGACGATTATAAACTAATTTTTAGCGCGAAAACTTTGACCTATACCCCTACTATGCAAACTATCTTGGAAGGATAGAATGTGGCTTTAGTTAATTGAATCTCGCGTTGTACAAGTCCGATCGGGTTTCACTATATGGCGTTAGAAAGATGAGATTTCGCACTAGAGAAACATTCTGACAGTTTTGTGATGAGTTGACTCAGTTGAGTTTGAGCACGCCACCAAGATGAACACTAGCAAAAAAAATACGCTATTTCGATAGTTTTTCTCAGATAAAGACAAAAATACCAGCATACCGGACATTTTGCCGGAGCGCCAAATTGTAGAGGCTTGCGCCTCTACAATTTGGCGTCATGCTTTTAAACAATGCAGGACGTTTTGATAAATTTGACAAGGTAATTTTGAGTTGAAAACTACGATTTCATATAAAATTGACAAGATGCCTGAGAAGAATAATAGAGGCTCCTTCAATGAAAATTCAGATAAATTAGCCAAAACAGGGCGGTGAAATTTTATTTCGCCGGTGAGCTAAAATGTATGGCGGCGGCTCTGAGGCCAATTGTCGAAAATATTGATAAAAGCATGGACATTGTCGAGTCCTGTTTTGATTGCTCAAGAGCTTAAGAGTGCACAATAAACCGTTTGGAACACTATTTACATAAGGTTGATCTCAAGAAGATGCTAGATGTATGGATACCACACGAGCTAACGCAAAAAACGGCATGGACCGAATTTCCACTACGAATCACTGCAGAATCGCAACAAATCGCCCCATTTTTTAAACGCTTGGTACCTGGTGATGAAAAGTGGATCATTTATGACAACTTCAAGTAAAAACGGTATTGGTCGAAACGCGGTGAGCCTTCGGAAACGGCCAGGAAAGTTTTGATGTGTGATTAGTGAGATTGGCAGGGAACCCAAATTGGATCATTCTAACTATGGTAATTGAAACCTTGTTCCTTATGCAAAAATAATGGCTTTCTTTTAACTTCACCTTATACTTTCTTGCGCCTGAGTTTTCTTATGAAATAAATCTACATATATTTATGAAATATGTAAAATTTTTTTTTAACTTGTTTCTGTCTCGAATTCATTATAATTGAGTCAAATCCAGATCCAAATTTGAAAATTACAAATAATAGTTCTCCAGCGCGAACAAAAGATAGAACAACAAAATATTAATTCAGTAGTTTTGTTTCAAGTAAATTGAAGCCCGAATGAAACTACAAATATACGAATTATGTCGTAAATTTTTTCAAGATTAATTGATTCCTTGTTCTTCTTCATTTGTTATCAACTAATCTATCTGGTATTTAAATAACTCAAACTTTTGCCTTCATTTCAACTCGCACATCTTAATCGATCGTGAAGAATCAACTAATTACTAGGAATGGTGTGATCCGTAAATGGAACCGACGCATTCGCCAATTTGTTTCTTTATGAAATGTAGACGGCGACTTGTTGTACAGTTTTTATGTTTGTGCGTCATTTTGTAATTCTCATCAATGTCATTGTAGTATATCCAAGTTACGTAATATACTTTCTTTCTTGAAAGATTGCCTATCCATTTTTACCAGTGAAATATAAATGTCAGATAAAAAAATTAAAATAAATGCATATCAATAACAATGGTAAGTTCAGTTTTACGAGTTAATAGACTCAACTTCAACCATTGTTTAATAATAATGATTTTATTATTTAACTTCATTGGCCTAGTAATTGGCTATTGATCTGGGTCTTCAGTCCACCTCAACAATCATTCTATTCATCTAATTTTTCATTCAAATAACTTATACTTTGGTTACCAAATTATCCACCATTATTCCATCATAATTGTTTATTTTCGATCGATAGATAAATGAAAAATGAATTTGTTTCGCCGAAATTCATTCAATCAAAGTTACGTGGAGATTATTGAAATTGGTCAAGTTTGTGGAACTAGAAGTTCAGACCAAAAGTAAAGGGTGTTTTTTTAGAGCTATAGAACTTTAAATTGCAATAAAACAACGATGGATTATTCGATTGACATGAATTTTATTTATCCGCAAGATCTTGTGGCATTACATTTTGAATATGATTTCTGGCATATGACCGCCACGGCTGGCTCGGATGTAGTCCAATCTGGACGTCCAATTTTCGATGACTTTTTCCAACATTTGTGGCCGTATATCGGTAATAACACGGCGAATGTTGTCTTCCAAATGGTCAAGGGTTTGTGGCTTATCCGCATAGACCAACGACTTTACATAGCCCCACAGAAGGTAGTCTAGCGGTGTTAAATCACAAGATCTTGGAGGCCAAAACGTGAAATTAGGCGGTCACCAAACGTTTCTTTCAATAAATCGGTTGTGGCAGGAGCTGAGTGACATGTTGCGCCGTCTTGTTGGTACCACAGCTCCTGGACATCATGGTTGTTCAATTCATGAATGAAAAAGTTAGTAATCATGGCTCTATACCGATAAACATTTACTCTAACGTTCTGGCCATCATCGTTTTTTAAGAAGTACGGACCAATGATTCCACCAGCCCATAAAGCGCACCAAACAGTCAGTTTTTCTGGATGTAACAGTGTTTCGACATACACTTGAGGATTAGCTTCACTTCAAATGCGGCAGTTCTGTTTGTTGACGTAGCCATTCAACCAGAAGTGCGCTTCATCGCTAAACAAAATAAAATGGACGTAGTGCGCGATACGTATTCCGCACAGAACCATTATTTTCGAAATAAAATTGCACTATTTGCAAGCGTTGTTCAGGCGTGAGTCTATTCATGATAAATTGCCAAACCAAACTGAGAATAAATCACTTAACAGCTGTTAAATCGGTCGCCATCTTGAACAGTAATGCCAACTTAAAGTTATATACCTCGAAAAAAACACCCTATATATCTATTTTTAACACACTTCGTTGGCTAATTGGTTTCAAAAGATTAAATATTTTTATATGTGGTTAGGTTAGGTATTTTTGTATTTTTTTTTCAATTCGAAAACATCAATTATGAAAATTTCAGGAGCAAATGAAAGTTCTCCGTCAGAAATTCGCAATATTCCAAAATCATTTTTCCACACGAAAATACCCCCTTTTGATTTTCGTCTACCTAACACGTCCAAGCACAAAATAAACTGAAAACATATCTCAACCTCATCATACAATTTACTGTAACATTGTTTCGTCCAATTGTTCCAATACTTTCATTGCAGTCGGTGAATTTCCCGATGTAACAGGTGGTCTGGATGAAATAACTCTGGAAGCGATAGAGATAGCTGTCGAGGTGAAACTGAGCGGGAAAACTCCACTCACAACCTCCATTCAATGGGCGATTGCTTTGTCGAACAGGATGTTATCGAGTTATTCAATAAACTGACTCATCGAAATGAGTGGCATCGCTTTCGATTAGGCCCTCGTGGAGTAAAAGGCGGACAGCAATAGAGATATAGAGAAACATAATATTCATTCAGAGATTGGATTTACATTTATAGTTGGTCAGTGGCGGATTAAGGGGAATATGGTTGTTGTGAGGGAATTGTTATTGAATTATTTAATAATCGGACTTGGGGATTCACGGATTGGCTTGATTTTCAAGCTATTCGGCTTGAACTTTACTTGATTTCAAGTCAAGCTCAAGTTAAGTAGTATTTTTTCAATCTCAATTGAAGTATTTATTTATCAAGTACTTGAATCATATCAAGCGACTTGATTTGTAGCAGTTTTATTGCGTTTGTTCACATCAATGAAAAAAAAAATTATGAAACAGAAACACTTTAATTTATTGAACTTTGTATAAAACAACAGAAAATATCAACTTTTTTGAAATAGAAAGATAAATTAAGTCCCAAAAAATCATAACAAAATAAAAAATAAAAAAAATAAATTTCCTTGATATTTTTTGTTTTTTTGTAACTCTAAGAGCAGCTCTGGAAAATTTTCTTTCAACAGGAGAAGATGCTAGCTTTGATAAAAAATTCTTGGCCATTTTGGCCGAGTTTGTAAAGGTATTTCTCTAATTCTGTGGTTATTCCGTTCATTCTTCCACATCTTGTAGAACAAAATCGTGCGAGAATATATCAGAAACGCACAGTTTTCATGGTTATATTTTATTATTATATGTTGGTACTCCAAACTTTCCGCCACGGCTTTATCTGTCAATTCATCAATTTGCCTTAAAGAAATCAGTTCTGCCAACCAACATTTTTC
This sequence comes from Harmonia axyridis, assembly GCF_914767665.1. Taxonomy (NCBI): domain Eukaryota; kingdom Metazoa; phylum Arthropoda; class Insecta; order Coleoptera; family Coccinellidae; genus Harmonia; species Harmonia axyridis. Next base: position 27,789,564 of record NC_059501.1, read on the forward strand.
AATGCAAAAATCACTAAATGATATTTATGGAAATATTTCATTAATTTCAATAAAAATGCAATGAATTAGAGAAAATAATGTATAATAGTCCTGCAGAAGGCTCATTCTACCACTCGTTCATTCAAAAACTCGCCACTTCGTGGCTCGTTTTTGAATTTTGAACTCGTGGAAGAATATCAATGCCTTCTGCACTTGTATTATAAATAACTATTCTGAAACTAGCAAAAGAGTTCATAGAAATGTGAGAAAATTACTAATAAAGACACACTGGTGAATGCTTCAGTCTCTCAGCACTCGAGGAATCCCCTTATTTAGTCTAAGCGTGCACGAGATTGCAGAAAATATATGCCGTGCGACGCGTGCATATCAAGCTCAAGTAGTATCAAGTAGCTTGATATTAAGTCAAGAAATAAATATCTGAAATCAAGTCAAGTTAAGCTCAAGTTGGTAATTTTTCACGAGTCAAGTAGTTGGTTGAAATGTCAAGCTACTTGGCTTGATGAATCCCTAATATAGAGAGATATTAATACTGCTAGAGATATGGAACAACATTTTATCATAAGTTGGATTTACCTTTATAGTTGGTCAGTTGAAGATGGAGGTGAATATATTTTCTGTGATCTGTTATAAAAAAATTGTTATCAAATTATTTAATAAAACAACTTCATCAAAATCAGAAGAGCTGTTTTTGCTTAGGCTTTCGAAGAGAAGGAGTGATAGTGGAGATATAGAGGAAATATATTCATTCTGGAATTGGATCAACGTTAACCGAGAATAATTATGCCTTATTTCTATAAACTATTGTTAGGAGATTTAGTTATTCAATAAACTGAATTAAGTTGCATGTTGAGTGGCATCGTTCTTGATTAGGCGTTCGTATTGAAGAACAGGAGTAATAAACGAGATATGGATTAACATTATATTCATTCACAAGCTGGATTTACAATTATAGTTGGTCAGCTGAAGATTGAAGGGTGTGTATTTTCTGTTATCTGTTATGACGAATTGTAGTTGTCAAATTGGGCAATAAAACAAATTTATCAAAATAAGGACAAATTGTTTTCGTTTAGGACCTCGTAGAGAAAACAGATTAATGATAATAGAGAAAATATATTCATTCAAGAATTGAATTAACGGTAATAGTAGGTTGAACCGAGAATTAATGTATTTCTGATTCGTACAGCTAGACAACAATTCCTATATTCAATAATCAGACTTCATTTATAAGTTGGATTTACATTTGTCACTAAAACAAAAAAAAAATTTTGTGAATATTTTTCATTGTTTGAGTGCCTGACAAATGTTCCATTGAATGCCATCTGAGAGCGTTATAACACACAACGGCAATTTCTGTACTTTCATTAATCACTAATAGGAAAATTTGAAAAGTAAATTTTTTAGATAACTGCATAATGTTAGTCGGATTCACTTACCTAATTCGGAACATTTCATCATCTAGACTTCAACACCTAAAAATCAAAACAATGAATGTAATAAGACTAGAGTTATAAATAAAAAACAAAGCTTGTTAGGAATGTTAAGATATAACTAATATAATATACAGGGTTGCCACTTTTTTAAAGGGATTGTATTGGTAACTTTTAAACCATAGGAGTTAGAAGGTCGGTCAAATGGAGAAAAAGTTGCATGCATAGAAGCATTATCGAGCAGTTCAAACAAATCGAGATTATCAGGGCCGGTTATTGAGATATCATAAGAAAAGTAAATTACGTCATTTTGATTTTTCTTTTTTTCCCACTTCATTTCAAATATCATCAAAAAATGTTACAGGAATTTTTTATTCGACAGTAAATTATCCTCAATTTGACGTAATCAGATTTCGTATCCAACGTTTCGTACTCTCTGGGCCACCCTCAACCTCATTTTTTTCAATACGAACCTGCATATTTTATGACATTTTTCGAAATAACTTTTAACGCTGAATTCAACGATATATCATACAATGTCATTCAATATTTGAATATTCATTCAAGAATTGAATTAACGGTAATAGTAGGTTACACACCATTAAATTTGGATGAGGGTCAAAATCACCTGAAAATCTACTTTGAATGACATTGTATGATATATCGTTGAATTCAGCGTTAAAAGTTATTTCTAAAAGTGTCATAAAATATGCAGGTCCGTATTGAAAAAAAATGAGGTTGAGGGTGGCCCAGAGAGTACGAAACCTTGGATACGAAATCTGATTACATCAAATTGAGGATATTTTACTGTCGAATAAAAAATTCCTGTAACATTTTTTGATGATATTTGAAATGAAGTGGGAAAAAAAGAAAAATCAAAATGACATAATTTACTTTTCTTATGATATCTCAATAACCGGCCCTGATAATCTCGATTTGTTTGAACTGCTCGATAATGCTTCTATGCATGCAACTTTTTCTCCATTTGACCGACCTTCTAACTCCTATGGTTTAAAAGTTACCAATACAATCCTATTAAAAAAGTGGCCACCCTGTATAATAATAAACTATTTTTCTCGAAAAGAGTTGTTCTACCTGACGCCAAAGTTATAGAACTTAAATCTGGATCACCCTGTAGAGTAATCATTCTATATTGTTGAAATTTTGGCAAGTCATTCTTCTGTTAAGTTAAGATTTTGCAAGTAAATAAAAAATGACTATTTTGAGCTCAAATGCTCCTAATTTCACTTCACTGCTTTTCTCTTAATTTTAATATTGAATGTATAGACATCAATAAGACTCACCTGTTATATCAAAGAGCCATAACCAGTTTAAAGTATTCAAATTCCACCATTTTTTTTCAGCCGAACCGACTCTGCTCGCCTCAAACTACAGTTTTCCGACAATCTGGAAATTGTTTCGAACTGTCGACTGCCCTATGTTCCCTCCTTCTCGGAATTGGATATAACGCTTACGTAGTTTCTGGTTACGCCATACAGGACGTCACGATGAATATTATGATCAGGGTTGATTCGCCATTTCCAGAAGAATCTGATGTGGTCGAGGAGAAAAAAGAAGAAAAAGCGGCGCAAAAATATACCTTGAAATCGGGAAGAGATCTACGAAGTAAGTTCATCATGATGATGGAGCAACGTGTCAGAGACAAAGAAGAGGAAGAACAAAGAAGAAGAAGGGAGGAGGAACTGGAATTGAGGAGGGTTAGTGTTATATGACAAATAGCAATTTTCACGATCACTTCTTGAATTCCTCTTGGAATTTCAACATTCCTTCTGGTAGAATTCAATAGTTTTCTGTTTTTTTTTTTCCTGTAAAGACATTTTTATACCATAAACTATGTAAAATGAGTCACCCACAAAACAAGGTTAGGTTGGGTTAGGTTAGTGTTGTTAGGTTAAAAACGAAAACGAAGTTAAGTTTCAAAAAGTCATGATTAATAATGTATGGTTTTTCAATAAGAGGTTTTGATATAAAATAAACAATATAATTTTTCTACATTCATGCAAAAAGCAAAACTTTATTGAACTATATTTAGTGGAAAAAGAAGTTCTTTATTGCACTAGTGCAATAAAGTTTTTATTGCACTCATATGTCATTCTACTTCAACAAACTCAGTGTTGCAAAACAAATATTTCATCCTGAAGGAAATAACGATGTACAGTTACCAAGTACTAGTACGTTTACAGCAGTAACAAATCAAGAAGTGGATTTAAAAAGTACTTCACTACGAAATATTCATATTTAAAATTGCACCAATTGTTCATTCACTTTCAACATTGAGGGTAAAAATAAAGTTTGAGTCAAATTGTTCGTAACGTATTAGTTCCTGTTTCAATGCAAATCGATATTAATGATAAAGTATTCAAGTTGCGCTTTTCATTTTACTACACCTAGTGCCGCACCTCAATAAATCATTTTTTGCTTTTTACATGAACGTAGAAAAAATATTGTATGCAACTCGTGCAAAAATTGTTTATTGCACGTCGAGTGCGATAAACATTCACTTTTTGCACTTGTTGCATAAATAACTATTAAGAAAAATCAATGGATGTTTATTTCATTGTGAAGAGAAAGATATCATTACCAATGGAAAACGTTATCAGCCAAATGGGAGCCATATCATTTTCATGATGTTTTCCATGACCAATTTACACATTTTCGGCTGTATATTCTTGATAACTCAACGAATTCTATCTTTAAGTTCTTGAATCTATTGTGTAGCATTGGCATAAACCTCATATTTATTGTGGTCCCAAAGAGAAAGGTCTAAGGGTGTGAAATCACAAGATCTCAGACTGTAATCACTTCTGCGAGAAATAACATGACCAGGAAAATTTTCTCGAAAACTTGCAATTATTTCAGATTTTCACCAAGGAAAGATCCCAAACATTTCCCTGATGACCAATTCATGGTATAGTATATCGAAAGTCACTTAAACTAATCCATAAAAACGCTTGACCATAGATCTCCCTTTGAAGTGGATACCGCGATCCGCTAAATACCAGGGTTTCTTTGAAAGTATTGTTAGGCAATAAATTCATTGGCCCCAAAGGAATTTCTGGAAACTTGGACAACCCATGTATAATCGAAATACTCTGGCTTCCTCCAAGTGACGTTGGAAATATTATAACATTAAAGCACCAATCGCAAACACGATAACGTGTAACCTTGGATGCTCCTTTAAACAGTTAAGTGGCCCCCAAGGGCGTGATTATGGCATTGACTAACGAGCGTTTAAAAGCTTCTGAATTCAAGTCGGTACTTTCATCAATTTTTTGTGACAAAACTGTCTCATTCATGTCACCAAACCGACATGGTGGATTTTTTCAGCGGCAAAATTTTGATGAAGAAACAAAGTTACTTTACTTATTTTTGAATGAGTGAGTTGATTTCACTTGTTTTTCAATTACGCTCATCAAACTAGTTTTCAACTTTTCAAATAAATTACGAAAATGTTGTCAAAACAAATATTTGAAAGAAAAAAAATTGTTCAACCCTAAAAACATGCTGACTGGCAAATAATTAATAAAATAACGAAAGCACACAAAATGGATCATTTTATGATGATGAACTACTGATTTTCAGATAGAAGAAGCGTTTCCTGAAGATGACCTGGAAGGTCTCAGAATTCATTCGTGGGTACTGATGTTGAAAGGTGGTAGAAAAATAAAGGAACCATGCTTCATCGAGCCCACAACAGGAATTATACATCCCCTGAATACGTTTGCTTATAACGGAATCGAAAGTGTTTGGAATCACCTGAATTATTGGGTAATTCACGTTGTTTTTATTTCAAACCATTAAATATAGCATGAATCCTGAGATCTTTTTCTTTTTTCAGATGTAAAATTATGATCGAAATTTGAAAAAGTTATAGGTATTGCTTGTTTGAAAATTTTTACTTTCTGAAGTTTCTCTTTCATAAGTAATCAAATGGAGCATTTGTTGAATTCATCAGCCTCGACATTTCGATAATATGACTTGAATATTCAATTTTCAAATATGAGTTTCTATCAAAATTAATTTTTTCCTTTTTTCAAAAATGTATCATATGTCAATATTCAAGAGAAAATCAAAGTTCCGTACAATGACATCATATAGCATCTGCAAATATTTTTCCCCATTTAATAGTTATCTATTGTACAAGACGATAAATTTGTATATCTTTGAGAGTGTTTTACACTTTTTACAATAATTAGACTCGAGAAAAATAAAATTTCAAAGAAAATTGTAATTTTAAAATTAAATTTAAAATCACTTATTTTAATTGAAACAAATGATTGAAGACCCCTCATGTGAGGCAATTTCAGAACTCTGTATGAAATATCTACAGTAAATCAGGACTCAGGACTCACCCTGTATAAAGACCATTTTATCCTTCAGGTGAATATGCAAGAGTGTACTCAAGATCTGAGCACCCTGGATTATAACCTTCAAGATGTGAATAAGTGGGAGCATGTTCTGCTTGGAGAACCAATTGAGAGTCGAAAACACAGACCAGATGTGGAAGCAGATGAAGAAGAGGTTGAAAGAATAAGAATTTATCAAGAGAAACATTTAGATATGCCCATATCTTGGAGTTCACCAATCACGATACCTCATGACGGTAAAACCATAGTATAAGGAAAGGATAGTAAGCCAGTGTAGTGCTTTTTTCGATTTTGTTGATGTTGTGCGCCATCTAGTTGTACTCACGTTTTACTCGAATTTTACTGTCAAAAATTGTTCCGTAAAGTGGAGCCCTCTGAAAAAATCGGTGTTATTTTGAAGAACTAAAATATTTGAAATAGAGTGGTCAGAAGATTTCTATATTTTGATATTTTTTCTGCTCTGTAATAAGCATTTACGCCAGTTGTGTGTCTTTGCGATAACTTAATAATAACATAAAAATTGTTGGCAATGTCATGCGACCCCTTTTCAACCACGCCACTGAATGAATTATCGTATTATTTCTGCTCCATCTATAGCTCATGATTCAGCGCTATCTATTATCGAGTTACTTCTCCAAATCCAAATCCAACTACAATAGCGACCCCTGGTGACTATTTCCTTGCCGTCAAACGACGGTTGGCTTACTATCCTTTCCTTATACTATGGTAAAACATAGTTCTCGTTATGGCTCATTTTCACGAAGATAGTTACTTACAGGATAGTACAATCGTGATTCTCGATAGAAACTATCGCAGGAACTATCACCATATAACTATTGACTTATAGTCACTATCCCACTGTCGCGATAGCACTTTCACGATACCAATATCATCTTGAAAATGAGCCTCAAGGATAAGATAATGTTCGATAAAAAACTCTTATAGGGTATCTGAGTGCCTCATTGGCGAATTAATGAACGAGCGCTCAAAAATCTTGATGTAATGTCACTACTTTCCCAATTGTCCTTCTCCACCTTGAGAGCTAGAGGGTACCACCACCACCTCTGAAATATCGTATGGGCAAAATAATAAAACATTAATTTAACGTAAACTTGATCTGGAAATCTTGTCTCCCAAATTCTTGAAAGATAGCGTCGCCACTGCTTGTCTACAACATTTTGAGTTTGAAATGTATATAATTATTTGGTTCATTTTGTTTTTGACTTTTCCGCAACTCAATACTTAATTCACAGTTGAAGAGTTTTTAACAGGACAAAACTATTAAGACCGGTGCCTTCGCCATTTTGCTCCTATTTTTAAAAATAATATTATGAGTAGAGATGAGCGATATTTCACGAACTGTGATTTAATCACTGATATCAGACTGTCACAGGTAGTCACGGTTCCGAAAAACGAATACAGAGCGTGACGGGATCACTGTTTGAACATTTCATAGATATTTTCAGGGTTTATCAACGTCCGTGCAATCGTAAATTATGAAGCCAGCCTGCCAGCCTGATGTTTTTATTGCTTCGGAACCTTTGTCGGCAGTTACTACTGATGCACTCTAGCCACATAAGTTCCGTGCGGACGATTGTTTTCGAAAGCCGGACCATTAACAGAACGTCCAAGCAGGCTAACTAATAAAAAAACTCAAATGATTCTCTTCCTCAATTGTAATTGTCGTTGGTGGAGAATGAATAGGAATAATTGTATTTTTCTCTCGAAAAATTCATCAAATATAGTTGGGAAATTCGATTATTTAGGGAATGTTTTAACTACCCATTTCTTAGTTTTTTGTTGTGAAATTTTTAATTTTTCTCTCATTTTTTGTTACAGTATTAGCCCCTTAACTATTTTGATATATACAATTATAAAATGAGTGTATTTTGTTTGGAGGTTGATTACTCATCATTATTATTAAATAAATAAACGTCTGAATATATGCATATGGCTAATTATTTATTATTCGATGTCCTAAAAAACATACCTTTTCATTTAGAGATTTCACAATTCTTTGATTAGCTCAGAAATTAATAGAAAATATCAGATATATTTAGGAAATTTAATTATTCAATAACTGGTTTTACTATATTTTGTACATTTCTGATTGTTACTTTTTCTGTTTTTCTCTTATTTTATTTGATGCAGTATCAGCCATTCAATATTATCAATATATATTCACATGTGAATTATTGTATTTGTAGGTATTATTTATTTTTCGATGTCCAAAATTATTCATATCCATATTCCACAAATCTGTTACCTCTAAAGAATTAACAGAAAGACAAAAGAGCTGAGGTTTGGGTGATTCATACAAATAATAATAACAAGCACGGTCCGTGCTCAGCGTTGTGAAACGTGAACGTTCCTGTTCCTTTATGATATCAGTGAAATTAAAGCGTGATCACCGTTTAGGTATCGGATTCGGTTAGCGAACGTTCCGTACAGCACTGGTAGTGGGGTGACCCCACTCCCAGTGCTGCGGAACGGGGAACGGACTCTTACCGAATACGATACCTAAACGGTGATCACCGTCACCGTTTAATTTCACTGATATCATAAAGGAACAGGAACGTTTCACAACGTGATCTAGAAATCACGGTATCGCTCATCTCTAATTATGAGTTCAATCGTAGGATAAAATTATTTTATTAGAATAATTTTGCTAAAGATAAACTAGGTAACAGTATCTTTTAATACACTGGATTTGTAATCCACAGAATCTCTGCAAAAACTTTTAGTTTCAGTAGATTAGGGTATGGTAACTTCAGTAAGAAATAATACGTCTATAAACTCGAATAATTTCATATTTTTGTCATTTTGGAGTGACAAAGCTGGCAATATTGAGATATTAAAGATCCCTGTTGGGCTCTTCTTTGAAGAATGTCTCAAGATTAGCAGCTTAACGACTCCAAACAAACCGATATCCCCATGATGATCTTATTTCAGTTCTGGCCTCGAGATATCCAAAAGGTGTCAAGAAAACATGGTACAAAAGAACCCTCGTTCAAAGTTACGCTCCATATCTTCAAGAAGATGGACTTGTCAATAAAATAACTAGATACAAGGATTTCGATTGCACCATTCCAACAACTACCGAGGACACTTATGAAAACAGACAGGATAAAAAGTACAAGGAAGTTGCCAATCTAGAAAGTGGACGGGTAGAAGAGTTCTTCAAACCTGGAAGAGAGGATTGCGTTATCAGTAAGTTGGTGCAGATATTTTGATATGTTTAGTGACACGCAAGGAAAATATTGAGTATATAGTGCGCGTCAAAATGATGGAACGAATTCATTTTCTCAGAAGAAAAATATTTCGCGAAAAAATCCTGAAACACGTCAATTTTTGTTTCACTTTTACCAATTTTAATGCATTTTTGAAGGATTTTTGTTGCACCTTGTGCCATCCCCATCAACTCTCTAAATTTTTTGTATAGGGAAAGTGGATCATGTGGTACTTTTTTGGCAAGGTCCTTGTTTTGTTTGAAAAATTAGTCAGTTCAAAGAGGTTTTCAGTATGTGCACTTTGTCATGGCTCATTTACTTTGAGACGATGGTATCTGATGAAATTTGTCGACCATTAGAGTATTGTTCATGCACAACTTTCAAACCCCTCACGTGCCTTGTTTGAATCTTCTAGAACTACTACAAGAGAATATTCCTTCTTCATCTATAGTGTTACAACTGCATTCATATCTCATTTAGAATTAATTATGGAAAATACTTAACGTATCTAATATTATAAATATAAGGAATAATACATTGGTAAGAATACATTGGTCTCTATACAGATTTTATTTCCTAGAGCATACCTACTTCTGGTATGATAGTGGTGACGAGGATCAGACCAGGGTAATCGAATTTGGCTCGAGAGCTAGATATGATAGTCTGGCCTCATTGACGATCACTGACAATGAGATGACTGAAGTTTATGTCAATAAAGAGTCCAGGTACGGGTGTTAATTTCGTTCTACTAACTTTGAACTAATCAAATTTGTACACAGACTCTATTATAGACACACCACCTACTCCAGAAAAGGCTTTCCACCCCCTGGCATGGTCGAAAGTCATAAACGGATCATGATGGTGAGAAGATACTACCCATTCATTTTCATTCATTTCTTTTTTATTCATTACTTAATACATTTTCATGAAAAGTCGATGATTAGCATTCAAATAAACAACCGAATGTTTGGCTGACCTGCTATCTTAAAGAAGATAAGAGACAGAAAAATTAAAAATACTCTTCGTTTACCCATTCAGCGATGAGGAGAAAATTTGTCATGCCTTTTTTTTATTGAAACATTTGAAAAAAAATTTAAATTGTGATTGGAAAGTTTTTATTAATACTAATAATTATGGCTTCAGGCCATAACTCTTGTACAAATAATTATTGGGAAAAATCCTCCCAACTATCAATTTCTACTTCCAAAATGAAGAGAATCCATGCACTTTTAAAGTTTGAGGATCATGGGTTGTTTGCGTTCATTTTCGGGCACGCTGTATAATATCATTGCATAAGGATTATATGCTTTATACAATGATAATATATAGAGAGTGTACCAAAATTAGGTTACAACAATTAAATGGTAGGTATCTTCAAAAGATGAAAAAGAGGACGTTTGAAAAATACAGGCTGTTGAAGTGAATTCTCCAAAGACAGTTAGATTTCATTTTTGCCAAAACTCATAGAGGAAATTGTGTGAAAATTGTATAGTCCTGAGATTTTGCAGCCTGTGAAATGAGATACTTACAATAAATGACCCGGGTCAAGTGACGGTTAGAGCAGTAGTAGGCAAATGCCGTTAATGAACAAAATTTATTGGTCATTTACACATTATGATATGTAGATTATGAACTCCTCTTAATGAACTCTTCAGTAATAACAGGTCTATATTTACTTGACATCAATAAACCATTTAATAGTCATTCAAACATTATGACCTATGGTTAATTGAATAGAAAATAGTATGTAGTTATCTCAAATACTGTGCGGTATGGTCGTTTTTATAGTTTCTCGGTTTTAATCACAGAAACCAAATTTTTGGTAACGGTTATAGCAAAACATTTTTCTCAGTGTGATAACTTACATTTGATATGTGGCTATAATGAGGAAATTTCGAGATGACAATGGTTTCATATAAATTACTTAGTCTCATTGATTAAAGGTCAAATTCGATTCTGTCCGTTCATCTTGTTGATTTTCGACTAAACACATAGAGACTTGAAATTTTCAGGAGGAAAATGGCGGAATCAACCTGAGATAATAAATATTAATTTTTAGATGAATATAAGAATTATTACTCATGTAATCAACTAAAACTAAAACTTGGAAAGCGAAACCGGAATTCACCTACTAAAAAACAAAAGAATATTTTTCAGTTGATGAAGAATTCCGTCGCATCAACTTGCATATTAACATAACAGGCCAACTGAAAAGACCCCGGTTTACCATAGTAAAACACATTTTTTTGGCAAAATTCGATTTTATTATTCAACATAGTGGCCTTCGAGGGCGATACAGCGATTATAGCGATCTTCCAACTTTTCGATACTATTTTTGTAGTACGATTTGTCTTTCGCTTCAAAATAGGCCTCAGTTTCGGCGATTACTTCTTCTGTGGCGCTTTCCATGTACAAATATTCGTAAATGATATGATGTACACGTTCAGATGATATCTTCACAATATCTGCTATCTCGATCAACTTCACTTTACGGTCATTTAAAATTATTTTTTGAACTTTTTTTATTTTTTTCGTCGGCGACAGCCTCTTTTGAGCGTTCACTGCGTTCACCGTCTTCGGTGCTCATTTCACCACGTTTAAACTTAGAATACCAATCAATGATGGTTGATTTTCTTGGTGCAGACACCGGAAACTCTTCAACAAGCCAAGATTTTGCTTCAACTGTATTTTTTCCCTTCAAAAAGCAACATTTCATCACGTCTCTGAAACAATCGAAAACAGAAAATTCTAAAGACACTTTTAGAATCTCTATATTGGATAATGGCTACAAACCGAATTTCGTGAAATTCTCTTTATAAACAAATGAGTTATATAGAAAATCCCAACTTTTAATTTTTTCGAGATATCTCGGGAACCATTGCAGATATTTTGGTTTTCGATATCCCTGTAGTGTCCCTCTTAATAGTTCTAACCCTGTATATGTTTGTCCAGTTTATGATGAAACATACGCAGACCCCTCATCTTAGACTCATCATTTCTTTGCAGAACGTCATAGAAAAATTTCATCGCAACGAAAACGTGCCAGCATCAAAAGATATAGCGGAAAGACATTTTGCCATATACGACAGAGAGATTCATCTTCGTTTCCATTACGACACCGGCAAGGTGACAGCGTCTACGAGGACCTTCATAAAACCGCCGATAGCCGAAATGGGTGAAGGAATGAAATTCAATCCGGAACTCACCTACGGCTTTCATGCCGACATTAAAAACGATCCGCCTTCTAATCTGGAGCTCTTCCTGTTGTTCCGGGAGCAGCTCGAAGAAGAGGCCAAGTCGGTGCAACACATAAGAGACCTAAATGATCAGGTACGTTGATGGTTGCCAGAAAAACGATAAGGTAAAAATAAACATATTAATGAAGGGTATTATGAACATTCTATAAATAGGCGTATAACTTTGCTTCCGCCGTTTTTTTTCAAAATTCAAGGCTTCATTGTAAAAAACTGGTTATACATTTATGATTCAAAGTATTGTCCATCGTTGGTCTCTACTTTCCCCATCTTTCAAGCAGCGTACGAATCCCGAGTTGAAAAATTGGTAATCTTTTGAGGTGATCCACGAATCGATCCAATTTTTACTTCTTCATAAGACCGGAAGTGCTGGTCAGCCAGGCCGTGTGCCATTGATCGAAACAAGTAATTATCCGAGAGAGCAACGTCTGGAAAATACGCCAAATGGGGTATGATTTCCCATTTCAATGTTTCCAAGTATGTCTTGACCACTTTCGCAAAATGGGGCCGAACATTGTCTTGCTGTAAAATCACTTTATCCAGTCTCGTTGTATTCCGGCCGTTTGTCTTTCAATGCTCGACTCAAACGTTGTAATTGAGTTCGATAACGATCGCCTGTGATTATTTCAATCGTTTTTAACAACTCATAATACACTACGCCGAGCTGGTCCCACCAAATAATGACCTTGGAACCGTGAATATTCGGTTTGGCCGTCGAAGTGAAATCATGGCCGGGATATCCCCATAATTTTCTGTGCTTGGGATTATCGTTTGGACCGATTTGTCTTCTTTAGTCACAATGCGATGCAGAAATCTCTTCTATTTTTGCCTTGCAAACAGCTGTTCACATCAAACAAACGCCGTTCAACATCTCTTGGCTTCAACTCGTACGGCACCCAATTTCCTTGTGTCTGAATCATTCCCATGACTTTCAGGCTTTTTTGAAATGGCTTATTGTGACACTCCCAATGATCCTGCCAATTCTTGTTGCGTTTGAGTCTTGATCAAGTAATGCTTCCAATTCTACATCTTCGAAAACCTTCTCTCTTCCACCGCCATGCCGGTCGTCGACGTAAAATCACCGTTCTTGAAGCGTTGAAATCACTCTCGGCACGTTCTTTAACTAATTGCTCCGCCATAGTTACTTGAGAGTATTCGATGAGCCGTAGATTTCTTCATATTGAAGCAGAAAAAAATGACGAGAATTTGGCTCGTAAGCTGACATGTTTAATCGAGAATTACCTTATGATGCAGATTGCAGACAAATCGACTAATATTTTGTAGGCGTTATGTTTACGAATACCTAAGCTTATTGCACAGTATATACTATACTGTTCTTATTGTATGACATCTACGACCTATTTATTTCGACTACGACGACGACGACGACGCCATATATTGCAAAACGGCGGAATCAAAGTTGTACACCTAATAATTGATATATTGCTTGGATTTTGCCATTATGTGTGGGATACAACATCATTTAATTGTCGTACGTATGATCTCTTACAGGACTCAATCTTTGTGAGGTAATTTTCGATGACTCACCGGCTCATTTCGGACAATATCTTCGGACAATTCAGTAGCAATAAATCACAAGATCTTGGTGGCAAATTCACATCGCCGAAACGAGAAATTTCGAGTTCTGAATTCGTATTGTGTGGCTTGTTGCACCATCTTGGTGGGACCACAACTCTTTCAATACCATATCAATAATTTTAGCCCAAAAAACATCGGTCATCATTTAGCTACAGCGATGAGAATAGATCGTTTGAATGACACCTCCTTCATTTCCAAAGGAGTACAGGCCAATCACTCCTTTTTCTGTAGCTCGACAACTCTGGGTGGGTTTTGGCTGATCACTCCACCAGACCGAATTGCACCTCATAGAGAATAACTTTTTGTGGATGAATTGGTCTCTTAACAGTTACATGAGGATTTTTTCTGTCCCATATGCGACAATTTTGCTTCTTAACATAGCTATCGAGTGAAAAGTAGGCTTCGTCGTTGACGTTATTATTTAAGCATCCAATGGACTAGTTTTCATTTTTTTGTTAAGGATTAATTCTAAAAATTTAAGTAAAATGAAACAAAAATGTGGAAGAATCATTGAAATATCTCAAGAAATGAAAAAGTTATGGGACTTGAAGTTGCGCTTGGAAGAATAATTTTTTAGTACGCAACGTCTAGTGTGTGACGTCACGCCACTTACACGAGGCGACAGGTATTCGCAGAGTGCTTACGAATTCATTGGTGTACAATCACTTGTGCCGTTCGTGTCGTGATTCGATTCGATTCAAAATTGGTATTAGGGGGTTTTCGGGGTTGGAGATTATTTTTTTTTTGTCAAAATTTGCAAATTTGAAATGGCGGCTCTAAGATGGCCGAGTTTTGTGATTATGGTTCGATTCGATTCAAAATGGGTATGTGGGGGTTTTCGAGGTTGGAGATTATGGTTATTTTGTCAAAATTTGCAAATTCAAGATGGCGGCTCTAAGATGGCCAACGAGTTTTGTGATTATGGTTCGATTCAAAATTGGTGTGTGGGGGTTTTCGGGGTTGAAGATTATGGTTGTTTTGTCAAAATTTGCAAATTTGAAATGGCGACTCCAAGATGGCGGACGAGTTTTGTAATTATGGTTCGATTCGATTCAAAATGGGTATGTGGGGGATTTCGGGGTTGGAGATTATGGTTGTTTTGTCAAAATTTGCAAATTCAAGATGGCGGCTCTAAGATGACCGACGAGTTTTGTGATTATGGTTCGATTCAAAATTGGTGTGTGGGGGTTTTCGGGGTTGGAGATCATGATTTTTTTGTCAAAATTTGCAAATTTACTGTTTTTTATACAGGCAGTAAACATTACTTTTTTCCCTTTTTACTTTTTACTCCTCACATAAATATGTTTTGCCATTGATAATGGATAGACCTCAACAACCAGTACTCAACTACAAACTGTTTATGAAACGTTTTTTAAATAAATCATCGTTATAAGTTGAACCATGATGAAGCAAACTCAAAAGTAGATACTTACTTGAAAAGTTTAACTCCTTTTATTTCAGCACTGACATAAGATGAATTTGAAGAAAAAAGCTCCATCACTGCGAATATATCTATTTTAGGCAAATTGTCACTTTGTCCTTCCACGAAGCCTTCTTCCATTATGGTGACATAAAAACAAAACTCGAGTTAAAACTACACTGTACAACTACAAACGGCGCGAGAGCCTTGGCGCGGCTAAGTATTTAAACGTAATTTATGGTGTAGCGATCACAGGCAAGTGGCGTGACGTCACAGACGAGTCGGAGACCAAAGACGTTCCGCGCTAAAATACGTAAATTTAAATAATCTATTTCTCAGTCATTTATTGATGGATTTGCAAAATTTTTTCACTGATCAAATATAGTATTATCAACATCACTAAACTAGTCCATTCAATTTAATTATGGATATCCTATTAAGCTTCGAATCAATGGATATCTACCATCAAAACTACTGCGCACATCTCATTAAAAAGGGGGTTTCACAACAATCGAATAAAAATTTTCAGCGATAGTCAAGCCGAATTGAAAGCACTTGAATCCAAATGCTGAATAGGCATTCTTGCCTGAAAACCAAGTCATTCAGTCTTTGTAGGAAGTGGTTGCACATTGGTGCAAACTAAACCACTAGTAGGACCTTAAATGAGTATCACACACGAAAAAGACAGAATTAGAAACACAAAACGCTTTTTCTTCCTAAAAAATTTGAAGGAAAATAAATACTACGAACCTAGTTCTAAGTTATGTTCCGTACGTGGGAAACGTGCTATTGCAATCACATTTCCCTTGAATTTCGGTTTCTTAAACATCGATCATTTTATGCAGAAAAAAATTCGACTCCATAAACAAATTCGAATCAATATCAAAGTTTTTTTCATTTTTTTCGAATGAGGATTGAGCAGTAGCAAAACCAAATAAAACTGGAATTCATTCGGATGTAATTAAAAACACGGTTTTCTTCAGATAAACCGTAAATACTTCGTATATTCCAAAGATCCATAGACTTAAAACAAACGATAAAAATTAGTAAGGTTGTCTTCTTATTCCTGAATTTTTTCATAGATCAATGATTTCTTGAAACTACGTAACTTGGAAGTTGCCATGGTGAAGTTAGAAGTTGATTTATTCAATAGGGAACACAACGAACAATACAGACAAGGAATGCTTGAAAGGGTAATTTTATTCAATACCCACTTAAAAAGTGTGCACTTTTGATTATAATGACTGATGTACACAGGAGCATCAAGAAAGACAACATAAGGCGAAAGAAACTGAAGAGCATGTGGATTACATCCAACCCTATTTGGAGAGATTGGACGATAAAGAAGTTATAACACTCGAGAGTGCTGCTGCTCTAAAGGAATGGTGCCTTAATGATTATAAAAACATTCTACTCCAACGGGCACAGGTTATACAGAAACGATTCGAAAAGGTGAGTATTAACGTATCAATTAAATGAGAATACATTTTCCCAACTCTTACAGGCTAGTGAAAATTTGAATAGGAAGAATCAATGGTATAACCTGATGAGGGATAAACTGAAACCAGAAGAAGAGATACAATATTTCGAAGAGCTGCATCGAATGAATTTTGTTCTTCAGGCCTTCGTTGAACGTTTAGAAAGGCACAGGGAATTATCTTTCTACAAGTAAGTAGTAGGGAAACTTTCTACATTGCGATCATAGTTAACTTTTTGCGGTATCATACCAGCCGATCTATATTTTGTCTTGTGTAATTCTTCTTAGGTAGATCATCATTTTTCCTAAATTCAAGTTCAATTCGAGATATCTATATAAGTCAGTTGGAAATCTCAATAATTCATCAGTGCTTCCAGGAAAAATCTTCATTTCCAAATATTTATAGTAGTATGTTATGTTCATATGTTATATATCAATAAGGAGTGCTCTTGATGAACATTCGGATTTCTGTAGCCAGGAAAATTCTGTGATCAGCTTGAAATTTCGGACGGAACTAGAAATTTTTATTTCATATGAACACCCTAAACCTCAACACCATCGGCTTTGGGGTCAAGGAAATATTCTGTGGGACTGGTTACGCTATCAACAACAAATTTTGCCCAAAACTTGAAATGATAATTCTATACATACAGGAAAATTCAACCCGGTCGGATATGATTATCAGAGAAATATTCAACGTCCAGTATATTTTTCCAATATTTCTTTTCACTATACCTAGTCGGAGACGAGAACTCACTTTCCACTAGGGCTAAAACTAGTATTATAGGCACTTAATGAGATTTTATTTCCAACCAAAAAGTTACTGCTTGAAGAGTTCACAAATCTGGAGATATATTGCCATCAGTTTACGATTTTGCAGATGGGTCATTTTCTGTTTGTTTTTCAAATTTGCCGTTTTCATTTTATTTTATCGAAAAATTGGTTTATTTTCATTACTACATTGATATTATATTATGCAATACCATGCAAATTACAAAAATATTCTAAATTGTGTATTTTGAATTCAAAGCGTGAGAAGAGTTGGACAACCAATTATGGTTAATGTTGATTTCATGGTAAAAAAATTCACAATTTAGCAACGATACTCGAAAACGTTTTATGATGTCATTTCATTGCTAAGATGATTTGGCTCTTTGAAATTCTTACTTTCTCATAGAAGCCTTATTCAATCATCCAATTCAAGTGTGCACTCTAATATATGTATCGGATATTGCAAGGAACCATTTGCTTTCAGAATTGAATCTATAAATATTCTGCTGACAAAATAATATTTTATCCAAAGTTGTGATAAGTGTGTCTCAACTCTTAATTTAGTTTTTTTTTATTACTTTCATATATTATATTCAGTTTATAGGTGTATTAGGTACCTCAACTCTTATTGTATCTCATAATAATAATCTTGAGAGTCTACCTCACCTACCTGCACTATTTGAGATTTATTTTGAATCTGAAATAACTGTTTTTTAGTTAAATAATTAGCATTCAAATAACCAATTAATAAAGAAAATTTAATCAAATTATGAAATGCTTTTCGATGAATGTCTGACCAATTGAATTTGCCTAATTTATTGAAATATAAGATTGTACTAATTTAAATTTTTTACAGATACACAGGAATGGTGAAATATCTGAATAATCATCCAAAATTGAATCACTCTTGGAAGAAGGAAAATTAATGAAATTATAATGTAAAACAGATATTTATTAAAACATAATCAACAAAACATGTTAAAAATCTTTGGTTTTAGATAAGATTTATCACAAAAATTATTAGAGATAACAAATAAGTACAATATAAAAATGCAATTATTGGAATGGCATGAACTCATAAAATTGAATATTTTTATAAAACTTGCTGTATAGTATATGAAATTGTGTCTCATATGATTGAGGATTATGTGAGCGAATTTATTCCTTCTATTCTAATTCGATTAACTCGGCAACTAACCGAAATATCATTAGTGCACAAATAAATGCCCACTCGCACAATTCATTATCATGTAAGATATAGCAAAGTAGTTATTCCGTTATAAAAAAAATTCAAAATCTACATGCGATATTCAATAAAAAATCTATTAAATATAAAATTTTAGTTCAAACACGGATTCCAAAAAATTGTGATCGAACAATATAGGTTATTATGTTACATCAGTTGATCAAGTTAAAACAATAATAATTTAAATCAACAAAAAATCGTAAAATTAGACAGGTACAAAGACTAGATGTGTTATATTCCATGAGAGATTCAATCCATCATTACTTAAGAACTAGGATTATATATGTATAGTAGAATTAAATAGTAGTAGTGTAGAAATAACAAGAACAACAAAAAACAATAACTGTAGTACTGAAATGATATAAATGCAAAAAGTATACATTTCATATTAACGATATAATAACCTCAAATCCCCATGTCATGTTTAGATTAGAGTAGGTAGTTTTAGATGTGTAGACTTATTAATATTCCTATCTCAATCAGTCTACACTACACATCTACTGATTCCTGTTCGTAGATGTATCTTAATTTATCAATAATTGTAAGACCATGAACCCATATGCCCAATACAATGTCCATTTTCATCAAATGTTGCTAAAGTAAGTCTTCCTAGTTTGTTGGATAAACTAGAAATAGTTTGTGTTGAATTTGGATAGTTCACAATGGGTCGAGTTTCTGAAACAAAACAAAGTGTTAAGTCTTGCTTAGTTCTTGCATTTTAGTTTATGATGGATATCTAGAATTCTAAGTTGATAACTAATATAACAAAAAGTTACAAAAAGACAGAAGGAGAATGTTTATTGTTAGTTACTATATCGTAATGATCGGTGTTATACCAAGAGTATGTCAAAATCGAAAGTAGATTCTCTTCAGTGACAATGTGTCTGCACATTCCCATAATCAAATTAATTCAGTAATAGTACCAACAACTTGTAGGTGTGAGGATAAAACTTCCTTGAAGCCATCTCTGAGATTCAGTCAAAATTATAAGGTGTGTTGTAGATGGTGCAGCGGTAAGAACAACTCTGATGGGCACAAGATAACCACTAAACAGTAATCATTCATTAATAGTACCAACATAATGATTAAGATATAGAAAATTGAAAATGGATACTACTCACCATTTTCAGTATTTGCTTGATATTCTGGTGAAGCTTTGTTATCTGTTTCATCTGTAGCTTTTTGTTTTATTCGATTGACAAATTGAGTTATTAAACCGTCCATCAGGCGAGCTTGTCTGGAAAACACTTGCAGTATTTTCGATACTCTGGTTCCATTCTCAACGACCATGAATTGTAGAAAAAGACAGGGCAAGCAATTCGGTTCATCTTCTCTGGAAGGTCTAGCAAATTCCCAACTGAGATCCTCATATCGAAGGCCAACAAGAACAGTCTATAAAAAATATCAATATTACCCTGGAGTAGACCAATAAGTAATGTTGGAAGAATATTGTGGATAAAAAATTTCAAGAGTAGATATCAAATATCAGATTTCTTTTAATTCAATTTTTAATTTATATTTTCGACTGATCTAAGAAATGAGGAACTGCGCCCTAATAGACTTCAGAACTTCATTTAGATCTATATGAAATACGATAATAAATTTATTATGATGTCATTATTGTCGATTAGGTTAGGGCGCATATTTCTTTTTATATTTCCCCCAAACTTTGAATGGATATTTGACATGGATATAGAAAAAACTTAATTTCGGAATGACATATCAACAGAATCCATAGTAAGTATGATTAAGCTGAAAAATTAGAAAATATGGGTGAAGAGCATTGAGTTGAAACTTCGTTACCCATGAGATCTCGACGGGATTGGGGATGAAACCTCAGAAAATCTTGTATTTTCTATGAGAATATAAAGTCCCGCCCTTTTTGTACTACCATTATATAATACTTTTCAAAGACATCTTTGTTAGTAGCGTGAAAATCTTTTAGTATCTTGTATTTTCTATGAGAATATAAAGTCCCTCCTTTTTTGTACTACCATTATATAATAGTTTTCAAAGACATCTTTGTTAGTAGCGTTACCACTTACACATTCAATATCGTCGATAACGTAGACACTAGAAGCATTGATTGCCACAAGCACCGGTAGGTCATGATATGTGATGAGAGATGTAAGAGTGCGAACAGGTTGCTCGATCTGACCCTCGAAAAACGCAGCCCTGAAAACAACGCCATTAAGACAACTAAATTATCCTTTGAACTACTACAACATACCCATAGAATGGTAAAGTCCAACAGAATTCAAGATATTTCTTCATCAGTTTTCTGTTGGTAGCCGAAGACGGGACACGTTTATAGTGCTCCAACAGTCTGACCTCAGGTGAATTTTTGTAGCTCATAGGCAACCACGCCCAGGTGGCGCTCTTTCTCACGTGAATTGGTAGATATTTGTGTTGTTCCTCCCTAAAGTAGTGAGTGGAATGTATTTGAGGATTGTAAGGACCCAGTTCGATGTGTGCTTGTACCCCTCCTAACATTATATAATGCGCAACTTCGCAAGGGTACCTCGCATTTATTATATTGTTCTTCGCTTCTTCGTAGAGCAGTTCTAGGATCTTTGGATCCCTAGAAGAAAAACAGCAAATTTTGAACAATGTTTCATTTATTTATTTTAAATTATAGGTCTAAATTATTGTACTTGGTTGTACCTTGAACTATAATAGTATATTCTAACACAAGTTGCAGAATGGGCTCCTATTACAACACGAATGCGAAATTCGAAAACGAGCAACGAAGGAGCGAGTTTTCGAACGCATGAGTGTTGAAATTGCCTACTGCAACGAGTATTAGACGATATTTTCTCTATTTCGGTCAAGTTTTGTGGAATATTGAAGAAATTCAATGAAAAATTCAGATTATATATCCTAGTGACTTTTGTATTATATCTTGGCAGTTGGTGTGACTGTTACGAAAATTGACAGATTACGGAATTTGAATATGAATTGTACGTTTCGATTTTGAAATAATTTACATTTACGCATTAAATTCGTGAATTATGTCTGACGAAATCGATTTAACACTACCAGAATTAAGATATATTGCGAATAATGTTGCAAATTATTTCATTTCACTGTATCCAAATTATATTGTATTGTCAACTATTGACGTTTATTGAAATTTGATAGGATTGGAAGTCAGTATAGATAACCACGAAACGAAAAATATAACTGAAAACGATGCTGTAATGAGTTCATTACAGCACTGTTTTCAGAACTGTAATGAACTCATTACGATACTGAAATAGAAAAATGGCAAATTACGATCCTAATTATTATATTATTCCACCATGTGTTAAGAAGTTGAAAAAGAAGAAGACATATCCCCAAACCCGGGCTTTTTCGAGTTGCCTCCATTTTGGTGGAGAGTCGGCTAGGAATTTTAGGAAATCAATCGGTTTCGACATTGAGCTGTCTCAATCTGCAGTTACTTCAGCGAAATATATCCGCTTTGAATGAAATTTCGCACTACCCAGAAGAGAGCGCAATTTAGAGCGAAAAATTGCGCGAGTGGTGCGAGCTCTCAAGCAAGTCGCCTTCAATTCTAGACGTTCTAATAGAATACAGGTTATTTAAATTTCTTTGTTTTTGTGAATGGGAGCATTAAGCATTTCTGAGTGACTTGTGTTATAGCTATGGTATCCTGAGTTTCTATTCATCGAGCAACAGTTCATTTTTATGTGAATCAACAACTTCAGAATATCAACACAAATAAATTGAGAATATTGAGAGTTCCATTCAGTACTCAGCTATTTATCGGTAATATAGTCAAACACGACAAAATTCAATCTGAATAGACTGCAGAGACTACAAAACAAAGTAATAAAAAGACTACACCACTTTCCATATGAATATCCAACTGAAGATCTATATATAAAAGTTATCAATACATGAGGCTGGACAAATTGGTCAAGTTGAAGTTGCAACAGTGTCAACTCATATACAAGCTAGAAGATAATCATATAAAGAGTCGAAATCAATTGAAGAGAGTGCTAAATATAACAAACCGAGAAACAAGACAAAAAGGTTCAAAATCTCCTGACGTCAAGTCAGTGCATTTTTCGAATTTTTAGAAAGAGAAAGTTGCATACTCACTTGATTTTTTCTTCCAAACTAAGAGGAAAGAAAACATTCCTCTGAAACATGAGTTTTGGTTCATCTCTCTCTTGCTTATTATAAGAAGCATGGCTGTAATGTTCCACCAACGAACGCCATGTCTTCCTTATCTCATAAGGTTTCTGCATTCTTTTCAACTGTACCTCTGAAAATGTAAGCAATAGAGATCTTGAACAAACTTATAACGATATGAATTGAATGCTAAGCCTGTTAAAGAAAAATATGAAAATAAAAAAATATGATAAACACCATATGCTGAAAAAACATCTCTTGAACTATTTTGCCTCTATTGTAAAATTTTGCAAGGACATGATCATATGAATATATGATATGTTAAGTATATTGTATGTTACTGAATATCTTTATACTAGAAAATAAAAATGATATGTGTCATTCCGTGAAAATACTCACCAAGCAGAGGGCTCATCATCCACAAGGTGAAAACTTGGCAGGCAATGTGTTTATTCAAGCCAAGCTCATCACAATTGACTATTGCTTGGCATATCATATCAACATTGGCTGTGGGAGTATCCTCGATTTCCATCATAATGGCAGACCTATTGTGAAGGTAAACGCAAGTAGGTATTACGGGTCCCTGGAGAATTTCGTTGACTACATTATTGCAACTTGCTGCCGTACAGTTCACTGTTAGGCTTGGAACAGATGCGGATGTGCTTGTTTCTGGAAATTCATGTTTATGAGGCAACTATTCATAGGATTATCTTCAGTAATGTACTGAATGGAAAATAACAATAATTGTAGCAATCACGTAATTGGTATTATTATGTTCAAACATACCCTACAATGCTTGATATCGCCCTATGCATAAATGCTTCTCCCCAGAGCACTTTTGGACTCTTATCATTTAGAACCATTTACAATGTGTTCTCCTTACACGCAATATATCATAATTTATGGTAGTTCTTCTGATGAGTTTGATGAGGAGTCACAAAAAACAACAGTACACAAAATATTTCGGAATAAGGAATATGGAGGAATGTGGTGAATTTCATACAATTGCTAGGGATCACTTATGAACTTCTCTTCATTTGTATTTTTTTCAAGTTATCTCGTGAATATCTGTACATTATATGTTCTCTAAGGAAAAAGTAAGATGTTTTGAGTTGATTATATCAAAGTCTTCCTCACTTCATCGGCTCTTGTTCACAAAATCGATTATGTTACAGGTGGAGTGAAAAGCAATGTGGTATTTGTTATTAAATCTGTTTTTTTCTCTCGTTCAAACACATAAGGTGACAATAATTGAAGAAATGAGAACAATATCAGCTTATCAGTCATGCCGAGAAGACGTTTGGCTCCTGTGCAACTGGACCAAATCATACGGTGGATACAGGAAGGTTTGTCCCAGCGAGAAGTGTCCCGGCGGTTGAATGTTTCGCTAGTCGGGCTTGGAATAGGTTCATCCAAAACGACTCAGTAGCTTATGTTCATGGGGGAGGTCGGCAGCGCCGTACAACAGCTGCCCAAGATCGTCTTTTGATGCTCAATGCTAGGAGAAATCCCACTTACCCGGCGTCGCGACTCAATAGATCACTGAGAATTGCAACAGGAGTTCTAATTTCGAACCAGACTGTAAGACGACGACTACATGTTCGTGGTTTGAGAGCACGTAGGAGGGTACAACATCCCCGTTTGAATAGGGAACACCGGGTTCATGGACGGCAATGGGCTGAGGAGCACCGCAATTGGACACTTGAAGATTGGAGCCAATGTTTATTTACGGATGAGTCTAGATTTCGTTTGGTCAACTCCGATGGACGTATTCTTGGTTGGAGGGAAAGAGGTAGAAGGTATGCAGAACAGTTTATGGTACCCACAACAGCTTTTGGCGGAGTTTCTATATGTGTATGGGGAGGCATTTGTTTGAACCAACGCACAGAGTTGGTTGTTCTGCAGAACACCACCATGACCAGCCAGAGATATCACGATATGATTATTGAACCCATAATTATTCCGTTTGCGGCTGCCGTGGGCGAGAATTTCATTTTAATTGACGATAATGCCCGTCCAAACCGTAGTCGTCTGATTAATGAAGCGCTAGAAACTAATGCTATTGATAAGATGGACTGGCCAGCTCGCTCTCCAGACATGAATTGCATCGAACATGTCTGGTCTGAGATGTCTAGACAATTGTCAACCTTAGAACAACCGATCAATAACCTGGAGGACCTTTCTAACGCTTCACGGGATATTTGGACGAATTTGCCCCAAAATTTTATAAATCGTTTGATCGAAAGTATGCCTCGTAGGGTAGAATGCTTGAGACGAGCTCGTGGGGGACCAACTAGGTACTAGCTTAACCGAAACTTCAGCCTTCTTGTGGTTTCATCATAAAATTTTCTTGTTATTCAAACACAGAATTTTGAGTGTTCCTGATAAAGTCTTTCTTTCTCTCCAACTTTCCATTTTTTCATTCTTTTCTCAAGTGAACCATATTATCAACTGAAAATACTCTGATATCTGACTAAATTTATAATCTTGGAGCGAATATTTCAGAAATAAATTTAGAACAAGTAAGTGATCCCTATCAATTGTTGAGCAGTGTATTACGGAAAACAGAGTATGCTGACAGATTTCTCATGAATTTCATGTGCATGCTTCGAATGACGACGAATCAACGAAAATCAGTATTTTCCAGATCGGTAGCCGACGGTCGCCCTCAACCAACGTCAAGTTGTGCTAGTATGTTCGCTTATAAGGAAACCAGTACATCTTATTTTCATGTGTACTGCATGTCTGCTCTGCATCGACACAGTATGTTTCTGCCTAATTACCAAAGGATTATTATAATTGTTTTAACTGAAAATTGCTATTCTCACCAACTTTACTCATTTCAGAAGTATTTTCAGAAATGTTTGCACTTTCAAATATACCAAATGTATGATCAATAATGAATTTTATCAGTACTTGCCTCAAACATGTTAAGTAAAATAAGTAAAGTTCTTTATTTTATTTATAATCAATTTTCATCAAGTAAGGTCCGAATCCATTAAACATGTTAAGGACTGTGGCCTCGAATATTTCTTCATTTTTATCTTAATTTTGTTGTGGGGGCTTAGGCAAAAATAACGGTTCAGCTAGATCAAAAAAAAAAGAGGATGCTCTACGAAAATGCTATTGTTCAGATAATTAATTCGTTTGAGATATTGATAGGAGAGTATTTGAAGATGTTATTGTAATCAGTATGATATGAAGATCAAAGTTTTAATCTATAAATAGGTACATCTGAGAAATCTTTTTGAGAATATTGATATATATGGCAAATAATAGAGTTACAACGTGGGACATTGAAACAACTTATGAAAAAATTGTTATTTTTGAAAGAGACACAGCGACATCAGCATCACTCCTTGCATTCACACCTTTGAAAATCAAGAATTCTCAAATCGAATAATCTGGAACAATATGCAAATAAAAATATAAGAAAAATTATATTTGGATGAAGTTGATGGAAAAAACAAGTTATACTCGTATCTTCGAAAACAGCCGGGTGGTGAAAAAATGAAGGAAACGCCGACCTAAGTCAGGATCTTTTGAGGGATCATTCATTCATGCCCCAATTGCACTCTTGGAGACCTGATAATTTTTTACAGTTATTTGGTCTCCAAGGTGTCAGTTGACACATGAATGAAACTGCGCTCAAAAGCTACAGACTTTCAACTTTTTTTCAATATCCTGCTTGAATTTGATATGGGTTTTCTGACGCTATACGAATTTTCGCATGGAGCTTGAAATGATTATTCTTTTTACTTGGTTTTCCAATAAGATGTTTCAATTGTGAAAGCTCACTATCTGGGCACCTGTCACTGTTGAATCTGTTGTCTTCTGACAATTTTGCAGCCGTAGTTCAAAAAACTAAAGCAATTTTGGGTAGTCATGAAGCACCTTCTTGGAGACAATAGTGGAAGTCGTGACAAAATTTGAGCTGTTGGGACAAGTTAGTGATGTGAAGAATCCATACAGTGTGAGTTGTTCAAAAAACTGAGAATATTGACGGTTTGTCGATTGTTCGTCGATCTTGGGAATTAGGCATTAGACGAGGTTTATTTTCAACAAGACGGCGCTACGTGCCACACAAGCAACAAAACAATAGCAATTTCGCAAGAAACGTTTCCTGATCGTGTTATTTCTTGAGGAGGTGATCACAATTGGCCACCGTGATCTTATGATTTAACACCTCCAGACTTTTCCTTTTGGGGTCACGTGAAAGGTAAGTTCTATGCCAATGGTCCACAATCGATTCAAGACATTAAAGATAGAATTCCTGAAGTTATCGAGGACATAGATGAAAGCAAATAAACTTTATTATTATTATTATAGGACATACATCAGCACATGTGCGAATTGGTCATGGAAAATATCATGAAAAGTATATTCTAATGTAACCGTAACCGGCGGCCTTTTGGCAGATATCATTTTCCATCGTTAATGACTCTTTAGAATGAAATAAACATCCATTTGAGGTATGGATAGAAAAATCTCGTTCCAAGTTATACTTGAAGTTGCAAGATATTTGTCTCAGGAACAAACAAAAAATCTGTAGAAGAAAAGTTTTTATTATTCTGACACCTGGAGAAAGACAATTAAAGGCCAACACTTTGGGAAAGAATGGTGTAAGACTTGTTAGATTTTTTTTTTGGTCCTAAAACCAATATCTCCCAACTTTGAACATCCATTGATTTCTCTCAAAATATACTCGTTTTCTTTCAATATCAAAATGAAACCTCTTATTGGGAAACCCTTTATAACAAAGAAGCTACTCTAATCAATGTTTACAATGATCCCATATCTGGTTAGATCAAATACTTATTTCCACCTCAATTGGCACCAAGTCAAATCACCTGTGACAATTTCGAGAAATACGGAAGTAATTCTGCTCAGTTCCACCCAACACGTACTCCCATTAAACCAATGATTTTTTTCTTAAATCGCGAAGGTCACAAAGATCGAAAATTTGTGGAATTTTTTTTTAGCAGGTATTAAGACGTACAATGAGATCTTTTGTCTGGAATTCACTCGTTCGTTTCACGCCGAGGAGTAATTGTTTTTATGGACTGCTTAATTATCTTTAATCAGTGAGATGCCACCAGTTAGAATGGACTGGGGTCTGGATTTTTAAATCTCGGCAGCAGCAAGTAACAAGATGGAATGCTGACGAGAGTAATGTTAGTGACTGTTGATTTAATTCCTCTTCATTTGTATGTGATTTATTGGGAATTACTGGTATTGAACAATGGGTGAGTATGAAGCATTCGAAGGTAATCAATAATATATGTAACCACATCTCTACTAAACAACCAGTTCGAAAATAATGTTTCATGAAAGATCCAACAAGATATATTTCTTTCAAATTTGTTTATATTTTTTGAAGATCCTATTATTATTTTCTCTCATAATTATTTCGTATGAAAAAATTATATAATTTTGAATGAATTTCATGCAGTAGACCTATGGTTAAATTGGAATTTTTTTTTTATTCTTCACTCCGGAAATTGTAAGATGAATACAATATTTTATTCCTAAATTATTGTATTTATTGTAGTTTTTGTTTGGACGATAAGCAAATGTTTGTTATTAAAAATAGTAAATCAATTATGATAATTTTAAATTTTCACAATTTTTTTGATCTCACAAATATTATAAAAGAATATCTGAGAAATCCACCGTTACAATCCACGACCTAGAAATTTCTGAAGATGCTTACCGCAGTAGTGAACGAAACGTCAGGTGAAAAACCGACTAGACCATGGCTAACAATCTCTGAATCTTCCAATTCTATCGAAACAAATATTTCTTCATCACACTGTTGCTGCATCAAATTAACATTTTAACTGATAACGAATGGAAATGAAAAGATTAAAATTTCATACATTCCAAAACGTTTATTGAAAAATTCGATGGAATGAAAAAATATCTTTCCCGAACTACATGGAATATAATTATTTTAGATCTTAAAATTTTCAATATTTGTACGAAACTCATTTTATTTTTTAAAATCGGAAAACCCGATATCTGACGTATGAATTTTTCCGCATTTTATGAGTATGTAACGATGATCTAATAGATAAAACATGATCTGAACCCTATTGGACAATGTACCTATCAGATAAGGAATGAATACTTCACAGATACCTTATGGAATTCCTATAGTTCAAGGCGGTAACCAACAGTCATGTAAGTTCACACATCTATACTTTATTACCAATAGCCATAGGCGTACTATGCGAAGAGAAGTCGATATTATGATTGTGTGAAACGGTTTTTTGAACTAGTATATGTAATTCTATATAAGGTAGAATTTTCACTATGCTTCATAAAAAACAAGTTTCTTAGGGAAAGACCATTGAAGATTTGTAATTTTTTTGGTTCACGTAAGCCAATACAATCTGAGAATAAAATATTGCAATATCAAAAATAATTCATATTTTCAGTGAAACGACAATATTTGAATGCTCATCTCATTCAATGAATAGTTCAACATTTCATTCATTTATTTTGTAATGAATAAATATAAAATTTCATTAGTATGTGCATATATACAAAGAGTCCTAAATTCGAGTGCCTATAAGATGTTTCGGAAGAAATGGGCCTATTTGAAATCTTGAAATTGAGATAATAATAATATTGGACATTCTTTACAAGGCTGAAATATTTTTGAGAACTGAGTACATCCGGTTATGTTATCATTTTTGTGAAAAAATTTTCCAATTTTAATATGATTGATTATTAAATTCTGAATTAGTTTCTGTTTCAACTGTTGAATTGATCAGAATAGTTCCCAAATATCGATAAATAAATTAAAAAAATTTAAATATGTATAGTCAGAATATTGTTCATTTGACTCATTCTTGATATCCGTCTTCATAATTTCGAAGCAGAATAATTGATAATATTATGCAACTTCTGAATTCAGGAAATATCATTATAAATTGTTCCAAATATTGTGTTGAGAATTGGGCCATAACATTATTTTTATTGGATTCTGCGAAGAAAAATAATGATTAGTGTTCTAAAATGATTATGCCCCTAACTTCAATAACCTCAAAATTATTTTCGTGATTATGTTTTATGTAGTCAAATTCATCAAATCTGTTTCAAAAGAATATTCCGTAACTATAGAATTCATAAAAAGGGTAGTTGATGAAGAAGAGAAAAAAATTTGAGGAAACTAATTTTATGTTGTTGTATGTTTTATGTAATTCTTTTCCACAAATTTTTTCTCTTCTTAATCAACTACCCTCTTTATGAACTCTATAGTTACGGAATATTTTTTTGAAAAAGATTTGATGAACTACATAACATTTACACTGCATACAAAATGCCTTAAGAAAACCTTAAATACCATAAAAATTAATTTAGGAGTATAATCATTCAAAATGCTATCGTTATTTTTCCACGCAGATTCCAAAGCAATCAATAAAAAAGTTTCAATGTAAAAACAAAAATTATGTTCGGATTTTTCAACAATTTTCGACACAATATATGAAACAACCTATGATGATATTTCTTGAATTCCCAAGATGCACGACAATTTCTTATTCTCCTACTTTTCACTCTTAATTTTTTTTTGGTCGCAAAAATTTCTTAGCTTAGGAGAGAATGTCAAATAATATCATTATCCTAATTTTCCGAATTCAAATATGTCGGTTCTCGAACTTGGGACACCCTGTAACTCCAACATTGCGGGGAAAAATATTGTACTTAGGACAGTCGCGGACTATAAATGTTTTGAATTTCAGTCAATTATTGGTAATATCAATTTTTCAAAATTTGATTCCTTGATTTTTGCCTTCGACATTGATAATATGTAGCAGTAGGAGGACGAATACGTAATACTAAATGATTTTGGTTTATTACTTCTGATGATATTTGAATCGTTCAGGAAAGAAAAGTTGAGTTACGCTACATTTATTGTTATTTGAAAGATAATAAAAAAAGTTTCGTATATTGATAAAACACTGTTTTTCTGATAAATGTTATTCAGACTATGCTTTATAGACAACAACGGTTAAAAAGGGCCTCAGGGAAAGAAATTTGGTTCTAATAAAGAAGTGATTGCCGAGTTTGAATCTTATTTCGAAAGCAAAGACGAATTTATTTTCATAAAAGTTATTTAAAAGTTGAAGGAGCGTTAGAGTTAGAGATGTATATCTCTTGAAGGTGAATATGTTGGTAAATAACGTCGAATTTTTATGACAAAATGTGTTTTTCCATGACTTATTCTTATTTAGGGAAGAGTTTACTTTAGCTACAAAAATTTGAGAAATACCGAAACTTTCGTCTTTGCCTGGATCTTATAGTTTTGGAGAATGAATTTCCAAAATTTGAAAACGAACCCATCATGTGAATCATCCGATTCTCTCACCTATATCTTTTCTCTCCGTCACGCCCATGTTTCCTCTATCAACAAATGCTATAATACTAGGAATAATAAAAACTCAGAGCACATCATTTCGACATTTATTTTTTATCGGAGAAACGTTACCGCAAATGTGATATCATGTCGTCTTCATCGAATTTTGAATAGAACAAACAATATTGTCAGATGCAACGACTACTGCACATTTATTAACTTTATAGTGATATAAAAAGTGTCTAGTTATCTCGGAATCCCCACATGGTAATTGGAATCGATGAAGTTCGGGTGAGTGCATATTGATATTGAATGATGATGCACTTATAGAGTGTTAGGATAAGTTCAGGTGGTGAAGGATCTATTTAAAAATCCATTCTAGCACTACTTATTAAAATAGATCAAAAAACTAAACATTTAGATGAAAATAAATAAATCATTCATTAATCTCATAAGACATGAAATTATAAGTGGGACAAGTCAGAAAAAAGAAGTTAACATAATTATCAAATATATAGTTTAAAAATCCACCAACAGTATAATAACACCTTCTTAACAACAAAGCTTTCACACTCGCCTTGAATTCTCTAAGATTCAGAAATCGAATATGGGAAGGTAAATGGTTGAACAATTTTATGCCCTGATATGTGGTTAACCGTTTTGGGAAACAAAATCTGAATTATTCATTTCTCAGACTTGCAGGAAGGTCATTTATAAAAGAAGGAACAACATAGGTCTTAAGACGTATCCCTGCGGTACTCCTAATTTTAAAGTGTACTTAGATGATTTGACATTTTCTGTTCTCTTCGCGAGATAGCTCGTCAACCATTCCAGAAATATACCCTTGAAACCCAAGTTATAACATTTTTCTATTAAAAAGTTGAAATAGAGACTGTCTTCAGAATTCTAGCAGTATAGACATAGTTATTTAGCCTTCATAGGACAAAATACCTCTGTAGACGAATCAAAATCAGAATATTTAATTCAAAACCAAGAATGTATTAGAAATAATAAATAATAATATTAAAAAATAATAAAGACAAAATATCTAATAACAAGAAATCAGGAGTTAAAGGTACTTGTTCATATGTAAATATCAGCCAAACAGGAAGAACATTCCAGACAAGAATAAAGGAACACAGGTGGAGGAATACTAACAAGAAACTGAATTAGAAATAGGTAAAGCATTTATTATATGTGGGACTTAATTTTGATAATACTTGTGAAATTTTAGATATTGAATAACTATAAACATGTTGAAATCATTGTGAAATCAAGTATCCAGTAATACACAATTGAGAAAATCATGATATGACGAAACAATTGACCGTGAAAGAAAAAATTGCGGAAGTAGATTTCAAAATGAACTTCTGGTCAAGAAAAAAAACCGAAACATTCAAATATAAGATATTGCTCAATCAAGGAGAATTAAGCACACAAAGATAAATCATTCAATAAATTATAAATCTTCTCTACACTATGATTGAATGTGCTGAAAGTGTCTCTATAACTTTTGAGCTCTTATTTCAATAGTCTTTAATTATATCAAAATGTCTGATATTTTAGAATTTCGAGTCGAGAAACGGCTTAACGGCTCAAACGATGGGGCTCAACTCAATGATGAAGAATTCGAAGACAAAATCGGTACTGTCCGCCCGTCGGAATAAGTAGTGAGGGTAGTAGTGATGAGTTATCCAAAATTCAGCTATTTAGCTTTTACAAAAATGATCGAGTAATTCTGATCTTAATCACAGACCAGAAAGGGTAGAATTGTTTAAATTTTTTTCGGTTCTTTACCGAGAGGATACAGTACGGAGGAAATTCCTAGATGCAATGAGATACAGTGAGAATGGAATTTTCGTTGGGTTTCAATTTTATAGCAAGGCGCAATTTTTTGTGTTCCTTTCAAAAGGAAGCGAAAGTTATAATGGAAATATTTTTCAGTGCGAAACATTTCGAAAATAACTTTCGCTTTCGTTTGAAAGGAACATTCCGTATTCTACATCACATTCGAAAAAATATAAGGAGTGTTCCTTTTAAAAGAAAGCGAAAGTAATATTCGAAATATTTTTCAGTAAGGAATATTTCGAATATAACTTCGTAGATTTTTTCGAATTTGATGTAGAATGAGATGTAGATCGAAAACTTCGTATGGCATAAGGTGTAGACCTTATGCCATACGAAGTTTTCGAATATAGCAATATACAGGGTGTCCCGGGAAGAATGCGACAAACGGATACCATGAATTAAGGACATCATGGAGGACTCGTATCAAGAGGTTTCAATTGCCTGAGTACCTTCGTTTGGGATATACAGGGTGATGTTCATCTTATTGGTGAAATTTCACAGATCAATAACTCTTTAACTAATCGACCGAATAATTTCTAATTTTGCAGTTTTGTCACCCTTTACTAGTGCCTTCGATATTTCTGAAATCGAGTAAATCAGATGCGGACTAGGAAAATTTCAGATTTTTCCTATTTTCTTGAATATTGGATCACCCTGTACGCGAACATTATATTTTTTTCCGTTTTCGTCACCACAAAGAATTAATTCATAATAAAAATTCTAAATCTCTGTTTGGCACGGTCATACAGGGTGATGAAAATTTCCATGAATTTTCCCTGTCTACCTATATATAAGGGCAAATCAAACGATTGTTATTGTAGTTACCGCACCAAACATTTAAAGAGAGTTTAACTTGGGATTGTTTATTGATCACCCTGTATAAAGGTGTCAAGCAGAAGATTTAGAATTTATAATGATTTAATTTTTTTGTGGTTACGACAACGAAAAAAAAATCTTATTGTTTACGTGTCCAATATTCACGAAAATAGAAAAAGTCTAAAATTTTCCTGGTCCGGATCTGATTTATTCGATTTCAGAAATTGTGAAGGAAGACGATAGTAATGGGTGACGAAACTTTAGAAATTGAAATTATTCGTTGGTTTAATTGAAGTGTTATTTGACTATAGAAAAATTCACTCAAACGACATGCAGAATAATAAACAATTCAGGATGAAGTTGAGAAAGTTTACTGCAGATAATAAAATTCAATTTTTAGATCAGTTCTAGTCCTTGATCAAGAGATTCCACCCTGCTCTTTCTCCCTCTGCTCTGTGTCTGCACCTCGTACATGTCATTGTGTTTTGGAGGAGAAATGTTTTGTCAAGTTTTTATTGTCCTCTTTGGGGAGATGGGAGAGATAAAACAGGAATTCAGTAGCCTATTTCTTACCATTTTTCCGGGGAGAACTTTTGAATTTCTATTATTATTTTTTTTGTAATCATAAGAAATTAAAATTGTAACAATTTTTTTTGCTAGTATGGATGCATAAACGAAATGAAATAGCTCTCGTTTGAAAAAAACATTCCGTATATTTTTTCGAACGTGATGTAGAATAAGGTGTAGAATAGGATTCATAGACTTTTTTTATTGTAGATCGCTAAGGCGTTTTGTAACTATTTTCGAATAATTGTACTGCATAATTGAACACATGCAATGAAACCAATGAACAATATTTCTGATAGAATCTCATATTAATGACTGCTCACTAGAGAATAGGAGAACGTTTTGTATTGTTAAAAAATGAGTAACAAATGAGAGGGGCCAAAACTAGCCTAAAGAAAAAATGTGGCCTATTGAACTTTTTATTTGGAATGACTAAGACTATAACTATCAAAAATTCAGCCACTCTGAAAGGGGGCCCCTTTCTCTAAGTAAATATGCGGTGTTCTTTCCATATCATTCAACATAAAGGGTTTAAATATACTTTTCTTCTTCCGTTTTCCTTTTAAAAATTATTGAGAATCAGACAGAATTAAATTTATCCACAAGGTGCCAACCTATGTATATAATGTAATCATTGGAGATTATTTCGACTCAAAATTCGCATATACACACGTTGCGTGACATCAGAAATCCCAGTAAAACTTAAAATCCGAACAAACACTACGTTTTGTATTCCATAAAATATAAAAAATCGCCTTGATACATTAGTGGTTTCAATCATTATTTTAATGCATTAGCATAAATATTCAAATATTCCGACAATACATACTTCCATAGCGACAATAGAAACATAATACTCGCGCACTGAGTGATTTTTAAATGCCAATATCATATACCTTTATTGCATGTCCCTTTCTCATTCCAGGGGTGACAGTTATGGACAACAGATCGTACTATCACCACGAGGACCTAGATTTGACCACGGATCATACTGTGACTATCGGCAATGGGGCCTACCCGAAAAACCCAACAGATGAAAGAAATGCTAATTTATTGTACCATATCTTGATACCCTTATTCGGAGCAATCATTACCATATCCAACTTAACAGTTCTGATGTCATGTAGTCTCATCATAAAGAAAAGTAAGTCAAGTCTCGATTAAATCAGATAATGTTGGAAGATATAGTTTTCTTATCATTATCAATGAATTGCAATAATTTTATTTAAATTGTAATGATTTACTACATATTACAATATTCTAAGTATCTAGATTATTTCGAATAGGCGAAAAGATTACATATTCTGAATTTCTTGTCTTCGTCTCCCAAGTTCATCAGTTTTACTGCTACAAAATGCAGACTTCATGGTACTTATTCGAGTCGGTATAGAAAACTGCATGGAACATGTTTAACAATGAATAAAGCGAAACTACTATTAAAGTTAGAAAAATGAAGTCCACATTATTTGTCAATTTTCCTTTCTGAAAATAACAGTGAAAGAATGTTAATATAATATGTTTTTTTTTAATTTCAAATCAAATCCCACATATTTTATCTTCGAAACTTTATTTTGTCTTCAAACTGTGGAGTTTTCTATTCTTTTTGAGCCACCAATATCGATAGACGCTTAAAAATGTCGACTATTACTCTTTTCGCAAAGGAAAGAATTGAAAATAACGCATTATTCCAAAACATTTTACGAAACTGAATGAATTTTTTGGACAAATGAAATAATATTCAGACGCAAAACTCAAATCTCATTAAAAGTTCGATTGGAAAATTAATGAATAGGGCGCAAATATGTATTCAAAAAAGCGGAAATCATTTCGAAAATTTAATGTTAATTTTTTATTGATCGTTACTTTCGCAGTCAATTGTGCAGGTTGAGAAAACAGTCTGTATATTGCGTTTCCAAAACTTCTCTATACATTTCAGATCCTATCATAATGAGAAATTATTTAGGTGCTTTTAATTTTATTGATACACCTCTGGTTTTCCGAGAAAATTATTTTTTAAACGATTAATATCCAAATTTCGCTCCAAAGCAAGGGAAATATTCTGAACTAGGTAGTAAAGCTTTATCGTCCAAGGATGCAAATCTTTCCCAAGTTTCAAAATAGTTTTTTCAAAATCGAAATTCATATTTTACTGCTGATATTCTGATTAAAATCATTTAATTCAGAATTCATATGTACATAAACACAAATATCTACATTAATGGATACAAATACTGAATAAACCTACTTCGTATACAAAACATATAAATTCAATTTATGTTTCGTATGTTCATTCACTATTTGTTTTCATTTATGTAGATTTTCTTGGTTTATTCAGTATTTGTTTTCATTTATGTTTATCAGATTAATATAACATCATTTAATTCAGAAAATTACTTAATATGCACATAAGCAAATATCTACATAAATTAAAACAAATACTGAATAAACATACATTGTATACGAAACATAAATTTATGTTTTGAATGTTTATTCAGTATTTGTTTTCATTTATGCAGATCTTTTTGGTTTATGTGCATATGAAGTAATTTTCTAAATTAAATGACTTTAAATTAATCTGAAGAAAGTTTGAGCACTTATGAGCGCCAAATTGTGAAATTTAATCACATATTCAAAATGTCTAAGACAAAAAGCTACAAAACCTCAAAAGACAATCAAACAATTGATTTGATGAGAAAGAAGAGAATCAAAATTGAAGAATTACGGTCAACAGTACGAAAATGGGTTATAATGACTTCCTTTGTTTCAAACCTCTTGTAAAACCACTGCCTTTTTGGTGGTTTTCAAAACATCCATACAACATATTTTCAACATAATCATCTATTGATTAACCAAATTCATTCTGCATTTCAGGTAATAAGCCAAAATTAATGTACCTTCTTCTGGGTAATATAGCTTTGGCGGATGCACTAATGGGGGTAGTAGTTATCTTTGGCCAAGTTTTTCCAGAGAATTGGAGAAATCAACAAATATGTGCTGCCCAGATAGGTAACTCGTCCTCCTTTCTCATATCATTCAAAATTCAAGTATTCCTCAATTTCACAGGACTTGTTGCTTCTGGCACTCTAGTTACAGTTTACACAGGAGGTACCATAGGAATAGATAGATTTCTTTATATCTTCTATGGGTATCAACATCAAACAGGGTTCTATTCAAAAGTGATACAGTCTTCAGTTATTATTGTATGGATTTCCAGTAAGTACAATCCAAAATATAATTCAATAGAGTAAAGGAAAATCATAAGGGTTTCTTTACTTGAACAAGCCGATTTTATCTTGATAGTTTTATTTATATGATTACCATTTCAATCTTCCAGTAGAGAAAAACCTCTCTAAAGTTCTTCATACCATATAAAGACACAGCGTTCCAAATGTGATGAACAGGTTTTTGATTTGTAGCTTGAGTTTTAAAATTTTGATTCAAATAGGAGAAAGTAGTTTATCCTTGCAAACTAAAGTCTAATTGATCAACCATTTGCTATAAGTATTATACAGTCACCTAAAATCTGAGTTATAATTTCCCAACAATCTAAATATTACTAACGTCACATTTATCTATTTATTCATTCTAGGTCTGATCATTGGATTTCTTCCTCTAATGGGATGGTCGAGAGTACCTCCAGATCCACAAGCTTGCTGTTTTGTTGTTATTGTCCCAGAAAATTTCATACTTATCTTAGCTATATTATTCACCCTACCGTTAACCATAACTCTAGTATTATACTCTGCAGTTCTATATACAGCCTCGAAGAAGGTTTCAATTCATAATCTTCTGGTGGGAAAACAAGTTTCTTCCAATGTACATAACAGGAAATACCAAATGGATAAAAGGAAGATTGCTGTAGAATCAAAGGATTCAAAAAGTTCCAATAATATTTTATTGGGGTTATTCAAAAAAGAATTCTCCTCAACTGTAAGTAGTTCCAAAAGATGGAAGTCAATTAAAATTGTAGTTTTTTCTACTGCAAATTTTTTATTCACTTGGTTCCCATACATTATAGTAAGTTTATATTATATGTCAGTATGTGATGATGATACTTCTAAAAGATGTAAGTCATTGAGTTTAATTTTAGCAAGCCCATTGGCTATGCTAGGATTTGTTAGCAGCATTTTGAGTCCAATTATTTATGCTTGGTGGCACAAAGGATTCAACAAAAATTTTAAAAAAAGAATTAGTACTTTCCGACTGAGAAATCCAAGCTTTAATAAAAAAGTTGTTCCAAATACATGCTCCAATTCAACAATGACAACCATACTGGAAAATTCAAATGAACATATTACTACTGTTTGAGGATTTTGTCATTCAGCCTTTAATGAAGAATAATTTATGAATTTTCCATACAACTAATGATATAATGACTAGGATGTACTGAATCTTGATATTTATTATAAAAGTTCTTTGTGAATAAGTTTTACCAATGTATATAAATGCAGTATATCTGTCAAATCATACAATTTTGTATATGTAATTTTATAAGAATGTGATATTAATTTAAAATAAACTATCAAACTTTTTTTTATTCAATTCTGAATATTTTATCTGGTTGCCTTCGATCTTCTTGGTAAGCTCTCATGAATAGAAGTTATCGGATATACTGATGTTAAGGAGAAATTCCTTACAATTACACAAAAAGAGTTTATCTTATACTGTTTGAAAAAAAGGAAGATGTAAATAGAGTTGCCAAAGCTAACAGGTTCTTAAATAATAACATGGACATTATATACAGGTTACCAGTGGCTCAAAATTTAGGATTGAATTACAATTAGTCAAATCACACTTTATTTAGCAATGTTGACAGGTACTCTGAAGTTCTGTATAATGATTTAAATCCTCTTATGTGGGAGAAATTAATATTATAATTTGAGACAATATATGTAGTCTGGGTTTTTGATGAAAAATAATATGTGTTGCACCCACCATTAATAAGATCATATGCGGACTTAGAAAACCATTTATGAACATCAATTTTTGAGTTTCCACTTGTGAGAGGTATTGTGTGAATCAATTACACTTTTGGTTTGTCATTCTATATGGAAACATTGTTTATAGGCCTTGTTTTGACTAAATTACAGAGAAACTAATTCTGCAGATTAAGCGCATTTCTGGAAGATATTGGTTTGATCTAAGAACATTTAAT
This sequence comes from Harmonia axyridis, assembly GCF_914767665.1. NCBI lineage: Eukaryota > Metazoa > Arthropoda > Insecta > Coleoptera > Coccinellidae > Harmonia > Harmonia axyridis. The sequence goes on from NC_059501.1 coordinate 27,829,264, forward strand.
CGGGCTCCCAACATCTGAAGAAATCAATTGCTCACTCTAATGCACAACCCACTTCTAACAGTAAATTCCCATTAAAACTTTGACTAATAATATCACAAGTAAAAAAACTTACCAGAAATGTGCTTATCTGAAAGTCCTTCATTGCTCATTTCTTTTTGTCCCTCGTTAGATGTTTCTTCATGTTCCCACCCATTTGAAGCAGAAGGTCCTTTGGGATCATGACCACAAGCTAAATCACCATTACAGATGCTTGAACAACTAGTATTCGTAGCTGGCACTCTCTGTGATACTGAATATAGTGTACCTTGACTAGAAGATAATTCATTTGGTTGCGAAAAAACATCTTTTCTCTTCTGGAAATCACTAGTAAACAAAAAATAATGGTAAATGGATTAATTTTGTAGTTATGCATTCATAAATCTATAATTTACCTGTATTGCTCAATGGCATTTTCAGCCTTTTTAGATGAAGGATATAATCTATTTCCAGTGTAATCTTGCATTGCAGTATTATAAGGCTGCTGCATATTTTCTTTTGAATTAGATGGTATGTTCATATTCATATTTTTGTCCAGGGAAATGTTCAGAGACTTCCACTAACACTCAAACAGCAACAACTTGAGTTACCTTGATATATCAAAGAAACTTGAATAGAAATGTGAATAAAACTATGTGGGTGCCACTGCATATATGTATTATGAAGAAATTTTGTCATCATTTCAGATTAATCTATCAAAATTACAAGTAATTTACGCCTACCTCTAACACAACCTTGAAATTGTTAAATTGAATGTGAAATTCATTATTATCTATCTTCGTGAGATGAAAAATTATTCGAACCGAATTACCTTCGAAGTTGATTCATCACATTTAGTATTGAAGCAATAAAAAATGAGGCATGTATAGGTACTGGTATTTGATTTTTCAGTTTATTTACTATAATGACAAATGTCTGTTGACAAAACAAAACTAGACTACATTATGTATTTATTGTATTATGGGTTGCCAACTCCAAAATTAAAGGGCGAAATACATACCGGGGTACTTACTAACAAGGTTAATAAATATATTATTGTTTTATTTTATATAGATATAAAATCAAATTCAGCGAAAGTAAAACTTTCAAACTCTGTTAAATAAGTTTAATTTTTTCGAATTCTGGAAATGAAATAATGTAGAAATAACGTTTATTTATAATTCTCAAGAGTGTATTATTTTTCTCTTGAAAATATAGGTAGATCTAATTTTTTAATGTTTTCATTCTGGAATTATTATCAATTTTTATGTTTCTGAAACGAATACAATAAAATGCTTAAAAAAAAATCGATAATAAATAGTAAAAAGACCGACGAGGATGGGATTCGAACCCACGCGGGCAGAGCCCATTGGATTAGCAGTCCAACGCCTTAACCACTCGGCCACCTCGTCATGTTCACAGTGAAGCATTTTGTACTACTTAAAGGCAAACGAACTTTTCAATTAATATAGCTTTTTTTCCTGATAATATATTCTCCTAACTTTAAAGTGATCATTTATTAGGTAACCAATAAAATAAGAAATCGAATGAGAGTCAATTACATTAATATATCACCCAAAATAATCAAAAGAAATTAGAAAAGTAAAATTGTTATTTCTGGTCTCTATAGTAACCACAACGTAGATAGATGCAAATTTCCATCGGAATGTTATCAATTTCAGTTGTGCTTTCACCATGCATACTGCCACTGAATTGGACTTGTTAATGATCCGATTCGGTATGTTCAAATTAAATTTTTACACCAATACTGCTTACTAAAGAGAACTCAACAGAATTTGAGATATTTTTCCTTTTATCATAGGGGAATTGAAAAAAAATTCAAAGATACGTATAGCCCATCAGTTTAACTTTAATATTTTGCATAATTTTTTGATTTTTTTTGAATATTTTTATCAACGAACTTCAATGATTTTACTAAACCAAATTTAACCTGAATTTTCAGACTTATTATTACTTATTAGGTGCCTCTATCTCTATATACTATCCACCTCAAAAGCTGGCAGATAAATAGGTATGAGGAATAAGAATTTTTGCGTCGTAAGATTTTTCATTCGGTTTTTCAAGTGAGCATTAAAAGATACCTAGATATATAGTTGTTACATTTAATTTTTCTAGAAACGATCCGACAATTCGAAAATTTTAGAAAAGCACTGACTTTCATAATAAGGACCTTTTGAGCGCTCGATCGTCCATGCTTGTATTGGAAAACAAATCAGAAGTAGAACTGTTGAAAGTATTCATGAGATATGATATCTTGTCATCATTAACATTCGAGTGATTATTTTAGATATTGTATATATATATATATATATATATATATATATATATATATATATATATATATATACTGAATTTGTTGTTACGGAAATATTGGACACACTTTTCGATATACATACTGCGTGAATTTTCTATGGTTCCTGTGACGCGATCTACATGAAATTCTGCATAATGTTATTCTATATCTGAATGCAAATATTCCATCTTATATCGAATTCGTAGTTTTATAAGGAAAACAAACTGTCGATTTTGCCCATTAACGAACATATACTGAATATTTCAAGTTCCTACTCCTAGGACTTTCCATTCGAGAGGTATCGTTTACGGACGGTCATCCGGACGGGCAGAATTGAATTTCAGGACGCATTCGTGATTAGTGAATCAAACCTTAATACCGGCTCAATGCTTGTATACAATGTACCTACTTAACTTAGTATAGATACCCGAGTAGATACCTACATATATCATATTTTTTCAACAGATCCTTAGTTATCTTCACTTCTCTTAGCCTAATTGAGTGTGATAAGTAGATACCTACCTAGGTATAATAAGCTTACATAGGTATACCTAGGTAATTATTATTTCAAACGAATTTGCTAAGAAAAAACCCCTAAGCAAAATCAAAATTTTTGTTTCATACTCAAATTATTTTGTAGGAATTATATTTCTATTTATGATTCAAAACAATCATTTCAAAATTTTTTAATGTAATTTTTCTTCGTTTTCATTTTTTTTTTCATCATATCAATTGAAATTCATAATTCTTACGTAAGACGAGGTGGCCGAGTGGTTAAGGCGTTGGACTGCTAATCCAATGGGCTCTGCCCGCGTGGGTTCGAATCCCATCCTCGTCGCTTCTTTTTTTCAAAATTCTATAGTTTTGAAAGGGACTGGCTCAGAGACAGGAGAAATTATTTGTTCCTAGATGGGTTGATATAAGGTTTTTTCCAATTTATTTACTTATGGAGACCGCTTTTATCAAACCTTTTGTTTGAGAACATTTCCGGCTGAAAATTTGTAGCCAGAAAAGTTTATTTAGGAGGCTTTAGTATTCTTCATCATTATTATTTCATATATGTAGGTATAAATAACCAAAATATCAACACAGTTGGTTTCTTGGTCTCAGAAATATTGAGTTTCAATATTCTTCTTGAATTGTCTGTAGTTTTATTTTAGTTGAGCTATCGGCACAAACATTTGTCCCAAGCTTGAAATGGTTATTCTTCATATTGTAGGCTAAATATCAACCCGATGGAATCTCTAATCACGGAAATCAGGAGATTTTTAGAGCTCGCTCCTTCATGTACCAATTGAATTGGAGGACGTGTTAATATGGCTCATTTGCTGTCTTTTGGTGATAACCAAAAATCAACAGTTTACAAGATATTTGAGTTCTTTTGATTTTTAAATGATTTCTACCCTTACTACGTTTTTCGTCAATTTTTCTACGCTGACCAAATTTGATTATAATTTCGGATCGTTAGAATAGAAGAAGCAGTGAGAAGATTGAAAGTAAATTTCAGGCGGAAAGTGATAAATGAAGAAATAAGAAAGAGTGTACGTGCTTGAATAAGGAATGGTGGTGGTCATTTCAAACATAATTTATGAATACATTTTCTACTGAAAGTTTGAGTTCAATTGCAACAACGAATATTTGATTCATTACTTTCCTTCCTTTGCTTCTTTCCCATTTCAAATCAAAATCTGGTAGAGCAAAACTAGTGCCTGTATTCTAACGAAAACTAACTTTTTAGGAAAAGAAGAAGGAATTTCCAAGTTTTTAAGATAATTTTGTCATACATAAATTGTGGAATTTGAAAGTTGCACGCAAATTTATAAGTTAGTTACCAAGAAATTCTTGAGTAATTAATTAATTCTAGGCTTACTGAAGCAGGTCCAACTTTTACAATACAATACAATATATTTATTGGTTCCGAGAAATTACAAAAAGTAAAGATGGTATAAGTCAAATCAATTATACAAAAAATCAAATTACACAAAACATTAAGAAACATCGAAAGATTTTCTACAATATTTTTTTAATCATTCAGATTATAGGGTTCCCAAGTCAGTATAAAACCGTTCAAAATTTTCTTGAATTTTCTTTGACGAGCGATGTGTCTGAAACTATTGGGCAGGACATTGAATAAGTTTATTGCCATACATTCTAGAGATTATATATATATATATATATATATATATATATATATATATATATATATATATATATATATATATATATATATATATATATATATATATATATATATATATATATATATATATATATATATACACGGATATATATATATATATATATACACGGATATATATATATATACACGGAGAAATTGACCAAGTACCATGATCTCGCATTCGAGCTCAAGGAGATCTATGGACTTGAGAGAACCTCTATATTGCCCCTCATTATTTCGGTGAATGGATTGGTTGAGTCCCACCTCGTTGAAAACACCACACGACTACAGCTAAACACAAGCTTGATCAGCCAAGCTCAGAAGGAGGTAATTTTGGCCACAACACATATAGTCAGGAAGTTCTTAACTAGCTCCTGAGATAACCTTGGCTTCGTCGGCCCGGTTGGCTCAGGCACCAACCCGTTAAACGGTGATTAAAAAAAAAAAAAAATATATATAAAAAAATATATATATATATATATATATATATATATATATATATACGGTCAACATCATTCGGCAGGTGGTCTATCCTCATTAGGACTCAGAGGATCTCGCCTTGGTGCTAGCACCCGGCGAATCTAATTGAACCCACGAGAGTGTGAAAAAAAAAAAAAAAAAATATATATATATATATATATATATATATATATATATATATATATATATATATATATATATATATATATATATATATATATATATATATATATATATATATATATATATATATATATATATATATATATATTGCAGAACCACCGTGCTTTACCTCTTCCCGACAAAAGCTTGAAGTCAACTTGTATCCTTGAAGATGGCAATCTAGGATTTCTTCTTTGTATTCCCAATGTTCAGTGGCTGTCAGTATATCTGGGTTTTCTTGATGAACCATGGTTTGGAGTTCATTCAGAGCTGTTCCCAGTGACAGCCCATTTTGAAGAATCAGAGAGAAGATACCTTTACGTTTAGTTCTATTCATGTTGAGTTCTTCTCGATCATTCTTGTTTTTCCGATAAAAATTTTTGTTGAAAGAAATTAAAGTTGTTCACCATTTTGCATTCTCTAGATACGGCTTCAATACTCCAATTGAATTACGGTCAAAAGAGTCCTGAACGATAAACAATTCCTAGATAAAGCAATATAGGTAGAAGCGATGACTGCATAGTTCTGGGAATCTATCATGTTCGCGTGTCATATGCCCTTCACTTTCGTTGCACCTATTTTCTGTCATGGAAGTTTCGCACGGAAGAGTTTATTTTCTGAGACTTGAGAACTCTTCATTGCGAGAGTGGAAAATAATTGCGAATTTTCTTAGCACGAAAATTGCCATGTCAATTACACGTCTTTTGTGATTGGTTGCGGAGAAAGAATACAGAAAACACGATGGATCAATTCAGGTATGGTCTCTTAACATATTTCACGTTACTTACATTGACTATGAAGACTTCACAGATCCCTTTTGATTTTTAAAGAATTTATGACTATTTATTTTATATACACTAAGGTGCAAAAAAACGCAACAAGTTGATAGTTGGTGAAATTACTAAAATTTGAAGTTTCACAGTTTTAGATTGTCTCAGTCTTTACTTGTCGGAAATTCATCTTGATGATTAAAAAGTAAAATAACTTATTTCCGCTTTATATATTTATTTTCACAACAATTGTTTCGTCATGATAACATGACTTCGTCAGATGAGCATGGTAACACCTTGCACCATGCTCACCTGACGAAGTCATGTTATCATGACGAAAAAATTGTTGTGAAAATAAATATATAAAGCGGAAATAAGTTATTTTACTTTTTAATCATCATTTCACAGTTTTCTTATTCTTTCAGTAAACTGTGGATAACATTATTGATTTCAACTTGCATAGGTCTTCAATATTTTGTGAAAAGTTGGCTATACAGGTTTAATCAGAAGTTTGTTGTTAAACCCAAATTTTGAAACATCCTGTGGAATGATTCGTGATCCAACTACCAATTTTCATCAACAATCATTCCTTTCAACATTTTGTTTTTCGATTCATGGCTTTAAGTGAACTAGTTCATTTTTAGGGGACAAATGAACAGTTTACCCAATTTAAAGAAATGAAGAAATTTTTACGATATTTACTAATGAGATACATAATTATAATACACGACGTCGAGATAATTTTTACATAGAAAAATTTAATACTACATTAATGAATAAATCCATATTATTAGTTATTATAGATTAGTTATCTTCAATGTACTACCTGAAAACATCAAATATTGCAATAATTATAAAGAATTTAAAAAATATTTAATGAGTTGTATTTATGAAGAATTTAATTAAGTTAGTGGATTACATTTGTATTGTTTTCAATAGGCGAGTGCTAAATAAAGTTTATTATTATTATTATTATATGTCTTAGCTAATTGTGTCATAATGTCAGTTCGAAAGCTCAGTTTATAAGTCTAACAATGAGAAGGCAACAATATATTGTTCAGTTTCACTGACAATCAAAGGGTTCAACTTTTATTTATGCTAACTTATTGAATTCAAGTAAAGAAACAAAACGAATCAATTCAAATGTAACATAAATAACGAAGAAACAATCTTTTTCTTCAATTCAGAACAATATTTTCTTATTTACCGCCTGAATACGTCGCCGTCGGTTCATATTGTCGATTAGGTTTCGAATAGTATCTTGAGAAAAATTTAATTTCTTAAAGTAAACCATTTCTCTAATTCTGTGGTTATTCCGTTCATTCTTCCACATCTTGTAGAACAAAATCGTGCGAGAATATATCAGAAACGCACAGTTTTCATGGTTATATTTCATTATTATATGTTGGTACTCCGAACTTTCCGCCACGGCTTTATCTGTCAATTCATCAATTTGCCTCAAAGAAATCAGTTCTGCCATCCAACATTTTTCAATGCAAAAATCACTAAATGATATTTATGGAAATATTTCATTAATTTCAATTAAAATGCAATGAATTAGAGAAAATAATGTATAATACTCGTACAGAAGGCTCATTCTATCACTCGTTCATTCAAAAACTCGCCACTTCGTGGCTCGTTTTTGAATTTTGAACTCGTGGAAGAAAATCAATGCCTTCTGCACTTGTTTTATAAATAACTATTCTCTCTTAAAAATAATCTAGTGCATTCAAAGTCATGAACCACAGAACAAAATGTTAAAAAGAAAAAAAGAAATGTTGATGAAAATTGGTAGTTAGAAAAATTTAAATTTTACCACAAAATTATTCCACCGTGTGTTTCAAAAGTAGGGTTTGACAACGAACTTCTTATTAACCCTATACACTGACTAATAACTTAACAAAAGATTGAATATACGAGTTAAAATCAATAATTTCATCTACATCCCCCCATCTTTGCAGTTTTTCTCAGAATGTCGCGAGGTGGTATGAAATATGGTCTTTGAATGCTTGATATGAATTCAATTTTTATGTATACTACCCCAGTATCAATGACATATTTGTAACTATTTAGGGTACCCCTTAGGTATATGAGTCAAAAAATTTTTTTTTCGAATATCGAAATGCATTTCTTTTTAAACTACTTTGACCTACTTATATACGAAATTTCATCTTTCTAGGGCAACACTAACCCGACAGGGCTCCGACGATTAAGAAAATTCTATTTTTAACCATTTCCATTCTGTAGTTGGATCAAACGAAATATTTTTATTTCATGAATAACATCACAAATAATAGTCAAATATAATACATAGTTACAATCTGGATAAAGTTTTTCATGATCTTTGCAGTGATCAAGCCAAGAAAATCTTGGGTGAGTTTCAGAGCTCTTTCAGCTATACAATTAACAGCCCAAAAAAAAAAATAACTTCTCTTTTTGCCTCCTAAAAGCAAACGGGTCTCTGAAGAAAGTTCTCATGAGTTTTTAATCGGGAAAATCAATTTGTGCTCCTGACAGACACAACATCACTTAATGATTTTCCCGTTCCTCTAACTCAGCTTTAGATTAATCTTGACTGGAAGAGCTCCCCAGTGTGGGTAAAGCCAGCAGTTGTTCCTTTTCTCCAAATGTAATTACCATTGGTAGGCGTTCTTCTTCAAAACTTTTCACTTTCAGTCTAGGTATGATAAAATGTTTCTCCTCCTTTTTTATAATAGTTCTGCCAGAACTAACTGCTTGGGAAGTGCATGGCAAGGATTCCTCAATGCTTTCATCAGAGGTAGTTTGAATAAAATCTTGTGTAGTAAGGGATAACGATAAATTACTGAAACACATTTGTTCATTTTTTTTTCTTCTGTTAATTGTCTCTGTCTGACCCTTTCTTCTTGCTCGGATAGCTTTTTTTCACACCCGCTGAACACCCTGGACGTTGTGGCCGTCTTCTTTTTTGTGAAAATAATTTATCTTCTTCTATTTTCATTCATTCCAAGGCATCAGCATGAGCTATCGAATGAATTATCTGAATTGTTTTGAAACTCATCGCAGCACTTGTGAACATCTTGCAATTTTAGGAACATGGTGACAATCCACAAGTTTTTTTTTTAAAGGTACAGCGAATGATGACATTTGCGCTTTCACTGACGGTCAATTCAGCTTCACGAATGTTTAAAAAAGTACTGCAAGAACTTGAAGATTTGACGGTTACTTTGCGCCTGATATTTGATAATGTTCGTCACCAAATAGAAAAAAATACTTTTTTATGGCTTCTCAATTCTAATGCTAGTTTCTAAATGTGAAATAATAAGAGTTGATCACAAGAATAACTAAGAACCAATGACAACTAACGACAAAATTATTTAAGAAATACAAAAAATGTTGTACAACGCAGATTCACAATATGTGAGTGCGTCGTCGGAGTTCTAACCCGATTCACCCCAAAGGTTTTTCCCTGGATTCTTCAATTACTTGAGATACACCTTGTATATAGCTATGGATCAACCCAAAATTAATACTACAGAAGTATTAATTCTTAAGGTAGTTGTGATGGAGCGTAGCATTGAGAAAAAGTTATCAAAAACTTTCTTCCTGCAACCCGAATGTATCAAACCCGAAAAATGTGATAAGTTGGGAGAAAGTAGGTAATGATTTCATAGGGATAGCAGCCTTTTCACACGCAACGGATTTTAGCGGCTGCTAGCTAGGGTGCATTTGTTAGTAACATAGGTATCTAGGTCACTGGTCATGGTCGATATGGACCTCGATTGCCACAATGCCTGTCCGATATGAACGACTAGCATTAATTAATTGCAAAACTGGTGTAATTTTCATGCCATTTATAGAACGATCATTCAAAGAAGACCGATAATACAAAAGAATTGCAATAGGTTATTTTCAAATATGGGAAATAGGAGAACTAGTCATGCTACTAAATCAGCAGAATATTTTGCAGCTAAGTTTACTTGAAACTATTCATACAAGGTTTACCGAAAATGGCTCAACAAAATATCTAGCGTCAAAAAGGTTCCGTTATGGAAGTACAGGCTGTTGAATGGAGTCATAAGACAGTCAAGCGTCTTGTCACTTAGCTATGAAATCCCATAATTGGGGGAAAACATTGATCTGTTTACATAGTTAATCGGAATTATCCAGAAGTTTTTCGAATGCATATATAAATATCCCATAATTGGAGGAACATTGATCGGTTTAAATAGTTAATAGGAATTATTCTAAAGTTTTTCGAATGCATATATAAATATTTCACTTGAATATGTACATAATGGTCAGATTGCATTGTGAATGGTAGATGCCTTGGACAACAGTATGAAGCACGTTTTCCAGAGGGCCAGGATTTTGCTCAAATTTCCCTGATTTTCAGATTTTGAGCAGAGAATGGTCTCAAACGATTGGATTCGTGTAGCTGATGAAGAATTCGTGGAAAAATCGATTCTGTACGCCGGCCGTCGTTTACCTACACGATAACTCTCGAAAGGTATATGTTACACACGTTACAGTTATGGATCAGGGTCCAAATACCTATATCGGTTTAGTTTATTGATGGCAATTTCCGTTCGGTGGTTCTAAAGTTATATAGAGGGCACTGCAATTGTAGCAGTGTGTTTCAGTCAGAAAAAAGATGTAATGTAATGCTTTACGATATATAACCATTGCTCGAGCACAGCGCCTAAAAATATTTTCGCTTAGACAAGGTGTTTTCTGGGCTTTTCCTGGGCTGACATTTTTTTTTCAATAGGACAGCCATTTTTTCACTCTTCGATTTCTACAGGAATAATGAAAGATATCTCATGGAAACCCGAACTTCGAGAATATTTACGGTTTTTAAGATATTCAGCTTTATTCAGGTTTTTTTCCCAATATATAATATAAATATATAATAATATCATCAGAAATAGATAAAGATGCATTCATACCAATTTGTTATTTTGATTTTATTGCAGAGTATAATGTTATTACGTTGGGTATATATACATACCGTTGGTACAATCTGAATCCTTAATGGCCATAATGTAAACAGAGAAATAATTTTATGTCTATTTAATCAGTTTCATTAACAAAATAATAAAAATTTATATAAGCAATAAATATTTTTTATTCGAATTAGTATGGAATTGACAAATTTGAAAGGATACCGTGAAGGTAAGAATACTTGCAGCAAATATGGATTAATGATTAATTGTCTGGTATCAACTTCCTGTGAAGAAAAACCAGACTGAGTAGGCAACTACTCAGCCTCTACCAACCACCATAAAGTTTCAGCTTAGTCATATTGACTCCAACTTCTGCCAGAAAAGTTTCTGATGTTCGACGCAGTCAATGAGCTAAATAATTTTCAAAACCTTAGAAATACAGATATTTCATGGGATTTTACCAAAATGTTTTTCGAACTGATTGCATAGTCCAACGGCCTCGTCTATAGTTTATATGTCCATCCGGCTGTCCGTCCGGCAATAAACAAGTAAACTCTAAAATGGAGAGACCTGCTAACTTAAAATACTCAAGAGAGGTTGCACTCAGATATAAAATGATAACTTCAAGCTTCATGCAAAATGTCACCAGAGAAGATAGAAGAATAAGAAAAGCGAAAAAAAAGGTTATATAGAATAACAACCATCGTTGAAAAATTCATAGAGCATCAGGTCGCAGTGCAACGGAACGCCCTAAGTATCTAATCTTCATGTTCATAGCACAGGCGCGGATCCACGGGGGGGGGGGGGTGGGTGGAACTGGGGGAACGTTCCCCCCCCAAATGACCCAGGCACCTCTTAAATTTTGCCGTCCCTCCTAGAATTTGACATACTTAGGCTCAAATAATTACAAGATCAGCAAAAATTTCACCTTCAATACATTTTGGGAAGATCCATATCTATGAAAGGCAAAAAAAATGACGTGCCAAAATGGCGAAAGTGTCTGGGGTCCACATTTTCAGTAGTTTGAGTATCTAAAAGTTCCCCCCCCCAAAAGTGGGGCCTGGATCCGCACCTGTCATAGCATCGTCAGAACAAGATAATATTAAAATCGAAAAAACAATGATTAAAGCGCTCACATGATGTTAGGATGAGCTTTTGAGTACTCATTCATTCATGCGTCAATTGTGCCCCTAGAGATACCTTAATAAAGATAAATTGACATATTCGCGCATGAGTGAACGATTCCTCAAAAGCTGCTGACTTCATGTCAGTCCCTTCTTCATTTTTTTTTGTGAAAAATTTCCTCCAAAATGTTCCTATAGTACATAAAAAAATTGCTCACAGGTGGCCCCTTCAATTCCATTCATTCGATTCTTGAAATAAAGACATTTAGAAAAGTAATCTGTGAAAGTTTCGCGTGTCTGCAATTTTTTTCCTTGACCGACTATAAAGTATTATTGGAACAAGCTATCTAGATTTAGAGAAAAATTTTTAATTCTCGGAAAATATGAGATCGATCATATTCATTGTGTAGGAATTCTAAGTTTAGAACGGAAATCATTCCTTCGAGCGCTACGTCCACAATGTTCTGAAACAAATATCTATCTACCACTTTATTTAGGTGCGTTGGCTTGGAATTCGATTTATGGATTTCAACTTATAGGGTCATCAAACCACTAATGGATAGATAGATATTGATCTTTCCAATGCCCAGTCAATGCCCGGAACTCTTACTCTCGGAAATGAAGGTTTTTTATTACGCTTTAGGTTTTCTAATGGGTTGCATCGTGTGAATACAATCGAGTGAAATTTGGTATGTAATTTATTTTTATGAACTGATTAATCGAGAAATAGCTATTATGTATATTGGAAATCCTCCTCTGGGAATATTTACACCATTCATTCTTGTAGCAATAGTATATTGGAAAATTGCCTAGATTTTTAATGGAACCTTTGATGCATGTACTCTTCAAAATTATATATTAGGTGTAGTAAAAAGAAATCCATTTATTTTCAAATAGAAGGCTTAGTTATCTGTATCTCGCGTTGTAAAAGTCCTATCGGGTTCCACTAGATGACGATTGAAAAATGAGATTCCGTACTACGAAAACGTTCCTGACAGTATTGTGATTAGGCGACTAAGTTAAGTTTGAGCGCGCGTCAGAGATGGACACTCGCAAAGACAAAATGCCCTACTCCTTATTTTACATTTTTCCTTCGATGAAGGCGCAAATGCAATCCAGGCGGCTGAAAATGAAAATACTGATACTGTAAAAGCCAATCAGTCTCAATTTTGGTTTCCGCTCCGGTAATTTCGACGTCAAAAATGCACACATTCCATCATAATCGCTACTGAATCCCAACAAAATCGACCCATATTTTGAAGCGGTGGTTGACTGGTGATGAAAAGTGTATCAATTACGACAATATCAAGCGAAAACGGTCGTCGTCGGGTGTAACGGTGTCCAAGCTAGAATTGACGGCCAGGAAGGTTTTGTTGTGTGTTTGGTAGGATTGGCAAGGAATTATTTACTATGAGCTGCTCCCCTACGACCCAGCTGTTAACTCGGAACTGTACTGTCAACAATTGGATCGTCAGAATGAAGAAATCGCCAAGAAGCGGCCAGCTTTGGCCAATAGGAGAGGAATTGTGTTCCATCAGGACAACGCCAGGCCACACACATCGATAGTGACTCGCAGAAGCTCCAGGAGCTTGGCTGGTAGGTTCTTATGCATTCACCTTATAGCCAGAAACTGAGACCGAGTGATCACCATCTGCTTAGGTCTATGGCTAGAGAAAAGTTCGCTTCAACAGAGGCTCAATTTTTTGCCAATAAGGACGAATGATTGACCTAAATTGGATCATTCCAACTATGGCACTTAAAGTCTTGTTGTTAATGCAAAAATGAGGTTTTTTTTACTACTATCTTATATTTATAGTATCAATATACTATATTTTCCTTAAAAATTAAGAGTCTAAATAGTTATCTCGTCAGTCGTAAATAAAACCTGCGCTAGTGTTATTCAGATTTTGCTCCATCGATAATAACGGGTTAAAAGGTGGTACGCTGACTTCAAATGTTGTCGAAGAGCCACCAACGATGCTGAACTTTTGTCGAGCGAATTGGGAAGTTCTCAGAAAACATTAAAAAATACCACGAAAGGGTTTTGATCGATGATGAATTGAAGTTGCGTGAGATATCGGTGGAGTTGAAGATATCAGAAGCCTATTTTACGTGATTATTCTCTCATTAGAAAGCTTCGCTCGAAATGGGTGCTTCGTTTGCTCACCGTTGATCACAAGGTAAAACGCATCGTCGATTCCGAATGCTGTTTGGGCTGTTTGAGTGGAATAAATAGAATTTTTCGGCAACCATCCGGGGAGTGCTCACTTCCCGGACGCTTTTTCTCTGAGAAAGTAGCATTTCCCGGCCTAGTCCGGAAAGTACGTACTTCCCGGACTAGGCCGGAAAAGAATCACGTCGTTCGTGTCATTGTGAATATGAAAATCTTGGTAGGTATATTTTTAATAAATGCAGTTGATCATTATCATAGCAACCGAGATAACGGCTGACAGTTCATATGAAATTAGTTGTCAACAATTTGCATGCTTTTGATCGCAATCGCAATAAAATATGGAAAGCGGCAGCAATAGTGTTATTCTACACGTTTGCCGAAAAAATATTGTACGCAACACGCCCGAAAATGGTTTTTTTGGATTCACAGTCTATTCGTCCAAAAAAACCCTATTTTCCGGACTTGTTACGTAAATTACTAATTTCGGCAACCGTCCGGGAAGTGCTCACTTCTCACGCTTTTTCTCTGAGAAAGTAGCATTTTCCGGCCTAGTCCGGAAAGTACGTACTTCCCGGACTAGGCCGGAAAAGAATCATAGAATCCATAGCAACCGAGATAACGGCTGACAGTTCATATGAAATTAGTTGTCAAAAATTTGCATGTTTTTGATCGCAATCGCAATAAAATATGTTTTTGGATGAATAAATTGAAATTGAAATTGAAATATGGAAAGCAGCAGCGATAGTGTTATTTTACATGGTTGCCGAAAAAATATTGTACGCAACACGCCCGAAAATGTTTTTTTTGGACTCACAGACTTCCAGGAATCGCTTACGCTCGTCCTGGAATTTTGTCTATTCGTCCAAAAAAACCCTATTTTTCGGGATATGTGAAACATGGATTCATCACTATACTCCTGAGTCAAAGATACCTACCCCCAGCTGAAGGAAAAGTATTCGGTGAAAGCCGTTCAATTCGACCAAAATTTCAAAAATCAGCTTGCAAGGCTATTAAATTCGTATTTTGGGACTTCAAGCTAAAGTGCAGAAATTGAGAAAAAACTTCCTCAAAGTCAAAAGAAGAAAATTTTTTTTCATTGTCCCAAATCGAAGAAAAGCATGGTCGACTGAATTGCCCTTTCAACTGCTTGACCCTGCTTATTTTCGAGATCGAAAAAGAATCCTTCAGGGAAAGAATTTGGCTCTAATGTAAAAGTGATTGCCGGAGTTGAAGCCCCTTTTACAGAAATGTTGACAAATAAGGTCTAATTTAAAAAAAAAAAGAATTTTTGTTAGTCCTGGAACTTATTCAGCCGTATTCATAAAACTGAAGGATATCCTTGTAAGTATGAGGTAGAAGTATAAGGTTTTTTCGTATTCATAATGATCACTTCATACTTTCAAGGATATCCTCTAAGAATAAGTAAAAGGATGTTGGCTTGTATGTGCCGCGACAAGTTCCAGCCAGTTTACGATGGTTTGTTTTTTATGGTTTTTTCTTTCTCATCAGTGTTATTCGAGTAGATTACTTCGATCAGAGAAAATGTATTCGTTAAGCAGTGATAGTGAAAGAAAACAAAGAAAGAAAAAGATAATTGAACTTCCGAACTGCAGTATAACAGATGAAATTTCTAATGCCCCAGTTATTTCGGAAAAATTCCAAAACCAGAAATAAAAGCTAAAAACGATAAGGCCATCAGAAATGTTACCAGGAAGTACAGTCGGTAAAGCACTGGATGCGAAAGGCTTTCTGAAGAAAATAAACAACATGAAAGAAAGTTCGAAAAAAAATTACTTGAAAAAACAGGAAATGAAGCAATGTTGAAATGGGAAAAAGGCTTGTAATCCTACAATTGAAAGAATCGAAGGCGCAATGCACATTGATATTGATGATGGATCTACTCAGCATAAAGTGAGTGAAGCTTCTTCTATGTGAGAAGAGACTGAAGTAGCAATCAAACCACAATCTAGTATAGTGTCGAGACTGTAAATCTGCATGTAATCTGTCTCAGTTCCACAATATCTGCCATCGCTACAACGGCTGAGTCTGCCACTGACTACACTCAAAATTATTGGAGTATATCCTTCTTATTTGGAATATAAGGAAACGTTTATGAATAACCAAATACTTTTTTGGATATGCTCGTAGTCTATAAGGATAAGATTGTACACGGAATATTATGAATGCAAGGTGAAGCATTTCCTTCATCTTCTGCAAGTATAAGCAAAACCTTTTTTTTTCATTAATACGGCTCATTGAGTTAAGTGTAATGAATCATATTTTGGACCGGCTCATTCGCCATTTTGTATCCACTCATTTGTATAATTTCAGGGTCCAATTTATTGAGCAAAATAGGTATCGAAATGAATTCACATGTAACAATAAGATGTTGCAGTTGAAATTAATGAAATTTTAAATGTATATTATCTCAATTTTTCGTTATTTTTAGTCTACATTCAGGAAATAAAATTATTCAAATATTCTCCAGGAAATCCTAAAAAAATCCTCATTAATTATAAAATATTTTCGAATTTTAATGAACAATAAAGAAAAATGTCTGATAGAAGCTGCTTGAATTGAATACCAAAAGAAGTTACTATAATCTTCTTTAGGCCAGTAAGTGGTGGTGCATTGAATATTTTCCAAAACTTTACAATTAAACCCAAGTGATTAAAAAAAAAAGACATTCAGGAAATCAAATTATTCAAACATTCCCCCTGAAATCCTAAAAAAAATCCTTATTAATGATTTTAATTTTAATAAATAATATAGGGAAATAACTGATAGGAGATGGTTGTATTCAATACCAGGAGAAGTTACAATAATAATCTATTGAGATTGATGGTGCTGTCTTTGTTTCTTGCGATGAGATACTGAGTAGTGGTGTACCTCAGGGGAGTATAGCTGGACCCTTACTTTTTTTGGTCTATATAAACGACTTGCCGGAATGCATTTTGATCGAGGATTTCATGTCGTTGAACCCGAATGATCTGATGGTAACAAAGACAGAAGAAAATAAAGATATAGTCATGTATGCGGATGATACAAATTTGGTGGTAGCAGCTTCCAACGTATCTGAAGTGGTAGGTTTGACTAGGAATAAATTTTGTAAGATCGCAGATTGGTGCCGAAGAAATCAAATCAGCTTAAATCTGAACAAGACTGAATGTGTGATATTCTGCACCTCACACAGCAAGATAAAAAACCCAGAAACAATTGATCTTATGGGACAAAATGTTGAACTTAGTCACCGTACTAATTTTCTGGGAATCACAGTGGATGAACATCTGAACTGGTATGATCATATTGATACTCTCCAAAGAAAACTAAATTCTGTCCTTTATGCTATTCGAATATTGGTGCAGCATGCTGACTTGGAACTGCTAAAAACAGTATATTTTTCTAATTTCCAGTCAATAATGAGTTATGGAATCATTGTGTGGGTAAACAGTTCTGATATCTCTAGAATATTCGTAGTTCAAAAAAGAGCGCTAAGAACTATGCTACGTTTATCCTCCAAAACATCCTGCCGTGGAATATTCAGAAGAGAAGGCATCCTCACAATAACTGCATTGTATATATTTCGTTGTCTTACATTTTTAAGAACTAACTTCCTTTATTTCGAAAAATATCTCAATTCAAATATGACCAGGCGCATCTACTCATACCATCTTCCGAAGTGCTCTCTCACTCTATCACAGAGAAATGTCGAATACATGTGCCTTACTTTGTTCAACAAATTGCCCAAAAATTATCAAGTCCTAACTACTGTAAAAAATTTCAAGAAAGAAGTTCGTAAACTACTTACTGACCTTGAACCATATTCTTTAGATGATTACTTAAATTATAAGTTTCCTGTATAGACATCACTATATGTAATCAAGTATTATTTTTTGTTAGCTTCCTTATGCTTGACTTGTTTTCTTTTCTGAGTGTAAATTTTGATTATGAAAATAAATATGATTATTATTATTATTATTATTATTATTATTATTATAATGTAATTATTGATGTTTGTGTCTCCACAATTTCTTAAACACGTCTGGGCATACTCCTAATGAGATGTTCGATTTTCTGTTGAAGTATCTCAAGTTTAGTACGGAGTCCTTAAAAACCTCGAAATATTTTATATTTTTATAAGGAAATTTCCTGATTCATAGCAAAATTAAAGGATAATAGAAAATTTTGTTCAATTCTCATCGAATCTACTCACTCTCAGATTTTTTGGATAATCTGATAGACCTGCTACCTTGGGTTACATGAAAGGTTTTATTGATTTAGATCAAAAAGGTTCGGATTCTTTCCATTTGGAAATCAATAATTATGTAATTTTTGCATTTTGTATCAACATCTATCGAAGCCCTATCTGTATTTATATTTCAGAATACCATTCATCTTATTTATACGTTTATAGCATATATAAATTATATTTAAGAATCCAAAAAATATCGTTTTCGTATACTGCTTCAAGTATTTATTATTACATTGCAGATATTATGAGAGGTATTGATTGGATACCTATCTTTGAGAAGAAATTAAAAATATGGATCTACAAAGAATGTGATACATATTATCAATCTACAAAATATGCGATTCAATTATAAATTGTATTCAATTTCTGGGAGAATTTGCACATAATCTTGTTTAGATTGTTTTTATTTTAGTAGTTATTAATTAAAAATATTAATTTTAAATCTTCCAAGATCTGTGATACACATTATCGATGTAAAAAATATGTGATTCAATTAAAAAAATATTCCATTTCTGACAAAATTCAACATAGTCGTCTTTAGATTTTTTTTATCACTTCATTAGTAGATAATTCATCGAAAATATGGATTTTGAATATACAAAAATATGTGATACACATTATCGATGTAAAAAATATGTGGTTCAATTAATAATTGTATCCCATTTCTGAGGAAATTTTGCACATGGATGTGTTCAGATTTTTTTTATTACTCTATTAGTTATAAATTGAAAATATGGATTTTGAATATATGATACACATTGTCGATGTAAAAAATATGTTGTTCAATTAATAATAATTGAATATAATATATTAATAATAATGTATTCCATTTCTATAAAATTTTGCGCATGGATGTGTTTAGATTTTTTTTTATTGAATTCAAGAATCAGATATCTCACTCGAAGTTTTTCCACATATTAAATGTAAATACCTTTGAGGACTTGTTCTTCTAATATTTATTTGAAGTTTTTGGTAGAATATATTGTTACCATACTAGGTCTATCAGTGTAATAATTTACTCAATTGTTGAAGTTTTTTATGTATTATTGATATTATTACCATTAATTTCGATGTATATTTTATTATTGTTATAGAAAATGGCTGACATTTTATTACTCTTCTCTCGATAATCCTTTTGTAGTAATATTGATCCCTGTGCAAATAAAAACGTACCCGAATAAAAAATCAACACCATTTGCTCATCATTGACCTCTTTCAGCCAGATACCATGCCGGGACTTTTCAACCCCCCCCTTAACTGGCCCATGACCGTGAATTTAACACCTGTGTCGGAGGCAACGACGCCTCGCCATGCCTAGTCCAACGTCGGTCGCCGCCTCCAGAAGCGTCGGCAGACGTCGAGGTGAAAGTTTTCCATTAAGAACTGGCAATACGGTTGCAGCGGGTAGTTCCAACGCTCTTATGTATGCCGCCCAACAGGGCAATGTTGAGAGGGTTCGAGACTTGATACGCGAACAGGTAAGTAAAAACTTTTTTTTATTTTACTGATATAATATCGCCAATGATGAAAAGTTTGAAAAAAGTTCTGACTATGATCATTCCACGATCGAGACTACCGAACTGTTTACAGAATATCATTGTTGTCGGTTAGTTTATCTAGATGTTCTGATCATACAATTCTCTTTAAATTCGGCGTGAACATTTGAGAGGTTTATTTTGCATATCCAAAATAAATTTCAATGTATTGTGACGGAAATACTGGTTACTTTTTTTGATGTTTAACTTGAAGTTTGTAAGGTTCTGCTGGAGAAATTAACATGAAGTTTCGTATGAAGCTTGAAATTGTCTTTCTCTATTTCAGTATCGTAATGAGTTCATTAGAGTTCTAAAATCAGTGCTGTAATGAACTCATTACAGCATTGTTTTCAGTTAAATTTTTCGTTTTGTGGTTGTCTACACAGACTTCCAATCCTGTCAAAATTCAACACACATCAATTGTCAATATGATATAATTTGGATCAAGTGAAATGATTTGCGACATTATTCGCAATTTCTGTTAAATCTGTTGTTGTTAAATCGATTTCGGCAAAAATAAATCACGAATTTAATGCGTAATTATAAAATATTTCAAAAGTCCAAACGTACGATTCAAATTCATATTCCGTAATCTGTCAATTTCCGTAACAGTCACACCAACTGCCAAGATACAATACAAATGTCACTAGGATGTATAATCTGAATTTTTCATTGAATTTCGACTATATTTCACAAAACTCTACCGAAATAGAGAAAATATCGTCCAATACTCGTTACAGAAGGCCATTCCAACACTCATGCGTTCGAAAACTCGCTCCTTCGTCGCTCGATTTCGAATTTCGCATTCGTGTTGGAATTGGAGCCTATTCTGCAACTTGTTTTAGAATATACTATTCTACATCGACCAATATCCGTTACTGAAATATTAGGTTTTCTCTCGAAACTTTTATGGTACTAATGAGAGATTAACAAGATATTTTCAGCTTCAGGCTTGAAATATTTAATTTCGCATAATTTCAATCGGATATTTTATCGCGGAATATTGAGTATTACTTGAGCAGTCATTCTCCCTCATAATAAAGTCACATTTGAGTTTCTGTTGATGTAATTATATCCCCAAAATTTATGATAATCAATTTTTAAATCTATGAAAATAACACAAGAAAGAGTATGTTTTTTTGTTATTAAGGGTTTTCCAAAAATAGGTCCCATTTTCAATAGCCCACTATCTGGGCAGCTAATACTTTTGAAGCTGTCATTTTTTGACATTTCACAAGTAAAAATTACGTCATTACTAAAAATGTGAAGATACATGCTCCAGCAACGCAATGAAACTGTTGAAATGATAATAATAAAAATAGTGAAAGTTTTTGAGTTACAGTTCGCAAAACTGAAGCACCTTCTGGTCTTCGCGAAGAACTTTCTCGGCCGGCAATAGTGAAACTGCATAAAAAATTTGTAATGTTAGGGCAGGTTAGTGATGTGAAGAATCGGAACCATGTGCGTCGCTCAATAACAACTGAAAATATTACGGGTGTCCCGTAGTGCTGACGAAAACCCAGGTTTGTTGAAACCTCGTCGATCTTAGGAATTAGGCATTTCACAAACGCTATTAGAACTTTTTTTTTGATGAAGACTTAAGTTTTAAGGCTTTTAAAGTTCAGTAAACACAAGAACTCAAGCCGGTCAATAACCAACAACGTCGTATCTTCGCTGATTGGGTCCTTGAAATCCATCAAAATAATTCAGATTTTCATCGAAATATCATCTTCAGTGATTAAGTCCATTTTTACCTCGGATATTACGTTTATAAACAATTAATAATAATAATAATAATAATAAAGGTCTTTATTCAATTAAATTGATGAAAAATAATAATAAAACTCTTACATCTATAGAAATAATTGAAAGGGCGAGATCCAGCACACTGCATTAAGCGTACTGTTCAATCTAACCCTATGATTCATTGACAAAAAAAAACTCATCGTAAAAACTAAGCTCATACAAAACCCTAAAAAATATTTTAACCACCCAAAACATAACATAACTTGAAATAAAATCATATTACAATTGTATGAAAAATCAAAATATATGCACACCCATAAGTACAAATATATATCCACATAAATATCAATCAGATAGAATAGCCATCTGCTCATTCTTAAGCTTGCTGAATATTAAGGCCCGTAGACGCTTTATATTACTAACTCCTCTGATGTCCACAGATAAACTATTTATACAAAGCGTGACATAATATGAAAAAGATCTACGAAATAATTGTGTTGTAAATCCAGGCGGTGTAAGGGTACCTTTAAAACGTATGTTCAAATTATGGACATCAGAACGAAATGTTATTTTATTATATAGGTACGGAGGAGTTCGGTTGATTAATAATTTCATGAACAATAATGAAGCATGAAGAGATCTTCTTCTTTCCATGTTGAGCCAATCGACAAAGCGTAAGGTATGACTTATTCTCTCAAATTTTCTGATCCCGAAAATCAGGCGCAGACAAGAGTTCTGTAGTCTTTGTACCCGTTGCTTATCAGAGAAGTTCAGACAGGGACCGTAAACACAATCGGCATAATTAAGGTGAGACAGAACTACCGATTCACATAGCAATACTTTGACTTTTTGGGATAATGCTTTTCTGTTTCTATAAAGAACCCTTAACATGCCATAGGCCTTTAGTAAACAGGCAGATACATGGTCTGTGAAACGCAAGTCAACATCTATCCAAACTCCCAAATTTTTAACTTTGTCACACATCCTAACAACATCAGACCCGACTTTAATGGCATTACCGTCTTCTAAAAATTTTATTCTGTCACCTCTCCGACCGAATAACATGGCAACAGTCTTATTTTTATTTAACTGCAAACAATGCTTAGTGGATATATCATAGATAATATTCAAGTCTAAATTCAATGCGGCTATAGCCTGAGCAGACTCATTCGAAAAGAAAGAGATATACAGCTGACTATCATCTGCATAATTGTGCATCGAACAAGACAAAATGAACTTTACAAACTGAGAAATATACATAATAAAAAGAATAGGCCCTAAAATTGACCCTTGCGGTACTCCCCGCCATATTCCAAGAAAAGATGACATCTTACCATCATAAAAAACCGCCTGAAACCGTTCAGTAAGATAGGAAGAGAGAAGAAGAATAGAATCTTGACTAAAGCCAAGATGTACTAATATGGCCTCAAACAGTTTGTGGTTGAGACAGTCAAATGCTTTTGAATAATCCAAAAGTGTGAGCAAAGTAAGTTTACCCTGATCCGTTGCCCTAATAATATCATCAGTGATATGTAACAGAGCCGTAGTGCAGCTGTGATTTTTCCGAAATCCTGATTGTGTTGGCGGAATAATTTTATTAGAATTCAAATGGGACCAAATTTGTTTACATATAATTTTTTCTAAGATTTTTGACAAGGTAGGTAAAATACTTATAGGTCGCAAATTGTTCAAGTCTTTTGGATTAGGTACTTTTGGTACAGGTATAACAACGGCTTTTTTCCATTGGTTTGGAAAAACAGAATGTAGAAGGCAAAAATTTATAATGTGGGTGATATGGGGAAGAATGTGGGGAACACATAATTGGAGGGTCAATATATTTATTCCATCATGACCAATTGATCTACTCTTAATAGACTTTATAGATTCCAAAACTTCAACCTCATCAACAGTACAGAATTTGAAATTACTAGTAACAATGCAGTTATTTTGGTTGGCATAAAAAGACAAAAGATCATTATCAGGGGACAGGTCGGGCACTGAATTCAAGAAATGTTCATTCACACGATCAACATTACCAAATGTTAAGTTAAGATCCGTATTCTTATGATTAATTATACCCATTCGCTTCAGATATGCCCAAGTTGTCCTCAGATTATTACTTCGATTGATGTATTTATCATAGTAGACTCTTTTCTCCTTTTTTATTGCAGTATTGATGGTATTTCTCAATTGTTTATATACATTCCAGTCGACAATCTCACCTGATCTCTTAAATTTAGTTAGTGATTGGTTTCTAGTCTTGATCATATGACGTAAGGTATCAGTTAGCCACGGCGAGTAATCTTTAGATATTTTGATAGTTTTGAAAGGGGCATGTAGATCTAGTAAAATTGTTATATTCGAGGAGAGCATTTGAACTTTATCATCAATCGTAGCCTGATCATAAATGTTATCCCAGGGTATGGACATAAGATCACATTTGAATTGGGAGTAGTTAAGATTTTTGAAATCCCTAGAAGTCTTAAAAATTGGACCAGGCTTTCGAGATGGCAAATTAAATTTGCAATGTACAAGATCATGATCGCTAATCTGAGGAACTGGCAAAACAGCACATTTTTGTACGGAATCGGGAGCAGATGTGAGTATATAATCAATTAATGTAGTGGAGTTCATTGTGGTCCTTGTAGCCTCCTCTACCATTTGAACAAGGCCAAAACTTTCTAAAACCCCCATTAACAACTTTATTTCAATCTTAGTTTTATCTAAAAAATTCATATTGAAATCCCCTAAGCAAAGCACGTAATCTGTAGACAACATCATCTCTGAGATTAATGATTCAAATCTATCAATGAAAAGTTTATAATCATATGATGGAGGCCTGTATATAGTACAAACGACTACTCTCAAACTTCCAAATTCTAAAATCAACACAATCTGCTCAATCTCAACATTAAATTTCAATAGCTTAAAATGTAAATTATTTTTTAAATAAATTCCGACTCCTCCGCCCCGACTACCTCTATCAGCACGAATAAACTCAAAGCCATCAATAGCAAGAAGTGCATTAGGAATTCGATCACTTAGCCATGTTTCACTCAGGCAGAAAACATCTAAGTCATTAGTTATGATAATATCTCTAATATCATCAAAATGTGAAATTAGAGAGCGTACATTGAGATGGGCAACATTCAGCAAAGCTTTTTTCTTCTGATCCATAATTTATACTGATGAACACATCTATGAATTCAGTCAACTAACTTTATTGACAGCAAAGAAACAATAAAAAAAAAATTAAGTTTTTATGTGAAAAATATAAAAAAAAGTGATATATGCCAGAAAAATTAACAGAGAGTGGGCTAAAGCAGTTATAGTAATAGTAAATGGGTCGATATTTGCGTGAAAACAAAATTAAATAGCGAAGTAAAAAGAGCAGAATCACCACAAAAAAGCAGGAAAGAAAAGTTGAGACATCAGAGCTGCTCCGCATCACAAATAATAATATTTATATCACAAACTTAAGACTTAGATTCCACTTAAATCATTCTCAGACATAATTTTTCTCACTTCATCATTATATAAAATGAAAATGTTACCTCTAGAAGTCCAACAAGGTGATGAATTATATTTAGCACGTACTTTCTTAAACAGATCAAGTTTACTTGGAAGAAGTCTTTCACTAACCACAACACCAGAGCCCTTTAGATTGCGTTTTTTGTTAAAAACAATATCACGTTTCCATCTATGAATAAATTGAATTGTGACAGGTGGGGAATTCCCTCGGTTTTTACTTCTTCCTCCTGCTCGATAACAAACATGCAGGTCATCTGCTGTCAACTGATAGGCGGAGTTTTTGAGGATTTTATTGTTTAGAATGCCAATCACCTTATCATATAAATTTTCCTTTTCTTCTTCCTTGATACCGTGGAGAATTAATTGAGTGTTATATTTCTCTTGCCTTTCATGCTCCATTTGAGAATTTATCGCCTCAATGTGTTTTTGAAGGGTGTTCAAATTGTCTTTCATAGTATTTTCGAATCCATTTATTTTATTCATCACCTGAGTTATACAATCAGAAGCAGGAACAGAAGAGTCTGTGCTAGAATTCTTCAGCATAGTAGTGACTTCATGTCTCAGCGCCCTCAGTTCGGATTGAAGTGCTTCCTCCATCTTGCTAACACGAGAATTGAGCTCATCACTATCACCCTTTGGAGTTTTCGTTCCTTTAGCAGGCATTTGAAATTTACTAATTATTATCTTAGAGAAAAGAAAACAAAAAGAGCCGAATTTCAGTATTTATTCTGACAAAATTATAACGTTAAAATTATCGTGAATGCGGAGCTATCCCAGATGAGCTACATACACATCGACAGATGAACAATGAATGAATATAAAAATTCGGAGCTGGAAAATCTAAGAATGATTATTGAAGAGCCTCTCCATCCTTAAGGTGTATCACTTTCTTGCGATTTTTGAGCTGATTGACCTTACTTATTCGAAAATGAGGCTGATGCAACTGCTTCGGTGAAATGTTATGATAATTTCGATACTAAAATAATGATGAGAGATTTCTATATCAATAATAAAGTTTTTTTGTCCTATTTTCGTAAATTTAAAAATTGAGGATCAGAAATTTTGATAATTCTTCACATCAATAGTAAACCAAATGTCTCCATTATGTACGAGATATAAACTATCAAATTTTATTCAGGCAGCTTTTAAAATATAAATTTTCATTGGAATATTAGTTTTGCGCGCTATTTGTATAAGGATTTACATTGGGGTATTGAATTTTGACTCAATTTATATATTATTATGTCCAAATGTGGACGACTTACTTATGAAAAATTCAAAGTCAAAATGGATTACGTACGTCAGGCGCTCTCAAACAAAGTGTGTTTCAGAAATGAAATTTTCGCAATAAGTCCACAGTTCGAATACTTAAAATTTTTGGCATTAATATTTACAAAGCTCATCAATACTCATGAATCTGCATAAAAAAAAATTCTTCTATCAAATTACAATTAAGGAAATGAGTTGTTATTGAAGGAACGTTCAACTAATTTTCATATTTCTACTAATAACTTCTTTCTTGAAAAAACTTGTAGGTTGAGAAATTTTCGATAGCTTTTTTTAATACAATAGAGTTATGAGGTTTTTTTTATATCTTGTGTTTCCATTTGTGTCATGGTCTGTATATATTTTCATTATGCTTTTTCGTTTTCTAATATTGTTCCAAGAAAGTGGTAAATGACATCATGTCGAAAGTATCAGGTTTTTAATGTTTTCATAGCATGTTACAGACAAGTATTACCTTGTCATTAGAGTTCACAAGACAGAATTAAGATTGAGCATAAAAGAAATAGTCTGGATAGGAAATTGTCGAATGAAAAAAACTATATAAATACGAATTTAAACAAAAGTTCCTGACTTTTCGTCAGTGACGTTCCGCGAACAGTGCTATATTTCAATTTGTCACGATGTTTGTTATTTTCGATTTGGAATTACTTGGTCAACTTCAGTTCCTTCGGATATCATAGACCACGATGTTTTTAATAGGAAAAATCCGACTGGGTGAAATCCGTTCGAAATTTAGTTTTCTGCATAATTTTATAACTGAGATTCAAATGAAATTGCCTTTTGGTGGGAAATAAAAAAATTGATGTTGATCGCGTAACCAATACCAACAAAAAATTCATGAAGAATACCGAAACAAAAATACCCAATATTTAGATGTTTAGATTATGCGTGTAGAAATAAATTAACGATTTCGAGACTGTTGCAAAATATCTTGATGATTAATAATACATTAATAGAATCATGAAGATATCGAGAAAACCTGATATTTCTGCAACAAGAGGTTAGAGTTGAAATTTTCCTTGTCTTGTTGTCTGGTAGAATAAAAATTTCAAGCCTCGTATGAAATTTTATGTTGCGGCAACATAGAAAATTCAAGCTTAAAATCGAAAAAACATCCGATATTTTAGTAACATAAGTTCCAGGACTGAATTTGATTCCTGAACGGGACCTCAAACCGTTGTTTGAGGATTTTACTATACGTCTTCTTTCAAAGGTTAACGTGTGTACGGCGCTGATCGAATAGTAACACAAAATACTAATATTGTGTTGACATAATTGACGTATATGAGCGAACAACAAAACAATATATCCGATTGATAATGGACAAATAGTTGATTAATTAATATTAAATAATTGTTATCTTTATTTGATTAAAATGGTAGTATGATCCAAATAATAGAACAACGCTTGCAAATAGTGCAATTTTATTTCGAAAATAATGGTTCTGTGCGGAATACGTATCGCGCACTACGTTCATTTCATTTTGTTTAGCGATGAAGCGCTCTTCTGGTTGAATGGATGCGTCAACAAACAAAATTGCCGCATTTGGAGTGAAGCTAATCCTCAAGTATATGTCAAAACACCGTTACATCCAGAAAAACTGACTGTTTGGTGCGCTTTATGGGCAGGTGGAATCATTGGTCCGTACTCCTTCGAAAACGATGATGGCCAGAACGTTACAGTCAATGGTGATCGGTATAGAGCCATGATTACTAACTTTTTCATTCCTGATTTGAACAACCATGATGTCCAGGAGCTGTGGTTCCAACAAGACAGCGCAACATGTCACACAGCTCGTGCCACCATCGATTTATTGAAAGACACGTTTGGTGACCGCATAATTTCACGTTTTGGACCTGTGAATTGGCCTCCAAGATCTTGTGATTCAACACCGCTAGAATACTTTCTGTGGGGCTATGTAAAGTCATTGGTCCATGCGGATAAGCCACAAACCCTTGACCATTTGGAAGACAACATTCGCCGTGTTATTGCCGATATACGGCCACAAATGTTGGAAAAAGTCATCGAAAATTGGACGTCCAGATTGGACTTCATCCGAGCCAGCCGTGGCGGTCATATGCCAGAAATCATATTCAAAATGTAATGCCACAAGATTATCTTGCGAATAAATGAAATTCATGTCAATAGAATAATCCATCATTGTTTTATTGCAATTTAAAGTTCTATAGCTTTAAAAAAATACCCTTTATAATCACAGAAATATTGGGTATTTCATTTCCAATAATCTCCGTGAATTTTCTGATTTTGATGATGTGATCAGTTTGAAATTTCGTACGGAACATTATTTGTTATTTATATAGCATCCAGAATTTCAACTTTGTTGGTATTGTGATCACGTAAATATGGGGTAATTTCCTGCAAAAATGCACGAATCTTGAAATTGTTATTCCATTTTCTATGTTTTTGATGATGTGATCAGCTTGAAATTCTGCACGAAGCTTGAAATTGGTATTTTAATATACTTACCTAAATTCTCAAATCCGTTGGTTTTGTAGTCACGGTAATATTGGGTAATATTTTTTCGATATTCTTCTTGAATTCATAATTTAAATTAATGAAAATTTGAAAAATCATCCACAATTATTTCCATTGGTTAATATTTTCTCGATTTAATAAACTGAATATGAAGTTTTCGATAGTTATTATTTGAAGTTGAATTATATCTAGAAATTTCGTTTGAATTTGTTGAGGAATTATTGTCCTATAGAGTAGTTGATATATGTTGTTACAAAATGGCGAATGCGAAGCAACATCTCAAGCTTTTTTTGAATCCTATAAATTTCCTAAATATTGAAGAAATTTCTATTCATCAATTTGTTTCCATGTATGTCTGAATATTCTTTCAGTTTCAAACCTGTTTAACAATACTTGGAAACTATTCAAGAATAAGGTTAACCGTCTTCAGGCGATAAGTCTGATAAAATAGTTTTTCCGGTGCACCCTTGCCTATAGGCGCCCTACTGGCTCATGAAAAACTTGAGATTGGGTCAGTGTGTCAAACTGCAAATGTGTTCGCAACCCCTCTCAAGAACATCGATAAGTTTGTGTGCTACTTCACCCACAAGTGGTCAGGCTAAGGTTACCGCTTTAATGGGAATAATTCAGTGTGTAAACAAAAGTAAGTCTATGAATGAAATAGGATATTGATTCAATATTTCAGAAATAATGAAAAGCACATTTTAAGTGATCAGATATTGGAAAAGTTGAACACTAATGAGTCATTATATTCTTTATATTCATTTTTAGAACTTAATGCATTAGTCGAAGAGCATACATATATTGACATTCAATACTCGCGATGGAAAAATTTAAAAAAAAGAATTAAATATGAACAATGTACCTATAGATATTGAAAATGGATTTCTCTTATGAACCATAAGCGGTTATACGTATACAGGGTGTTTCAGAATTTCAGCTTTCAGGAGGTGTTAGTATCACTTATTTGCTATCGATTGAGCCATATTTATTGATAACCGAAAATCTACAGTTTCCGAGATATTTGAGTTCTTGAGTTTTCCAACAAAATTCTCACCTTACTTTTTCGTCAATTTTTTCTACGTTGACCAAGTTTGATTTGAATTTCGGATTATTTTCATCAGAAAAGGATATGATATGTATCAAAAAGGCAAAACTATGCTGTATCAGATGTTGAATAAACATTAGTATGATTTGAATGTTGGTATATGAAGAAAAGAATAAGAAATTCCTAATATAAACTTGTCTGCAACTTTCGAATTCCACAATTTATATATGACAAAATTCCTAAAAAAGTTTTCGTAGGAAAGCAGGCACTATTTTTGTTTCAGCAGATTTCGATCATTCGTCTAACCGTCCGTTTAAATCACGGGTTATATCCAACTTTCAATATTGGTCAATATAAGCGAATTATTCATGGTACGACAAAATTATTTCAAATGATTATCCTGCTCAACTGTTTGTTTTAAGCACATGTAGGTACTGTCATTGATTATTTGAAAATTGCGAAATTATTTGTTATTTGTGTTTTCGGTTCAAAATACTTCCCATCAATTAAAAAGGAAGTATCAATTGAAACAAACGAAATGGATCTCTTTTATTTGAAATCCTTCGAGCCGTCTATCTTTATACGCAGAAGGTTTTCTAACGTTGAAAGGAATAGTTTAAAACCATCTACTATTCAATCGAAACAATTTTCTTGAAGATTTTTTCCTTTCAAGGTTTCATTCAACTTGAAAAAATCACCTGGTATAATTATATCTAGTTTTGGGTCTGCAAGGGTACAATAGGTGCATGAATAAAAATCCAATAAGTCGGTGCTCTTCTGGAAGTTTTCCATTCTGCAACACGCTATGTTTAATTATTGGAAGTATTTTACGAAGTAATGGGAAATATTCCACTTTTTCGTGAAATTTGATTTATAGATCACAATTTAATTGATATCTAAATATGGAAATTGATAGAAGTTTTTTAGAATTTGAGCTTGTACTTTTCTTCGAGTACATGGGGTGAAACGAAACATTCCAATCAATTTTAATAATAAACTAACCATAATGTTTGAGAAACCTAATATTTTTATGTTGTTTGAATATTTTTCTGTGAGAAATTCAATTGAAGCCATCAGATGTTCCTATAGAAATTCAGGAGGACAAAGGGAAATATTCTCCCATTAAATTCTGATGTCATACTGGACATATTGACCTTCGCTATAAATTCAAGGTGTATTTTCCGATGATATAAACCTCCAGAAATATGCGTGTTGCATAAATATTGAACACGATGACATCCCCAGACGACGACAAAACATTAATGCATGCCATAAAGGAAATTCACCCCAAATGATTGAAGGTGCAATGTCATAGCAACCTCAAAACAAGAAACGTTGAAGTTTAGTTAAATTCGTCATAGTTTGAGATTGTGGATCTTGTGTTGTGCTTTAAACCATAAACTATTGAATGAATTGAATTAGATAATTCCATATTGTACACATTTGGGGTTCGAAGACAAATTGATGGAATGTTTCAGTGATACAAAAATTAAGTGAGGTTATATTTTTGGCAGGTTTGTTTTGATAAACATATTGAATTATGCAGTTTCTAAAGAACCTCCCCTAACTATAGAGTGAGCAGAATCTGAGTTCAATATTATTTACATGGAATAAATCAGATTTTAGGTAATTATCTATTTGGAATGTACTTTAACGATTTGCTATTTCGCTACTAATTTTTAAATAACCGTTTGAATGGATTGGTAATTTCTCAATTATTGATAAAACAAAATTTCATATTTATGACTGGAACCATAGAACTGATTTTGTCCGTTAAAAAATTAAATTTCATTTGGGTAGGTATAACTCAGGATCCATGATCCATCAGAAATTTTTGACCTTACTTAACTGGGATGTTCGAAATTTTAACCTAGCCTTAAAATTCTAAGACATCCTGTTCTTTATGAATGGCAGTCTGGACGTGCAGAACTGAATTTATTGGAAGAATTACATCCATTTAGATTTAGAGCTGGTCTTTCTCGGTTGTTCAGCTTTAGCATATACTGATGGTGTCAGTGTCATAATAAGAGTTGACTCATCTTTCAATTATTCATAATTTTTTTCTAACAAGTACTTACAAATCTTTCTTATTTCTTCTTATCAATGGTCGGGGGGTTATTTTCCCAATAATTCTCCCCTCATTACGCTAATGGAAATGGATGGAGTAAAGATCTACCTAAATATAGGGTGTTTTTTTCGAAGTATATAACTTTAAGTTGGCATTACTGTTCAAGATGGCGACCGATTTAGCAGCTGTCAAATGATTTATTCTCAGTTTGGTTTGGCAATTCATTATGAATAGACTCACGCCTGAACAACGCTTGCAAATAGTGCAATTTTATTTCGAAAATAATGGCTCTGTGCGGAATACGTATCGCGCACTACGTCCATTTTATCTTCTGGTTGAATGGCTACATCAACAAACAAAACTGCCACATTTGGAGTGAAGCTAATCCTCAAGTGTATGTCGAAACACCGTTACATCCAGAAAAACTGACTGTTTGGTGCGCTTTATGGGCTGGTGGAATCATTGGTCCGTACTTCTTCAAAAACGATTATGGCCAGAACGTTACAGTCAATGGTGATCGGTATAGAGCAATGATTACTAACTTTTTCATTCCAGAATTGAACAATCATGATGTCCAGGAGCTGTGGTTCCAACAAGACGGCGCACAGTTCGTGCCACAATCGATTTATTGAAAGACACGTTTGGTGACTGCCTAATTTCACGTTTTGGACCTGTGAATCTTGTGATTCAACACCACTAGACTCTTTTCTGTGGGGCTTTGTAAAGTCATTGGTCTATGCGGATAAGCCTTGACCATTTGGAAGACAACATTCGCCGTGTTATTGCCGATATACGGTCACAAATGTTGGAAAAAGTCATCGAAAATTGGACGTTCAGATTGGACTACATCCGAGCCAGCCGTGGCGATCATATGCCAGAAATCATGTTTGAAATGTAATGCCACAAGATTATCTTGCGGATAAATGAAATTAATGTCAATCGAATAATCCATCGTTGTCTTATTGCAAGTTAAAGTTCTATAGCTCTAAAAAAAAACACCCTTTATAAGTAATGCTTCAGATTTGATGTTGCTTCAAGCCAACCTGCAGTACGACTTCGTATTGGCTTTTCCTTAACGGACTAAACTTGAAGGTGAAAAAGTGTTTCTAGGTCACATGCACTAGTAGTAGTAAAAATTGGATTATTATAATCAAATAAAAATGAAATGTGTGATGGAGATTCTGCCTTCGCCTTCACTACCCATATCAAGAAGTTGTGTGCATAAGCCAGTTGAGCTTTAGGCTTTGTACTCAGAAGCACAAAAGAATTAAATGAACTGTCGATGCTCATAGGTTTATACTTCAATCTTGTCAATAGTTAGATGGAATATGGAAGTCTCTCTCTGAAGCGCATTCATAGGAAATTTTTGTAGAACTTACGGACTGGTAGGTATCCAGAGCGTGGAGCTAATTTGTTTGACATCATGAATGATTTGGGAATATCGTCGTTAGTTCGAAAACAAGAGGTGCAGTATGCCAAATTTGCTCAGAATCTACTTAGTGGCAGAATAGATCATCGCAGATAGTTTTTAGTTCCCTAGGTTGTCGTCCACAAGGAAGGTTTCTACCTTTTATTTGCCTACATCCTGCACTAATTTGCTCGAGCGAGACCCATTGTAAAGTGGTAATAGACTGGAAGTGGATGTGTTTGGTTAGGTTTCGGATAGTAATTTTATATTTCATTTTTGCTTGTTATTTCACATATAATGATATAATTCTTTTCTGCAACTTTTTACCTAATAATTCAGATATTCCTGCTGGGTGCAATGAAGACTTTAGCCTATTAGCTTAGAGAGAAATCCCCTCGCAGTCGTCTTTCTCACTTCCCGATAAAGAGAACATTCAATCATTATTTAAAATATAAGAAGGAAAAATTCAGTCATTTCCGTTCATTGTGGGTCCTCTGGTCCTCTTCCACGCGTTCACACCGATCCTTGGACCTGTCCGTCGCCTCCTCGGAATTTCTTCACCGGCCTTACAGTACCTAAAAGAACAGCTTTTTGCAGTATATCAATGAAGGACTATTGTTATTATTCAGAGCTCGAATGAAAAAGGTTGGAAGGAAATGACAAAGTTGTTATTAACTGAAATAAAATTGAATGCTGTCTAGTTTTATAGACACATTAGTCTTGAAAGAATATGGAGTGCCCAAATTCACATCATCGTTAACGACACTTACAACTTTTTAGTGTTTTGAAATTTACAAATCTCCATAATGACCCATTAATGCAGAATTCAATTTGTTCAGTTTTAGTAGAATATAAAAAGTAAGGTCTTCAATAATATCCGAAGGTGGATGTTTTAACTTGTGTTATGTCAGCTTAAATACCTACACTTAATTCAATTTCAGCGTCCTCTTCTATACGAAAGAGACAGAACCAAAAAAACTGCCTTGCACTACTGTTCCACTAGCAACAACAAAAGATCAGCCCAAGTTGCGGATTATCTAGTCATGGCAGCTCCAGAGCTCGTTGAAAGTAAGGATGAAGATGGTTTCACTCCCCTTCATCTCGCTGTCATCGCTGGTAACATGCCATTGGTAACCTTTCTTCTTGCCAACAATGCCGACGTTAATGCTGTTGATAACGAGAAGCACACAGTTGTGCATTGGGCCACTGGTAAATATTCCATTTTCATTGATTTTTGAACAGTACTGAGAAGAATTGAAATAAATCATGAAATCAGAAACTTTTTCACGCTTATTACTTATTGTTTATTGTTCAGTCAAACCTAAATCTCCACTGGATTTTTTTCCAAGATAGTATAAAATGGGTAATTTCAAAAAATTACAATTGTTAAAAATTTCCTATATAAAATGCATACATAATATCGTAAGTTCTATTCAGACAAGTTGATAAAACATGAAATTCCAAGAATCTATGAACATGAAGAAGCTCGCTGAAGCTCCTGACCTTCATCAATGCTTTTCTCGAATTTTTCATTTTATATCCTGAATCCTGATTTGCTTAGACATCTTCTCTGAAACCAATAGAGCGTGTTTTATGAGGAAAACCAGTTGTATTTTGAGTAGATTTTGTTTTTGTATCTTGTACTGCTAATGTGTGCTACCACCACCATTATTATTTTTAATCAACGGCAAAATGGCTGAAAGATCCTTGAATGTTGGAAGAACTGACCACCATATTTTCTTATTTTTATATTGCTATTGAATTTTTGACATTATGTCGTTAAATACAGGGTGGCTTAATTTAAAAAAAAGTAACGTTATTCAGGGATGAGTGTGTTGGTGTGAACAGTTCTAGAATATTTCCAATGGTTTCCAAAATATCTCGAAAAAACTAAGAAAAAATAATATGAAACCACAAATAATTCTACTTCTTACTTATTTTCCATTTTTTTTATGGTTGAATTCCTCATGATAGGATCCTAAAATAATGATAATATCAATTTTTCTTGCTTGGATAATTTCAAGGAAATATGAGTCACCGCTTTTTCTAAGGAATTCACGAGTTTTATTCTCTAAACATAGGCATGTGCTGGCCCCATTTCCAACTGCATAGATTGTCCATCTCTACTACCTATTATAGACATCGCGTGCCCTTTTTTCACTAACTACTGTTATTTGCATATTTCTACCAATGTCCGTATAGGTGAAGGTTGCCATTTTCGATTGATAAGACCCATATAAACTCATATCCGTTCTGGTTTATTGTCTCCAATGAAGGAGCATTGGTATTAAAAATATTCATGGGCTAAAAAAAGAATAAAAAGAATGGCGAGGAAGAATTGAGGATTTTATATCGAAAAGTTGCTAAATAGAAAAAACAACCATGCAAAATTTGCATTTCAGGTTATTTTTTCCTCCTCTAGAATATATGTATTACTCAAATGAAACAGTTAACAAAATGGAAAAATAAGAATATTTTCAGATATATGTTTTCAATTCAAACACAAAATTGCTGTTAAATTAACAATAATATGAATGTTACGTCCTTCAACCTTGACTAGATTTTTACCCGAATTATTTGAACAAAGTTTGTCATTGAAAAACCTCAATTTTTATTGGATGATTTCTCATTCATCTCACTGAATTTCTAGACTCATCGGAACATCATCTGAAAATACCGTAAATTATTCACAATGAACTAGTATTTCTTACTAGCTCATATAAAACTTCAAGTTATATGAAAAACCTAAAATTTCAAACATATTGCTGGCGAAGCTGTATATGGAGATATTTTTCTTATTGCTTCAGTCTTTTCTTGAAAATAATAGATATTTCCATGCTAACTTGATAGCACTGAAGAGTTATTTATGGTACTTTATAATGCTGATGAAAATTATATATCTAAATCGTCATTTCTTAATGCGTTATAAATAAAATTTCAGTATATGAAATTTAGAATAAAATAAATGAAATGATATTATATCAGTAGAATTTATGAAGTTAGTTAAAAAGCATACAACATACAACGATAAAGGATCAAGACGATCGATGGTTGAAAATATGTGAAGTTGGTTACGTTTACCAATAACGTTTTTGTATAGTATAGAAAGACAAACTGTATATGTAGTATACAAAGATATAGTTTTCAAGGCCTGACTCATATGTGGATGGAACAACCTGCCTTCCCATTTTAGATGAGATTCAGTACTGTATTTTGTTGTGAGAAAGTTGCAAAGTATTCTGAAGAAATATATGTACTTTCAATTGAAGGACACTCACATAGCTTGTTTTCTTACTTTTATTAACTCAATTGTGTAACGAATTGATCAAATTGACACATTTTTTGAGGTCTCTGTTTGGCCGAATATCTCATGATTTATATGAAAGCGGTAATATTCACTTTTCTCGTGAAATTAATAATCATCTCGCTAGATTAACACTAAACCTCAAATTGAACATAACTTATAGTAACCTTCACCTTTCTTGAAAGAGTTTATATTCAACGAATATTGAATTATTTGCATTCGAATACCATATGTTAATTCACCCATTAATTTCTTTTTTCGAGAGCAATTTCCGACGTTTCATTTCTTCACAAAAGTCAGAACTTTTCCATTACTCAAAATCTGATTGAATTGGAAAAGGTCAATCGGTCTAGGTTAGTTTCAGTCCTGATGACCAGAGACGTCAAGGGCTAGGTCACGTCAAGTGGCTGTTAGTTATACAACAAAAGGTTACATCAATCAATTGAGTTTTTTCTCTGTTGATTTGACGTTATTTACTTGCATGTCGATGTATCAAATGTGAAATGACGCAGCTCTGTTTACCTACGAACATATGCTTCAGATAGTGTGGTTCGGAAAGTTCTACTTGCATGATGAGTATATGTTCGAGGTCTTATGTATCTTAGAGGCAAATATAGGTATCATAAACAACGGTTGAAGAGTTAAGGTATGACATTTCATCAATAAGAACTTTTTTCGTATGTAATTGGAATATCCTATTGAGTGTCCTTTGTATTAACAAGCACCAATGATTAGTGATAATGATTATTCGGTTGTAGAATTGTTTTTTTTTTAATTAAATTGAATTGAATTTTCAACTCCTGATTGCTGTGTTGTGAAAACTTCCATTGGCTACTCACATAACGTATGTCTCAAAATTTTTGTTACAAATTTCAACTGTAAGAAAAAAATTTAAATTGTCGAGTCGTCTATCAAAAATTTCTCATGGCAGTGCAGATTACGAGATCGATTGCTTCGTAATATCTGATGAATTGGATATCAGAGTAATGTTTATAATTTAGGTGGGCAAATACCTGAAGCTCAAATTTTTTGAATTTTTGAAAATAACAATGTAACAATATATCGTACAATAGCACAACGTGAGGAAGGTTTACCATGCATAAATCTTTCAAAGAATGGAAGACCTAGACTTTCAACTGGACGTAGAAAAAATCACACAATCGAAAGGAACAAAAATGAAATCGACAATGACAAAACTATTGACGTTACGTAATTTACAAGGATACAATTTCCAGAGAACTGAAGACAAGGTTTTTATTCAATTTTAGGTTTGATCAATCTGATGGGTAAAACACGCTGAATACATATAATTAGTCGATCTAATTTTGCACCCCTTGGTTGAAAGATATGAAGTAGTGCTTTCATACAGGGCTACGCATAAAAAATATTCAGCTTAAAGTCATATCTATTCGATTTTATTCAATTTAAATATTTTTATTTACATCATTACTTTTTTTGATTGTCACCACTTCGTAAATCTAGATATCATCATTGGAATTTTAAAAGTTACTATAAGGTATTTTATAGCGGGTGGCACACCACAGAAGCGGATCTCATTTTAAGCGAGTAAACAATTTAAATTTCGAAAACAAAAATGTAGACCAAAGTTACATTTTTTTCAATGTAACATGTTAAAAAATGAAATGGTTAGCTCAAATAATGATGAGTTTCTTCAATTAACTTTATACCTTAGCACTATTTATGAGGAAATGGCGAAAAATTTAAAATATGGAGTTATTAATTTTTAATTAATGAAGAAACTTGGTACGCCGCCGATAAAAACAATGTTTTTATTTTGAGCAGACTAATTGGCTACTCCTATACAGAAAAAAATAATAATTCTGGATTATTCACAGTGATCATCTTACTACAAATAATAGCCAACTGGTCTCTTATTTAAAATGGTATCCCCCTGAAAAACTATATGGTTTAGGTGTAGGTAATCTAATAAACATAGTTTTGAAATTAATTTTCACGTTTAACATAATATAAAAATACTGGGTGTCTATACTGCAGAAGTTTTTGGCCATTATTTCTAGTTTATGTTAGAAGATTAAATATGATCTTTCTATAGACAATCCAGTTTTTTTTTCTGTATAGGAGTAGCCAATATGTCTGCTCGAAAAAACGTTGTCTTTATCGGCTGCGTAACTGGTTTCTTCTTCAATTACCAATTGAAAAATCCATATTTTCAATTTTTCTCATTATTATTTGAGCTTATCTTTTCATTTTTAATTCATATACAGGTTTGTACATTGAAAAAAGTGTAGCTTCGATCTATATCTTTGTTTTTTCGAACACCCTTTATTCATGAAAATAATTTTAATTTGCTTCGGATTACCCTATACACATCATCACAACAACAAAAATTATCAAAAAATGTTTATTTACTCCCTTGAAATGAGATCCGACACACGCTATAATCTATTTTTTCTACATTCATGCAAAAAGCATAACTTTATTGAACTATATTTAGTGGAAAAAGAAGTTCTTTATTGCAGTAGTGCAATAAAGTTTTTATTGCACTCATCTGTCATTCTACTTCAACGTGCTGTCATCATGACAAACAAAAACGTTCAAACCCACTACATATCTATCAGATATGCTGTGAGATTGGCAATAGTTTTAAACAGTTACATATTTTATATTATTTTGTGTTAATGTTAGCAGCCAGAGATAAACAAACAATGCCTTCCCGAGAATAACTCCTTAATCAAAACTGATCCGATATTAATAATAAAGTGTTCAAGTTGCGCTTTTCATTTTCCTACACCTAGTGCCGCACCTCAATAAATCATTTTTTGCTTTTTGCATGAACGTAGAAAAAATGTTGTATGCAACTCGTGCAAAAATTGTTTATTGCACTCGACGTGTTTCATGTCTAGTGTAATAGACATTCACTTTTTGCACTTGTTGCATAAATAACTATTAAATTCTCCATTGAAAATACAGTTTTCGAAAAATTGTATGTCAGAATTTCCAAACAATGTGCTCTAATAATGGCACGAAAACTCCCAGCGAAATTTTCATACCACCTCGACATACCACAATGGAAAGCTCAAATTTGCATTTGTGTAAAATCGAAAGTACGATATTGCGATAGGACCGGTTTGTTTCACCAGTGGTGTAGCACGCAATTTACATCCCATTAAGAGGACATACCTCACCTCCTAACCTGATTTACTCCAATTGCAGTCTGCGGTGAAACAGAGGCGTTACGATCTGTGATTGCGGCAGGGGCTCCAGTATCCACCCCAGATGTCCACAGGGGCTACCCTCTGCATTATGCTGCCCAAATGTGTGGTGGGGTGAGTATTTCTAATAACAGTTCACTCAATAAGTACTGGGTCAAACCAGTAAAAACAGATTTTCCCCTAAAAATTCAACTCTATTCGCCAACGGAGTCACTTTCAAGAGTGATACACTGGCGCAGCTAGGGGAGTCATTAGGGCTGCAAACAAACCACCCTCTCAATATAACAACAATTCAGAGAAATGTTTCAATGGAAAGAAGGTCTCTAATGAGTTTCCGTTCATTATTTACAACTCAGCATCATTCATTGCTTCAATCGGCAACATCAATATAGAAATAATTTCTAGGGGGTCGCTTTTCAAATATAACCTTGAAATTCGAATTATATTGACATCAGAGGTTGAATTTAAGTATCATGGTTGAACACATTCTACCAAAACTCTTCCTTATGCCAACGGATGCTAGGATTGCTCGGTCATAAGAAATATCCAAAAATGCTACTCGAAAAAGTTTCTGAAGCAATAGAAACATCTGGCTTCAAAATTTCCGGTTGGGTAACAGATTTCTCAAACACGTGTTAGATAGTTCGGAATAATGACTATTCGACTGATTCAAAAAAATCAACAAAATTATATGAAGAAGATTTAGAAACAGCCAACGTAACAACCCTTAATTGTGAATTCCCAATTCAAAACTTAGCATTCAAAGTTTTTGAGTAATGAATTTCAGATTTCTAGAATTTTTATTCAGACATCCCAGGTACAGGTACTAAACATGGTAAAAATTTCGCAGTATTTTTTATTTATTTTGAGTCCTCATTGTTATTTTCCCACTAAAAACTTAATTGATTGATTATTATATCTTTATAGAATGAAAAGGACTCCTCCCTTGGATTTCAAGTGCTAAAGACCCTGCTCACCACCAACGGTATAGATGTTAAAGTCGAAGATGGCGATGGAAGACAACCACTCCTCTGGGCGGCAAGTGCAGGATCAGCAAAGGCTATTTTGGCACTCATTAGGGCTGGTAGTCCAGTAGAAGCTGCTGATAAAGATGGTTTAACAGCTTTACATTGTGCAGCATCAAGAGGACATACCGACTGTATCGACACACTACTAACGTTGTGTGGTGCATCTTGTGACATAATAGATAGTAATGGATGTACTGCACTTCACTACGCTGTTACGCTAGGTAAATTTTGGAGTAAATTGTGTTTCAATAAAATATTCACGGATTGATATCGATTCAAATTTCTTAGAAATAAAGAGGGTGAAATGATTCAATACTTGTGAAAATGAAATAGGTACTCTATATTCAATAATATCCATAATCAAAATCGATTGCTTGACTGGAAATCGCCTAGACCCAAAATAGCACTTGAAAGATTCACATTATCTGAATCTTAAGTTTTAAGATAAATCAGAAGCACTACTAATTCAATTTTATTTCAATTTGGTAAAAGTTTTTTTCTCCAAAAGAGCAACATAAAATTCTAACTCTTGGCTCAATGCAACGGAGCTAGATCTAAATATACCTAGTTCAAAAGGTTTGAACTTTATTATATCCTGCACTACGAATCGTGTGATTTCTTTATTTTATTTCACTAATCACATCCCTGCCCTGAACTCTGAATTATTCTTCTCTATAATTACCCAAATGAAGCTCTGATTCTTTGTGTTGTTATTCTTTGAGAAAAAAATGAAATTTTGTTCATTTCCATTTAATACCCCAAGGTTGCCTAGGGTTGGAAAAATATCTGTGAGCTTATTTGTCTTCGACAGCCATCACAAGTTTTTGTCTTTTCTTTATGAAAATCCAACCTAGTTAAATGGCACTCCTAATTCTCAAAAAATTGTTCAGTTCTAAGTCATGGTTTTCGAGCAAGACAAAATGAATTAACCCCCTTAATCTAATTCTCTGAATTATATTGCCTTTGTTTTCGATTCCACCAAAAGCATCCATCATGAGCATTCCATTCTACCTAAAATTAACCACCTTCACCTACAATTCAATCATTCGTCGTCAAATTTCTAAGGTGCACTTTCTCAAAATCTCGGCTTTCTAATTAGTTGAATTCAGTTCTCCACACTCTCAGCGCAAAACTTCAATTTTCTTGATGACAAAATATATCATCCTCATTTATTTTTGTTAAGTCTTCTATTCCTGAGAACCAATTGCAGTACTCTGCTGGCACAATGATTGTTATTATTTTCACTGAATCAGGGTCGTTACGACTATGTTAGCCTACCGGGAACTGCGACCAATTTGATCTTAACCCTACCCATTCATACAAACCCAGCCTTGGCTATGAGTATTCAGAACTGACTTTCCCATGTGAGTGGTTCTTAGGCCAGTCAGCCCCGGGCATTTGCACACTGTGTGTTCGGATGTTTCTACCTCCTTCCCATAGAGCCTGCAGATCTCATCTGCTGATTTAACCATGTAGTACAACAGGTATTTGCGCCGACTGTGTCCTGTCAGCAGTCCCACCATTACCCGAAGCTCTGTTCATGGTAGCTTCAGGAGCTTTATTGTATAGGTCGGTGAAAGCACTACAAATTTCGTTGCCTGAGCAAGACCCGGACGACACCCATTGTTGGAACACTGGTGATTGGTATTCTCCAAGCCTATGGAAGGGCTCAGAACCAACAGGTGTCAACTTTTTTTTGCAATTTCATCGACTTTTTCATTTCCTTCAATACAACAATATCCCGGTACCCATATTAGAGATACTTATTGCCTGTGGTCAGTTGCTTCATGGTATTACGGCAGTCTCATGTCAATAGAGACCCCTTGCTATATGATTCCAGGGACCTTCTGATACAGTTTAGGTCTATAGGTTTATATTTTACATCGAGTGTGCGCAATTATTGTTCCATTCTCAGAGATCATCTGGGAAAGCAACTATTCAATGGCACAGGCCATTTCGAATCTTTCCCTAATTTCAGATTTATTACATATTCATCAGCTCCATCAAAATTTGAATGTATTGATAGAAGGACTCAGAGCCATGGCTCACCAAATATCTAATGTGGAAAGCTCAATATTAATGGTTTCCTCAATTTGTTTCCATGAGTCAGCTGTCCTTTCTAATTATATCATACAAAATTGAAAATCAACAAGATCCATTGATTTAAAGGTCATGCAGATGCGACTGCTCTTCTGTTAGCCCACGGTTCAGATCCAAACAGACAAGATAGAAAAGGAAGAAGCCCAGCTCACTGTGGATGCTCGAAAGGTCAGTTTGAAACTGTGAAGATGATTGGTATTCATGGTGCCAACTTATGGTTGAAGAATGCTAGAGGAGATCTACCACTCCACGAAGCTGCTGCCTCAGGAAGACGAGATTTGGTTAAATGGCTTCTCACCATGAGACCAAGCCAAGTTAACGCTAGGAACAATGATGGAAGATGTCCTCTCCATTTGGCAGCTTTGAATGATAATGCAGATATGTGCAAGGTATTTCTCATCTAAACCGGACTCTGTATTGTGTATATATTTTGATTTTTAGTTCAGTAATTGATAATGAAAAAAATAGCATATAATCACATTCAAAAATGATTCTGAATAGCCTAGGTTTTAAAATATAATAAGTTATAGTTAACTATAGATAAAATTTGGTTCAGATGAAATGTTACTCGTTTTCTAGTAAACAAACAAATGAAAACTTTGATTAGAGGATATGAAACTGATATGGGTATATTTTGGTTTGCGATATCCAGGGTGTTTTCTGAAATTTGAGAAAATTTTATTTCTGTATAACAATTTTTATCAAAGATGGTTTGCCTAAAATTTTGTTTCTTGACTAACATCAATTGCCTCAATAAAACAATGAAAAAATTTTGGCAGAAATCAGGTTTGAACTGAATATGGTCATTTTGAAGTTCAACCTTGAAGAATACACCTTATATATACTACTTTTCCCTATTGTTTCCCACTTGTCAGATTTTACACACAT
The DNA here is from genome assembly GCF_914767665.1 of Harmonia axyridis. Taxonomy (NCBI): domain Eukaryota; kingdom Metazoa; phylum Arthropoda; class Insecta; order Coleoptera; family Coccinellidae; genus Harmonia; species Harmonia axyridis. Next base: position 27,873,291 of record NC_059501.1, read on the forward strand.
TTCCACTCAAAATTATCAATTCCTTATCATGCTCCATATCTATGTCTTATTTTCAACGAAATTTTTATTTTCATTTTGAAATTACAATTTCAATTTTTTTTTCGGAATTTTGTATTGATCGTTCCACGAAAACCATGGAAAATTCAAACAGAAAATATCCAATAATTCCTTGAAAACAGATCCGACCGACTTGAAATTTTATGTTTCATTTTAAAATTGCAATTTCAAAATTTTTGCGGAATTTTATAATGATCCCTTCCCCAGAACAATAGAAAATCAAACAAACGCAATAAAATACAAGCCAGATCACTTACTTCTTGTCGTAAAAAATGCCCGATCCAAATTTAGACTGTTTAACAATAAATTTTCAATTGATGTTACCTTTAGCCAAAAATATGGAAGGTTTTTGACCTCTCCTTCGTTCTGGACCTTATATACCTAGATATAAGAAGTAGTCACGTACAGGCTCACGCCTCTGTGATTATATGTTTATACCCTGTAGTTTACAGAATAAACCATATTATTATTATTATTATAAACTGCTCTTCAAAAATAAAAAATTGATATAAATTGATTTACTCTATTGAAATCATTGTTTCATGTATCGAAGTAATGTAAGAAAAAACCACAAAAACGGCCTATGTGTTTTTATATGCACAACGTGTGTTGTTCGAGAAATTCAGTGTTCCTTAATTTTTAAAGAGCAATTTTACACTATCTGTGGTCAACGAAATATTGGGAAATTTTCCAATATTTAGCTTTAATTTTCTATGATTCTGATTAGGCGATTAAAATGAATTTTTGCGAAAAGATTGAAATTGGTATTCCCCGCATTCAAGATCAGATCTGCTGTCATGGAAATTGAGCATAATGCTTTGATATTCTTATTTTATATCTACGCCCGAAATATTTGCGTAGATTTTGTGGTCACGGAATTCTGATTCATATTTTGTATCTTGTGGTTATGTTTTAAATTTTCAATAATTTGAATTTGTTTACCATTTTTTTTACTTTCAAAATTCATATATCGTATTCTTGAGTTGAGTAGATAAAAGCAGTACACCAATTGATTTTCGCTTCAAATTTCATGCTAAAAGCTCCTATAGTTTCTGAAAAAAACTGTAGAACTGTGTTTTAAGAGGTTTTTAAGAATCTTTGCCAAAGTTTTATCATTGAAATTAATAAATCAAAAATACTTCAACCAACTTTAAACTTTCAGATCTTATTGGATTCGGGAGCTCATATCAACCCCGTTTTAAGGACTTCCAAAAACCTCTTCATGACCCCACTTGACTGTGCTCTTCGTAGAGGGTTCAGATCGACAGCTAAGTACCTCCAACTTCACGGTGGAATACCAGCGTCTAGGTTGCACAGCGAACCTCAACAAAACGTCAACAGTGCCGTTAGTTTACAGATAAGAGACGATATAACTTTTTGGGGGGACACCAGCTCTAATAGTGAACGAGAGAACGGGGAGCTCAACAAGCACTTTGCAAAAATTCAAAAGAAGAAACTCGCACAAAAATACAAACGAAAACGAGCCTCAGCGTCGGGTAGCGAACTCGAGGAGAGATTGAGTGCGAAATTAGGCAAGCACAAATCTGGTAGTAGAAAGCACAGTGAAAAATCAAGATTCCCAAAAATGCGAGACGATAGCGCTTCTAGTGTAGCACCCATTCCTAGGAAATCTTCTAGAAGTAGATTCGATTACAGTAACGAGATTGTCATAAACGGAAACACTGAAATAAACATCCACCAATCCAGAGCGATTTCCGTTGGTAGAGAAGTCGAAGATATTCCTATAAATCAACAAATTCATGAAAAAATTGTATCAAGCAGAAATACTAAAGAAAGTTATACGCGTCCAAAGAGTGCCAAGCATGGAGTTAAAATAAAAACGGTAAGATCTGACTCCGACAGAAGTAGCACCAGTGGTTCAAGTAGAAAGTCAAGAATGTCAAATAAAAAGCTCGGTAATCTCGAACTGAGGGATCAAGCAACAAATACTATTGAAAAAATGAAAGATAGAGCTTCATCTCTTAATGTATCGAAAACTGATGCTGCAGTCCTAACAGATGAATATTTGATGGATTTACCTAAAGAACAAATCATCAAACCAACCTTTCAGTCTTCTAGGATGTCGGACACAAGTGAAGATCTAGAAAAACAGCAAAACATTATAGTTGAAGCGTCAATTCACGAACCTCCAAAGAATTTTAGTGATGATGAATTAAAACAGCCTTTGGAAAATTTGGAAATATTACATGAATCTGATACCAAACTTCCAGATGATCAGGTAGTAGAAGAAAGTATAGAAAATAGGAAATCAGAGTCTTTAGAAAATATTAGCAAAATTTCTAATGATATGGACAATACTGAGAAAAGTACATCAGTAGATAAATCAGCAAATAAAGATGAGCATGAGAATAGTTCAATAAAAGAAGATAATTCTCTGATGAATTCATCGAAAGAGATTGACGATAAAACCATAACATCTGTTGAGGGAGATATTGAAACGAAAGAAATAGTCGAAGGCATACAAGAAATAACGGTTAAGCAAAAAAAAGAAACTCTAACAAATGAAGAGCCAGAAGTGGACGAAAAAAATTCAAAAGATGAAAATAATGAAGAAAATGAACAAACCAATATTGCCATAGAAAGAACTGACACAGCCTTCGACGAAGAAAGTCCAAGAGATGGTCAAGAAGAAACAGCTTCAAGTGAGAGATCTCGGAAACTGAAAAATCTAAAAAGAATTCTTTCTCATGACACATTTCTTCGAAATCAGGAACCTTCAGAAGATAGCCCCGAAATGAACGAAGCAGCCAGAGAAGTAGCAAACGCTGCAATTAGTCTGATCAGTTTGAATATAGAACAAGAACTATCACTCAAAATTCATGGTGAAGATCAGACGGATTTAGACAAAGCAGAAGTTCGTGATCCAGAGCAAAGTGATAGAACGGAGGATGTAACTTCCAACACTGATATTTTTAATACAGGTGACACTACAGTTAGGCAAATATCAGAAGATCACTCTCACCAGGTAAATAATAATGAAGAAGGAAAAGAAGGAATAAGCAATAATGTGGGAGATATATTGGATAAGGCTTTCGGAGAAACAGTAGCTGAAGCTGATCAAGAAGTGACGAATTCTATTTCGAAGGCAGGTAAACAGATGAGAGAATTAAGAAGACCAAGAGATTCCTTAATTAAATCACCAACAGAAGATTCGCCTGTATCCTCACTCAGCGAAAATAGAACACACAAAAGTTTCACAGTTCTTGACGATAGAGAAGTGGTTGAAAATAAAACAAGGAGGAGAAGTGAAAAAAATAAGCTCAGTAAACAAAGGTCAAAATCGGAAGAAAACGAAACAAAAGGTAAAAATGAAACTTACAGAAAGAGTAAAATTCCTACTGCATTAGGAAAAACAATGCTGTCCAAAAGTGAAAAGTATCTAAACCGTATCGATAAAGAAAATGTGGAACTCAATCATCGGATTCCATCACTTCCCGAAATGAATGAGTTAAACAACACTATGAATGAAACATATAGATCCCGGTCTACAACATCTGCTCGTAGGAGAGTTTCGATATATAGTGATGAAAAAGGGAGTGGCTCAGAAGATGGCGAGGAAAAAACCAGATTACCTTCCAGGAGAAGAAAAATTAGAAAAAGATCACATCGTAGGGATTCTAGAAGTGCTGGAAGTGATTATGAGAGTAGTAATGTTATAGACTCTGGGTTTGAGCCTAGTCCTAGGAGTGTGAGAGTGCCAAAATGGAAAAATATGACTGAACGAGGAGTCAATATGACGTCTGTTACCCAAAGCATACAGTCTAACATAAGAAGGTAAAGATTTATATATATGTTTATCAATATATTTATATTCGAAAAAAAATGTTTTGCTCTTATTCAAATAACTATAATATCAAACTCTATTCAGCCCTCGAAGCTGTGCAATTGAACACAATTGAAGTACAAATGATAAGAACTTGTGGTGAATATTGAGTTAAATATAATCAAATATATACAGGGTTATTGTTTATATTTATTATATATTATTATATAATACATTTATATAAATTTATATTATTTTAGCAATAGTTATCTCGGTGAATATTGGTCCTACAAAGACCTTTAAATTGACAAATATGAAATATTACTTCTGGGGATTCAAAATTCACTACTAGGAAATTCAAAAAAGCATTATAAACTAAAAAATTTAATGTGAAATGGAATTTTTTAATGGAACACCCTGTATTTTATTTTCCTAATCTATTTTTCCTCTCTTCCCTAAATACTCTTTCTCTCGCTGCGATTTATTGATGAAATTTATTGTTGAAAATTCATTTTTGAGGATTTACTGAAAATTTATGATTGAAAATGTAATGAAAATTTATTGTTGATAATTGATTGAAAATCTATTGTTGAGATTTGTCTAGTTTAACTTAGATATAGGAAATTGTATTTGATTCGCATTTCTGTTGATATATCTTCTTTTTAATCTGTAAACATATTTTTTTCTGATAGAAGAAACCGCAGCATTATCATGTAGCGTTGACAAAAAATCTATATTTTTCGAAACTGTCAATATATAAAATATATTTGAAATCAGAAGAAAGATCTCTACCGATTAGGAAAATAAAATACAGTGTGTTCCTTTCAAAAAATACCAGTTCCCATAAAATTTTTAGATTTATATTGTTTTTTTTTGTATTTACTTGTACTGGATTCTGTATCCGCATAAAAATACTTCATTTTTGTCATATCAACTGAGATAGCTATTGAATGAAATATAAACAATCATCCTCTTCATTTACTCAGAACTTAGAAGTATTTTAATAATTATTAGTGTTTTTACGACTTATTGAGTTTTTTTGAGAATTTTTTTTACCACTTCCCTTGAATACATAAATATTTTTATTGTCAATCTTTTCATTGAAAATTATTTACTTCGATGAATTGCTCCTTGTTTGGTTTGACAAAAAAATTAAGAAATAAGTAAATATAAGGTGCGCAGCTAAGTTCCCGCTGTATTTTTGATGAAAATGCAACTTAATTGTGAAAAAATTGTTACAGATGAATCATTCAAATTATTGCCCATTATTAGCTACAACTTTTTATCATTTTTCTGGTAGAGCTCGGTAAAAGGGATCATATTTTATGGCTATCCACGAATCAAACCTTTTTTTATGTTTTCATATGAATGGAACTGCTGATGAATCAGATCATGTTTCATCAACTGGAACAAGTAATAATCTGACGGTTCAATACCTGGGGAATACAGCGGGTCGCATTTGAGCGTTTCTAGTTAGCAGATAGATTTTTACGGGTTTAGTAACATGAGGCCGAGCAATGTCATGCTGTAGAATTACTTTATCTTGCCTCTGCTCGTATTGTGGTCGTTTTCGCGCAGTGCTCAACTCAGTAGCATACTCTGAAATCGTTATCGTTCCCCAGTTATGGTTTCACTCGATTTCAACAGCTCATAATGAATAACTCTACCAAATACACAGCAATACCTTCGCAGCGTGAATATTCAGTCGAAGCGAAGACACAGAAGCATGACCAGGCAGACCCTATAACTTAATTTTGTTTGTTGATGATTATTCGGCACAATTTCAGACATATTCACACAGCCGTACATATTTGAATCCAAAAGAAAATTACAAATGTGTTGAAATACCTTGTTTACAATAGTTCTAAGCTTGGTTTATGACGTTTTGGATATTTGGATATCAAAATCGACCAGTACCTACTGCTGAAACCATCTATTGACAAACAGCGGGAACTTAGTTACGCACCTAATAGCTCCAAAATGGAGCAGTCGTAGATAATTTTTCGAAAATCATATTGAGGATTTTCTTTAGGTCATGCTACTAAGTACTCATGCTACTTTAGGCACAGCCCTATCAATTGTTTGCGATGTGTGATCTTTGAAAATTTCAATATATCAGTCATTTCAACTCGAGATACGTTCATGAAAATTTCCTCTGAATGTTACATTTTGGTCAAATCACCTCATATTTAACGTATTTCAACTTTTCTTCCTCTCTTTTGAAATTCTTATTGCTCATCAGATACCACCTAGAAAGAAAAATTTTTCAACACCTACTGGAACTGAAGAGATTGCAGATCCGATCCGGCCAACACAACGAAGCCACTTTGGTCAAAAGAGCCATCGATGCCTACCACACATCTTGCGCATCTACTGTAGGAGCTGGCCGATACATTTCTAGGGACTTGTCTTTCAAGGCTTTTGAAAAGTTTCTATACGATTCATTGAGGAAGTTGCAAAAGACTGATGCCGATTACTTGAAGGGGCTTCCAGAGGCACCAAATAATCCACTACTTTGCACCAGGAGTACGCACAGATGCATGCACGCTACGCATGCTTATACCGGTGTGCCATGTGCAGCATACTGTAAGTAAACATATTATTTCCATTTCAAGACCACCAAGAATTTCCCAAAATCGAATGAAAGATGAGAGATGCGGAATCAAGAGCGTTTGAGCCTCCTTCATTCGTACGCAAATTGCGCCCTTGGAAACAGCATAAGTAGATAATTATAAATATACTCTCTCATTAAAAAATGTTCACCCTGAAAAAAAGGTTTTTTTTTTAAATATTTTTTCTTTACTAAATTCCTGATTGGTGTTCCTGATAAAAGCTGAAAGTTTGATCATTACTTTGAGTGTCCTTCGTCAAAAGACAGCCCAACATCATTGTCAATTGTCAGTTTACAAGCCGAAGAATTTACTCTCCTTATTATTGAAGAACTGTTAGACCTAAGTTCTTATCAACTCCGGTGGAGGAAGATTGACTCAGTATAGAGCTAGGACTCCTGCATCTTCAGGGAAGTAATTTGTGAATTTGAAAAATTACATTTTTTATTCTTGGACATATACAGGGTGTCCCGGGAAGAATGGGACAAACGAATACCATAAATTAAGGTCATCATGGAGGACCCGTATCAAGATGTTTCAATCGCCTGAGTGCCTTCGTTTGGGATATACAGGGTGATGTTCATCTTATGAGTGAAATTTCACTGTTGAATAACTCTTTAACTAATCGACCGAATAATTTCAAATTTTGAAGATTTGTCACCCTTTCCTATCAATATTTCTGAATTCGAGTAAATCAGATCCGGACTAGGAAAATTTCAGACTTTTCCTATTTTCGTGAATATTGGATCACCCTGTACGTGTACATTATGATTTTTTTCTGTTTTCGGAACCACAAAGAATCAATTCATTATAAAAATTCTAAATTCTGCTTGGCACGGTCATACAGCGTGATCAATAAACATTCCCTTATGAGTGAAATTTTTTTAGTTCAATAACTCTTCAACAAATCCACCAAATAGTTTCAAAATTTGAAGTTTTGTCGCCCATTACTATCGCCAGATCCGGACTAACAAAATTCTAGACTTTTCTATTTTCGTGAATATTTGATCACTCTGTAGGTCAATATGATAATTTTTTTTCGTTTTCGTAACTACAACGTATTAATCCATAATCAACATTCTAAAACTCAGCTTGCCACCGTCATACAGAGTGAACAATAAACATTCCCTCATGAAAGAAGTACAACCGATTCAACCGAATAAGATACCGAAATCTGTGAAACAACTATATCATATCAACGTGCTCAAAAATGTTCTAAAATAGAGGAATATCATTTTGAACAATATCTGCTCAACTGAAAATATTTTATTTTTGATTCATTGTTTTCTAGATCAAATATTTTCAATTTATTTGCTGTTTTTGTTATATTATTTATCCACTTTGTTGATTAAAAATTTTCTTGAATAATTTGAGGAAAATTTAGGTGAGAAATTCGTGAAGGGTGAAACAAATTCAATTTTCGCAATAATTCTACCGATAAATTCAAGATATCTTGAACTATGAAATTTCTTTCATGAAGAAATGTTTATTGATCACCCTGAATGATGGCACCAAGCAGAGATTTAAAATTTTTATTAGGAATCAATTCTTTGTGGTTACGAAAACGAAAAAAAACATTATATCAACATACAGGGTGATTCAATATTCAAAAAAATAGAAAAGGTCTTAAATTTTCCTACTCCGGATCTGATTTACTCGATTTCAGAAATATTGAAGGAAGGCGATAGTAAAGGGCGATAAAACTTGAAAAATTTAAATTATTCGGTGGATTTCTTGAAGAGTTATCGAACTAAAAAATTTTCACTCATAAAGGAATGTTTATTGATCACGCTGTCTGACCGTGCCAAGCAGAAATTTAGAATTTTTATAATGAATTGATTTTTTGTGGTTCCGAAAACAGAAAAAAATCATAATGTTCACGTACAGGGTGATCCAATATTCACGAAAATAGGAAAAGTCTGAAATTTTCCTAGTCCGGATCTGATTTACTCGAATTCAGAAAAATTGAAGGAAGGCGATAGGAAAGGGTGACAAATCTTCAAAATTTGAAATTATTCGGTCGATTAGTTAAGAGGTATTCAACAGTGAAATTTCACCCATAAGATGAACATCACCCTGTATATCCCAAACGAAGGCACTCAGGCGATTGAAACCTCTTGATACGGGTCCTCCATGATGACTTTAATTCATGGTATTCGTTTGTCGCATTCTTCCCGGGACACCCTGTATAAATTTCGGATTCACTCATATATTTTCATTTCTTAAAATATTGTGGATAGGTAAATTTTTCTGGTACCAAATATTTTAAAAATTCAGATTTTAAAATACTTGTGTGGATATAAGAGGTAATTGATCGAACTGGATTTTTGTCCCTTCCATCTGGTGAATTCAGAGATCAGAACCACGGCTCAAAACAAACGACTGTGCTCGGGGATATTTTTTGATTGTAGATCACTAAGGCGATTTGTAATCATTTTCAACACCAAAGAAAAATTATTTTAATAGTATCTTATATCAATGACTGTTCTTCTTCTTCTTCCAATGCATATCCACTAATGGATGTTTGCGATAACATTTTCCATCGCTTCTCTATTTCTTGCGGTATGTATCAAGGACTGTATATCGTGCAGCCCTGTCCACTGTTCACATCTTGATTATTCAGAATATCGTTTTGTATTCTTTAACAATGGAGAACAAATAAGAGTTTTCAGGGCCCTCTATCGTCAAAACTAGTCTAAAGATAAACTGTTGCCTAATGAACTTTTTGTTTGGAATGACTTGGACTATAACTTATCAATAATTCAGCCAATTTGACAGGAGGCCAATTTACCTAGTAAAGTATGCGGTGTCCTTTGCAGAGTTTTCTGATATGTTTTCAACTAGAATTAATTTATTTCCTTTTTTTTTCAGTACCGAAATTGGATCACCACACAATACCTAAGATTGGGTTCAACGATTGCAAACCTGGAACCGGAGGATTCCTTCCAAATATCAATCCAAAGAAATCGGTGACCCTTGAACTCTGCCACGGAAACGACAAACAAGTCATATCACTGCCTGCTGATCGTCTGGATCAGAACAAACGTTATTATGTGACATTCACAGTGAAAGGAAATGAGGACGATGTCGAAGAAAAAGAAATTGGTGTTACAGAAACTGCTCACAGACATTCTAGAAGTGACTGAGGGATTTTAATGTCATAAATATTCAACTGTTTAGAAAAAGTTTTATTCTTGTTGTGTAAAGTATTGTTGAAAATATCATATTTTAATAAAAGTGCTTTTTTCTTCCATACTTCCTCCAGTTGAAAAGGATGAAAAAAAAAATTCTGAAGATGAAATATCCATGAAATCTATTCCAGAGGTCTGATCTTCGAAATGATTGACCTGTCTTTATATAGCATTTATTAGTATTTTCCAATTGAAGAAAATTAGCTATACTGTGTGAGGCAACTTATAAAACTGATTTTTACCTTCAACATCCTTTGCTGCTGCTGGACGAAGGACTATGTACTTTCGGCAGAATTAAATATATTCATCAGTAACTACAAATTATCTATTTACCAACATCATTGTATTCTGGAGTTTTACAATCAATAACGTTCCTTCAATATCATCAATTGGCTTATTCTACAAATTTGGCAAGCTCCTGAAAACCCCAGTATATACCACAACATTCTCGGCCATTAAATAAACTTCATCAGGAGCATCATCCTTAATTTGTGCTCTAGTAAAAATCTTAGCTTTCTTGGAAGTATAACCTTTCCCATTTTGTTTCAGAAATAATATCAGTTTGGAGTGTTTTGATATTTCCACATAATTATTAGATAGTAAAAGATTTAATCATTGAATAATTCGACCTGAGAAAGAAGTACATGTCTTTTTCATTTTCCATTCAATGCATCTTGCATTCTCGGTTTCGTAAATTTTCCGCGATTTAAGTTGTAATAATTTTTGGGAAGTTACTTTCGCTGCTCCTACTAACTCTGGTAAAGTCAATAAAAACTTGGAATCAGACATTTTTCAACTGAAGAACCAGTAAGATCACTGTTTACTTCAAAGGTTTCCTTAGCAACGCATGTCTAATTGTCCTACCACAGTCTAACATTTCAGAACATATAACACATCGATAATTCTCTTTGATATATTGTTATGATATTATTTCCGAATATTGGATCGTCGTTTTTCACCTCATAAAAAAATAGTGTATTATGTATGAGAAATTTAAGGTTTTAGCCTTAAACCTTGAATAACTATTTTCTAAGTGAGAATTCAGATATCTGCTCCATTAGTAGGTAATCAAAAAGCTATCGGCATTTCTGGGGTTTGAAGGATACAAAAGTAAAAAACTCAAAAAAGCTTATAGGTTCATAAAATATTCTAGGACAGTATAGATAATGTATATTAATATAATAATGGTATGGTAAATATTTCGATAAAGTTCTACCTTAAGTGACTGTGTAAGTGACTCTTATTAAAACAATATTATATTTCATATTCGAACAATAGATATATTGAAAAATATCTGTTCAAGCTCAAAAAGATCATTTTCAAATAGACCTCCTTGAATTCACTCAAAAGTGAATACTCACTTTTGAGTATCCCCTTTTATAGTTTTAAACATTTGTTCTCAATATTCATCTTTTTTTCACTTCATCAGCTCGTATTAAAGACTATAAGAATAGAATTACGTGAATTAAACTGCTCCACATAAGTTAGGAATATTGAATTAAATTGCAAAAAAATATAGTTTAAATGAGATTTTTGTGATGAAAATCAGGGCCCCCGCAACCGCGCGTGTAACGCGTGCACCGCACGCGGGCGCAACTCTAAAAGGGCGCCAAAACCTCTTATAGACCGCATGAAGAACCGATGGACCAAAGGTTTTCGAAAAAGATTCTTTCAAATTTTTTTAACAATTTTTTTTTCCAAACTTCTTTCTTGCAATTTATACAAGTTTTCGAACGTCGCAATCGGCATGAAATAGCCAGATATTGGTTTACAAAAACGCTTACTCGATGCTAATCCTAGGGCATTTTTTGCGCTATGTGCTGCACACAGCTTAAATTTAACTGAAAATGATGCTGCAAAGGTTTCAAATAAAACAGTGGACTCTTTTGATATTGTAAAGGAACTTTTTATATATTTCTCCTCATCCACAAAAAGATTGGAATGTTATAAAAAAGCATGATCCTCAGTTACGTCTAAAACCTCTAAGTGATACTAGATGGTCAAGTAGAATTGATGCAGAAGTTTCATTTTATTCAAATATGTGATAACCTTTTAGAAATAGCAGAGAATGATACTTTTAACATGGAAACTAGACATAGACATTTCTCTTTTATTAAATATTCATTCTCTTAAATTTATTTGAAGTATAATAATTTCTTATGATGTTTCATTCCAGATTAATATTGTAAGCAAAATGATGCAAAGTGTAGCGATTGACATTAAAGTGTGCCAAAACTATTTGACGAATTTAGTTGATCATTTCAAAAATTATAGGGATGATAATGTTCTCGAGTAAAAACTTGCGGAATCTGGAAAACTAGCGGCTGCTCTTGAGATAGATCAAGGTTTTTCTCTATTATATTGTGTAAGACGAAAGTATAAACCAAAATTTTTCGATTATGAACAGACGGATGAGGCACCTCAAGATTAAAAAATCGCTTTTAAAATAAATTTCTTTTTGAAAATAATTGATCAAAATTATTTCTGATATTCTTAAATTAAATGATAAATATCTATTAAAATGCTGTCATGCTCTTCAACAAAAGCTAACTGATTAGGAAAAAAAGAGGCTGACGTGAAAGAAAATGATTTATTCAACGAGATAAAAGCCCTAAGATTGTTTTCATTATCGGAAGCGAAAATCCTCTTGAAATTCTACAATATATTTTCGAAAATAATCTTACTTCTTCTCTACCGAATCTTAGTATTGCCTCAAGAATCCTTCTCACTTTACCTGTGTCTGTTGCTTCTGGTAAGAGATCATTCACTAAATTAAAAATAATTGAAAACTTTTTGAAGTCTACCATGTCATAAAAAAGATTTTCTGGATTGGCAATCTTAGATATAGAGCAAGAGATACTCGATAAAATTGATTGATTGATTATATAAAAAATTTTGCAACAGCCAAATCAAGAAAAACATCCATTCAATTTCTGCATTGATCCTAATTGAATGTTTATGCCTTCATGAATAATTTATAGAAGAATACAGCTTATAAGTTTTGAAACATATTAAAAATGTATTATGTTACAACTAACACCATAAAGTTCTTAAGGCAATAAAGGTTGCTGATAGATTTTCAACCATTTTACACTAAATTCTTAACAAAACAAAAAAAATTTCGATTATCAAGCAGTGCTTTTTTCCACCTCCCCCCTTTAAGGAGTTTGTGAAACAAAAAAATATTATTTAATGGATTCGGTCCTTACTTGGCGGAAATTCATTATAAATAAAATAAAACGAAGTAATTTCCACTATGTTATTTAATTGTTAGCAACAATTGTTTCGCCACACTGTGGCTTCATCAGGCTACATTTCTGAACTGATAAGAGTACAAAGGTTTTCGGAATCTTATATAAAAACAAAATTGACACAAAAATATTCGAAAGGGTATAAATTACAACGTTATATTGGACAATTTACCGCCTGGGATTTCCAAACTATCGGAAGAAATTCAATAAAGGGGATGAGATTACATCCGTTTGTTCGTTCAACAGAATATTTTGGGTATTATACCTGTTTATTTCTAAGGATTCTAAGAGTGTTAGTCTTAAGCTCTTGTTTTCTAAATGAAGAATTTCAAAGTTATTATTGAAGGTATGGTCCCATTCTTTTAAGTGATTCGCGTAGGTTGAAAACGAACTATCAGATGTATAACTCTTTTGGTGTTCCTTTATCCTTTTATTGAAAGATCTTCCTGTTTGTCCAATATAAACCATAGGGCAATCATTACAGGTTAACTTGTAGACACCGGATTTAGTTTCTTTATCAGTTTTGTCTTTATTGTTTTTAATGAACATCTCTAAGTTGTTACTTGTTTTGAAGGATATTGTGTAATTGAATTTTGTTTTCAGGTATTTAGCAATCTTTTCAGAAATATTATTAACATAAGTTAACGAAAAAAATTTAGTATCAATACCATAATTTACCTTAGGGTATGTTAGACTCAAAGCTTGCTTTCTTTGTTTATTCCTCAAAATTTGATCAATAACATGTGGACTGTAACAGTTATTCACAGCTATTTGTTTAATTAAATTTAATTCTTTACAAAAATTAGCATGATTCATAGGTATATTGATTAATCTATGGATCATACAATTGTATGCAGCCATTTTTTGGTTTAACGGGTGGTTAGAAGTAGCATGGATGGTAGTATCAGTATGTGTAGGTTTCCTAAAAATACTGAAACTATGAAAGTTATTATTTCTGGTAATTGTTAAATCAAGAAAGTTGAGTGAATTGTTATGTTCAATTTCAGAAGTGAATTTGATACTTGGGTGAATGTTATTGATAAATTCTGTGAACAAAGAAAGTTGTCTATTGGTACCTTTGAAGCAACATATAATATCGTCTACATATCTAAACCAATAAAGGAAATATTTTGTGTTATTGTTAGAAAGAATTTTGTTTTCTAATTTATTCATGAATATTTCTGCTAGGATTGGACTTAAAGGGTTACCCATAATCAAACCTTCATCAGACTTATAAATGGTTTCATTAAATTGAAAGTAATTTTGACTGAGGCATATTTCTAAGCAATTTAAAATGTCATTCATTATAATCGGATTTGTGTTATTGGTAACAAGTAATTCTTTTATTATTTTAATAGTTTCTGCTGGGGGAATGCTAGGAAATAAGTTCTGTACATCGAAAGAAACAAATTTAGATTTGTTAGGCAAATAAATATGTTTTATTTTCTCAATCAGTTCTAAACTATTTCTTATCGAGTATACAGAATTAAATTTTGTTTCTTTTTGTATAATTGTTATTAGAGCTCTGGATAATTTGATGCTTGGTGCTGAAATGAAAGAAACTATAGGTCTGATGGGGTTATTATCTTTATGAAGCTTTACTAAAGAATATAATTTTGGAATCTGTGGATTCATTAAAATAAGTTTGTGTGTTTGTTGATTTTGGAAAAGACTAACGGATTGATTTATTGTTTCTTTTATTATTTTTTGAAAAGAATTGGTTGGGTCTTTTTTCATAATTTTGAATTTTTTTGGATTTAAAAAGTCTAATGTTTTTTCAATATATTCTGATCTAGTTAGGGCGACAATACTGTTTCCTTTATCGGCTCGAGTAAAAACTAAATTATTTTCATTGCTTTTTGTTACAATTGACTTGACAATTTTTTGGTCAACTGTCGTAGGGCTGGGTATTATTTTTGTTTTCAATATGTTTTGATGTTATGTTTATCTAAATTTAAATTTGAGTGTCCTGATTTGGAGTATGATTGTAAAGCTAACTCTGAGTCAATTGCTATGTACTCTAAAGATTTATTTGAATGGTCTCTAAGATTATATTTAAATCCTTTTTCCAATAGTCTAGTTTCATTGGAATCGAATTTAAAATTTGATAAATTAATAAATTTTGGAAAGAACTTATGAGTTGAGAACGAACTTAGATTTGTTTCTTTAGCTAAAGTTTTTTGTTTGTTATAAATAAGGTTTTTCAATTTTTTGTTTTGATTTAAAAAAATTTTATGAATAATGTTATTAATGTGTTCTCTAGTGTTCATATCAACAATATCGAATTCTAGAGGATGTAATCTACTAGTTAACTCTGAATGAATTACCTTTATATAAACATTATATATGTCTCTCTGGTGGTATTCTTTCTTCATATCATTCTTGAGCCATTTCTTCATTCCTTGTAATCTTCCTATCTTCGCTGCTGGACTCTTATTGTTTGTTCTCAAATTGATATATTTCGGGAACACATCTTGATGTAGACATTTGGAATAGAACCAAATGTTTTGTGTATTTTCTCTGCTTCTAAGTAGAAGTTTAAAATACCATCGGACCAAGAAGCTAATATCTGCTTCTAATGAATATTTAATGGATTCGGTCCTTACTTGGCGGAAATTCATTATAAATAAAATAAAACGAAGTAATTTCCACTATGTTATTTAATTGTTAGCAACAATTGTTGTAACGAAGTGAAATTCGTTACTAGAATCACCCGGTATAATTTAGCCCGGGTTAAGAATTCAATAATTATTTTACTAGAATCACCTAGCATAATTTACCCCAGGTTTAGAATTCAATAATTATTTTATTAGAATCGCCCAGTATAATTTGCCCCAGGTTTAGAATTCCATCATTATTCTACCAGTCATATGAGTAGGTGAAAATAAAATTTTAATTGAGAGCAGTGAAGGTATTTTTCGTCCAATTCAGAAATTTTTATTTGGAATAATTTCTGATTTATTTATTTCATGAAAATATAACGATGCAATTTAAAATATCAGCCTATGTATAAAAACTTTCGAGCGACAACGCGATAGACGTTATCTCTTCAATATGTTCTTTTTTACATGTTGTCGTTCGTTTTTCATAGGTATACCGCCGATTTCGAGACTCGAAATTTTCCCCTTCCAACCGAGATTACAAGTGAAGTATTTCGGAAAAGGAGGATTATTCTTGCCGGTGTCTTCGAAGTATTAAGATATTTTCCGATTTACTCCTGTCGGCGTCTTCGAGCTATATATTTTCATAGTTATTGAGCGGATTTTCTTGAGTAACAATTTAGAGTTTAATTTTTAGCTTGCAATTTTTCTTTTGAACGTTGGACGTTTTAGTGCCGTATTTTATATTCGTGAATTTGACACTTAGCCCGTACACGAAAAGAATTTGAGTTCGTGTAGTGAAGTGGGAAATTCTTAGGATTGGTAAGAACCGTTTTATTCCTGTCTGTATTATCGGTGACTTTCCTGTGTTCCATCGATACTTTCCGAGTGTGATTTATTTGTAATTTATTTTATTTCTTAGATCTTTCTTTCTCAAGTGGAGTTTGTCTGTTCGGTTCCTTATTGCGAGCAACTCTTATTTGGAACTACCAGGCAAAACTCCTTATCTTGGGGAGAGGGGTCGTTTATTTCCGATCTCCGGATCACTGCGGTCTTTAAGGTTAATTATCCTGTCCGGTCCGACTCGAGTCGTTAATTGGTGGATGCGCCGAGGTATACCGTGAGTGAAATTTATTTCTTAGATCTTTCTTTCTCAAGTGGAGTTTGTCTGTCCGGTTCCTTATTGCGAGCAACTCTTATTTGGAGCTACCAGGCATAACTCCTTATCTTGGGGAGAGGGGTCGCTTAATTCCGATCTCCGGATCACAGCAGCCTTTTCGGCGAATTACCCTGTCCGGTCTGACTCGAGTCTGGAATTGGTGGATGCGCCAGAGTATACCCCCAACGAAATTTATTTCTTAGATTTATTTTGGTGGATGCGCCGACAAATACCCTGATTGAAATCTGTTTCTAAGACCCAACTTTCTCAGGTGGAATCTGTGTGTCGGGTCCCTTATTGCGAGCAACTCTTATTTGGGACCACCAGACAGAATTCCTTATCTTGTGGAGCGGGGTCGCTTATTTCCGATTCACGGATCACCGTGGTCATTTCGGTGAGTCACCCTGCCCAGTCTGACTTAATATCAATTTTTGGTGGATGCGCCGATACAAGACCTGATTCGAAGATATTGTTCAGGCTTGCCGTTTCTAATAAAGAGGTATCGAACCGGACCGTACGGAACACAGGATAGGTAGTCACATCTGATTTATTAGACTGCATTTCACACGCCAATCTGCATGCTTTCCACGCTTGTCCGCACTTAACCGTTTTTATCATCGCTCAATTTGCTTGCTCACTGCTTACTCATTTCTGCTGCTTGATATACGCCACCTGCTCACCTCGCTTATTTCTCGTTCCGTACCGTGTTGCATTGTAAATATTTGCTTTTGGTGTTTAGTAGCCTTTTTCATTATTGTATATATAGGATAGTATTGTATATAATTTGGTGTTGTACATAAGGGAACGGATATTGTTAAATATAGTGTGTTTCGTCAGGGTGTCTTTTATTTATCTATAGACATTTACTGCCATTTAGCGAAATAAATCACCACTGGTCAATCGCTCTTACCTTAGATTGAATCGAACCCTTCTCCAACTGTTTAAAAGCTACCCAGGGTCGATAATAGTGAGCGACGTAAGGAATTGCGACCTTATAAAACCTATCGCAATTGGCGCCCGAGGTAATATTGAAGGGAAATAGTAAATAATCAACAATCCGAAGAAAGTCGCCGTCACAAATTGGCGCCCGAGCAGGGACCTGATTTTGTTTGCTATAGGACTGACAGAAGAGCCCTTTAGAGTATTTTTTGTGTAGAATATTTTTCAGAGGATAATGGAGGTGAACAGATTGAGAGCGGAAGAGTTGAGATGGGAGCTGGTGGCTCGTGGCCGTAGAGCCGGCAGAACCGTACAAGAAAACCGAAAGGAACTAAGGAAGGTGTTGGCACAGGAGGTACAGTTCTGTCCCATGGAAAGAGACACCGAGGAAGAACTGAACGATGCCAGCCGAATCCTGAGAAGCTTGGTGGAACATGTTCAAGCTTTTGACGAGGAGAACACCGCGAATGAGGAGCCGCGTATCAGGAGTAGACTCATACACCTACAGAACCGTCTCAGCCTGGTGAGACCGACTACGATGGAGGAGCAGGCCAAGGCCGATGAGCTGTCTGAGTTATGGAAACAAACAGACGAGATGCTGGGAGACGCCGTGGTCTTGGCCAGAGCTAAAGTTACCCGGAACGGGATGGGGGATGTTTCGGGAAACCCTGAGCTGGGTGAAGCATCTCAACCGGAAAGAGAAGTAAGTCTTATCTCCTTCGAGGATCCTCCCATGGAAGACCAACAAACCACCGGCGCTGATAACGGAGGCACCTTCAAGGGAGACCAAACGCAGATTTTGCAGCAGGAAAATAGCGAGGGAGGTTTCTCATTGAATTTCTTCCGGCGGTTACACAACAGGGCTTGTGAAGCTGTCCGTCGACGATTAAACTTCACTAGTCCCTGGAGGACAGACGAAACTTCTGGACCGCTCATGCGAGGGAATAGGCCGGTGGTGGCTGAGTCGACTCGGAGAATTTCGTTCCCATTTTTGGTACCCGAGGATTCGAGAGATACCGAGGAGGATGTAGCCCACACGACGGCTACGGGAGGTCAAGCTGATCTAGGCAGATCAGATAGTTTGGAGCGAGGCAGAACAGGACAGGGCAACAGGACTGGAATGGATAGATCATTTAATCAGCCAGCCGTACCTGTTTATAAGTGGAGTATACAATTCGATGGATCAACCAGCGTTAACGCATTCCTGCAGGAGGTCGAACATCTAGCCGAAACTCGCAAGGTTACTCGACAGTACCTCTTCGAATCTATCTTCGAGTTACTACGGAAGGATGCCAGGGATTGGTATATTCCCAGGAGGGGTACATTCAGAGGTTGGGAAGACTTCAAGGAGCAACTGCGTGAGGCTTTCCTCCCCCTCGACTACGAGGAAACGCTTCTAGAGGAAATAAGGAAACGAACTCAGGGGGAGGACGAAAAGCTGTTGATGTTCGTCACAAGGATGCAGAACCTGTTCTTGAAGTTGACTACAAAGCGACCTCCTGAAGAAGAACAGGTGAATATGATCAGGAAGCGTCTGTTGCCGACCCTGCAGAAAGCACTGGCTTTTCAAGAGATCAACAATTATGCCCAGCTGTTGTCCAAAGGAAAGGTGTTTGAGTTGGTTCAGTGGCATGCGGACCAATACACCCCACCTCCAGTCCATAAAGGTCTAATCGATGATCCACACCTGGTATATGAAAGACCCCACCGAAAATTTCCACAGACCTTGACCGTCGAGTTTCCACCGTCCAAGAGGCCGGAAGAAATGAAGCCACCGGAAAATGTACCAAAGTCGACGCCTAAGGCCCGGAATGAAACTCCAAAGAGGGAGTCTACATCCGTTGGAGTCAAACCTGGAGGCCCACCACCCCGTGATGCGAAGGTCGTTCGGTTCGAAGACACCAGGCTCCGAGAACTTCAATGCTGGCGTTGTGGTAAGGTCGGACACTTGAGAAGGGAGTGTCAATCAACGCCGAGGCTGTTTTGTTCCCGATGTGGGAAGCAAGGCGTGATGTCCAGGGATTGCCGATGTTCGGAAAACTAGAGCGGAGCTGCCCCACGGGGAAGAGACAGTTCCGTTCCATGGCATCCCCAATCAAGCAGTCAGCGTACACGCAGGATAACCGGCCAATAGTCGCTGTCCACATCGGAAAACAGTCCGTGGCAGCCCTGCTAGACACTGGTGCGTCTAAGTCCTTTTTGAGCAAAAAGGCAGCAGAGGCATGCAGGAGGATGAGAGTTTTTCCGTCGGAGATCGCAGATATGGTGGCCACAGTGGCCGACGGAAGTTCAATCACCGTGAAAAAGATGTACGAGCCCATAATACGGTTTGGGGAGGAGGAGATCAAATCTCGACTCCATTTGGTACCCCATCTACCGATGGATCTGGTTCTGGGAATGGACCTGCTGGCTTCGCACGATTTCAAGATTGATTTCCGTACCTCGCAGTGCCTCCTCAAGGACAAGTTGCTGAAGAGAGCCGTTTCGCCGATCTCCATGCCGTACAACTCGTCGATCAGTTCCTTGCACAGACAGGAAATACGAGTCGTTCAGAAGTTCCCGGAGAAGGAACTTGAAGGTTCCGAAGGAACGAGAATGGCCCAACTAAAGGTTAAACCGAAAAAGTCTAGATACCGTCCGAGTAAACCCAAGATGCAGAAAATCGAGGAACAGGTCTATGTGGTTAAGAACACGAACCGATGCCCGTGGTATACCAAGAAATACCAGGAGGTCTCGAAGAATCCTGCGGAATTTCCAGATTACCGGATACAGGAGGGAAGGTTATATAGATATTTTTGGAGCGCCGACGACTTCACGGAAACGGAGATGGGAACACCGTGGAAACTGTGCATCCCGACCGAGGATCGGCAGTCGATACTGCGGGAGAACCATGATGAGCCGGTGGCTGGTCACTTGGGAGTCGCAAAGACCATATCTCGAGTGGCCCAAAGCTACTATTGGCCTGGGATGTTCCGTGAAGCAGCCCAATACGTTCGAAGGTGCAAGCAATGCCAGAGGTACAAGGTTTGCCAACAGAAACCCCCAGGGAAAATGCAACCGTACCACATCACCGAACCATGGCATACTGTCTGCACGGATCTAATAGGCCCATTACCTCGTTCCAAAAGGGGTAATACTTTCCTCGTGATGTTCCAGGACCGTTTCTCGAAGTGGATCGAATGCAAACCACTCCGGGCAGCCACAGGTAAAGGTGTGTTCCAGGCGTTTTACGATCTAGTGTTGCTGAAATTTGGATGTCCAAAGACCGTCATTAGCGACAATGGTTCTCAATACGACGGACGTCTATTTAGGGAAAACCTGAAGAGTTTGGGTATCCAAAATAGATTTGCTCCGGTCTATTCGCCGCAGTGCAATCCCGTGGAAAGAGCTAACCGGACCATCAAAACCATGATAGCACAATTCTGCGAGCAGGATCATCGCTCCTGGGATGAGCGAGTTGGAGAACTGGCTTTCGCGTTGAACTCTGCCAAACATGAGTCCACCGGATTCACACCGGCGTTCCTGAATTTCGGTCGGGAGGTCCACTCCCCAGAAACGAACCGTCGGACATCCGGAACCAAAGGTGACGCAGAGAAATCAACGGAGGAACCACAAGTCCAAGGGGTAGACCAATACGCAAATCGCATCAAGCGACTCCAAGAGACCCGGGAGTTTGTTAGACTCCAGCTGACTCGTGCATTCAACCAACAGAGTCGGTATTATAATCTCCGGAGGAGAGCGTGGTCGTGCCGGGTAGGTGACAAAGTTTTACGCCGGGAACATCCGTTGTCTTCGGCGGCAGAAGGCTTTGCATCTAAATTAGCGCCCAAATATTCTGGTCCATATACCGTTACCAAGGTCATATCTCCAGTGGTTTACGACTTGAAAAGCGGGTCGGGTAAATGCCTCCGTCATATCCACGTGAAAGATTTGAAACCGTTCCACGAGGATGAGCTAGGTGGAGAGCATGCCAATAAGGTGTAACCGTGTTAGCCGCTCGTTTTCTGAGAAGCCCCGATCTTTGGTGGTCACATCATCCGCCTCTTCTGTAGATGTGACCACAATGCGAATTTGGACTCCCAGAGTGTGAGGCCGTCCATCAAGATGTCCTTATGTTGGAGTCCGAAGTGGGTAGTCGTTGGTCGTGGGGGATCCATACGAATGGTCGCTAATCCTTTTATGTTTCAGAATAGACATGTCTAGAAAGTAGAAGGACCTATTCAATGTCAGGTTGGTGGATTCCATGTTAGCACGCCTAGACGAGCTGGTGGTAGAAGCATTCGACTACTGGCCAAGACTGCTAGGGGGTAATGTCCAGGGAATATCCGAGCCCGAAAGAGTTCCCCAAGATAGTCGAGTCCAAACGAGGCGACAAGAGGAGCCAGCGCGAGCTGAAGGAAACCGCAATCAGCAAGCGAGATCAGGCCAGCCCAACTCGGAGTCCATTTAAATCCAATGCGACCCGCGACGAACCTTCATCACTGGCCATTGAAGATTCATCCAGGGGTTATATTGGCCGTCTGCCAATAGATTTCTCAACAACGAGGTAGCAGGTGGCCATAAAAAAAAAACTGTTGTTTTTTTTTTTGGGGAAGTAAGGGGGGTGTGTAACGAAGTGAAATTCGTTACTAGAATCACCCGGTATAATTTAGCCCGGGTTAAGAATTCAATAATTATTTTACTAGAATCACCTAGCATAATTTACCCCAGGTTTAGAATTCAATAATTATTTTATTAGAATCGCCCAGTATAATTTGCCCCAGGTTTAGAATTCCATCATTATTCTACCAGTCATATGAGTAGGTGAAAATAAAATTTTAATTGAGCGCAGTGAAGGTATTTTTCGTCCAATTCAGAAATTTTTATTTGGAATAATTTCTGATTTATTTATTTCATGAAAATATAACGATGCAATTTAAAATATCAGCCTATGTATAAAAACTTTCGAGCGACAACGCGATAGACGTTATCTCTTCAATATGTTCTTTTTTACATGTTGTCGTTCGTTTTTCATAGGTATACCGCCGATTTCGAGACTCGAAATTTTCCCCTTCCAACCGAGATTACAAGTGAAGTATTTCGGAAAAGGAGGATTATTCTTGCCGGTGTCTTCGAAGTATTAAGATATTTTCCGATTTACTCCTGTCGGCGTCTTCGAGCTATATATTTTCATAGTTATTGAGCGGATTTTCTTGAGTAACAATTTAGAGTTTAATTTTTAGCTTGCAATTTTTCTTTTGAACGTTGGACGTTTTAGTGCCGTATTTTATATTCGTGAATTTGACACTTAGCCCGTACACGAAAAGAATTTGAGTTCGTGTAGTGAAGTGGGAAATTCTTAGGATTGGTAAGAACCGTTTTATTCCTGTCTGTATTATCGGTGACTTTCCTGTGTTCCATCGATACTTTCCGAGTGTGATTTATTTGTAATTTATTTTATTTCTTAGATCTTTCTTTCTCAAGTGGAGTTTGTCTGTTCGGTTCCTTATTGCGAGCAACTCTTATTTGGAACTACCAGGCAAAACTCCTTATCTTGGGGAGAGGGGTCGTTTATTTCCGATCTCCGGATCACTGCGGTCTTTAAGGTTAATTATCCTGTCCGGTCCGACTCGAGTCGTTAATTGGTGGATGCGCCGAGGTATACCGTGAGTGAAATTTATTTCTTAGATCTTTCTTTCTCAAGTGGAGTTTGTCTGTCCGGTTCCTTATTGCGAGCAACTCTTATTTGGAGCTACCAGGCATAACTCCTTATCTTGGGGAGAGGGGTCGCTTAATTCCGATCTCCGGATCACAGCAGCCTTTTCGGCGAATTACCCTGTCCGGTCTGACTCGAGTCTGGAATTGGTGGATGCGCCAGAGTATACCCCCAACGAAATTTATTTCTTAGATTTATTTTGGTGGATGCGCCGACAAATACCCTGATTGAAATCTGTTTCTAAGACCCAACTTTCTCAGGTGGAATCTGTGTGTCGGGTCCCTTATTGCGAGCAACTCTTATTTGGGACCACCAGACAGAATTCCTTATCTTGTGGAGCGGGGTCGCTTATTTCCGATTCACGGATCACCGTGGTCATTTCGGTGAGTCACCCTGCCCAGTCTGACTTAATATCAATTTTTGGTGGATGCGCCGATACAAGACCTGATTCGAAGATATTGTTCAGGCTTGCCGTTTCTAATAAAGAGGTATCGAACCGGACCGTACGGAACACAGGATAGGTAGTCACATCTGATTTATTAGACTGCATTTCACACGCCAATCTGCATGCTTTCCACGCTTGTCCGCACTTAACCGTTTTTATCATCGCTCAATTTGCTTGCTCACTGCTTACTCATTTCTGCTGCTTGATATACGCCACCTGCTCACCTCGCTTATTTCTCGTTCCGTACCGTGTTGCATTGTAAATATTTGCTTTTGGTGTTTAGTAGCCTTTTTCATTATTGTATATATAGGATAGTATTGTATATAATTTGGTGTTGTACATAAGGGAACGGATATTGTTAAATATAGTGTGTTTCGTCAGGGTGTCTTTTATTTATCTATAGACATTTACTGCCATTTAGCGAAATAAATCACCACTGGTCAATCGCTCTTACCTTAGATTGAATCGAACCCTTCTCCAACTGTTTAAAAGCTACCCAGGGTCGATAATAGTGAGCGACGTAAGGAATTGCGACCTTATAAAACCTATCGCAATTGGCGCCCGAGGTAATATTGAAGGGAAATAGTAAATAATCAACAATCCGAAGAAAGTCGCCGTCACATTGTTTCGCCACACTGTGGCTTCATCAGGCTACATTTCTGAACTGATAAGAGTACAAAGGTTTTCGGAATCTTATATAGGAACAAAATTGACACAAAAATATTCGAAAGGGTATAAATTACAAAGTTATATTGGACAATTTACCGCCTGGGATTTCCAAACTATCGGAAGAAATTCAATAAAGGGGATGAGTTTACATCCGTTTGTTCGTTCAACAGAATATTTTGGGTATTATACCTGTTTATTTCTAAGGATTCTAAGAGTGTTAGTCTTAAGCTCTTGTTTTCTAAATGAAGAATTTCAAAGTTATTATTGAAGGTATGGTCCCATTCTTTTAAGTGATTCGCGTAGGTTGAAAACGAACTATCAGATGTCTAACTCTTTTGGTGTTCCTTTATCCTTTTATTGAAAGATCTTCCTGTTTGTCCAATATAAACCATAGGGCAATCATTACAGGTTAACTTGTAGACACCGGATTTAGTTTCTTTATCAGTTTTGTCTTTATTGTTTTTAATGAACATCTCTAAGTTGTTACTTGTTTTGAAGGATATTGTGTAATTGAATTTTGTTTTCAGGTATTTAGCAATCTTTTCAGAAATATTATTAACATAAGTTAACGAAAAAAATTTAGTATCAATACCATAATTTACCTTAGGGTATGTTAGACTCAAAGCTTGCTTTCTTTGTTTATTCCTCAAAATTTGATCAATAACATGTGGACTGTAACAGTTATTCACAGCTATTTGTTTAATTAAATTTAATTCTTTACAAAAATTAGCATGATTCATAGGTATAATGATTAATCTATGGATCATACAATTGTATGCAGCCATTTTTTGGTTTAACGGGTGGTTAGAAGTAGCATGGATGGTAGTATCAGTATGTGTAGGTTTTCTAAAAATACTGAAACTATGAAAGTTATTATTTCTGGTAATTGTTAAATCAAGAAAGTTGAGTGAATTGTTATGTTCAATTTCAGAAGTGAATTTGATACTTGGGTGAATGTTATTGATAAATTCTGTGAACAAAGAAAGTTGTCTATTTGTACCTTTGAAGCAACATATAATATCGTCTACATATCTAAACCAATAAAGGAAATATTTTGTGTTATTGTTAGAGTGAATTTTGTTTTCTAAGTTATTCATGAATATTTCTGCTAGGATTGGACTTAAAGGGTTACCCATAATCAAACCTTCATCAGACTTATAAATGGTTTCATTAAATTGAAAGTATCAGTTCAGAATTAATGTATGTGCTGCTTAATGGTGTGAACGTCATCTGAACATTGTTCTTAGAAATCATTATATTTTGGTATGTAATAGTTCACATATAATTCTGAAATTCGAACACGTATGAAATAACACTACGAGCAGACATTTCAATAATAAATTAATAGTATTCTACACTCAAAACGAAAGTTAGAAGGAAAATTAAGACTGATAACACCTGTCACATATCCGTCCTTGAGAGGCGTTCCAACCATTTTTTGCGGAACGCTCCACACAAGTTAAAGGTGACCATACACCTCCACTAAGAAGAACGTGATAAGATGAATGAAAGTGAACAATTCAATAAACTTCTGAACGAAATAGTCAACAACAGAACAGAACTGAGAAATGTTATAGAAGCCAGTGAAGCAAGAGTATTATTGAAAATCGAGTCATTGAAAGAGAAAATCAGATATTTGGAAAAAGAAAATAAAGGATTGAAAAATAAGGTTGAAAAGTTAGAGAGAAAATCGAAAGAGAATGGCATTGTCATATTTGGAATGAACCCAAAAGAAGAAGAAGGGATATCCTTGGAACTTGTTTTCGAGGAAATTTATAGATTACTGGGTGTTACTATATCAAAGTCGGACGTCAACAATTTTATCTGGATTAGGAATGCACGAAACAACCCGATCAAACTCGACTTGGTATCTAACTTGAAGAAGCAAGAAATTTTCAGAAACTGCAAGAAACTGAAGGGTACCCGGATAAGTATCGCGCACGATCTGACTTTTGAACAGAGGGAGGATAATAGACTGTTGAGATATCATTTGAAGAATGCTAGGGAAAATGCTGGGATAACAAGCTACATAAGAGGAAACAAATTATTCGTAGATGGTACCGCCTACACCGCAGAAGCATTGAGACAAGAGAAAGAAGAAGAAACTGTTGAGAACCAAAACCACAGTGCACCCGCAACACCAAACACCAGGACCCGAAATTTAGAATCTGACTGTGAAATCGAGACGGAGACACAAAATAAAACACAAACAAAAAAAACAGGCATCCATCAGCAAATAGAAAAAGTTCAATCATCAGCAAACCAAAATTTACCTAAAAAACCACAAAAACCGAATCCAACTCCAGGACAAGCATCCACAGAAAGACTACGTCTTCGCTCAACCACCAGAAAATAACTACACAAACTCATTACATCAACAAAATTCCTTTTTATGTTGTTGACTTTTCTCACTATTGCGGATTGAATAATGAATCAGTATATAAGGGATTACGAGTATAAACATCATAATGCCTTGAGGTTTGAAACGATAGAAAAATACAATGAACATATTTCACATAATAAACATAATTTCAGAATCCTACATCAGAACATAAGAAGTATATCAAAAAATTTAGATACTCTCAAGGCATATTTATCAGAAACTATTAATGAATTTTCAATATTGATTTTGACAGAAACGCGGCAAATTCCCAATGTTGATTTATTTCATATAGAAGGATACAACATGACATACAATGAAGGAGATGTAAACAAATGTGATGGTGTATTGATGTACACATCGACTAGCCTACGATGTAACTTTGAAATAGTTCGTATAGATAAATGCAAAGCGATAGAGGTAAAATTCAAAGTAGATAATGATTATATGTGTATAACTGCTGTATACAGGTCTCCTAACTCTGATTCGAGGCAATTTGTTATGGGTCTGAGGGAATATTTGAAAACAGCTCAAAAATATAATGCGAACCATCATATCATTGCAGGTGATTTAAATTTAAACATATTGGTTGAGGATGAAATTGTTTTCGACTATCTGAATACAATGTACGAATCAAATTTTCATTCATTAATAAATTGCCCTACAAGATTACAGAGTAACACATGCTTGGACCATATATTTTATAAAAACTCAAAAAACGAGATTGCTGTGTCGTCTGCGGTGCTGGAAATGGATGTGACAGACCACTCTTCTACACTGATAGAGTTGCCACTGAAACATATGAGCACCCAAACTAATTCAATTAATACAAAGACTATTGTCCAATATGATAAATTGAGAAATGAGTTGAAAAATCATGATTGGACCCTGTTTTATTCATTACAGGATGTCGAGGCATGGACAGATTATATCTTTTCACTTTTAAAAAATACAACTGAAAACTGCTCTAAATCATTTAAAATAAAACATAACGAAATTAAAAGAAAAAACTGGATAACAAAAGGTTTAATCAAGAGTATAAATCACAGAAACGAGCTTTTCCAACAGTACAAAATGAACAAAAATGATGACATCCTCAAAAACGAATATTTGAGATATCGAAATACAGTTAATACATTGATAAAAAAAGCTAAAATCTCATATTATAAAAAACAAATTGACCTTAGTAAAGGTGATAGTAAAATTATTTGGAATACTGTGAAGGAATTATCAGCTGCCAAAAAACAAAATACTGTAAACCGAGTACAATACGAAAATAGAACAATCACTGATAGAGTTGAAATAGCTAACTTATTCAATGAACATTATACATTGCTAGGGAAGAAATTTGCTGATAAAATTAAAGCACCTGCAATTCCACCACTGAGAGGAGTTTGGACACAATCATCAATATTTCTTTCACCTGTAACAGAAAATGAATTAATCTCTACTATAAATAATTTAAAAGACAAAAAAGCTCCCGGATTTGATGGAATAAGGGCAGAGTTACTAAAAGAAATCAGAAACGAAATTTCACAACCCCTCACGTTTTTGATTAATAAAATAATTGAATGTGGAGAGTGGCCTAAAACACTCAAACTTGGTATAATAAAGCCACTATTCAAGAGTGGAAAAAATGACGAAATCCTCAACTACCGACCCATTACTCTAATCAGTAACATTGCAAAAGTATTTGAAAAACTTTTAAAGGCCAGAATAGTCAGTTACATCGATAAAAATAAACTTCTGTCTGAAAAACAATTTGGATTCATTGAAGGAAGGTCCACAAATGACGCGATTTGTTCACTGACATCAAAAATATATAATAGCCTGGATAGGAAGAAACATTCTCTTGCTGTTTTTTTGGATCTCGCAAAGGCCTTCGACACTGTTGACCATATACAGCTTTTGGGGGATTTGCGGGATCTCGGATTCAGGGGAAACGTACTTAAATTATTTGAAAACTACCTGGATAACAGAAAGCAACGTGTAGCAATCGGAAGTGTCCTTAGTGAAGAAAGAACAGTACAATATGGGGTGCCACAGGGGACGGTATTGGGGCCGGTATTGTTTGTCATTTACATGAATAACATACTTACCTCACAGACCAACGGAGAAATCATTAGTTTTGCGGATGACACGGCAATATTCTATGAAGACACATCCTGGAAAAACCTGAAAAAGAAAGTCGAATGTGATATGAGTAAAATTATAGATTGTTTCAATCAAAAAAAATTAACACTAAACTTTGAAAAAACTTCGTTTTTACCTTTTTCTTGTTACTCATCTCATCTCCCCGATTTCAATCACCTGGAAATAAAAAATGCTGATGATATTATTCAATTGAAGTCCTCAGAATTTGTCAAATATCTAGGTGTTCACATTGACAGACACATTAGATGGGATGTCCACATAGAAAAAACCGTAGGTACTTTGAGAAGCATCATTTTTAAATTTCTATATTTCAAAAATATATTGAATACTCACCAAATGAAAATCCTGTACCATGCATTGGTCGAGTCTAGATTGTCGTATGGGATCCTAGGTTGGGGAGGTGTTGCAAGCAGTTACTTAGCTTATCTGGATATTTTACAGAAAAAATTCCTGAAGATTTGTTTTAATAAATCTCGAACGTATTCATCGACCTTGCTTTATTCTGAGAGTAAAATATTAGACCTCAGACAAATATACTTCCTTCGTGTAGCGGTAGATCAATACAAAAACAAAAGTAGCCTAAGGAATATTGACCACAACTACAGTACCAGGGCAAAAGAAGAAAACATGGTGCGCACTGAATATTCGTCTAAAACTATTGGGCAGAGAGGATATACTTATCTTAGCACACGAATATTTAACAATATCCCCAGGAAAATCAAAGACTCAACATCAGTGATATCATTCAGAAAACATACAAAACAGTACCTTCATGAAACAGATGGAGAAATAATACATAATCTTATAGACACGAATAAAATTCCATATAGAACTTATCACTGAAAATCAAAAGGACAGCACACTAATGACATTGTCCCAGAGTTTAAATGAGTTGTTCACAGAGTGTTAATGTCAGTATCATCATGTTGTCCCATTTGAGCAGACATTGTTAAAATAATTGTTAAATTTTATTATGTAAAGAAACACTTTACAGCCACGCGCTGGCTTTTTAGCCTTAGTGGTTCATTTGTTTATTTCAAAAATGATTTTTTTTTGTGGAATTCATAATAATGTTATTGCTATATTGTGTATATATATATATTTACATATAGATGTTAATTTATGCAGAATCTACGTTGTTATTAATGTTATTATTTTTGTAATATTGTTTTGATATTCTACTTGTTATTATTGCACCTGTTGTACATGGTTTATTGTACCTTTGTCTCTGGAAATAAACATTATTATTATTATTATTATAGAAATGTAGCCTGATGAAGCCACAGTGTGGCGAAACAATTGTAGCTAACAATTAAATAACATAGTGGAAATTACTTCGTTTTATTTTATTTAAAAAAAAATTACATGATTCGAGTGCATGAGGTAGGATCTCCCAAAATATCCTCATTTATCTAGGTTACAGAAGTAGGAGAACATAGCACCGCTGAACACAGGGGAAAATTATAAAATTTGGTCAACTTTTTTTTATTACATTGAGCGAAATTCACCTGATTTCAAGAGCAAAGAAAAAGGAATAAAGATGAGAGTCCAAAGTCCTGAAATAGCTAATACTGTTTATGGTTTATTGGAATTTTCACGAAGACGATCTTTTTTTCCTTCTGAGATCGTAGTTCTTGCAAAAATTGAATTTAATTTAAGTTTTAGGAAAAGAAATTTCTTCAAAAAAAACAAACAAAATTTTACATTTATACAAAGTCCGTTTATTAAAATATAATATTTATTTTTTATATACATATATATATATACAACATTGTATAGTCAATTTATCATATTCTCCCGAAATACAATACATGGCATTACTCATGAAACAACAGAAAAATATTACAATGTTCAGCATCCTTAAATCTAATCTGTACAAATTAACAACTATATCAATGAATTTTTACACTTCACACCGTATCACTCCTTCGATAAAATAATAAATAAGGAACTCTATCTCCTTGACGTTTAAGAACATCTTCTTCCGTAACTCTGTTTATTTTAGAGTCATCAAACCTCAACCATGTATTATACCCCGAATGGAAAGTATCTGCTATATAATGCCCATAGCTGGCCTCCTTTCCTACATGGTATACTACAGATATTAATTTATATTGTCTCTCCGCTGAAGTATTCGTCCTTCCAGATAATATTTTAGAATCAATCTGCAGATTGATGGGAAATTCTATAGTCTTCATTATTTTAGTGCAGCCATTCATTCTGTATTCGAAGCATTTCAAATGTAATACTAAAACTACAGGCAACTTCTCTATCATCACTTGCTGCCAAGCTTCAACCGTTTCTTTCGTTTTCGATGATGTCAGACCCTCTAGTTTGTTCTTGGTTGTAAGGCCTTCTAATGCTTCAGCTATGTTATTTGCTTTCTTAATATTTAATGGCAATGTTAGGAATGGTTCAATATTTTCTGAAGTTTCGTCTCCGGTTTTATGGATTCTTGAACAGAGAAGTCCTCCGAATATATCACTAATCGGTGTCTTGTCCATTTGTATTTCTCTTGTTACATTCCCTTCGTTCTTAGGACTCATAACTTTCCAATCATCCACATCTATTTTCACTTCTTTTTTAGCTGCTTGAATATTTTCGTCATGGCTAATCAATTTCATTATTCCCATCATTTCATCATTGAGTCCATTCAACAGAAGGCCCAAGAATTCTTCGGCGTCTTCTTGTCGGCCTTCAACAAGGAAAGAATCGCTACGTGTTCCGTTTAGCATCGTATAAAACGATGAGGCCTCAAACGAATTGCCATTGTCTATATTGACGAAAGTTTGCTTCTTATTCTTCTTTTTTGAACGTGACTTGCGTCTTACATTGGGCAGATTATCGAAGTTATTCATAAATTTACACCTGGAATAGTTGAATAATTAAAATACATATATAAAATTGTTATTCAATCAAAGTTGCAAATTATATTGATTTATACTTACATATTTTCACTCATTGTTATTGATTTCAGTGCATTATTGTGAGTGAAGTTCTCTGATAGCCGTTTGAGGAGATTACAAAGTGGTGGGCAAGCAAGTAAGGCTTGTAATATTGAGTTTATATAACAAAAGTTACTTCTGTTTCGTAAACCCCTGGGTTTAAAACTGGTTTGGGTACCATCAATTTTATAGTTCTTGAGAAATTCTAAAAATTAAAACATATTACTAACCATGATAGAAACTTGAATTTTCACTGATATTTGTAGGTGAAAACCAAAGCATTCCACTTTTCATCAAGTAAAATGGGTTCAACTAAGTAAAATAATTATCTACTGTAGATGTAAGCAAATTGTTAGTTGAAAGTAAGATAAATATATAAAAAAAGATATGGTTTTGAACTCACCTCCTAACATATGAGTGGCTGAATCTATTTTTTTGACTACTTTTGTATGTTTTAAAGATGTTACATGTGAATCATTAATTTTATTGTCTATTTTCTCATTCGATATTGTTTTAACATCTTTATCAAATAGACTAGCCCATGATTTTTTCCATACAGTTACTGTGGGCTCCTCAATTTTAGATTCATTTTTATTCGAGATGCTACTTTCAATTTTTTCAATTGTCCTATTGGAAATTGTATCATTTTTGATTATCTCTGTATTATTTCTTGCAATGATATCAACTGTTTTTACAGCTGAACTAGGGGGAGTTGAAGGTTTCGAATGTTTTCCTGTCATCTCATTCTGGATAATAGGTTTTGTAATTGATAATTCATTGTAATTGATTACAGATTTTCTACACTCATTTTCTGAAAAAGTTGATATTAGTTGATTCATTATTATATTACATATTCATATTGACCATGAATAATTCTTTTAAGATCTCTATACTTACTTGCAGAAAATTTTTGTTTAACCCTACAGGGTAATTTGTATTCACTAGAATTGGTAAATAATATAGAATTTATTCGGACCTCTTCTTCTTCTAACGCAGTGAACTCTGAGAACTGTAGATTCTGAAAAAAAAATTACAATATAATAGTGGAAATCATTTTGTAATTATAATATTTCTGTATATAGCATATCCAAAGTCACTTGAACTAGTCTATAAAAACGCTTGGCCAGAGATAATTGCAAAACAGTCATAAACCATAGGAGCACACTTTTCAAACCCTTGAGTTGAAAATAATATTTTTGCGTATGTATAGGACTCAGATGTCGATTCTTTCAGAAAATTTGTGACGTGAGTAGCTTTTGCTGTTACATCCAAAATTATACTATCTTATTCTACGGTATTATAATTTGATTATTTCTTATTCTCATTAACATCAAAGTACCTTCCGAATGATGTATAAAAAAGGTTCCTACATTTGACAACCTTGTGGTAGCTACCCCTCACTTTTTATTTTCTCAAATGACACCCCCTTTATATTGTTAGTGAAAATTGCGTGTCTATTTGGAATACAACATTACAACGACAGCACATACTTTGTATTTTTTTAGTGATAACAACAAAAACAATAATATTTTGTGGCGTCTTTTACGTTATAAAAATGAAATGCTTCCACCCATGTTTGTAAAAACTTCAAATATGGGAAGTAGATAAATTGTTTGTTTCAAAAAACCTAATAATAATATAAATATCAAAAAATTGACAAATTCGTGTCTATTCCCACACAATAATCAATATTTATGTTATTGGTTAATTTCTGTCTTGGAATGAAATTTCAATTCTAAAAAAGGAAAAACTGATAACCAATCAAAAGAATATTCAAAATGACTAAAACTGTACTTATTGAGTAAACGGTTAACAAATTGAGTAACTAAATTAACATTAAATTAGATTCAATGAACTTTGATGAGATAATAAATAATTTGGAACACTTGCTTTAAATAATAACCAAAAAATGAAAAAAAAAATTATATATATCCTATAATTTTATCTGCAAAAAGGAGACTTACGACAGCAGGACTGTTCATATGTAAGCTCCCAAAAGTTCACCTAAAATGCAAAAAAGATTCCATTACTGAGCATTGTATACATTGCATAGTAGGTATTTCAGTTGCAACTAATACTTCACGAAATTTTAATGTTTTTGTTGTTATTAATAAAAAATACCGAGTATGTGCTATCGTTGTTTTCCAAATAGAACGACACGCAATTTTCACTTACAATATACAGGGAGTGTCATTTGAAAAATAGAAGTAAAGGTAGCTACCACAGGGCTGTCAAATAGGACACATAGTAATTTCAGAATTAATATTGATAAAGATGAAATAGAGAGGGTTACTAAAATGAAATACTTAGGATTGATTTTAGACGAGAATTTAAAGTTTCAGTTTCACGTGGATTATATCGCAAATAAAATGTCCAAAAAGGTTGGTTTCATATCTAGAATAAGGGGTAAAATTGATATGAATACGTCACTGATGTTGTTTAGATCATTGGTACTTCCTCATGTAGATTATTGCTCGTCAGTTATGTTTAATTTAAATAAAGGTAGCATCGATAAGTTACAAAAAGTACAAAATAGAGGTATGATAATTATTTTGAAATGTAATAAAAGAACTCCCATAAGAAATATGTTAAATTGTTTGAAATTGATGAGTGTCAATCAAAGGATTATTTATAGAACATTAGATTCAATATTCAAAGCAAGGAATTGAAATGTTACCTGAATATTTGAGTGAAAACCTAAAATTTCCTAATGAGATACATAATTATAATACACGACGTCGAGATGATTTTCACATAGAAAAAGTTAATACTACATTAATGAATAAATCCACATTTAACAGGGGATTAGTTATCTTCAATAAACTACCTGAGAAGCTCAAATATTGTAATAATTATAGAGAATTCAAAAAATGTTCAATGAGTTATATTTATGAAGAATTTAATTAAGTTAGTGGATTACATTTGTATTGTTTTCAATAGCTCAGTAATAAATAAAGTTTATTATTATTATATCAAATGTGACAGCCCTTTTTATACATTGGGAAGGTACTTTGATGTTATTCAACAACATTTTATTATTTTTTTATTATCTTGTCAAATAAGCTAGATATTGCCTGTATACGATAATTTGGGACACCCAGTATAAAGTGTGTCATTACAAAAATTAAGTTGAAAAAAATATTTTTTTGATACGGGTGCCATTTTCGAGAAACCAATAATCCGTCTCTAAATTTTTGCTGCCCCCCCCTGAAATATTGCATGGGCAAAAAAATAAAATATGAATTTGTTAACTATTCTTAAAAGCTGGCGTCACCACTGTAATGCACCTTCCAAACGTCTGCAAAAATTCTGCATCCATCATAGAATAACGAGCCACATCATCGCGAAAGTCTTATCTAAAACTCCAGCAGCAACTTAGATTAAAAAATTTGAATTTGAATTAGAGGAAACGGTAGAGTCCCGGAACGAGGACAATAAAAATTAACGGAGTGCATCCCAATTAACATAACGGATGATCTTCCAGAAACTTCAAATTAAAAAGAATACACACCAAATTAATTAAGGGGGTGGCGCGACGTCGCGACCTAACAGGAGCGCGCTACCCGAAACAAGTTGTAAAAGATAATTAAACTCCATCCGTCAGGCGAGTTTAAGCGTACGCGCTGTAAACTGAAATAAAAGATTTCATCCCCTATAAAAAAAGGCCATAAAGTACGGGACTGCAGGGCGGTCGCCCTGACGGGTGGGGATGAAGCTCAGTGTGACCAGATTTAGTACAGATCTACTGTTTTAGTAGATTTTTTGCATTTTCATGGAGTTTTTAGTAGGAAGAAATCATTTGGTAGATTTTAGTAGTTTTAAAAAATCTGACCGAGACGATTGGAAATTCGGATGTCTAGACTGTTTCAATCTTAGAGTATAGATTAAACAGAAGGGAGCATAACGTCCAAAAACTGATGATCAGACGGGTATCTGACCGACTCACGTTTCCGCTTAGCAGTGGCGTAGTAGGATAAAAATTTCATTCATTCGAAAATAATACATAATAGCGAAAGCTAGCAGATAGATATAGGGGTACGTTGAACTCAATATGAATTAATAAATTTTATTAACGAATTGAATAATTACAAAAATTAA
Source organism: Harmonia axyridis (assembly GCF_914767665.1). NCBI lineage: Eukaryota > Metazoa > Arthropoda > Insecta > Coleoptera > Coccinellidae > Harmonia > Harmonia axyridis. Next base: position 27,909,267 of record NC_059501.1, read on the forward strand.
CAGCAATTAAGTAGTATAATCATAGGCGCCCGCAGGAGGGGGGGTCAAAGGGGGTCATGGCCCCCCTGAGATTTTGATTGTCTCATTTTTCAGCACAACACCCTCAATATTACTTTCTCAATCCAAAGGGCAACGAAAAAAGGAAAGTAAAAGATTCACAACTATTTTTCGGTTTTCAATGAAATTACATGCTATTCATATAATCCATAATCGGCAGAGGTATTTTTTGAATTGAAAACTTTTTTAGGCACGTTGAGCATTTCTTCGATGAAGAAAAATCGTGAAACCGAAAGCACTCCATGCGTGTCAATTTGTTTATAAATTGTGTCCGTATCCGTAAACTATGGAACAAAATTCATTTTTAGCTAAACAGACCATTTTAAGAAATAATCCTGAAACACGTCGATTTTTTATTTTAATTAACCGTATTTTAAAATAATAATCTAATATACAGGGTGAATTACTTTTACCATTTTGTCTCAATTTTTGATTACTCTGGCTGAGCAGATTCCAAAAATTCATCACATGTTGATTCCAATTGGTACAGGGTGGACAAAAATACAATAGTTTTGTGTGTGCTCATAAAGTAACGCGTAACATTCTTTATTAGGTAAATTAACAATATCATAAAAAATACGGCCCTTGGTTTGAATATAACACCCTGTAGTTTGTTACATTTTTAGATTAATAAAAATGTATAAAAATAAGAAATAATATCTTTCATATTCTGTCTGCTAGACCACAAGTACCAAACATGTTTGGAAACAGCTCATTTTTATTAATCTAAAAATGTAACAAACTACAGGGTGTTACATTCAAACCAATTAGCGCTGGACAATAAGTATTTTTGATAATATTGTTAATTTAACTAATAAAGAAAGTTATGCGTTATTTTATGAGCACACATGAAACTATTGTATTTTTGTCCACCCTATACCACTTTTAGTGATCTTTTGAAATTCAGAGTAGACGCTGGTGATGAATATAAATGCAGTTTTTCAATCATTTTCATTCTGCCCCCCCTGAGAAAACTTTCTGCGTGCGCCTATGAGTATAATTATATGAGTATATTAAATTTTGAAGTTTTATCTGTGAACGAATTTGAGGAATGCATGATGAACAAATTCGACTGATTTAATGAATAAATTCTTCTTTATTTACCATTTCCATTTAAAAAAAAACACAGTAGATAAACGAAAAAAATATAGAATTTTCACAGAAGGATGAAGCTGTACGCATTAGATCTCATATCAATTCGCGTAGGAACTTATTTTGAATCTTTAGATAGTTTCAATAATAAAGATAATACAAGAATTATATGTATATATATTATTTTTTTTTAATATGGTGACTTTCTCAATTATGAAATGAAAATTATATCATTGAATAATATGCTGAAATAATTTGAAAAAAAAAATATTTCATTATAATTCCTCAAACAAATAAATATATATTTCTTTTCAGTTTGAAATTTTTATTGCAATTAAAATTGTTATAGGAGTAAATTCAAAATTTATTCAATTCTTCAGAAGATGATATTTGACAATGAATGGTGAACCTTTGAAAAATAATGAACTTTCTTAGGATCGTTAATGAATCCCATAGAATAAATATACAAAATGAAATATTTCAAGCTACCACGAAATTTTAGATGATGATTCGTTAAGTTAAAAAAAAAATTAATTTTATAATATTTCTTGAAACTAATTTTAAAATTATTCACTGAATAAGTAGTTAGGAATTCATCCTGCAAAGAAAAATTGAAAGATATTTGTTGAAACTGTATGAAGAATAAAATTAAAATATTTATGGCTATTCATAGTTATCAGAAAAATATTAATGAAATGAAAAGAAAAAATATAATAAGCCAACTCACCTCACTGCTAACTTCCGCTTCTATTAGACTAGACATATTAAATATAGAATTTTAAACTATTACACAGAAACACCTCTTCACTAGAAAGCTCAAAACTTTATGATGGATTTGAAAACATCTCTGAGTTTATATATTCTTTCTGAATTTACTTAATGACTTTACTTAATGACTCCACGAATTCATGCGCATGGAACTTCTTGTTTTGATATTTCATATTCTTCTTCTTTTTGATACTTATGTTTATATTTTAGTTATTATTATTTCAATGATATGATAAAAAAGTTATAATAATAGAATATTTTTTTATCATTTCCATTTAAAAAAAGACACAGTAGATAAACGAAAAAAATATAGAATTTTCACAGAAGGAAGAAGCTGTACGTAGCTTGTTTCATATAAATGAACATGAATTTTGTACACAAATTATACAATATTTTCAACTATAAATTTTTATCCTTAATTGTTCCGAAGTTTGAATCCACTGAAAGTATGGTAAAGTATTTCGAAAAATTTTAATTTTATAATATTTCTTGAAACTGATTTTAAGATTACTCATTAAATTTTTTGTTTGATAAAATTTAAATGAAATCACGAGTCACCGTGATTTTATCAATGGGTGTGTTTTCATATTTCATTTTTTTTTGAAGCACTCGTGGTATAATTTATAAATACCGTTTTTAAAAATAAGTAGTTAGGAATCATTTTGTATTTTCAGTGTTCAGAATTCATTTTCATAAGAAAATCTTATGTTTCGAATTTTATAGCTACATACATCTTAAATATATAGGTAACCAATATTTTTTACTATGAATTTCTATCTTCAATTTTTCCGTAGTTGAATCTTCACAAGTTAGGTAAAGTATATCGAAAAATTTCATTTTCAGTAATTCCTGCAACAAATTTTCAGATATATTTATTAAAATTCTTGTTTTCTGATAAGGAATGGAAAATTTTCGAAAATATAAAATTTTCTACAAATTTGTGGAGAAACATTAAAATTATAATGACCTCGCTAGAAAGCAATACAATAGTCTTTATCATTTAGTTCTTTCATAATTCAATGAGAGTAACAGGGTGTAAATAATGTTTTCCGTTATCTATTCAAGTAGTTAATGAGGATTTAATGTTTACCTGAATCATTCCTACTAGCGGGACTAGGGCTGCTATCCCTCCATCCCCTCCACAAAACAAAATACCATCAATTCGGAGAAAGTTGCCAATGGAAAGAACATTACGTCTCTAATGGATTTTCGTTTAAATTAACAAAATTATATGAAATAGATTTAGAAACAGCCAACGAAAAAATCCTTAATATGAATTCAAGATTTAGAAAAAGAAATTATCAAAATCAGTACTTTTTAAATATGATGTGCAGTAATTTCCTAACATATCTACCGGGTGTCCCTAGTTATCGTATACAGGCAATATCCAGCTTATTTGACAAGATAATAAAAAAATAGAATATTTGCTTTGATAACATCAAAGTACTTTCCCAATGATGTAAAAAAATGTTCTTACATTTGACAGCCCTGTGGTAGCTACCCTTAATTTTTCTTTTCAAACGGCACCCCCTGTATATTGTCAGTGAAAATTGCGTGTTATTCTATTTGGAATACAACGATAGCACATACTTGGTACTTTTTCATTAATAACAACAAAAACATTTTATGAAGTATGAATTGCAACCAAAATACCTACTATGCACACGAATCCCCGTAATTTTATCAATCGGTTTATTTTCATGTTTTTGCCAAATAAACACGTTTTCATGGAAAAGAAAAGATTATCGATAAAATTTGAAGCACTCGTGGAATTACCTTTGATAATTTATAAATACTTACCGTTGTTTTGAAATCAGTAGTTAGGATTTTTTTTTACATAGGAAAATCTTATATTTTGAATTTTATAGGTTTTTCTTGAAAATTTAGGTATACAATATTTTTTATTGAAAAATTTTATTTTTTCCGATGTTTGAATCTGCTGAAAGTGAGGTAAAGTATTTCGAAAAATTTCAATTTTTAATAATTACGGAAAAAAAATTTCAGAAATTTCAATTTATTTTTCTTTTGAGCAATGCGAACTTTCGACAATATGATATTTTCTTCAGAAAAACATTTTAGTTGTAATGTCCAACTTACTTTCCTGTTTAAAAGTGAGATAACAATCTTTATCTTTCAGTTTTCTAAGAATTTTATGCTCGAATAATTACTACAGTTTTGTAAGCAGGTACTGAATAATTCGAGTTCAAATAATTTCCTCCGTTATCCAAGTAGCTACTACCTAATGAGGATTAAATGTGTTCCAGAATAATATGTAAGTATGTAATACTTGTTTGTTGTTAGTTACATTGTGATGTTTTATTAAGTATGGTTTTTATATATTTTACAGGCTTGGTGTAATTTCCGATTTTATTTGTTTGTCATCAAAAGGTGGAGGTTTGCCCTCTAACTGATAGTCTGGGCATGGGCGTAACGCAGGGGGTTATTGGGGACGTAACCCCCCATTGAACAGAAGGAAAAAAATTTTTTGGTAGAACAATAAACAAATAACTTGGAAGATTTTGCTCAAAATTGTTATTGTGGAATTACAGAAGTATCATTTTGAGAAGAAAAATATTTCAAATTGTACTACATGAAAAAATGTGTTAGATATTTGGAATATCGCGAAATAATTCTTAATTGAAACTCGATGTGTGCCATTCAGCTTTTTATTCATTACTGATAAATGAAATTATCTACATCGTACATATAGGATGAGGAACATGTGTTGGATAAGGCGTTCCATAGACTAAGAATCAATAATTACTTTCAAATATATAACAATATACAAAAATTTATTTCAATTTATTCCAAATATTTTATAAAGAATTGAATAGACTTGACCAATCATTATTCAGAAGCAAATTCTAGAGGTTTTAGGCATGTACAGTAGTAAATGGTGAAACATCCAAAATGTTACCAAATCGAGGCCTATGCCATTGAATAGTTGGTATCCCAGACAATCGAAACTATTAGCGTACGCCAGATGTGAATTATAAGCACAGACAGCAGAACTGTAATAAGAGAGAAATTCAATATATTCTCAGTTCTCATGTCTAATATCCAGGATAATAAAATTTGAAAAAATCCAATCTGACCTTGGACAGAACTTTTTTTTGAGTAATTGAAAGCATTATTCAACTAAGTTTTGATTTTCAAGTGAATTAGAGGACTAATAGAAAAAAGAAATTTCATAGTAATCATAGACGAGAACTCTCCAAAAAAATTGTTCTGACCCTAGGAAAATGAATAATAGGTTATAAAACGGAAATTAATGAGAGTTTTGTTTTGGGTCATTATAGGAATAGGTTAATTCAGAGTTCATGACTGGTATATTTGTGAACAGGGCCCCCGCAACCGCGCGTGTAACGCGTGCATCGCACGCGGGCGCCACTCTAAAAGGGCGCCAAAACCTCTTATAGACCGCATGAAGAACCGATGGACCAAAGGTTTTCGAAAAAGATTCTTTCAAATTTTTTTAACAATTTTTTTTTCCAAACTTCTTTCTTGCAATTTATACAAGTTTTCGAACGTCGCAATCGGCATGAAATAGCCAGATATTGGTTTACAAAAACGCATACTCGATGCTAATCCTAGGGCATTTTTTGCGCTATGTGCTGCACACAGCTTAAATTTAACTGAAAATGATGCTGCAAAGGTTTCAAATAAAACAGTGGACTCTTTTGATATTGTAAAGGAACTTTTTATATATTTCTCCTCATCCACAAAAAGATTGGAATGTTATAAAAAAGCATGATCCTCAGTTACGTCTAAAACCTCTAAGTGATACTAGATGGTCAAGTAGAATTGATGCTAAAGTTTCATTTTATTCAAATATGTGATAACCTTTTAGAAATAGCAGAAAATGATTCTTTTAACATAAAAACTAGACATAAAGCAAGTTCTCTTTTATTAAATATTCATTCTTTTAAATTTATTTGAAGTATCATAATTTCTTATGATGTTTCATTCCAGATTAATATTGTAAGCAACATGATGCAAAGTGTAGCGATTGACATTAAAGTGTGCCAAAACCATTTAAAGAATTTAGTTGATCATTTCAAAAATTATAGGGATGATAATGCTCTCGAGGAAAAACTTGCGGGAGCTGGAAAACTAGCGGCTGTTCTTGAGATAGATCAAGGTTTTTCTCCATTATATACTGTAAGACGAAAGTATAAACCAAAATTGTTCGATTATGAACAGACAGAAGATCCAAAAATCGCTTTCAAAATAAATTTCTTTTAGAAAATAATTGATCAAACACTAAGTTCCTTAAGTAGTAGATAACGTTAACGTTTTTAGTTTTATTTGTGATATTCTTAAATTAAATGACAAATATCTATTGAAATGCTGTTATGCTCTTCAACAAAAGCTAACTGATGACAGGAAAAAAAGAGACTGACGTGAAAGAAAATGATTTATTCAACGAGATAAAAGCCCTAAGATTGTTTTCATTATCTGAAGCGAAAATCCTCTTGAAATTCTACAATATATTTTTGAAAATAATCTGACTTCTTCTCTACCGAATCTTAGTATTGCCTCAAGAATCCTTCTCACTTTACCTTTGTCCTGTGTCTGTTGCTTCTGGTGAGAGATCATTCACTGAATTAAAAATTTTTAAAAACTATTTGAAGTCTTCCATGTCTTAAGAAAGATTTTCTGTATTGGCAATCTTAGATATAGAGCAAGAGATACTCGATAAAATTGATTTTTTTTTTTA